>NC_071992.2:161015555-161617500 GCF_028885655.2 Pongo abelii | reverse complement strand
CCCTTACTTTGACCCTGCCTTTGATCTTGACCCTGACCATGACCCCACCTCTAACCATACTTCCAGCCCTGACTCTGACCCAGATCCTAATCCTATCCCTAACCCTATTATTATCTTTACAATCTATGTCTAATCTTACCATCTAGTGCTAAATAGCTGTACCCAAAAGCACTTTTAAATTATTTAACTTCTTTCCCTTGAATTCTCTAAGGACATCCTAAAGGAGATGTCATTATGTATTTTGCATTCCCTCTGAGTGGTATGGCTTCAGATATGAAGTTCTAATACTTTGAAAGACATAAAAAGTGTGGAGGGTAACAGCACTGGGTTGTTAGGGATGTATGTTGGCATTCATGATAGTCATTGGTGCTGTTCTCTAAATATTTTCAGTTCATTTCTTATGAATGCATTCTGACTGTTCCATCCCACCTACTTAAATTTTCCCATGGCCACATGACTTTTTTTTTTTTTTTTTTTTTTGCCAATGGAGGTGAGAAGAAATAACATGTGACTTTTTCAGGAGAAATCTGCAAGAAACAGAGTTCTATTCTGCATGCTTTTTTCTCTTTTCTACAGCAATGGGGACCTTATTGATGGTCCCTCCTTCCGTATGGATTCCTGTGTTAGGATGACACAGCACACAGCTACCTCTCACCTGACCAGTGATGAGATGTAAATAAATGAGGAAGAAGATTTTTGAGCCACTGAAATTTAGAGGTTGTTTGTCACCACAGTTTAACCTAACCCCCATTGACTGATGCATGGCTGAAGAATGACTCCGAACTGGATCTGGACAAGACATGTGAAGAGCGCTCCAGGCTGAGTAAAATTCAAGTGTTTTCTCAAAGATAACAGTGGGCACGATATGTTATTGGGGTGGGTGTGGGATAAATAAGGTATATCCGGTGAGAATAATAAGAAACTCAACTTTAAAGGACGGTGCTGATTTGGACTGTGGAGAGATTCAAATGCCTTGCTTAGCATTTGAGATTGTGATGGATGAACAAACTAATTAAAAGCCCAAAATGAAAACTTGGGATAAATATCTGAGGGTGTCTAATATCCCAATTTTTCATCCCAGAATGGGCAGGGCCCTTGACCCCATTCTAGGGAGACTTCCAAAAGAAAAAGACCTGCATTTCTTCAACAACCCACACTGAGAGACTTTCCTGCACTTTTGACCTGTGGCTAACACTCTTCACCTTTCATTCTGTCATCAGTGTTTTGGGGAAGCATCTTTAACTCTCTATGATTTACAGGTTATTAAGTGGCCCTTACAATTCCCTCCAGAGGTGGAAAAGACGAATGATGATGGTGTCTGAGCTCACAGCAGCAAGCAGGCATGTGTGCTCAGCAGCCACGTGGCTCATCTGCAAAGAGCTTACTAAATACGATGTTCTACAACATTGCTTAACACAAGGGGAGACGCTCCTGACTCAGAGTGTTTAATTGCTCACCTACTTCTTTTTCTGCCCTCTTGGGCTTCTAAAATGAAAAGAACCCTGGGGTGATACAGTGAGTCAAAGGGGTGCCAGCCACATCACAGCAAAATAGATTCCTAAAAAATCCCTGGCCTAAGATGACAGCCTTGGCTGGATAAGTTTGAATGTGCTGATAGTGGACACGGGAGAGTGAAGGTGGTTGAAGTGTTCACATTAAAGAACCTCCACCCAGATTGCAAGAAAAGAGAGAGGAATGGAGATGGCAGCACGAGTCCCTACAATAAAAGCAGATGTTTTGAGATCAGTTATATTTCTTCTCACAAAAATTAAAGACAGAAACCAAAGTTTAGCCTGAGGCTACAATTAATTGAGCAATAAGCCAGAGGCACATATGGCATAGACAGATTTAAACATTTCTCCCTTATATTAATACAAATACTAAAATTACAAATACTTTGATTCCAAATAAAACAAATATTTAAAAAAATTAATGAATAAACACTGGGGTCTACAGTAGTATTTGAAGGAGATCTCACAAACAGGTTTGGTTTTTGAAGGTTAGAACTGGCAGTCTAGAGAATTCGTTTCATTCCAGAGAGAGAAAGAAAGGAATTTCTTGGGTTCCTTCAGGAATGTGTCTAGCTTTGCCTCATCTTTGTTTGAACTATGGATATGGCAGAAGAAAACCTGAGGATTTCACAGATTTAAGGTGCAAAAAGTCACTGGGTTCTCTAAGAAGTCTGGGATTCTTCTGCTGGAAAAATAAGTTTGTTGAGAAAAAATGAGTTGGAGGAGGCTGTTATTGAAGTGAAGCAGAATTGTTTTTACTAATCTGCTTATTACCCACTCTGTAGTGTGGAAACAAATTATTCATGCACAAAGTCCTCTTACTGTTCCTAGAACGCTGTGGAAAGAGAACAGATTAGTTTTTCTCCCTCAGAACACAACCACTAGAAACATCCTACCTCAGATGAGATATTGCCTAATTATTTTCAAAAGACAGTGAAAAATCATGGATGTAAATGTTTGCTGCAAAATAAATACATGCTAGAAACAGAAGCATCTGGGTCACAGCTATATTAGAGCTACCTGTGTTCCCCTGCCACTGAAATTAAAACAAAAATGTCCAGTACAATCATTCACAGCGTGGGAGAGGGGAAGTTGAAGGATGGAAAGGCCAGGCATAAAAGGATTTCAGAATTTCAGTCCATGAGGAAGTGGCTTTGTGCATTGTCTGTTACTGTGTGCAAGGTGAAGTTTGGAGAATGAAAACGTGCAGTAACAAGGGCTCCTTTGTCCATCTCACCTCTCCAGATACCAAGTTTCAGACATGTTGCATTTTAATTGAAAGGTTGATATAATTTTTTTTTAAAGAACACTTGCGGTGTTTGAAGTGACAAAGGCTGCTGTGACAAAAAAGCAGGGAAAGGGAATTTAAAAAAACAAAAACAAAAACCAACAACAACAACAAAAACCCCACAGAAAAGCAAACAACAAACAAACAAAAAACAGAGGAAGAAGTCGAACACCCTGGGCTATGACTACTTGCAGGAAGGGGCTACAAGAGGCAGTTGGAAATTCAATTGGCTTTGCCACTGTGGGTTTTGCAGCCTGCTTCCTTTCTAAAGTATATTACTCTGCTTTTGGTTCATGAAGTTATCCATTTCTGCTTTCTGGAACAGCTATGTATTTTCTTTATCTATCATCTATCTATCTACCTGCCTATCATCTATCTATCTATTTACTATCTATCTTTTCTACCTTTCACTATCAAGAGCTTGGGTCAAGCAGGATAGAATTCCAGTGTATGTTCACTCTACCATTTAAAACAAGAGCTCTTGTAGGCATTCTCCATCACATCATAAACCTGAGCTTTCTAAAACAGGGTGTGGCAAACTACTATGCATGGACCATGTCTGACACAGTCTGCGTTTGTAAGTAAAGTTGTATTGGGACACAGTCAATACATGTGTTATATAATATCTCTGGCTACTTTCATGGTATAATGGAAGAGCTGAGTCGTTGAGAGAGAGAACATATGGTTTGGAAAACTTAAAATATGTAACATTTAGCCCTTTACAGAAAATATTTGCTGAATCGTGTTTTAAAAGATCTCTGTTTAGAATGCTACCTATTGCCTTCTGGATAGAATCACATCTCTTTACCACAATTGACACAGCTTCAGCCCTGCTTCTATATCCAGCCTCATCTATTTCTGCTCCTCCACCTTATTTTCCTTCTGGACATGCTGATGGATTGTCAGCTTCCCAGAAGTATAAGAATCTCTCCTCCCTTCCCAACATTCTCATGCTCTCCCTCTGCCTCTCAAGAACTTCCTGCCCCATCTCTCATGACAAAACCCTTCTTCATTCTTTAAGATGCAGCCCCTTTGCTCCTTCCTTAAAGATGTCTGTCTGGCTCTATTTTGGGTGATGTGCTCCTTCTGCATCTCCCAGAGCCATCCTGTGTGTATCAGCTACAGCATTTCTTTGCATCTCTGTGTCATATATCACCAAATCTGCCTAAGCTTGAGTGAGTCACTGCATGACAACTTCAGACTCCACCAGCATTGTCCCCACTAACCACGAGGCTTAGACATTTGTCCAGTATGCTCAGGGTTGTGGGGTGGTAGCAGTAACCAGCAGGTGAGCATCATTTCTTACATCAGAATCAAATCTGTAGATCTCTGCCATTCATAGGTATTTGGAATTTAAAATTAGCCTAAAGATTTTCCTTAAAATAAGAACAAATGGCTTCAGTAGGCTTTTGGAACGTAGGATGTTTCTGCTGGTTCATTTCTGCGTTCAGTATTCCCACATGAATCTAAATACGACTCTGCTCTTAGTAGCTGTGTGACCCTGGGAAAGTCACTCAATCTCCCTCAGCTAAATTTTGTTGTATGAGTAATGACAAGAGAGCTGTAATTTGTATTTGGTGAATAATAACAAACAAAAGGCATTTAGCTTTCTGGAACCTGGTATGTAGTAGATCCTCATGAAATACTAGCTCTGTTGATAAAACTAGACCGAAAGAAGCTTTCAAAGTCAACAACAGTATCAGGCAGTGAAGGACGTAGAAGAGAAGCTGCTGCTGCAGCCTGTAGCTCCTGGAGGCCCGTTTTGTCCATGATTTAGCAGGAACGCACTACCTTTCCATGAGGAGACACTGCAAACAGAAACCAAGGCCATTCTTTGAAGACAAACATGTTTTAATAGCCTTTACATTATGTAATAGTGTAATATAAATAATAATTTATTAGTAGTAATAATGTGAAATTATTTACATTACCCTAACCCTAACCCAACCCTAACCCTAACCCCGACCCCTGACCCCGAACCCGACACCAACCCCGACCCCGACCCTGACCCTATCCTACCCTAACCCTAACCCCAACCCTAACCTCTAACCTTAACTCCTAACCCTAACTCCTAACCCCAAACCCTAACCCCTAACCCTAACTCTGACCCCTGACCCCTGACCCTGACCCTAACCCCTGACCCTGACCCTAACCGTGACCCTGACCCTTACCCTAACACTAATCCTAACCCCTAACCCTAACCCCGTCATAAGAGCCCTGGGCAGACCTTAGGGAAAAAGCACTAAACTGACACTCGAGTCTGAAGCCCGCTCCACCAAAAGTCTTGGGTTTGGGGTGACATGAGGGCAGGGGTCAGGGAACAAAGCGTTCCGGTTTTAGACCCATAGGAAGATCTGTGAAGCCCTCTTGGGTAGAGCACATGTTGCCGGGTGTGCGCTTGAAAACAGCCTAAGAAGAGGGGGCGTCTGGAAGGAACCGCGACGCCAAGGGAGGGGGTCCAGCCTTCCCGCTTCAACACCTGGACACATTCCGCAAAGTTTCCTAGGAAAGCCAGAAAAATAATATAAAAAAAAAATCCAGAGGCCAGGGGAGCTAATGGGGCTTTACTGGGACTATCTGGTTTAATCCTCCGAACAACCCTGCCATAGCAGCCCATCAGTCCTCTGGGACAGGTGAGGAACCTGAGGTCGCAGGAGGACACCCAGAAGGTCCAGGCAGAGCCCCCTAGGCCCCCACACCTCCCTCCGTGGCAGCTCCAACCCCAGCTTTTTCACTAGCGAGGCACTCGGGCTGCTGGGCCACGCCCACTCCCCCACGCGGGGAAGGAGCTTCGCGCTGCCGCCTGGCTGGGAACTGGGCACCGCCCTCCCGCAGCTCCGGAGCCGGCCGCCACCAGGGGGCGCGCCCGCGATGTCCGGGAGCCTGGCGGCGCCTGTGCAGCGGCCGGTGCACCTGCTCCTGCCCTCGCCGCGGTCTCTGCCAGGACCCCGACGCCCAGCCGGACCCTGCCCTCCAGCGGGGCTGCGGCTCCACGGCCCGCAACAGCAGCCCCACCCGGCATTCGGCGCGCTCCCCGGGGCAGAGGTCGCGGTGTCCTCAGGCTGTGGCGCCGGCCTGCAACCCCCACGCCGGGCTCGGGCCCCGGCGGAGGAGGGCGATGCTCCCCGGGTAGGGCGACGGGTCACCTGGGCTGGGAGGGCGGCTTAGGGGCGTAAGCGGCGGTCCAGGGCCGTCTGGCGCAGCAGCCTGTCCCCGCCGCGGTCCCTCCAGTCCCTCCCTGGCGGCTGCGGAGCCGTCCCAGGACAGGAGCCATAAACTCTCCAGAGCGGGAAGCCGCGCCGTGGTGGCCCGGCCCGCGCCCAGACCTGGAGGCCGCTGGCGCCTGACCCGCTGCGTGGGTCTCCGGGGAGCTCGCTGCCCACCCGGCGCTGCAGCCTCGGCTCCCTCGTACGCGCTCTGGTAGGTGCTAGGGACGACCCTATGGGCCAGCTTGCCACGCCCAGTCCCCAGGCCGCACCCACCCTGGCTCCCTGAGCTAGGGGACTGGCTCCTCCTGTGGGTCGTGGGGCTGGGAGGCAGGGGCCTTAGGGGAGAGGGAGGGACCGAGGGCAGCCCCTGCTGTGTGCACAGCGAGGTCGTGTGCAGGCCTCTGTTGCACAGCGTGCGGCTTCAGCTGGGACTGGATTGCAGGTGGAGATGACTGTGTGTGCGCACACCTGAGGGTGAGGGGGAAGCAGCCTGTCTACCTGACCCATGAAATGCAGGAGACTGCACCCCAGAAGCAGCGAGTTCACTGCTCCATTGATTAAGCAAGTCTGGGACACACATGTAGCTAAGCTGTGAGTTCTGTGCCAGGGGTCCCAACACCCACGCCTTCAGGAAGACACAGGTGTGGGGGTTGGGTGCTTGTCAGGCCTGAGAGTGAGGAGCAGGCGCCAGAGACACTAGGTAGGGGGAACCAACCCTAGGGCTCTGAGGGACGACGATGTGGGGAGCTGGTGGCAGAGCCTGAGCTGGCCCAATGTTGCAGGGTGGGGATAGATTCGAGGTATAGCGGGGACTGGCGACCTCAGTTCCCACAATGTCCCAGCCTGGCCTCCCGGTCCAGCCAGCAAGTAGTGGGTGCTGCCCTGCAAAGACTCTGGGGGTGCCTGAGCCCCCCTCACCACACGTGACTGGTGACTTCTGTGTCCACCCTCACAAGAAGAGGGATCTTCTCTCACTTTCAGGCAAGCCCAGGAAAGTCAGGGGCCTATGTGAGCCAAGAGGAGAGAAGGCGATGCCTCAGCCCAGTGTTTCTGCCCCACCTGGCTTGTGGCCTTGGGGACTTGATTTACACCGCAGGAAAATGGGCAATGAAAGCCCCTCCCTGACTGGCTTCTCAGTCCACTCTGACCAGCCCACTGCCCAGCGCCCACCCTGCAGCTCCAGGTACACAGGTTGGGCTGGCTCTGAGCTGACCTGAGGGCCTTCTGATGGCTCCAACCCTCGGGATGCCTCATGCTCACCCTTTGGCACCCACCTGACAGCTCAGCATGTCTGCTGTACGCCATCCTCAATGCCTGTTCTAGACAAGCCCAAGTCCCCCAGGAGTGGCAGAGGGAACTGAGCTGAAAACTAAGTCTCAGCTAACTGAACCCCAAGTGGGCTATCCAGCCTCACCCTTCAGTTCACAACCACAGGCAAATTCCCTCCAGGGATGTGATCCCAGGGGCCACAGCAGCACATTCTGGCCTAACCTATTCACTACTTAAACAGTGACTGAAAAGGCCAGGATGGGCATGGGCCCTGACATTAATCCCCTTTCTCTGTGAGGGGGCTGGGTTCGGTTTGCCATCCTGATGTCTTTGTGGAAAGAGCTGGCAGGTGAAGCAAGTCTCAGGGGCCAGCCATGGGACAGGGAACCTACGACTCGCCTCTGCTGGAACCCTCTGAGGCCCCTGCGGACAGGAGGGTCCAATGGAGGTCTAGCCACCCCTCCCGGGTTGGTGCTCACAGCCCCTCCCTGGCCCACTCCCTCTACACCTGCACCTTCTGGTCTCTGGGAGAGGAGCATCCATCCATCTTGTGCACATAGCTTTCTGCTCCATTTTCATGAGGATGGTCTCCTTGGCAGAAATGCCCGTTAGGGGATCCTGAGCCTGTGCTGGCTGTTCTCTAAGTGCCAAAGTCAGTGAGAGGGACTTGAAAACTCAAGACTTATTAACATAATTTTCTGCATTTTATGCTTTCAGGGTTGTTTTTTCCTTAAAATGTGTAAAAACAAATATTGAGATTTCTACATTTTATATAATTTGGATTCTGTCATCACACAGATCTTTCATTTTCCTAAAATTTACTTTGATGTATGTATATCAAACATTGAATTTCTGTTTTCTTCTTTACTGGAATTGTTAACTGTTTTAGAGGCCAAATCTTTTTTAAAAACACATCTCTAATTTCTGTAAACATTTCTAATTACACATATATTTTCTATACCTAATACACAACTTTGGAATTCCTTGAGGCCTAATTGCATCAGGGTGCTCTGGTTTTGTTGTTGCTATTTCTGAATGACATTGACTTTGGTGCTCTTTATTTTGCATATTTAAAACTATTAGATCATGTGATTATATTTGACAGGTCTTAATTGATGCGCTCTTCAGCGCTTTGAGTTCGGTTGAGTTTTGGGTTGGAGAATTTTCTTCCACAGGGGATTATCTTGGATTTTTCTGTTTCTTCCTCAATATCCACCTGGAAAACATTTCAATTAATTTATATTCACTTAAATATTTCTATGCAAAAACTGTACAAAAGCCCCAAAGTATAATTTGCGCAGTTGAGCACATATTCTGTTGTCCAGCATTTATGGTGGTTTGTAGTGGAAAAGATTTTTAGAATATGTGGATTTTCGGAATATTCCCAGAAGCCCAGATAGCCACACTTTACCTTTGGAGGAATTAATTCTCAGAATATTGCACACAATTAATCGCCTTTGGAAGGAGCATATATCCCCAGCAAAAGCTCTGATTTTTTGAAGTCTGTATTGTGTGTTATTTCCAGGAGAATACGCAATGATGACATTATTAAATGATTCAAATATGAAATGCTGTTACGCCAAGCAGTGAATCTTTGTGTTACATGTTATGCCTAACTATAAATCTTTGTGTTATACATTTTAATGTCTTTGGAGAATACTCCTGTCTTCTTGGCATTATTGATAATTAGATTCTAATTGCTAGTAAGTCAGAAGAATTAGGAACACCAAATTTCAGTCCTCTCAAAAGCACTCCTCTTATTAAATCTGGATTTTTACCTTCATCACATACAAAAGAAATATTGTTAGAAAGGTGCTTAATGTTTTCCAGATGGATAGATTACTGTTATTAGTTCTCATTTCATTGTTAATTTTTAAAACCATAGAGTTGGAAGTATCAATATGCCTTTCAATATACCTTAGTGGAATTTATTCAATTTTCATGGATGTCCTTTAGGAGGTTCAGGAAGTTATTTCTATTGCTAGATTTCAGGAAGATTTGTCAGGAATGAGTGTCAGACATTGTCAAACATCCATTGAAATCATCATAGTCTTTTCCTTTATTCTGTTAATATGGTATATTACACTGATTTTTAAATTTGTATTAGTAAGATAATTCCACTTGGTTATATTGTCTTTTTTTCTAATTTAATTTTTATTAGAGATGAGGCCTCACTCTGTCACCCAGGTTGGGGTGGAGTGGCAGTCACAGCTCACTATAACCTCAAACTCCTGGGCTCAAGTGATCCTGCCACCTCAGCCTCCTAAGTAGCTGAGACTACAGGTGTGCACCGCCATGCCAGACTTGTCTAACATTTTTATGTGTTGTTTCATCCAGTTTGCTACAGTTTTTGGAGATTTCTGTCTTCATTCATGAGGGATAATAGTCTGCACATTTATTTTCTTGTGATGCTTTTGTCTGATGTTATCTGGGTAATACTGGCCTCGAAAATGAACTGATGTTTTCCTGCTTCTCTGCTTTGCAAGTGTTTGTGAAGGACTGGTTATTCATTAAGTGTTTAATAGAATTCACTAGTGAAGCTATGTGAGCCTAGGATAGACTGATGAAGAGTTTTCATTAGTCTAATCTATTTACTTGCTGTATGAGTACGCATATATTCTTGTTCTTCTTGGTTTACTTTTACAATTTGTATATAGCAGGGAATTTGTTTCTAATTTGTAGTATTTCATGCTTCTAGGTTTTCATGGCAGTTGAGACGTAAGAATAAAAATAATGTTGGGAGAAGGAAGTTGTGGACAATCCATGAATATCCCAACATCTGTTGTAGGAAGGTTAAGATTATTATTATTATTTTGCTGTACTTAACTGAATACTCATATTTACAGTGTGAGACAAATGTAATGTTGTATATAAATAGAACTAGGAAAATGTGCCATTTGTCTTAGTATTTAATCAAGATGTAAGTCTGGGTCTACCTCCTCACTTTTATTAATATGCAGACAGGACACCAACACAAATTTGAATGAGGACAAACAAAATGTTAGCAAATGAAGAATGGTATGAATTGGTTAAAATGTGATGAAATAGAATGGTGAATATTTACATAGAATCCATGATGTGTTAGGTGCTATTTCAAGCTATTTGCACACGTAGTTTTAATACCAATGACATTAAAATGTATAATACAAAGATTCATATAAATAAAAATTACAAAACTGAAAATATTAGGTGACACTAAAACTGTCATAGAAATACACATTTATATAAAACATAAAGTAACATCAAGTATTAAATTTTAGAAACTTTGATTACTAATCAGATGAACAAGTGATTAGCCTTTTTATCCAGTAAACAAGGCATACATATTATTTTCAAATTCCAGAGACAAATATTTTAAATACTGAAGTTTAAGACCTAAAAATGTGTCACTGACTTCATGGAAGTAGATATTCACTAGGTGATATTTTCTAGGCTCTCTGAAATTACATCAGAAAAATATGAATTAGAATATAACTCATAAATAATATCTGGCCACATACAAAGTAATTGAAGATCAATTTAAATAGCTATTGGATTAAGAAATAGAGACTGAGGTAAATTTACAGGGTCAGGGAGGATCTAAGGAGGAAGCACTGACACTGGAGCCCAAGGACCTGGGATTACAGAACAGATTCTACCAGTGCTAACTTACTGCTCCAGAGAAAACATCAATTCTGCTCATGTGCAGGTACTATTCATCAAGAAAGGGATTACAGCTTCAGAAATATGTTCAAAATGTATCCATATTTTGACATATTAATGAAGTAATCACATTCTACACATAACTACTCCATATGGAGTACTGGGGAGGGAGTGTTCCAAATAAAGAGACTGAGGATTTCTCATGAGAGCTCAGTGTCTGCTAGAAAATACCTAAATAAAATATTTTACTTATGTGGAAAGTGTGGATGTTTGTGCATCAAAAGTTTCAAGAATCCCTAAAATGTACAATGGAGATGAGGAGAAAATATCGGAATTTCTCAGCACCAGAAATGAGGCAAGAAAAAATTCAGAGGAGTTGTAAATGTGAAAAGCCAATGGCTGGTCACATAGCAACATTGATAACCTTGTGCCAGGACAACTAGAGTAAATACATAAACATACACATTGAAAATATTTCCAATATTAGATCTCCCTCATGTGGGAACTAAATTATAAAGATTGAAGCATATAAGAAAATAAGCTACCAGAACTTAAGCTACCAGAGTAAATTCAATTACACATAAGTTTCGGATCTTGAAATTGTCACAAATGTTTAAGTTGGTAGTGGAAGACAAAGGACATATAATCTTGGGAGTCCTAGGGCCCTGCCCACTGCCAGTCCCTCCACACTACTACAGCTGATGCTTCCTGGAAAGCACCACCTCTTGGCAGGAGGCCAACCAGCACAAATATAGAGCATTAAACCACCAAAGCTAAGGACTCTCACAGAGTCTATTGCACCCTTCACCACCTCCACTGGAACAGGCACTGGTATCCATGGCTGAGAGACCCATAGATGGTTCACATCAAAGGGCTCTATGCAGACAACCCCTAGTACCAGCCCAAAGCCAGGTAGACCTGCTGGGTGGCTAGACCCAGAAAAGAGACAACAATGAATGCACTTCAGCTCACAGGAAGCCATGCCCATAGGAAAAGGGGGAGAGTACTACATCAAGGGAACACCCCCGTGGGACAAAAGAGTCTGAACAACAGTCTTCAGCCCTAGACTTTTCCTCTGACAGAGTCTACCAAAATGAGAAGGAACCAGAAAACCAACCCTGGTAATCTGACAAAACAAGACTCTTCAACACCCCCCAGAAAATCACACCAGTTCATCACCAATGGATCCAAACAAAGAAGAAATCACGGATTTATCTGAAAAAGAATTCAGGTTAGTTATTAAGCCAATCAGGGAGGGGCCAGAGAAAGGTGAAGCCCAATGCAAGAAAATCCAAAAAATGATACAATAAGTGAAAGGAGAAATATTCAAGGAAATAGATAGCTTAAATTAAAAAAATAAAAAATAAAAAATCAGGAAACTTTGGATGCACTTTTAGAAATGTGAAATGCTCTGGAAACTCTCAGCAACAGAACTGAACAAGTAGAAGAAAGAAATTCAGAATTTGAAGACAAGGTCTTTGATTTAATCCAATCCAATAAACACAAAGAAAAAAGAAAAAGAAAACATGAACAAAGACTCCAAGGAGTCTGGCATTCTGTTAAACAATGAAACCTAAGACTAATTGGTGTACCTGAGGAAGAAGTGAATTCTAAAAGCCAGGAAAACATATTTGGGGGAATAATCAAGGAAAACTTCCGTGGCCTTGTGAGAGACCTAGACATCCAAATACCACAAGCACAAATAACACCTGGGAAATTCATCACAAAAATATCTTAGCCTAGGCACATTGTCATTAGGTTATCCACAGTTAAGACAAAGGAAAGAATCTTAAGAGTTGTGAGACAGAAGCACTAGGTAACCTATAAAGGAAAACCTATCAAACTAACAGCAGATTTTGCAGCAGAAACATTACAAGCTAGATGGGATTGGTGCCCTTTCTTCAGCCTCCTCAAACAGAACAATTATCAGCCAAGAATTTTGTATCCAGCAAAACTAAACATCATATATGCAGGAAAGATACAGTCATTTTCAGACAAACAAATGCTGACAGAATTTGCCATTACCAAACCAGCACTGTAAGAACTGCTAAAAGGAGCTCTAAATCATGAAACAAATCCTGGAAACACATCAAAACAGAACTTCATTAAAACATAAATCACACAAGACCTATAAAACAAAAATACAAGTTAAAAAGCAAAAACAAAAAACAAAAACAAAGTACAGAGGCAACAAAGAGCATGATGAAAGCAACGGTACCTCACTTTTTAATATTAATGTCGATTGTAAATGGCTTAAATGCTCCACTTACAAGATACAGAACCACAGAATGGATAAGAACTCACCAACTAACTATCTGCTGCCTTCAGGAGACTCACCTAACACATAACGACTTACATAAACTTAAGGAAAGTGGTAGAAAAAGGCATTTCATGCAAATGGACACCAAAAGCGAGCAGCGGTAGCTATTCTCATATGAGACAAAAACAAACTTTAAAGCAACAGTAGCTAAAAGAGACAAAGAAAGACCGTATATAATGGTAAAAGGTCTCATCCAACAGAAAAATATGACAATCCTAAACATACATGAACCTAACACTGGAGCTCCCAAATTTATGAAACAATTACTAGTAGACATAAGAAATGAGATAGACAGCAACACAATAATAGTGGGGGACTTCAATACTCCACTGACAGCACTAGACAGGTCATCAAGACAGAAAGTCAACAAAGAAACAATGGATTTAAACTATACTTTGGAACAAATGGACTTAACAGATATATACAGAACATTTCATCCAACAACCACAGAACACACATTCTATTCAACAGCACATGGAATTTTCTCCAAGATAGACCATAAAACGAGTCGCAATAAATTTAAGTCTCTCAGATCACAGTGGAATAAAACTGAAAATCGACTCCAAAAGGAATCTTCAAAACCATGCAAATACATGGAAATTAAATAACCTGCTCCTGAATGAGCACTGGGTGAAAAACAAAATCAAGATGGAAATGTAAAAAATTTCTTCAAACTGGATGACACAACCTATCATGACCTCTGGGATACAGCAAAGCAGTGCTAAGAGGAAAGTTTATAACCCTAAATACC
The DNA here is from genome assembly GCF_028885655.2 of Pongo abelii. Lineage (NCBI taxonomy): Eukaryota > Metazoa > Chordata > Mammalia > Primates > Hominidae > Pongo > Pongo abelii. The sequence goes on along the minus strand of NC_071992.2, from coordinate 161,603,510 downwards.
TACGTCAAAAAGTCTGAAAGAGCACAAAAAGACAATCTAAGTTCACATCTCAGGGAACTAGAGAAGCAGGAACAAGCCAAACCCAATCCCAGCAAACAAAGGAAATAACCAAGATCAGAGCAGAACTAAATGAAATTGACACAACAACAACAACAAAAAATACAAAACATAAATAAAACAAAAAGTTGGTTATTTCAAAAGATAAATAAAATTGATAGACCATTGGCAAGATTAACCAAGAAAAGAAGAGAGAAAATCCAAATAACCTCACTAAGAAATGAAACGGGATATTACAACTGACACCACTGAAATATTAAAGATTATTCAAGGGCACTATGAATACCTTTTGGCACGTAAACTAGAAAACCTTGAAGAGTTGGATAAATTCCTGGAAAAATACAACCCTCCTAGCTTAAATCAGGAAGGATTAGATACCCCAAGCAGACCAATAAAGCAAGCAGCAAGATTGAAATGGTAACTTTAAAATTACCAACAAAAAAAGCCGAGGACCAGACAGATTCACAGCAGAATTCTACCAGACATTCAAAGAATGTCTTCTTTCATTCAAAGAAGAAATGATACCAATCCTTTCACACTATTCCACAAGACAGAGAAAGAAGAAACCCTCCCTGATTCATTCTATGAAGCCAGCATCACCCTAATACCAAAACCATGAAAGGACATAACCAAAAAAGAAAACTACAGACCAATATCCTTGACGAATGCAGATGCCAAAATCCTTAACAAAATACTATCTAACTGAATCCAACAACATATCAAAAAGATAATCCACCATGATCAAGTGGGTTTCATACCAGTGATACAGGAATGGTTTAACATATGCAAGTCAGTAAATGTGATACACCAAATAAGCAGAATTAAAAAAAAACTCCCATGATTATATCAACAGATGCAGAAAAAGCATTCGACAAAATCTAGCATTGCTTTATGATTAAAGCTCTCAGCAAAATAGGCATACAAGGGACATACCTTAATGTAATAAAAGCCATCTATGACAAACCCACAGCCAACATAATACTGAATGGGGAAAAGGTGAAATCATTCCCTTTGAGAACTGAACAAGATGAGGAGCCCACTCCCACCACTCCTCTTCAACATAGTACTGGAAGTCCTAGCCAGAGCAATCAGACAAAAGAAGGAAATAGAGGAAATCCAAATCGGTAAAGAGGAAATCAAACTGTCACTGGTTGCTGACAATATGATCTTTCACCTTGAAAACCCTACTGACTCCTCTAGAAAGCTCCTAGAACTGATAAAAGAATTCAGCAAAGTTTCCAGATACAAGATTAATGTACACAAATCAGTAGCTCTTCTATACATCAACAGCTACCAAGCAGAGAATCACATCAAGAACTCAACCCCTTTTACAATAGCTGCAAAAAACAAAAAACAAAACTTAGGAATATACCTAGCAAAGGAATCAAAAGACATCTACAATGAAAATTACAAAACACTGCTGAAAGAAATCATAGATGGAGCCAAGCATGGTGGTGCATGCCTATAATCCCAGCTACTCGGGAAGCTGAGGCAGGAGAACCGCTTGAACCCGGGAGGCAGAAGTTGTAGTGAGCCGAGATCACACCATTGCACTCCCACCTCGGCGACAAAAGCAAAACTCCCTCTGGAAAAAAAAAAAAAACAAGAAAGAAAAGAAATCATAGATGACACAAACAAATGGAAACACACCCCCATGCTCATGGATGGGTAGAACCAATATTGTGAAAATTACCATTCTGTTAAAGGCAATCTACAAATTCAATGCAATCCCCATCTGAATAACTAATATGGAACCAAAAGAGAGCCATGTAGCAAAACCAGGGCTAAGCAAAAAGAACAAACCTGGAGGCATCACACTACTTGATTTCAAATTGTACAATAAGGCCATAGTTAACAAAACGGCATGGTAATGGTTTAAAAATAGGCACATAGAACAATGGAACAGAAGAGAGAACACAGAAATTAACCCAAATACTTACAGCCAACTGATCTTCGACAAAGTAAACAAAAACATAAAGTGGGGAAAGGACACCCTTTTCAACACATGATGTTGGGATAATTGGTGAGCCACATGTAGGAGAATAAAATTGGATTCTCATCTCTCACCTTATACAAAAATCCACTCAAGATGGATTAAGAACTTAAACCTAATTCCTGAACTATAAACATTCTAGAAGATAACACTGGATAAACCCTTCTAGACATTGGCATAGGCAAGGATTTCATGACCAAGAACCCAAATGCAAATGCAATAAAAACAAAGATAAATAGCTGGGACTTAATTAAACTAAAGAGCTTTTGCATGGCAAAGGGAACAGTCAGCAGAGTAAATAGACAACCCACAGAGTGGGAGAAAATCTTCATAATCTATACATCTGACAGAGGACTAATAACCAGAATCCACAACAAACTCGAACAAATCAGAATGAAAGAAACAAACAACCCCATCAAAAAAATGGGCTAAGGACATGAATGGACAGTTCTCAAAAGAAGATATGCAAATGGCCAACAAACATAAATAAAAATGCTCAATATCACTAATGATCAGGGAAATTCAAATCAAAACCACAATGCAATACCACCTTACCTCCTGCAACCCAAAAATAAAAAAACAGTAGATGTTGCCGTGGATGCAGTAAACAGGGAAAACTTCTACACTGCTGGTGGGAATGTAAACTAGTATGCCACTATGAAAAATAATGTGGAGATTCCTTAAATAACTAAAAGTAGAACTACCATTTGATCCAGCAATCCCACTACTAGGTATCTACTCAAAGGAAAATAAATTATTCAAAAAAGACACTTGCACACGTATGTTTATAGCAGCACAATTAACAATTGCAAAATCGTGGAACCAACCCAAGTGCCCATCAGTCAACAAGTGGATAAAGAAACTGTGAGATACATATATATATATATATATATGTATGTATGTATATAATGGAATACTATGTAGCCATAGAAAGGAATGAATTAACAGCATTTGCTGTGATCTGGATGAGATTGGAGACTATTGTTCTAAGTGATGTAACCCAGGAATGGAAAACTCAACATCGTATGTTCTCACTGATATGTAGGAGCTAAGCTCTGAGGACACAAAGGCATAAGAATGATGCAATGGACTTTAGGGACTTGGGAGGAAGAGTGGGAGGGAGGCGAGCAATAAAAGACTATGAATATGGTGCAGTGTATACAGCTTGGGTAACGGGTACACCATAATCTCACAAATCACCGCTGAGGAAGTTATTCATGTAACCAAACACCAACTGTACCCCGATAACTTATGAAAAAATAAAATAAAAATAAGTGAAAAATAAAATATAACACACCAAGAAACTGAAGAGATAATCCACAGAATGGGAAAAAAATGATTGCAAACTATCCATCTGACAAAGGATTAATAACTGCAATATATAAGAAGCTCAAACAACTCTACAAGAAAAAATCTAATAACCTGGTCAAAAATGGCCAAAAAGATTTGAATATTTATTTTGCAAAAGAAGACATACACATGGCAAACAGGCATATGAAAAGGTGCTCAACATCATTGATAGAGAAATGCAAGTTGACACTGCAGTGCGATATCATCTCACTGGAATTAAAATGGCTTATATTCAAAATACAGGAAATAACAAATGCTAGCAAGAATTTGGAGAAAAGGGAACCCTCATTTACTGTTGGTGGGAATGTAAATTAGTACAACCACTATAAAGAACAGTTTGGAGGTTCCTCAAGAAACTAAAAATTGAGCTACCACATTATCCAACAATCCTACTGTTGGGTATGTACCCAAAAGAAAGGAAATCAGTATGTTGAGATATCTGTACTCCTGTGTTTGTTGCAGCACTATTTACAATAGCTAAGATTTGGAAGCAACCTGAGTGTCCATCAAGAATGGATTAAAAAATGTGGTACATATACACAATGGAGTACTATTCAGCCCTAAAAAAGAATGAGAACCAGTCATCTGCAAGACCATGGATGGAACTGGAAATCATTGTGTCAAGTGAAATAGCCAGGCACAGAAAGACAAACATCACATGTTCTCACTTATTTGTGGGATCTCAAAATCAATCCACTTGAACTCATGAACATAGAAGGATGATTACCAGAGGCTGGGAAGGATAGTGGGGAGCTAGGGTGAGGTGGTCATTGTTCATGGGTACAAAAAATAATTAGAATGAATGAGAGTCACTATGATAGCACAATAGAGTGACAATGGTCAATAATAATGTAATTGTACATTTTAAAATAACTTAAAGGGTGTAATTAGATTATTCACAACTCAAAAAATAAATGCTTGAGGGGATGGATGTCCCATTCTTTGTGATGTGATTATTTAACTCTGTATGTCTGTATCAAAACATCTTGTTTATGTTATAAATATATACACCTATGTACCCACAAAAATTAAAAATTAAATTATGACACTTGACTCAATTTGAATTTTGGGTAGGTAATGTTATTTGTATAAATACCTTCCAATACTTGCTTAAACACATTACACACAAATATGCAAATATTGCTTAGCTATACTAAAATGTTATTCATTGCTCATCCCAATTTTAAACTTCACTGTGTTCCTTATATTTTCTTTCAGTAAATCTGACACATTCATTTTAGAAGTATCATAGGATTTACAATAACATTGTACAGATGTGAAGAAAAAAGAATAAAATAAAAATCCTTAGAGGTCATATGGGTTGGTAAGAGTATAAAAGAAAACTGAGTCCCATATGATACATGAAAAACATAAATCACGATGTACATCTCAGCTCTCACCAGGAGACGTGGCAACCAGATTGTCCTTGGGCTGAGGGTGAAGTCCCTGAGCACTCTCAGAGACAGACAATGCAAATCAAGTTCATTCTCACTGTGCTTGCTTAACCTTCAAAATTGTGTAAGTCCCTAAGCATATACATAATCATGAGTAGTTATGGGGAAAATAACATCATTAAATGTACCAAAACAAAAGACTGATCACAAATACTGCAGATGTTTAGATCAGATGTCTGAAGCAAAGAAAGAGTAATAAAAAATAATTTAAAGAAAATAGAGCTTGATAAATCTGTTTCTTCATCTTCATAATAATGTCAAATTTGTTGAGTTTTTTTTAAATGGCAAGATTTGTCTACAGATCTTTGTACTTTGTCTGGCTTAAATTAAATGTATATACAACTTATATAATAAAATACTGGGCTGTTTTATTATTATATTGATTTCTTGGTCAACGCTACTTTGATCATATTCTATAAACGGCACTGTGAGACCTATCACTGGTTATCAACAACATAAAGTGATTATGAGAGTTTCATGTGACAGATGAAGGAAGGTTGGTTAGTGCAGTGGCAATAGTTGGCAACCTGAGAAACTGAGCTCACAAATTTAGAAAAGTATTATTCTTTCTCACTAGATGTTTCCATGAAAAGAACTTTGTGAAATGCAGGAATGCCAAAAGAATAATTATAAGACAATAACCAAATAACTAAAATACATCTCAATTTCTCTGACAATTTAACTTAATGCAGGGTGTAGCCAGAATCACAATGTTTACTAACATAGACATTTATGATCTTGAGACATTTAATTCTTAGCTCGTTGAGGAAAAACGTAGTACAAAACTGTTATTGCAGAGATAAAAGACAGAAAACAGTGGAAGGGCTTGATCACAAGTCATATGTTACAATTTTTGGAAACCTCTAAAAATCCTGCCTGGTGATAGGTTTTTCTTATCTAATTATTGAAGAATATATGAGCAGGCAGGGCATGGTGGCTCAAACCTGTAATCCCAGCACTTTGGGAGGCCAATGTTGGAGGATCACTTGAGGCCAGGAGCTCAAGACTAGCCTGGGCAACATAGCAAGACCGTGTCTCTACAATTTCTTTTTAAACTAGCCGACTGTGGCGGCATATGACTGTAGTCCCAGCCACTAGGGAGGCTGAGGTGGGAGAATGGCTTGAGCTTAGGTGTTTGAATCTGGAGTGATCTGTGATTGTGCCACTGCACTCCAGCAAGAATGACAGAGCTAGATCCTGTGTACAAATATACACATATTGTATATATTGTCAATGACCAGTCACAGGTCTTACAATGCTCTTTATACAATATGGTAAAAATGATCTTGACAAAGAAATTATCACAATAATAAAATCCCTGTGTGTTATTTTATTAAGTTGTTCATAAATTTAATGTAAATGAGGTATAGTAATGAAGATCTGTAGACAAATCATGTCATTTATTTTTTTAATCTCAACATAATGTAACTTTTTTTTTTTTTTTTTTGAGATAGTGTCTTACTCTGCCGCCCAGGCTGAAGTGCAGTGGCTAGATCTCGGCTCACTGCAACCTCCACCACCCTGGTTCAAGCGATTCCTCCTCTGCCTCAGCCTCCCGAGTAACTGGGATTACAGGTTCCTGCCACCGTGCCTGGCTAACTTTTGTATTTTTAGTAGAGATGGGGTTTCATCTTGACTAGGCTGGTCTTAAACTCCTGACCTCGTGATCCACTGGCCTCGGCCTCCCAAAGTACTGGGATTACAGATGTAAGCCACCGCGCCCAGCCAACATTTCTTTTTTAAAAGTGTGCAAGCTCTTTGACCATCATGTCTCTGTGCATCACTGCGATAAGATAACCAGAGCAACTGTTTCCACCGTGGAGTTGGGAGGAGATAAAGACACATCCATTGAGCTTTGGGTGCTCCTATCAGGATCAGGGAGGTCCCTGCCCTCTGATTTTCTCTCTCTTACATGTGCAAAGTACAGAGATTTTTATCATGAATAATTTTAAGAGAAATTAACAATTCTATAATGTTCAAGGACATGCGGGTTTTCTATTGATCATGTTTCTCCTTGATATTTTTAGGCCCTGGCGGCCACCCGCAAATGAATAATCTCTATCATCATCATGTGTTCCTTTGTGTTTTAACCTTTCCTGATTCCATTCTCTCTACATTTTGAATAGACACCAGAAAACCCTATCCCTACCATATGCAAAAAAAAAACCCTAAAATTATAAATATTAACATTTACAAGTCACATTTGTGAATATATATTTTAATTAGAAAATTACAATTTTAAACTTTCAGAGGAAACGGTAGTAATATAAAACAGAGGACATTTTTATAATAAGGAACTTATATTTCACAAATTATTATTCTCTCATCATCAAATAGTGTTACCTAAAGTAATATACAACCAATTTAATAAGTTTAGTTTTAAAAAACACAAAATTCGAAAACAATTAATACAATACTTGAAATCATGACGCATAGTGCCAGCCTCCCTTCAGGTAAAGTTCTATTAACTCTACAAAAAACTTTTATAAACGGCAGATGTTACATTTCCAGATAGCTTTGTGGTAACCAAAAAAGAATTGATTTATTAGCAATTTTTATATCACATTGAGACAAAATATTTGTGATAAATATTGTTATGTATTCAAAACATCTCATGTATTAAGAAATCATACCTTAGATGGGGCCAAGCTGGCCGATTAGAAGCAGCTGTGGCCTGTGGCTCTCACGGGGAGCAGTGAAAACTGCGAGTGAATTCTGCACCTTCAACTGAGGTATCCAGGTTCTTGCACTGCGACTGACTAGGCAGACAGCTCGACCCACAGAGAGTGAGGAAACGCAAGTGGGGCGATGGCCCACCCAGGTGTGGCACGGAGCTAGGGGAGCCCCCACTCGCAGCCAAGGGAGGCTGTGAGGGATTGTGCGACTCTGCCCGGGAAACCATGCTTCTCCCACGGATCTTTGCAACCTGCAGATCAGGAGGTCCCCTGGTGAGCTCAGCCATGGCCTTGGGTCTGAAGCACAGAGCTGTGTGGAGTCTCGGCGGAGTGCTCGCTGGCTCACTGGGGCATGCGTGGAAACCCAGGAGTTTTGCATCCTCTGCCCCGAGAATTCCAGCAAAGCAGGAGATAAATCCATGCATTTCCATAGGAAGGAGGCTGAATCCAGGGAGCCAAGTGACAGACATCATTCTGAGGCCCCACTCCCACAGCACCTCACAAGACCCATTGGCTTGGAATTCCAGCTGGCCAGCGGCAGCAGGCTGGAGACAGCCGGAAATGGGCCGAGTTCCCGGGGGAGGGCAGCCGCTCTATCTGTGGTTTGAGTTGGCCGCTCCAGCCTGCTGGCACCAGGGACCAGGAGGAGTTCCCCATAACACAGCACAGCTGCTGAGCCTGATCGTGGCCAGGCTGCTTCTTTAAGTGAGACCAAAATCCATCCCTCCTCATTGGACAGGGCCTCCCCATCGGAATTTTAGCAACTCCAGACAGAGTTCTATGGACAGAACTCCGATTTCTCCCTGGGATGAAGTCCCCAGGGAGAGGGGTAGCTGCTGTCTCCCCAGTTCAGCCGACTCAGCCTTTCCAGCCTGCTGGCTCTGGAGACTCCCGGGGATCAGCACAGCACACCTGCTCTGCCAAAGGGCAGCCAGACTGCTTCTTTAAGCAGTCCCTGATCCTGTTCCTCCTGACTGGGCAAGACCTCCCAAAAGGGGTCTCCAGATACCTCCTACAGGAGCATTCCAGCTGGCATCAAGTCGGTACCCCCTTGGACTGGTGCTCCCAGAGGAAGGATCAGGCTGCCATCTTTGCTGTTTCACAGCCTTCACTGGTGATACCTCCAGGTGCAGGAGAGACTGAGGTGATGAGGGTCCAGAGTGGACCCCCAGAAAACCACAGCAGCCCTAGGGAAGAGTGGTCTGACTGTTAAAAACAAACAGAAAGCAACAACAACAATATCAACAAAAAAGACCCCATAAAAACCCCATTCAAAGGTCAGCAATGTCAAAGATCAAAGGTAGATAAGCCCACAAAGATGAGAAAGCATCAACACAAAAACGCTGAAAACTCAAAAAGGCAGAATGCCTCTTCTCCTATAAATGACAACACCTCCCCAGCAAAGGCACAGAACAGACCCCAGGCTGAGATGGCTGAATTGACAAAAGCAGGCTTTAGGAGGTGGATAATAACAAACCTCACTGAGCTAAAGGAGCACATTCTAACTTAACGCAAGGAAGCAAAAATCATAAAAGAAATTACAGAGGCTGATAACCAGAATATTCAGTTTAGAGAGGAACATAACTGACCTGATGGAGGTAAGAAACACAACACGAGAACTTCACGATGCAACCACAAGTATCACTAGCAGAATAGGCCAAGTGTAGGAAAGAATCTCAGAGCTTCAAAACCATCTGTCTAAGACAGGAAGAGAAGAATAGAGAAAAAAGACCAAAAAAGAATGAACAAAACCTTCAAGAAATATGGGATTATGTAAAAAGATGGAACCTAAGGCTGATAAGGGTATCTTGACCCATCATGATCAAGATGGCTTCATCCCTGGGATACAAGGTTGGTTCAACACAGGCAAATATATAAATGTAATTCCTCACATAAACAGAACTAAACACAAAAACAACACAATTATCTCACAGGTGCAGAAAAGGCCTTCAATAAAATTCAACATCCCTTCATGTCAAAAACTGTCAATAAACTAGCTACTGAAGGATCACGCCTCAAAATAATAAGAGCCATATATAACAAACCCACAGCCAATATCATACTGAATGAGCAAAAGCTGGAAGCATACCCCTTGAAAACTGGCACAAAACAAGGATGGCCTCTCTCGCCACTCCTATTCAACATAGTACTGGAATTTCTGGCCAGGGCAATCAGGCAGAAGAAAGAAATAAAGGTATTTAAATAGGAAGAGAGGAAGTCAAATTATCTTTGTTTGCACATGACATGATCCTGTATTTAGAAAACCCAATCATCTCAACCCAAAAGCTTCTTGAGCTGATGAACCACATCAACAGAATCTCAGGATACAAAATCAATGTGCAAAAATTGCTAGTATTCCTATACACCAACAACAGGCAAGTAGAGAGCCAAATCATGAATGAACTTCATTCACAATTGCTACAAAGAGAATAAAATACACAGAAATACAGCTAACAAGTGAAGTGAAGAACCTCTTCAAGGAGGACTACAAACCACTCCCCAGAAAAATCAGATAGGACACAAAAAAATGGAGAAGCATTCCATGCTCATGGATAGGGAAGAATTAATTCACGAAAATGGCCATACTGCCCAAAGTAATTTATAAAAGAATTCAATGCTATTCCCATTAAAGTACCTATGACATTCTTCACAGAATTAGAAGAAACTATTTTACAATTCTCATGAAGCAAAAAATAGCCCAAATAGCCAAGACAATTCTAAGCAAAAAGAACAAAGCTGGAGGCATCACACTACCCAACTTCAAACTATACTATAAGGCTACAGTAACCAAAACAGCATGGTACTGGTACAAAAACAGACACATAGACCAATGAAACAGAATAGAAAATTCTGAAATAAGACCATACATATACAACCATCTGATCTTTGACAAACCTGACAAACACAAGCAATGGGGAAAGGATTTCTTATTTAATAAATCATGTTGGGAAAACTGGCTAGCCAAGATCACGCCATTGCACTCCAGCCTGGGCAACAAGAGCAAAGCTCCTTCTCAAAAAAAAGAAAAAAAAATACAGTGCTGGAGAGACAGCAATCGAGGATGACACAGGCTTGCTGCCAAATCAACTAGACAGGCATGTAGGGTCCAGCCCCACAGGGTCGGTGGGTTTTCTCCCCATGTGCAGAGACAAGAGATTGTAGAAAGAAAGACACAAGACAAAGAGATAAAAGAAAAGACAGCTGGGCCCGGGGTACCACTACCACCAAGACTCGGAGACCGGTAGTGGCCCCGAATGCCAGGCTGCACTGATATTTATTGGATACAAGACAAACGGGCAGAGTAAGGAGTGTGAGCCATCTCCAATGATAGGTAAGGTCATGTGGCTCACGTGTCCACCGGACAGGGGGCCCTTTCCTGCCTGGCAGCTGAGGCAGAGAGAGAGAGGAGAGAGACAGCTTACGCCATTATTTCTGCATATCAGAGACTTTTAGTCTTGCCTTGGCAAGAGACTTTTAGTCTTGCCTTGGCAAGAGACTTTTAGTCTTGCCTTGGCAAGAGACTAGGATCACCATTGCCATCATTGCTCATCGTTGACTTCAGACTTGTTTTTGGACTCCTTGGAGGCATCTGCTGACTAAAAGGAGACAACATAAGCATACCAATATTAATAACGCCAGTGACAACAATGATCCTCCGACGGGTTTGATCCATTTAAAGGGATTAAGATCAGATAATTCTTTAGTTATTCCTTCAAAAATGAGCCAGGAACAGTGGATAAATGAGCTTGTGAAGCCTTGAAAATTTGCTCTTTAAGTTTTGAAATATCCAAGGTTAAGTTATCATCCCAGGCTTTTAAATGTCTTGAGACCTTTTCCCAGCTATGCTGATCTTTATTACAAGCATAAGGCATTATGCAATAATCAGAAGTATTCCAATCACACTGTAATTGCATATAATGTTCCACATTCATAACTCTATCTCCCAGCCAGATTACACTCTGGCGAAGATCATTAATTTGATTGGATAATTTTTGATCAACTTGAGTCTGAGAATTCCAGAGTCTGGAGGAGTTTTTCTGCCATGCTCACATAGTGAGCGGTTTGAACAGAATTGTGGATGGCAACTCCAGTGGTTGCCACTGTTGCAGTAACCGCAGTTGGACCTGCAAGGACTGCAATGAGTAAAAATAAATCTCTTTGTTCTTTTTAGGATACCTTTAAGAACTTCATTGACTATGTTTATAGAGGGGGAAGACTCCCAAGGACGATGTAAAGAAACTGGTATCCATACCCCCTCCCTAGCCCTTACCAAGAGAATACTTGTGGGATTAAAAGTAGCATCAATGCATGTGAACAGCTTACACTTATCACATTCTGTAGTTTGTGTATTGGGAATGATAATTATATTTTCAACCAACAGCATGTAAGGGGGTTTGACACAGCTCCTGATGGGTATCATCTGTTCAGATATCAAGGTGATGTTGAATGTGGGTGTTTTGGTATTTGTGTGAAGGAGTTGATAGGTAGTGTTCCACATCCTTATTCCTGTCATAGCTGCAGCTAATTTCCATAATTCAGGATGTTCTGGGGTAACAAAGGGATGAATCATTTTTGGTCTAGGAAGAACAATGCCTGCATCCATCCATTTACATGGGTAAGGAGACACCCATTGTCTCAACCTGTATGACTGCCAATCCATCATCTATATAATCTAACAAATAATTAAACTCTGAGCATGAGGTATTTTTGCCAGAGCAATCTTGCCAATAATGCCCTTTTGGAGCCCAATCAATAACAATACCCATGGCTAGACTTTGGAGCACAACGGCCTTGGGAGCATTGCAATTATTCCATAAAATTGAAGTCACTATAAAAGGTCACTTTGTAGGTTTCTTTGGTCAGTCTGGCAGTCCTTTTATTAATTTTAGTACTGACAGGAACTCTCCATTCCTCATGTGGATTAAGTTTGACAGTGAGAAGTTGAAAAGAATTGGTACTGAACACATTATGTACTCGATAAGAATCATTTGTAAAGGACGGTATGGTCCACATCAAATTCTGGTAATAAGCTAAACAGCCAGAAGACATCCCAAAGCATAGTGGTGGATACTTATAGCCAATTGACAGATTAAAGTGCGTACCTTCTCCCGGCTGAGCTGGAAACCTATCATCATTAGGGACCGGCATGAATTCACTATTATTAGTGCAAACTTCTACTGGGGAGTCCATCCAGGAGACAGACAGAATTAAAGGGAGAAAAGGAACATATGCCCAGTAAGTATAATTTTGAGTTGCCCCAACCTGTTGGTATACTTATGGCTGCACTGACTACCATAAAGGCAGCCAGAATTATATTACCCATCGTTTCTAGGATTCCTTTTTCTTTTAATAAATTTTCTGTTTGATGAGACAAAACATTTATTTGACCCCGTGTTGGTGGAGTTGAACGAGAGGTGTTGCAGGTCACACGGCGAGATCTTGTCTCAATGTCAAGGTCATGAAGTTTACGTGTCAGGCGGCAAAAGTTGCTCTTTGGTTTCAGAGGGGTCTTTGCCTTTTGTTTCTGGGAGCCTTTCATCTTTGGAGTTATGGTGCAATTTTAATTGTTGGGAGGGGACCCACACGGGCGGTAGTCCTTTTCCTGGGGAAACACAAGCAAAACCCCTACCCCATGTTGTGACTGTAACTAAGTCCCATTGTTAGTTTTTAAATCTTTTCACCACACCTGCATTCCTTTTTGAGGATCAAATTTATTTCCAGTGAAATGTTCTGCCGCGGTAAAAGGTTGACTTCTTGCTATGTTTAAGAAATTTAGGGTAAAAAGAGCCAGATTTAATTGAGCATGAGGAGTAGCAGCATCCCTCTTTGTTTTAGTGTCCTGTTTTCGAAGTTGATTTTTGAGTGTTTTATTGGCTCGTTCCACCAAGGCCTGTCCTTGAGAGTTATAGGGGATGCCAATTGTGTGAGTAATTGCCCATGTTTGAGTGAACTTTTTAAAAGCAGCACTAGTGTAGCCGGGGCCATTATCAGTTTTCAGTTTCTCAGGACAGCCCATAACCAAGAAACATGAAAGCATATGTCGTTTAACATGAGCTGTACTTTCCCCTGTTTGACAAATGGCCCAGATAAAATAAGAAAAGGTGTCAACAGTTACATGTATAAAAGAGAGCTTGCCAAAAGCAGGATAATGAGTCACATCCATTTGCCAGAGAGGATTCTGTGAAAGTCTTCTAGGGTTAACTCCTGAGGAAAGTGGCTGTGAAATTAACACTTTACAAGTAGAACAGTGACGTACAATGGTTTTAGAGTGTTTCCATGTGAGGGGGAACTTTTTTCAGAGTCCCACAGCATTGACATGAGTTAAGGCATGAAAATTTTCTGCATCTGTAAAAACGGGAGTATCAGCTCAGGCATTTGCTGCCGAGATAGATCCGGGGAGGGGTGTGTGGGCCCAAATGTGAGTAAGGTAGAAAGGAGAAGACCTTGCTCTGATCACAGACTGAGACCTTTGAAAAAGAAAGAGTAGGTTATCTTCAGGCAGAAATTTGATCAAGGCAGTTTCAATGTTGCAAGCAACATGTACTACATACGCTGAGTCAGAGACAATGTTAACTGATTTAGGGAAATCTTCAAGGACAGCCATAACAGCAAGCAGCTCAGCTTGTTGTGCTGAAATAGCTCCTGTGCTAAGAACATGTTCTCTTGGCCCTGTATATGCTGCTCGGCCATTACAGGAAGCATCAGTAAAAACAGTGACAGCTTCAGCTAATGGGGTGTTTCTAGTAATGTTAGGTAAAATCCAAGAAATGAGTTTAAGGAACTGAAATAATTTTACATTAGGATAATGACTGTCAATTATACCCAGGAAACCTGCCAAATGTACTTGCCAAGGGATGCAAGTAGCAAAAGCCTGTTGAACTTGTAATTGGGTGAGGGGAACAATGATTTTTTGGGGCTCTGTACCCAAAAGACGAAGGAGACAAGAATGAGCCTGACCAATTAAGATAGAAATTTGATCTAGGTAAATAGTTAGTGTCTGTAAAGAGCTGTGTGGAAGAAAACACCATTCAATTAAATTATGTCCCTGAATAATGAGTCCTGTTGGTGAATGTTAAGTAGGAATGGTTAGTATTTCAAAAGGTAAATGTGGATTCACTCTGGTAATCTGAGACTGTTGAATGCATTTTTCTATAAGTCGTAATTCAGAATCCGCCTCAGGAGTCAAGGACCTTTTGCTGTGTAAATCAGGATTGCCCCACAACGTTGAAAACAGATTAGACATAGTATAAGTAGGAATGCCTAAGGAAGGAGGAATCCAATTAATGTCTCCTAGTAATTTTTGGAAATCATTTAGAGTTTTTAAGGAGTCTCATCTGAGTTGAACTTTTTGAGGCTTAATGATCTTGTCCTCTAGCTACATTCCTAAATATTGATAAGGGGAAGAAATCTGAATTTTTTTGGAGAGATAACCAAGCCAGCTGCTGTAACTGCTTGTTGTAATGCAAAAAAAAAAAAACAAGATATTAATACAGAGTGTGAAGGTGCTGCACAAAGAATATCGTCTGTGTAATGAATAACATAACATTGGGGAAATTAATCTCTTACTGGCTTTAATATGCATCCCACATAATATTGACAAATAGTAGGGCTATTAAGCATACCTTGAGGTAGGACTTTCCAATGGTAACGTGCTGCAGGAGTGATGTTGTTATGGGCTGGAACAGTGAAAGCAAATTTTTCAAAGTCCTCAGGGGCCAGAGGAATTGTAAAGAAGCAATCTTTAAGGTCAATGCTGATAAGTGGCCAATACTCAGGAATCATAGTGGGGGAGGGCAAACTGGGTTGTAATGTCCCCATAGGCTGAAGAACAGCATTTACCACCTTAAGATCAGTAAGCATTCTCCACTTACCAGATTTCTTTTGGATAACAAAGACAGGTGATTGTAGGGAGAAAAAGAGGGTTCGATGTGTCCCAATTTTAACAGTTCAAGAACCAAAATATGAACTGCCTCCAGCTTATTTTTTGGGAGTGGCCACTGATCTACCCAGACCGGTTTCTGAGTTTTCCAAGTCAAAGGGATGGGATCTGGAGGCTTGATAGTGACCGCTTCTAAAAAGAATAATCAAGTCCTGCAGTCTGATTCATGAGTAGGTATAATAGGCTCAGTGATGCCTTGTGCTAATTTTCCTAATGCCATACCTTGCACAAATCCCATTTTGGTCATAATGTCTTTACTCTGCTGGCTGAAATTGCCTTCAGGAAAAGAAATCTGTGCACCCCACTGATATAAAAGATCTCTTCGCCATAGGTTAACAGGAATGCGTGTAATGAGGGGGCAAATAGTTCCAATATTTCCAATAGAAATATCTCTGGTACAACAGAGATCTACTGCCACTGATCCTGTGGTGGCGGGGTCCTTCAGGGCTCGTGCAATGTAAAATTGTGGAACTTTCATATACTTCTGAAGCCTGACCAACACCAACTAATGCAGTGGACGCATGCTCCTCTGGCCAATGTTGGGGCCATTGATGTAAAGTGATAATAGAAACATCAGCGCCCGTATCAATGATTCCCTCAAACTTTCTCCCCTGACTATGCACAGAGCACACAGGAGGAGTGTCAGAAATTTTGCTGGCCCAATAAGCCGCTTTACCTTGATAATCTGTGCTACCAAACCTCTTTTTCTCATACAAGAACTGGATCCTAAAGGAATGTAAGGAAGTATCAGAAGATGAGCAATGCAGTCCCCAGCTGCCACATTCCAAGGGACTGTAGAGCTAATGACAATACGAATTTCACCTGAATATTCAGAATCCATTACACCAGTATGTACTTGAACACATTTCAAGTTTAGACTTGAGTGACCCAGTAGCAAACCGACACTGCCAGTAGGCAAGGGACCAAAAACACCTGTAGGAACAGCAATAGGTGGCTCTCCAGGCAACAGAGAAATATCTCTGGTACAACAGAGATCTACTGCCGCTGATCCTGTGGTGGTGGGGGACAAGCGTTGTACTGAGATTTGTGCTGGGGCTGAGCTGTTAGATCCTGTGGCACAAATTGCTGAAGTGGGAATTGGGGTGGAGGTTGAATGGATTGAACTGGGAAGGCTCCCGTCTGGCTGGATGCCGGGGGCTGGGAGTTGAGGAATGCCCCATTGTTTAGAGGGGCCTGAGGCCGGCCCTTCATGCTGTTTCTCTGGATGTTAAGAGGCTGTAAAGGATTACCATCAATATCAAATATTGAATGACAGTGAATAGCCCAGTGAACTCCCTTTCAGCCTGATGGGCATAAAGTAGAAGTTGGGACTTTTGTTTGCTGAAAAATTTTTTGTTGTTATTGTTGGTGTTATAAAGAATGGAGACCTGTACGCTGGGGGCAATTTTTTGTATGTCTTTCTGGCCGCATATAAAGCACTGGCCAGAGAATTGTTCAGGCATTCTAATAGAGGCCATAGCTCATGCCATGATCATTGCTGTATGCAGAGTTCCTCCCATCCCTTCACAGGTTTTAATGTAGGAGGTGAGTATTTCACCACCGGTGGAATTTTGCCTTTGACGGGCTGAAAAGCTGCCTGACAATCTGGATTTGCTCGTTCATAAGCAATGAGTTATACAAGTCCTTGGCCATGGCCATCAGGGTTAGCCTCTTCTGCTGAGTCCTGGAGATGAGCAACAAAGTCTGAGTAGGGTTCATCTTGTCCCGGTCTGACGGCCGTGAAAGATGGGCATACTTTACCATCATCTTGAATCTTGTCCTAAGCATTTAAGCAACATTTCTGCAATTGTTCAATAACCTCATCATTTAGTATAGTTTGTTGTCGAATTCCAGCCCACGGACCCATTCCCAGTAACTGGTCAGCCGTAATGTTAACAGGAGGATTGGAGCCCTGATTAAGACAAATGCATTACTGGACAGCATCAACCCACCAAGTCCTGAATTGTAAATACTCGGATTTAGATAAGACTGACTTTGCTAAAATTTCCCAGTCATAGCCCACCAAACGTTCATCTTCTGCCAGGGCTCTTAATGTGGAAAGGACAAAAGTAGAGTTGGGGCCATATTGTTTTACTGATTCCTCGAAATCTTTGAGAAATTTAAAAGAAAAGCTTTCCCAAGTAGCAGAGCATAGCTGAACCTGACCTGGATGTATGGGGTCAGGTTGAACTACCGCCTGAACAGCTGGAATGCCAGGTACAGGCTGTGCCTCAGCAGCAGGCAATTGCGGAGCCTCATTATTGCCCTGAGCAGCCTGTCGGGCTGAGGGGCTTCATTATCAGCTTCTTGATCTGGATGAGCAGCGGGGTCAGCCGCCTGCTGAGCAGGATAAACAATGGGCTGTGGGTGATTTTGTGCTGCTGAGGTGGCGGGTAGTGGACGTTGTAAAATTACAGGAAATTGCCAGGCTTCGGGATCCCCGTCTTCCCTTGCCTGAGATATAGCCCTCATAAGCGGAGTGTCATTTTCAAGGATGTATGTAACTTGTTGCTTCTGCAAGGCAATGGTACTACCGGCAACAGCAATAGCGACTGGAGCAGGAGCAGAAAAAAAAGTGGGAATTTTGAATAGAGGGAGAGTTGAGAACCTGAAAGCCAGGATGAGAACAGACTACCGGCTGAGCAGGTCTTTCACAAGCCTAAAAGCCAGGCTACCACGGCAACTATGGACCAGGCTTCAAGGGAGCCTGTGACCCAAGCTGAGTCCAAGTAGGAGGAAAGGAACCAGGTCTCAAGGGAACCTGTGACTCCAGCTGAGCCTCATTAGGAGAAAAGGAAACAGGCCTCAACAGAGCCTGTGACTCTAGCCCAGTCTGAGTAGGAGGAAAGGAACCAGGCCTCAAGGCAGCCTGTGACTCTAACCGAGTATGATTAGCAGGAAAGGAAACAGGCATCAAGGGAGCCTGTGACATTAACCGATTCTGATTAGGAGGAAAGTAAACAGGCTTCAAGGGAGCCTGTGAATGTAGCCGAGTCTGAGCAGTAGGAAAGGGACTGTGCCTCAAGGGAGCATGTGACTCCAACCGAGTCTGATTAGGAGGCAAGCAACCAGGCTTCAAGGGAGCCTGTGACTCTAGCCGAGTCTGGTTAGGAGGAAAAGAACCTGGCTTCAAGGGAGCCTGTGAGTCTAGCGAAGTCTGATTAGGAGGAAAGGACCCAGGCCTCAAGGGAGCCTGTGACTCTAACTGAGTCTAATTAGGAGGAAATTATCCAGGCCTCAAGGGAGCCTATGACTCTAGTGGAGACTGATTAGGGAGAAAATGACCAGGTATGAGAAAACCAGGCCGTGGAGGAATAGCGTTGGGGGCCTCATTACCAGGTGGAGAATTGAAAGCCTCCTCTCCGGGCTGTTCAGATATCAGTGCCTCTGTACCGGGCTGCATGGAAACAATTTATAGCCTTGTTTTCAGGCTGCCTGATCTCATCCTCTGTCTGCAGGGCGGCAGCGTTGAGAGAGTGAGGAGAGGCAGGAGGGTCCAGCCGCAATGGCTGTTGGTATATTTCAGCTGAGTTTTGCTGGTTGGGGGAAATAAGTTCATTCAGGTCAGTTAAAAGATCATCATAAAGCAACAATGGGGGTGCGGTAGCCTCTTGCATAGGTGGTGGTGGCACAGGCATGTCAGAGTGGAAGTCCGCCTGTGAAATTATGGTCTCAATTTGTGCAGTATCCTCAGGGGAAAGAGAACTGACAAATCTTCGACCTCCTCAGGGAGAGGAAAGAGGGATCAGTCTCCCTGTTGTCCTCCTGAGTCTGTAAGGAGTCTAGGACAGAGCGAATTGAAGCCGAGATTGACCAAATGGTGGGTGGAAAAAATGTCCCCCTTTATGAGCAATTTTGAATTGTTGGCCTATCTCATCCCAATCTTTAAGTTCTAAAGTTCCCTCAGTCAGAAACCAAGGGCAAAGGAGATTTACAACCCCAAATAGTTCAATTAACTTTTCAGTAGAAACTTAAACCCCTCCTTCTTTAAGAAGAGTTTTTATAAAATTTAAATAAGCCGAGTACTTAGTACTGGCTTGTACCATGGTGTCCCCAGAATACTCTGAGTGCTCATGCTTACCACCAAGCTTACTAACAGCAATCCTCAGGAATCTCTAGTCGAAATCCTCCACTGAATCCTGCACTCAGGGTGCAACTTCACACAGCGAGGGAGAGCCCCATATCAGAGCGCCAGATGTAGGGTCCAGCCCCACAGGGTTGCTGGGTTTTCTCCCCATGTGTGGAGATGAGAGATTGTAGAAATAAAGACACAAGATAAAGAGATAAAAGAAAAGACAACTGGGCCCGGGGGACCACTACCACAAAGACGTGGAGACCACTAGTGGCCCCAAATGCCAGGCTGCACTGATATTTATTGAATATAAGACAAAGGGGCAGGGTAAGGAGTATGAACCATCTCCAGTGATAGGTAAGGTCACATGGGTCATGTGTCCACTGGACAGGGGGCCCTTCCCTGCCTGGCAGCTGAGGCAGAAGGAGAGAGGAGACAGCTTATGCCATTATTTCTGCATATCAGTCTTTTAGTACTTTCACTAATTTGCTCCTGCTATCTAAAAGGCAGAGCCAGGTATACAGGATGGAACATGAAAGCAGACTAGGAGTGTGATCACTGAAGCACAGCATCACAAGGAGACAGTTAGGCCTCCAGATAACTGCGGGCGGGCCTGACTGATGCCAGGCCCTCCACAAGAGGTGGAGGAGTAGTCTTCTCTAAACTCCCCCAGGGAAAGGGAGACTCCTTTTCCCAGTCTGCTAAGTAGTGGGTGTTTTTCCTTGACACTGACGCTACTGCTAGACCATGGTCCACTTGGCAACAGGCATCTTCCCAGACACTGGTGTTACTGCTAGACAAAGAAGCCCTCTGGTGGCCCTGTCTGGGCATAAGAGAAGGCTCACACTCTTGTCTTCTGGCCACTTCTCACTCTGTCCCCTCAGCTCCTATCTCTGGATGGCCTGGTTTTTCCTAGGTTATGATTGTAAAGTGAGGATTATTAAAATATTGGAATAAAGAGTAATTGCTACAAACTAATGATTAACGATACTCACATATAATCATGTCTATGACCTAAATCTAAAATAACTCTTATTTTATATATTTTATTATACTGGAACAGCTCGTGCCCTCGGTCTCTTGCCTCAGCACCTGGGTGGCTTGCCACCCACACAGGCAGTCATGCCATTCACTGAAAAGCAGAAGCAAAAGGGAAACCAGAGCCTAATCAAGTGTTTTAAACATGTCAGGTTTGAAATGCCTATGAAGCACCCAAGTGGAAATGTTGAGTACGCAGCTGGGCTCCAGGTATCAATCTAGTCTGGGAACTGAGTTTGGAAGACACCAGCAAACATCAAGCCATCAATGAGGATTAGGTCACCTGGAGATTCCCAATTCCATGCAACAGAGG
Organism: Pongo abelii; assembly: GCF_028885655.2. NCBI lineage: Eukaryota > Metazoa > Chordata > Mammalia > Primates > Hominidae > Pongo > Pongo abelii. Next base: position 161,582,619 of record NC_071992.2, on the reverse strand, counting down.
GACTGAGACTGACATGGCCAACATTTAGACAAGAAGTCTCCCGAGGCTCAATCCAGGTCTCAGGCCAGAACTGTTAGGGCAAGAAGCTCCTTGCTCCTAAGAGAACAGAGCCTGGCCTGGTAGGTGCTGTGATGGTTCCCTGAGGATGACACCTGCTCAGGAATGAAGGCAACATGGACAAAGGTACCAGGTGAGGGACTGGACCCAGGGATACCAGACCCCTGCATCTTCTCTACTTCCTCTAACACAGGTGGTCAGCACACTCTTTCATTCCTTAACCAATTTTATCAAAAATAGAGATTAGGGCAATGTGACACAACAGCATTAAGCACTAAACCATTTGACAGGGATTCCTTTCAAAAGTGAAAATCAGTGTATGATTATATAGCTTCTCCACTAATCTTTGTTACCAATAGTCATTTAATCTAATCCTAAAGACTGAGTACAATATTCTTTCTACAATACTTTGAACACTCACTTCAATTTATTGCATATTTTCTAAATGTACCACTCTCTCTTCTGAAAGAGAGAATATTTCATCAGAAAACGAATGGGGTGTTTTGCCTATCTGATGGTCTCACACCTTCACAACAGCTACAAATCCTTGGACCAGCCAGGGACAGACCAACTCCAGGGTTCTCTGACAACAGAAGTCCTGGAAATGCTCTGCACTCAAAACAAACCCCTACACCACCCCAAGGGAGAGGGATTGTTTCAGGTTGGGGGAGAAGCTAAAAGAAATTGAACTTAAACTCTTCATCAGGCATGTCCAGAGTGGCTTTGGCTCTCCATATAGGGCGAGGCCTGCAGACCCTTTGGCTCTTCTTTCTGGTGGCTCCATCTACAGGCTGCACCTGGGCTGAATAAGCAGCTGTCAGGGGGAGAGAAGCAGCATATGTCAGAACTGAATAATAACAGCTAACATTACCTGTACAGTTATGTTTGCCCATACAATTCTAACCACTTTGCATAAATTAACTGATTAATTCCTCAAATTTGTAAGGTTGATATTACTATCATCTCCCATTTACAGAGGTTCAGTAGTTTGCAAAAGGTGTTAGTACTACTGTGTGGTAGATCCAGGATTTGAACCTAGCTGATATGGCCCCAGGAATTGCACTCAAACTGTTATGGGATATGGCTTCATTGCTAGTAGAGAAAGCCAAGACACAAAGACATGAGGCAGCTTTCCCCAACCCAGGTACAGGACCAACATAGGACCATGCTCTTTCCCACTCCTCCCAGGACCTCCCTGCTGCTTCCCAGGTTCAGTCCTGGGAAAAGGAGAGAGAGGTCCACACTTTCTGTTTCCCTGCTCCCTCAGGCTTCCCTGAGGCCATCTCCTTTCCCCACCAGGCTTGTTGCTCTGGGCCTTCTTCCTTTCACCCCCTAGACACTTCCTCCTTAAATTAGGCCTTCCTGAATCAACCAGTGGCTAGCTCCTCACCAGCTCTGAGAGCCCGCAGGGCCTCACGCCATTCGGCTTCCATCTGAGCCCTATAGTCTCCAAACAAGGAGTGCATCAGCTGCCTCTTCCGGGGCAGGGGCGTTCTTTTGCTGCGCAGGGTTCGGATTGCTCCAATAGCCTGCTCTTCTGCGAATAAAAATAAAGGACTAGTGAACACCTCTATTACTGACCTCCTACCACCCCACCGCAAAGGCAACAACTCCATAGTCTGCCAGCACCTGTAGGCCAGGCAGTGCTACTGTTCACATCCCCCAACTCTATAGAAGGGTTCCTTACTCTGCTTCGGGGTGGGTTTCTGCCTCTTGAGGCCCAGCTCCAGTTGCTCCACACACCAAGCCAATTCCTGGGCCAACTGTTGTGCCTGTGATGGATTCGGGGAAGTGGCTGTGAGAGGGCACTGGGAAACCATAGCCCCTGGCCCCATCCCATCCCCCTCCCCGCCTTAATTCCGAGGACCCCAGATCACACGTGCCCGTGGATTCGCACCCGTGGATTCCACCCTTCCCGACTGAAGCCCGCCCTTGCCTGGGCCTCAGCGCTTAGGGGAACTTCTTCTGGGGCGAGTTTCTCTGAGGCCTTCTCGCCTCCATTTGCCACAGAGGCCCTGTTCCGGGTTTTCTTCTTCTTATTTTGTTTTTTCGATGCTGTGCCGCCTTCATCGCCTAACGGGTGAGCTCTGGAGTCAGCGTTACTGCACGTAGGTTGCCCTGGGCAGAGACAGACAGTGGAAGGATTCCCGGCGCTGGAAACCGGGCCGGAAAGCCGGTGTCTGCGGGACGCGCAGGGAGTACCCAGGCCTGGGACCGCCGCTGCTTCCCCAGCAAGATGTCCTAGGGCCTGGAGAAAGGGGGGTAGCACGAGGGTCACCGAGAGCCGCCAACAATGCAAGGCCCTGCCACCCGCGCGTCTTCTCCACACCGCTCACCGCCATGGGCCGCAGTCGCCACCGGAACTATGCGGGGCGCAGAGTCCGACGCCGAATTCCGTCCTCCAGGAACGCGCCTGCGACTCTAGGTTCCGTGGGGCGCGGGCGGGGCGCGGGCGGGGCGCGGGCGGGGCGCGGGCGGGGCGCGGGCGGGGCGCGGGCGGGGCGCGGGCGGGGCGCGGGCGGGGCGCGGCTGGGGCGGGATGAAGCTGGGGCGAGGCGAAGCTGGGACCGGGCTGGGACGGGGCTGGGGCGAAGCTGAGACGGGGCTGGGGCGGGGCCTAGGGGTTCCGGGAAAAGGCTGAAGGGGGGTCTCGGAAGGACCCTTGTAAGCGAGTGCTCGCGGGCACTGACTACGTGCCCGGCACCTTTCTGGATAAAAGTTCAAAGCTCTCCACAAGGGTGTGTCCTCTCAAGGCTCACCTTCTGGTGGGGAGGGAAAAGCAAGTAAACAGCACATGAGCAGCTGTGGCGCAGGAGGGTGGTCGGCAAAGACCCCTGGGAAATGGGGAAGAGCGAGGGTCAGGGCGCGGTCGGTTGAGAGGCCGGCGTCTCGGGACGTGGAGGCTCGGGTGAGGTCTGAGAGTTGGGAGGGCCCCCGTCATGGGTTTACTTCCGTTCTAACGCGGTGGGAAGTCGCTGCAAGATGTAGACGTGTGTTCTGCGGATCTCTCTGCTCTTGTGTAACGAGTGGGGCACATGGGGTGGAGGGATGTGAAGGGGTTTCAGAAGCAGAAGCGGGAAGAGCCTTGGACAGGATATGGACATGAGGGAGGGTGGCGGTATGGGGAAGAGGGAGAGCCCCATCCCACCACCTCTCTTCCCCTGGATGCTTCCCTCCCACTCTACTTTGCTAGAGACCTGGGGTCACACACAACATTCGACCCCCGCAGATGGAGGCATGACAACCGAGAGGAATTGCGTAGGGGCCGAGGTGAGGCAGAGTAAGGCTTCAGGAGGGCAACGGGCTATGCCAGGAGGGTGGGTTGTGTTGCTTCATAAGGTAAGAGTCCGAGATGTCTGATGATTCCTTTCGGGGACACAGGAGTGGAAAGTGGTGTTTCCTGAGACAGTGGCTTGGGAAGTGTTAGCTGCCTGGTCTGCAAGGTCTCGAAGGGTAAAAGTTTGGTCATCACTGATAGTTATTTACTGCAGTGTGACAGATTACCCCCAAAATTCAGCGGATTGTCCAGGCGCGATGTCTCACGCCTGTAATCCCAACACTTCGGGAGGCCGAGGCGGGCGGATCAGGAGATCGAGACCATCCTGGCTAACACAGTGAAACCCCGTCTCTACTAAAAAATACAAAAAAAATTAGCCAGGCATAGTGGCGGGCACTTGTAGTCCCAGCTGCTGGGGAGGCTGAGGCAGGAGAATGGCATGAACCCGGGAGGTGGAGCTTGCAGTGAGCCAAGAGCGCACCCGTGCACTCCAGCCTGGGTGACAGAGAGAGACTCCATCTCAAAAAAAAAAACAAAAAACAAAAAAAGCAGAATTTAAAGTGGACACGCGGTAAAGGAGATGCAGCATAGAGTAATTTATTACAAAGGAGAAAGAATATTTGGAAAGTTAAGTGCACAATAAACAGTACACCCTGAGAGAGAGAGGATTCTGGGCCAGCTGCTCATAAGGTTAAGACAGCAAAGACGCATGAGGGAGACTCCCTTTATGGGGGTCTTACATGATTATTCATAAGGAAGTGGGAAGAGGTGCTACTAGTGCGTATGTTCTGGATGGTCCTCTGAGTGCACATGTGCGGTAGCTGAATGTTCTTACATGCTTGTTCATACAATGCTTGTTGTCATACAATGCTTGTTCTACATGCTTGTATATGATTGTTCATACATGTCACATGTCTTATTAGCATCTTAAATCTCCAACCAGGGCTCTGTTTCTTACTATTATAATGAGCGAAAGGTCAGTCTGAGGACAGGTAAAATCAAAATGTACATGCTCTTTGCAGGGGAAATTCCCTACTGAAGATAGGTTTGCTTGGAAGAGCTTAACTACAATGTGAATACAGAGGCTTATTGTGTTGATTGTACAGCCACCACAGTTGCTGCATCCCGAGGACATGGCTAACTCCTTGACTACCTATCCTGCCTCACTTTCAATGCTCTGATTTTATCCACTACCTTCCAGACTCATATGCTATTTTTGTCTTGACTTCATTTCTGTCTTTGTTTTTAAATCCCCCATATTAGACTTAATTCTATTTACAGTCAGAGTTTTCAAATATACAACTTTTTTCTTAGAGTCCGTGTCTCACTCTGTCACCTAGGCTGTCCAGGGCTCAACTGATCCTCCCTCCTGCCTCAGCCTCCCAAGTAGCTGGGACCACAGGCATGCACCATCATACCGGCTAATTTTGTAATTTTTTGTAGAGATGGGGTCTCACCAGGATGCCCAGGCTGGTCTTGAGCTCCTGGGCTCAAGCAATCTTCCCACCTCAGCCTCCCATGCCTGGCATCATTCCTTATATCTCAGTTCTGATATCATTTCTTTAAATGTATATCCTTTTAAAGCTCCTTTAATGAAATCTGTTATGGTGTTTTGGGTTTTGCTCATCTGAAAATGCCTATTTTTATTCTAATTCCTGGAAGCTAGTTTGGATAGAAACACAATTTGAGGTTAACAGTTATTGTCACTCAGAATTTTGAAAATGGGCTATCTCTGTAGACCTCTCCCACCTCTGGGACCCCACTCAACCCTGTATTCTTACCTCTATTACTGTACTGATTTGGTTATCTGTCTGTATGTACCTTTGTATCCCAACTAGACTGACAGATCTGAGGAAAAGAGGCCAACTGTTTCTGCATCTCTGATTTGCCATTGTCAGGCACACCACCAGGCACATAGGAGCTGCACAGTAATTGTAGGTTGATGTAATCATGAATAACCTTGGATTTGAACTCTTGCCTTTCCAGTGCTATATTTTCTATGGTTCCTCTTGTGGCAGGAAATATGAGCCTTCAGAAAAGATTTTTCCATATTTAACAAATCACACCAAAATATTTATTAAGGGGCTGAATGAATAAGGCAATGGGATGGGTATGGTGAAAGAACAAGAGAAGTACCCCGACCTTGAAGGACACAGTTTAAGAAAACAGATATCCAGGCTGGGCACAGTGGCTCCACATGTAATCCCAGCACTTTGAGAGACCAAAGCAGACAGATTGCCTAAGCCCAGGAGTTTGAGACCAGCCTGGGCAACATGGTCTCTACAAAAAATTTGAAAAATTAGCCCGTTGTGGTCCCAACTACTTGGGAGGCTGAGGCAGGAGGATTGCTTTGGGCAGCAGTGGGAAGGGGGATGGTGCAGGGGCAGATGTTGTGGTGAGCCAAGATTCCACCACCACCCTCCAGCCTGGGTGACAGAGAAAGACCTAGTCTCAAAAAAAAAAAAAAGAAAAAAGAAAGAAAGAAAACATGTATCTAAATATGTTTATATATACTCTCTCTCCATTAACATAATTACAAGTTTGGATCACATTTTAGTTTTATTTTTTTCTCATTTTTTTCTATGATAAAACCTGATTTTTTAAACTTAAAATTAGCTTAAAGACTTTGTCACAGTATTTATGTTCATAAAGTTTATCGATAGAGTGGATTTGCTGCTACTGAACAGGCTCTAAACTATTAAAGACTACATACCTTGATACTTAATAAGTTCTGACACATAAGCTTTTTGCACATGCATGAGATTCATAGGCTTTGTCTCTTCTTTTATTCTTTTTGATCCAGAAAGTGGTATGAATTCTGTATGGTCTTCCCGTATTCACCGTACCCATAGGTTGTCTCTTTACCTGGAACTGCCTTAGGTTCTGCAGGGTCTATGAATCTACAAAAAACTTTCGTACATTTACTGTAGTTATCAGATTTCATTCTAATGTGAATCTGCTGATGTATAGCGAGTGTTGGACTCTGACCAAACACCTTCCCACATTCATTACACTCCTGCGATTTCTCTCTGCGATGAATATCCTGATGTCAAATAAGGTACAAATTTGGATGGGAATTTTTGCTACATTGCTTGCATTCATATGACTTATTTCTTGTGTGGATCCTATGATATGAAATAGATGTGACCTGTAACTAAAGGCTCTTCCACATTCATTTACATTCATATGGTTTCTCTCAGCGTGAACTCTGACAGAATAAGATTTAAACTCTGGATGAAACTTTTCCCACATTCATTACATCCATTAGGTTCCACTCCAGTGTTAATTATCTGATTTTTAGCAAGTGCTGAGCTCCAATTGAAGGCTTTTCCACATTGATTGCATTCATGGGGTTTTTCTCTACTGTGAATTATCTGATATTGAATAAGGTGTGATTTTGAATGGAAAGCTCTTCCACAGTAATTACATACTTATGACTTCTTTCCACTGAATTTTTTTATGCTGAATTAAGTGTGAGCTATGTGTAAAGGTTTTCTCATACTTCCTATATTCATGAGATATTAAATCTTTGGTACCTAATAAATTTCTTGATAAAAGCTTTCCCACATTCATAATATTCATAAGGTTTCTCTCCAGTAAGAACTTTCATTTATTTATTTTTTTGACACAGTATTACTCTGTAGTGCAGGATGGAGTGCAGTGGCACAATCTCGGCTCACTGCAGCCTCCTCCCTCTGAGGTCAAGTGATTCTCCTGCCTCAGCCTCCTGAGTAGCTGGGATTACAGGCACCCACCACCATGCCTGGCTGATTTTTGTATTTTTGGTAGAGACAGAGTTTCACCATGCTGGCCGGGCTGGTCTCAACCTCCTGCCCTCAGATGATCTGCCCGCCTTGGCCTCCCAAAGTGCTGGGATTACAGGCATAAGCCACCACGCCCGACCCTAGAACTTTTTAATGGTGAATTAGAACTGAGCTCTGGCTGAAGGCTTTTTCTCGTTCATTACATTGACAGAGTTTCTTATCAAATGAATTCTCTAATGTTCAATAAGGAATAATTTCTGCATAATGGCTTTTCCACATACATTCACAGGGTTTCTCTTTCATGAGGCTTTTCTGATGTCTCGTTAAGTCTGAATTTAACTTGAAATTTTGGTCACACACCTGTCATTTCTGACACTTCTTCTGTAGGAACACTAGTATATGTAATAGCATTTGAGCACAGACTCATGCAGCTCTTGTATTTGTTACATTTAAGACCTCTCTCCATTGCATGACTGTCTGGATGGATCAGTATCACTGCCTGGAAATCTCTCTTTTGTAAAGAAAGGAAATTATTTGATCTGTCATCTGCAAGACGTTTGTAATGATTTTCTCAGTCTCTCTCTATTTTTTTTTTTTTTTTTTTTTTTGAGACAGAGTCTTTCTCTGTTGCCCAGGCTAGACTGCTGTGGGGCAGTCTCATCTCACTGCAACCTCCACCTCCCGGGTTCAAGTGATTCTCCTGCCTCAGCCTCCTGAGTAGCTGGGATCACAGGTGCCCGCCACTGTGCCCAGCTACTTTTTGTATTTTTAGTAGAGACAGGGTTTCACCATATTGTCCAGGCTGGTCTCGAACTCCTGACCTCATGATCCACCTGCCTTGGCCTCCCAAACTGCTGGGGTTACAGGCATGGGCCACCACACCTGGCCCCCAGTCTCCCTAATTTTTATAAGTTTCTTCACGCTTGGCTTCTTGCAGAATGTTACATATAAAAGCTTGGCTTCCTGCAGTATGTTACATATAAATCTTTCCAATATCCACCTCCCACCTCAAGTGGCTCTATTGTTTTTTTTTTTTTTTTTGAGATGGAGTCTTGCTCTGTCTCCCAGACTGGAGTGCAGTGGCACGATTTCAGCTCACTGCAAGCTCCGCCTCCCAGGTTCATGCCATTCTCCTGCCTCAGCCTCCCCAGCAGCTGGGACTACAGGCACACACTGCCACACCTGGCTACTTTTTTTGTACTTTTAGTAGAGACAGGGTTTCACCATGTTAGCCAGGATGGTCTCAATCTCCTGACCTCGTGATCTGCCTGCCTTGGCCTCCCAAAGTGCTGGGATTACAGGCATAAGCCACCATGTAGGGCCTCAAGTGGCTCTATTTATTTAAAAACTTCCATGTTTGTAGTTAGCTGGGTCTCAGAATCTGAAACAATCAAGAAAAAAGCATAGAAAACCATAACAAGCCAGGCGTGGTGGCTCACACCTGTAATCTCAGCACTTTGGGAGGCCACGGCGGGTGGATCACCTGAGGTCAGGAGATCAAGACCAGCCTGGCCAACATGGTGAAACCCTGTCTCTACTAAAAATACAAAATTAGCCAGGTGTGGTGGCACATCTGTAATCCCCACCACTTGGGAGGCTGAGGCAGGAGAATCACTTGAGCCCAGGAGGTGGAGATTGCAGTAAGCTGAGATTGCACCATTGTACTCCAGCCTGGGCAACAAGAGCAAAACTCCATCTCCAAAAAGGAGAAAAGAAAACCATAACTAAGAAAGTAATCAAATGAAATATGTAATACATTTAGTTATGTGGCAAACAGATTTGGGAGCATCTAAAAGCAGCCTTCCAAACACCAAGAGATCAATAACAGTCCATGATCACCCCCAGGCAATACAGACACTTGGGGATTCTGGATTTCTTTTCATGTCTCTTAAATAGTGGTCCCTGGTACAGCTAGATAGTAGATGAAAGCTGTTTAACTAAGCTCCATTCAGGGCACAGTGTTTGTAGATGGTCAATGATGACACTTCATCAGGGTTATGGACTCTCTGTCTCAGCCCCATGGGACTGCTTAGGAAAGAACACACAGGAGGAGGCTAAGGCAGAGAACTGACCCTGTCACTGAGCCTAGTGCCTGCTGAGTGCTCATGCACACTGACAGTAAAAATGCCAGTATGGCCCAGTTTTAAGGGAACCCCCACACTTTCATGAGCATTACCTCCTGAAGCCATAACAGGTTCTCACAGTGAAGATCTAAGAAAAAATCCCTTCATACTTCCAGCAGTGGGAGGGGGAAAGTAGCCATTCTGAAATATGCCCAGAGCATAGTGTTCTTAATAAAGCCCAACCTCAGGAGAAACTATTTTACCAGAGCCTAATCTGCTGAGGTTTTACCAGAGACAAACTGACCTGGGGAAAGGGAAATACCCAACTCCAACCTGCTGTAGCCTTTCTGTCTCATCTAAGGGGGGTAAACTAACACAAAACTCAGAAGCACTTGTGACGGTCACAATTTCACTGAAAGACTGAGACCTAATCATAAGATTATGTGATGTTTCCCCTCCCTTCATATCTTACCCCAGCACTAGAGATCCTGAATAGTTAGGAGAGAATATAACTGAAAGAACTGTGTGTCTCAAACTTTAAGAAGTCTCTAGGATAACCCAAAGGCAACAAGGGAGACAAAAACAAGGACACCAGAGACATTTTAGCCTCTGATACTGACAGCTACAGCAAACAGAAAATACAGCCTAACCACGGGCCAGATAAAAAAATCTCACACTAAAGGCCTAATTATCAGTTCCTTTTAACCAGTACATCATATCTCACTTTCAATAAAAAATTACCACACATTCTAGACACACAAAAAAAATACAGTTTGAAAAGAAAAAGCAAGCATAAGAACCAAACTGAGCTTATGGCAGAGATGTTGGAAATATCAGACCTTGAATTTTTAAGACTATGATTAATATGTAAAGGGTTTTAATGGAAAGTGAGAACAACATGCAAGAACAGATAGGTAATATAAGGAGAGAAATGGAAACACTAAGAAAGAATCAAAAGAAAATGCTAGAAATCAAAAATATCATGACAGAAATAAAGACTGTCACCTGTAATCCCAGCACTTTGGGAAGCCAAGGTGGGTGGATCACCGGAGGTCAGGAGTTTGAGACCAATCTGGCCAAAATGGTGAAACACCATCTCTACTAAAAATTCAAAAATTAGCCGGGCATGGTGGTGCACACCTGTAGTCCCAGCTACTCAGGAGTCTGAGGTAGGAGAATCATTTGAACCCGGGAGGCAGAGGTTACAGTGAGCCAGCCTGGGTGACAGAACAAGACTCCATCTCAAAACAACAACAACAAAAGGACTGGACACAACTGAAGAAAAAATCAATGATCCTGAAGACATGTCAGTAGAAACTTTCAAAATAGAAATGCTAAGAGAGAGAAAGAATAAACAGAACATCGAAGAACCGTGCGACAACTACAAAAGGTGTAACATACGCATATTGGGAATACCAGAAGAAGAATGAAGGAAAGGAACAGAAGAAATATATGAGCCAATTGTAACAGAATTTTGCTAAATTAATAACATGCATCAAACCACAGTTCCAGAAAGTACAGACAACACCAGCAAGATAAATACCAAAATTCTATACCCAAACATACCATATTCAAACTGCAGAAAATGAAGAACAAAAAAAATCTTCAAAGAAGCCAGAGGGCCAGGAACGGTGGCTCATGTCTGCAATCCCAGTGCTTTGGGAAGCCGAGGTGGGTGGATCACCTGAGGTCAGGAGTTCGAGACCAGCCTGACCAACAAGGTGAAAACCCGTCTCTACTAAAAATACAAAAATTAGCCGGGTGTAGTGATGCATGCCTGTATCCCCAGCTACTTGGGAGGCCTGAGGCAGGAGAATTGCTTGAGCCTGGGAGGCAGAGGTTGCAGTGACCTGAGACCACACCATTGCACTCCAGCCTGGCCAACAAGAGGAAAACTCCATCAAAAAAATTTAAAAAAAAAAGCCAGAAAGAAAAAAACTAAGCAAGGGTAAGCATTATATCAGTTTTATCTTCCAGAAAATGTTAAAAGTAACACCAGCCCAGATTCTGTATAAAGTGACATTATCTTTCAAAAATGAAGGAGAAATAAAAACTCTCTCAGACAAAAATTGAGGGAATTTGTTGCCCGTAGATCTAACCTTGCAAGAAATATTAAAATAACTTCTTCAGAGAGGGGGAAATGATAAATCAGAAACTAGTATCTACATAAAGAAAGGAAGAGCATTAGAGGCAAAATCAATAAATGTAAAAAAAAATTTTAGTTTTCTTATTCTCAATTGTCTAACGGATAACAGTTTGTTCAAATTAATAATAGCAATGTCTTTGGTGATTGTAGTGAAATGAATGATAGAAAAGTGGAGTTTTTTGTTTGTTGTTTGAGACAGAGTCCCACTCTGTTGCCCAGGCTGGAGAGCAGTGGCATGATCATGACTCTCTGCAACCTCCACCTCCCAAGCTCAAGTGATCCTCCTGCCTCAGCTTCCTGAGTAGCTGGGACTACAGGCATGCACCAACATACTTGGCTAATTTTGTTGCCCAGGCTGCTCTTGAACTCCTGGGCTCAAACAACTGCCTGGACCTCCCAAAGTGTTGGGATTACAGGTGTAAGCCACTGCACCTAGCTGATAGCAATGTTATAAGGGATGAGACAGAGGAATTGGGAATACTCTGTTATAAGGTAATTGTACTATCTGGGAAGTAGTATAGCACTATTTGAAAGAAGACTCAGATTAGTCATAAATGTACACTGCAAACTCAAGGGCTACTAATAATACAAAATAAGTAAAAAAAGGTATACTTGCTGTGATGAAAGGAGAAAAACTAGAATCATATGAAATGCTCAATTTAAACCAAAGAAGGCCCAGGCACAGTGGCTCATGTCAATAATCTGAGCAATTTAGGAGGCTGAGGTGGGAGGGCTGTTTGAGCCCAGGGGTTCTAGACCAGCCTGGGCAATATAGCAAGACCCCATCCCTATAAAATATTTTAAAATTCTCTAAAGTGAAGGATAAAAAAAGAAAAGAAATAAATTATCTGGCCATGATGATGAACACTTGTAGTCCCAGCTCCTTGGGAGGCTGAGTGGGGAGGATCACTTGAGCCCAGGAGTTCAAGGCTGCAGTGAGCTATGATCCTAGCACTCCAGCCTGGGTCAAAAAGCAAGACCCTGTCTCTTAAAAACCAAAACAAACAAAACAAACAAACAAACAAAAGAGAAGGCAGAAAGAGAATTGAAGACAAAAAACACACAAAGAACAATGGCAAATTATTAAAAAGCAGTAATAACTATGTTAGATATTGATCTAACTATATCAATAATCACTTTAACGATCAATTGTCTAAATACACAAATTCAAAGACAAAGACTGTTAGAGTGGATAAAAAACCAGACCCAGACATATGTTGTCTATAAGAAACCAATCTTAAATATAAAGGTACAAATAGATTCAAAGGACAGAGAAAGACAAACTATGCTAACATGAACCAGAAGAAAGGCAGAGTAGCTGTATTTTGGACAGGCCAGGTGTGGTGGCTTATGCCTGTAATCCTAGAACTTTAGGAGGCTGAGGCAGAGGGATCACTTGAGTCCAGGAATTTAAGACCAGCCTGGGCAACATAATGAAACCCCATCTCTATAAATTTTTAAAATAATTATCCAGGCAGGATAGTGTACTCTTATAGTCCCAACCACTTGGGAGGCTGAGGCAGGAGGATCACTTGAGCACAGCAGTTCAAGGCTGTAGTGAGCTATTGTTACCAAAACACCAGGGGTTCTGTCTAGGTCCTGCTGCTTGTATCAAAGAAAACCAATCACTCAAACTAATATCGCCAGAAAAGAAGGCTTTATTCAGGTACTGTAGCTGAGGAGAATGGGAGGTTAGTCTCAAATCTGTCTCCTCAATTGGCTAAATTTAGGGGTTTATATTGCAGGGAAGAAACGTAACTACATGTGGGAAAACAGGAATTAGGGAGCAGTAAGGAAGAGGATTTGGTCAACAGGAAGGAGATGGTTGGTTAGGCAATCCTGATGGATGGTGGGGTCTGGCATCTCATTGTCTGGGTGCAGTGATCTGGTAAGATTCAGTTCCTTGATATCTGGGAGGCCCAAGGGTCAGTTTCCAGAGGAAGGAACTCAGATAAGACAAACACAAGTTTCAAACTTTAAGACTGGGAGGATCAATTTCTTTTCTTCTTCTTCTTCTTTTTTTTTTTTTTTTTTTAGACAAAGTCTTGCTGTGTTGCCAAGGCTGTAGTGCAGTGGCATGATCTCAGCTCACTGCAACTTGTGTCTCCTGGGTTCAAGCAATTGTTATGTCTCAGTCTCCTGAGTAGCTGAGATTACAGGCATGCACCACCATGCCTGGCTAATTTTTATTTTTAGTAGAGACAGGGTTTTGTCATTTTGGCCAGGCTGGTCTCCAACTCCTGGCCTCAAGTGATCCACCCACCTCAGCCTCCAAAAATGCTGGGATGCAGATGTGAGCCACTGCACCCGACCTGGGAGGGTCAATTTCTTTGTTTATCCAAAAAAACAGTAAACATCAGTTCTATGGACAGTTGGGCCAGTTTTACTATGATTGCCACTGCACTCCAGCCTGGGTGACACAGCAAGTCTCTGTCTCAAAAAAAAAAATCGTCATAATTTCAGACAAAACTGACTTCATAGAAAGAAAAATTATCAGGGATAAAGAAGGGAATTACATGATCATAAAGGGATCAGTTTTCCAACAGGACATAGAAATCCTTAAGCTGTTTGCACCTAACAATAGAGGGTCAAAAAATGTGAAGGAAAAACTGATAGCACTTTAAGGAGAAATAAATGAGTCCACTATTATAGCTGGAGAATTCAACACTCTCTATCAGTAAATGACAGATTCAGCAGGCAGAAAAACAGTAAGAACATGGTTGAACTGAACAGAACCATCAATCAGTTAGCTCTAATTGGCAGCTATAGAACACTTTATCCAATAATAGCACAATATACATTATTCTCAAACACACAGAACAATCACCAAGAGAGACCACATTCTGAGCCATAAAACACACCTTTATCAATTTAAAAGAATAGTGCCAGGCATGGTGGCTCAAACCTGTAATCTCAGCAGTTTAGGAGGCTAAAGCGGGCAGATTGCTTGAGCCCAGGAATTCAAGACCAGCATGGGCAACATGGTGAAACCCCATCTCTACAAAAAATACAAAATTAGCCAGGTGTGGTGGCATGTGCATTTAGTTCCAGTTACTCAGGAGACTGAGATGGAAGAATCACTTGAACCCAGGAGGCAGAGGTTTTAGTGAGCTGTGGTCACACCACTAGAGTCCAGCCTGGGGGACAGAGTGAGACCCTGCCTGAAAAAAATACATAAAGTATATAATCATACAATCTGTGGTCTCAGATGGCAAAGGAGTTAACCTGGAAATCAATGGCAGAAAGATCACTGGAAAACTCCAAAATACTTGGAGATTAAACAACACACTTCTGAATAACAGCTGGGTCAAAGAAGAATTCTCAAGTTAAATTTAAAAATATTTCAAACTAAATGAAAATGAAAATACAACTTATTTATCTCACAAAGTTGTGAGATGTGAAAGCAGTACTTAGAGATAAATTTATAGTACTGAATTCATATACTAGAAGAAAGATACAATCAATAATCTAAGCTTCCACCTTAGGAAACCAGGGAAAAAAGAATAAATCAAATCAAAGTAAGCAGAATAAATTGTTTCACCACTCACTGGGTGACCAGGTTGTGCAGTCAAGGTTATAAGATAGATAAGTGCCACTGAGGGAAGGCCTGTGCATGACTTTGGGTCATTAAAACAAATGGCACACACAACAGGCTCAAGTGGTATGTCATTTTCTTACAACAAGAGGAGAAGGAGTGCACAGGATCCAGCCCTTTGCAATGCACAGTTTCACCTCACAGGTGTGTTAGGCCATTCTTACATTGCTATAAAGAAATGCCTACAACCAGGTCATTTATAAAGAAAAGAGGTTTAATTAGCTCATAGTTCTACATCTGCTCAGCTTCTGGGGAGGCCTCACGAAGCTTGCAATCATGGCAGAAGGCAAGGGGGGGAGCAGGCACATCACATGGCAAAATCAGGAGCAAGTAAAAGAGAGGGAGGTGCCACACACTTTTAAACAGCCAGGTCTCAAGAGAACTCACTTACTATGGTGAGGATAGCATGGAGAGAATGATGCTAAACCATTCATGAGAAATCAACCCTCATGATCCAATCACCTCCCACCAGGCCCCATCTTCACTACTGTGGATTACAATTCAACATGAGATTTGGGCAGGGACAAATATATGAACTATATCAACAGCCAATGTGGGCAGTGTAGCTGCACACCCCACACCCCAATTCCTGCTGCAGTAGAAGAACCCCAACTCCTCTCCCATGGGGTCTGAAACAGACAGCTATGGGCATGCCTGAGATCCATCAATGCATGCACTCAAGCAGAACAAAGGACTACATATGAGTCTAAAACAGGGAATAATGTCCCCATACAAAGTAATAAGCCCAGCAAATGCTGTGAGGGCTCTTTATCTCTCTCATAAGGAAGTGTTCTGGACCCAAGGCCCATTCTTATATGGTTGGGTGGAGGCTGAAAAACTACATGCACAAGACTGCATTTCCCAACATCAATAATAAAAATTTGAGCAGAAATCAATGACATTGAAAATGGGAAACCAGCAGAGAAAATCCATGAAACCAGAAATTGACTTTTTGAAAGGTCAATCAAATTGATAGAACTTTAGCCAAGTTAACTATTTAATAATAAAAAAGAGAGGACACAAATTTCTAATACAAGAAATAAAGGGGGGCCATCACTATCAATCCATGGGTAATGAAAGGATAATAAAGAAATATTATGAACAACTCTATGCCCACACATTTGATAACCTAAATTAAATGGACCGATTTATTTGAACAATACGATCTATGAAAACTCATGCAAGAGAAATAGATAACCAGAATAGGCCTATATCTATTAAAGAAATTGAATTGTGGGGTGCAGTGGCTCACACCTATAATCCCAGCCACTTTGGGAGTCTGAGGCAGGAGGATCACTTGAGCCCAGGAGTTCGAGATCAACTTAGGCAACATAGTCAGACCCTGTCTCTAGAAAAAATAAAAAATAATTAGCGGAGCATGCTGGCACATGTCTATGGTCCCAGCTACTTGGGAGAATGAGGCAGGAAGATTGTTTGAGCCCAGGAGGTCAAAGGTTGCTGTAAGCCATGTTCATGGTACTATAGTCCAGCCTGGATGACAGAGCAAGTTCCTGTCAAAAAAAAAAAAAAATCCCTGCACACAAATGTTTGTAGTAGCTTTATTCATAATTGCTGAAACTTGAAAGCAACTCAGTTGTCCTTTAATAAGTGCATGGATAAACAAACTGTGGTACATCACTACAATGAAGTATTATTCAGCAGTTAATGAGCTATCAAGCCACAAAAGGACAAAGAGGGGCCTTAAATGTATATTGCTAAGGGAAAGAATCCAATCAGAAATACACTGTATGATTCCAACGACTTACATGACATTCTGGAAAAAAGTAAAACTAAGGAGACAGTAAAAGATCAGTGGTTGGCATGGGGCTGGGGGAAGGGAAGGATGAATAGGTGGAGCATGGGGGATTTTTAGGACAGTGAAACTACTCTGTAAGTAGTACAATCGTGGATACATGTCATTTTACATGTCATTGTAAAAACCCATAAAATGTACAACACCAAGAGTGAATCCTATTGTAAACCATGGACTATGGGTGAAAATTATGTGTCAATGTTAGTTTTCCGATAGTAGCAAATATACTGCTGTGGCATGGGATGTTGATGGAGGAGGCTGTCGGTGGCAGGGGGAGTATGTATATGAGAATTCTGTACTTCTCACTCAGTTTTGCTATCAACATAAAATTGATCTATAAAATAAAGTCTAGGACCAGACGTGGTGACTCACACCTTTAGTCTCAGCTACCCAAGACGCTGAGGCAGGAGGATCCCTTGAGCCTAGGAGATGGAGGCTGCAGTGAGCTATGATTGTGCCACTGCACTCCAGTCACAGAGTGATAACCTATTTCAAAAATTTTTTAAAATTGACATTTTGGGCTGGATTATTAATAATATAAAAATAGTCTATTAAAATTTTTAAAATAAGTGAAACATAAAATAAGATCACCCAGGGAGTGAGTGCTGCAAAGAAACAGAGAGACAGAGAGAGGAAGGAGGGAGGGAAGGAGGGAAGGAATGGAAGGAAGGAAGGAAGGAAAGAATGAAGGAAGGAAGGAAGGAAGGAAGGAAGGACCTAAGTAAGTCTTGGAAGCCACACTTAGAGGTCAGAGAAATGAGGAATGAGCAAAGCAGTCTAAAAACAAGTGACCAAAGGTAGAAAGAAAGCCAAGAGACAGGTATGGTCTGAGATGCCAAAGTGAAATGCTTCAAGGAGAGAATAATCAACAGTGTCAAACATGGAACAGGTCAAAGAAGATGAAGCCTGAGGCATCAAATCTTCCCCCTTCCAAAAATCCCTAACATCATTTGGCAGATTTAATTCTCTCTCAATTAAATAACAAAACCAAAAGCCAGCAAACATCCCTTCATTTAAAAAGAAATCAATCATAATCCTCAGTTCATAGCATACTCTCCTTCAAGCCCACATCCATCTCAAGCTTTACTCTTATGTTTTACTCTTATTCACAGCCAAACATCTAACAACAGTTACTCTGTTCACTGACCCTCCCCTCAACACATTCCTCAGCCTTTTGTGGTCTTCATGCAGGACAAGCAAGCCCCAATATTGGAGATTAGCCCAGGAAGGTTCTTGGCTTCACCCAGGAAAGAATTCAAGGGTGAGACATGGTGTTAGACAGCATTTTTTTTTCAAGACAGTCTCATTCTGTCAACCAGGCTGGAGTACAGTGGCATGATCTTGGCTTACTGCAACCTCCACCTCCCAGGTTCAAGTGATTTTCATGCCTCAGCCTCCAGAGTAGCTGGGACTACAGGTGTGTGCAACCACACCAGCTAATTTTGTATTTTTAGTAGAGACAGGGTTTTGCCATGTTGGCAAGGCTAGTCTCCAACTCCTGGCCTCAAGTGATCTGCCCGTGTCGGCCTCCCAAAGTGCTGAGATTACAGGTGTGAGCCACTGTGCCTGGCCTTTAGACAGCAATTTTCAATGAAGCAGCAGCAGAGGGACTGCTTCTTGCAGAGCAGGGCTACCCCATAGGCAGTGAGCCCAGAGTAACAGCTTAAAGGTGGTTCTGCAGTCATATCTATACCTACTTTTAATTATATGCAATTTAGGGAGCAGTTTATACAGAAATTTCTAGGATGAGAATGGTACCTTCCATGTGTTGCCATGGCAATGATAAACTGTCATGGCACACTGGTAGGCATGTCTTATGGAATGCTGCTTCTGCCCCAGACCTGTTTTAGCTAGTTCTCAATTTGGTCTGGTGTCTGAGCCCTGCCTCTGGAGTTGAGTCCAACCTTCTACCTCAGTCTGACATCAAGATCCAATACTCCACTGCTGTACCTCTCAGCAAAGTCTCCAGCAACCCTGGGAAGTCTTGCCACCACTGTTGCACATCTCTTTCGTGGGCATGGATGCTCTGCCCCTCTGTCCTCACTCTCCAAGGGGCTGGCTCCCACTTGTCCCCTGCTTTTGCTTTATAAGTCCCTTCTGCCTTTGGCACTTCCTCCATCCTGCTTAAATGCCCTTCCCATGAGTCCGCCTCCTGCTTACAGAGGCCATTTATCCTACACACCAAGTGCCCCTTTACTAAGCTGTAGGTTCCTGGGAACAGGCCTGTGCTTTGTTTGCCATTGTACTCTGTGCCTGCTGATGTGGCCGACGATACTGTCTGGCATGCACACTTCTTAGTAGACACACAATAAATACATTGATCAAATAAATCTTCCTCTTTTTTTTCTTTTTTCTTTTTTCTTTTTTTTTTTTTTTTTGAGACAGAGTCTTTCTCTTTCACCCAGGCTGCAGTGCAGTGGCGCTATCTCAGCTCAGGAAGTAGAAAAGTAGCTGCCAAGGGCCCAGCACCCAGGAGAATGGGGACTCATCAGCGTTCCCTGCTAGCAGTGTAGTTACAAGGACCAGAGCTGCGTTGGAGCCAGCTTGCCCACAGATGGACGTTACCTGGGGCCAATTATGCTTGTGCTAGCAGAGGGATGCAAGACCAAGTACTCCTGGCTACAGCATAGTCTACCAATTAGCTTGCTGAAAAAACAAAAACAAAAACAAAACCCTAACTTTTATCTGCATTTCTTGGTCAGAGCACATGTGGAGCCTGAATGGGACTATAATGGGTGTCACAAATGGGTACCTGATGAAATGATGACATACCACAGAGCCCAGAACTGGCCTGATCACACCTTATGACTTGATCTTCCCATCTCTTTTTATCTAAAGGAATACTCTTGATTGCATTATACATTCCATTTGTTCCATCTTTAGCATGTCCTACAGGATACTAACTTCCTATCTACATGTAACATATCTTACTAGTCCTGCCTATAGCTCACACACTAGTTGCTTGCTCATATCTAGAGTTTTATCAATACTTCAAAATCTACTACCTTACTAACATTTTTTATAAGTTTCATCCATCCTATTAAATTTTTCCTCTTCTATAGGCATTCACATTACAAACAACCATTTATTTGCTCACAATTCTAAAATTTAGACTGGGCTCAGCTAGACAGTTCTTATCAACTCTCTGCTTGTGACATTTGCTTATTTCACACTAGCTGAAGTCCACGGTTGGTGTGAGAAGGGCACGGACACCAGGAAGCACGCTCCATTGTGGCCATTACTGTGACAATCCACAAGAGCAGCTCGGTGCTCCTTGGTGCATAAATATTCATAACTGCTAAATTTGCATTGGGAATCATAGCCTTTATCATTGCAAATTTCTGTGTATTACTTGATGCATTTTAACCTGAATTCCACCTTGTCTGATATTAAGATTACCATCTTAATATCATGCTTTCTTCTTGTTTAGATTTCCCTGGTATACCTTGCTTATTCTTTTATTTTTAACCTTTCAGAATCACTGTATTTTAAGAGTTGGACTTTGTTTTCTGATCCAATTTGAAACTGTATATATATATATATACTTTTTAAATTTATTTCCATAGGTTTTTGTGGAACAGGTGGTATTTGGTTACATAAGTTTTTTTTTCTTTTCTTTTTAATTATTATTATTAAAGTTTTAGGGTACATGTGCACAATGTGCAGGTTAGTTACATATGTATACATGTGCCATGCTGGTGTGCTGCACCGATTAACTCGTCATTTAGCATTAGGTATATCTCCTAATGCTATCCCTCCCCCCTTCCCCCACCACACAACAGTCCCCAGAGTGTGATGTTCCCCTTCCTGTGTCCATGTGTTCTCATTCTTCAATTCCCATCTATGAGGGAGAACATGCGGTGTTTGGTTTTTTGTCCTTGTGATAGTTTACTGAGAATGATGATTTCCAATTTCATCCATGTCCCTACAAAGGACATGAACTCATCATTTTTTATGGCTGCATAGTATTCCATGGTGTATATGTGCCACATTTTCTTAATCCATTCTATCATTGTTGGACATTTGGCTTGGTTCCAAGTCTTTGCAATTGTGAATAGTGCTGCAATAAACATACGTGTGCATGTGTTTTTATAGCAGCATGAGTTATAGTCCTTTGGGTATATACCCAGTAATGGGATGGCTGGGTCAAATGGTATTTCTAGTTCTAGATCCCTGAGGAATTGCCACACTGTCTTCCACAATGGTTAAACTAGTTTACAGTTTCACCAACAGTGTAAAAGTGTTCCTATTTCTCCACATCCTCTCCAGCACCTGTTGTTTCCTGACTTTTTAATGATCGCCATTCTAACTGGTGTGAGATGGTATCTCATTGTGGTTTTGATTCGCATTTCTCTGATGGCCAGTGATGATGAGCATTTTTTCATGTGTCTTTTGGCTGCATAAATGTCTTCTTTTGAGAAGTGTCTGTTCATATCCTTTGCCCACTTTTTGATGGGGTTGTTTTTTTCTTGTAAACTTGTTTGAGTTCATTGTAGATTCTGGATATTAGCCCTTTGTCAGATGAGTAGGTTGCGAAAATTTTCTCCCATTTTGTAGGTTGCCTGTTCACTCTGATGGTAGTTTCCTTTGCTGTGCAGAAGCTCTTTAGTTTAATTAGATCCCATTTGTCAATTTTGGCTTTTGTTGCCATTGCTTTTGGTGTTTTAGACATGAAGTCCTTGCCCATGCCTATGTCCTGAATGGTAATGCCTAGGTTTTCTTCTAGGGTTTTTATGGTTTTAGGTCTAACGTTTAAGTCTTTAATCCATGTTGAATTAATTTTTGTATAAGGTGTAAGGAAGGGATCCAGTTTCAGCTTTCTACATATGGCTAGCCAGTTTTCCCAGCACCATTTATTAAATAGGGAATCCTTTCCCCATTGCTTGTTTTTGTCAGGTTTGTCAAAGATCAGATAGTTGTAGATATGTGGTGTTATTTCTGAGGGCACTGTTCTGTTCCATTGATCTATATCTCTGTTTTGGTACCAGTACCATACTGTTTTGGTTACTGTAGCCTTGTAGTATAGTTTGAAATCAGGTAGCATGATGCCTCCAGCTTTGTTCTTTTGGCTTAGGATTGACTTGGTGATGTGGGCTCTTTTTTGATTCCATCTGAATTTTAAAGTAGTTTTTTCCAATTCTGTGAAGAAAGTCATTGGTAGCTTGATGGGGATGGCATTGAATCTATAAATTACCTTGGGCAGTATGGCCATTTTCATGATATTTATTCTTCCTACCCATGAGCATGGAATGTTCTTCCATTTCTTTGTATCCTCTTTTATTTCATTGAGCAGTGGTTTATAGTTCTCCTTGAAGAGGTCCTTCACGTCCCTTGTAAGTTGGATTCCTAAGTATTTTATTCTCTTTGAAGCAATTGTGAATGGGAGTTCACTCATGATTTGGCTCTCTGTTTGTCTGTTATTGGTGTATAAGAATGCTTGTGATTTTTGTACATTGATTTTGTATCCTGAGACTTTGCTGAAGTTGCTTATCAGCTTAAGGAGATTTTGGGCTGAGACAATGGGGTTTTCTAAATATACAATCATGTCATCTGCAAACAGGGACAATTTGATTTCCTCTTTTCCTAATTGAATACCGTTTATTTCCTTCTCCTGCCTAATTGCCCTGGCCAGGACTTCCAACACTATGTTGAATAGGAGTGGTGAGAGAGGGCATCCCTGTCTTGTGCCAGTTTTCAAAGGGAATGCTTCCAGTTTTTGCCTATTCAGTATGATATTGGCTGTGGGTTTGTCATAGATATCTCTTATTATTTTGAGATACGTCCCATCAATACCTAATTTATTGAGAGTTTTTAGCATGAAGCATTGTTGAATTTTGTCAAAGGCCTTTTCTGCATCTATTGAGATAATCATGTGGTTTTTGTCTTTGGTTCTGTTTATATGCTGGATTACATTTATTGATTTGTGTGTATTGAACCAGCCTTGCATCCCAGGAATGAAGCCCACTTGATCATGGTGGATAAGCTTTTTGATGTGCTGCTGGATTTGGTTTGCCAGTATTTTATTGGGGATTTTTGCATCAATGTTCATCAAGGATATTGGTCTGAAATTCTCTTTTTTGGTTGTGTCTCTGCCCAGCTTTGGTATCAGGATGATGCTGGCCTCCTAAAATGAGTTAGGGAGGATTCCCTCTTTTTCTATTGATTGGAATAGTTTCAGAAGGAAGGGTACCAGTTCCTCCTTGTACCTCTGGTAGAATTCGGCAGTTACATAAGTTCTTTACTGGTGATTTGTGAGATTTTGGTGCACCCATCACCCAAGCAGTACACACTGAACGCAATTTGTAGTCTTTTATCCCTCACCCCCTTCCCACCCTTTCTCTATGAGTCCAAAAAGTCCATCATATCATTCTTTTGCCTTTGCATCCTCATAGCTTAGCTCCCACTTATGACTGAGAACATACACTGTTTGGTTTTCCATTCCTAAGTTACTTCACTTAGAATAATAGTTTTCTGTCCCATCCAGGTTGCTGTGAATGCCATTAATTCATTCCAATTTGAAACGATATATTTTTAATTTTTATTTATTTATTTTTGAGACAGAGTCTTGCTCTATCACCCAGTTTGGAGTACAGTGGCTTGATCTCGGCTCACACAACCTCCACCTCCTGGGTTCAAGCATGTCTCCTGTCTCAGCCTCCCGAGTATCTGGGATGACAGGTGCATGCCACCATGGCTGGCTAATTTTTGTATTTTGAGTAGAGACAGCATTTCACCATATTGGTCAGGCTGGTCTTGAACTCCTGACCTCGTGATCCACCTGTTTCAGCCTCCCAAAGTGCTGGGATTACAGGCGTGAGCCACCACGCCCAGCTCAAATCTATATTTTTTTTAAAACAGGTGAGTTAATCCCATTTGTTAAGATAGTTGTTCTTGTTTTAATTGTCATATTATATTTTGATTATATAATTGTGTTAATCCATTACACTTTGTTATGAAGGAACACCTGAAGCTGGGTAATTTACAAAGAAAAGTGGTTTATTTGGCTCATGGTTCTTCAGGTTACACAGGAAGTATGGTGCTGGCATTTGCTCAGCTTTTGGTGAGGACTCAGAAAGCTTTTACTCATGGAAGAAGGCCAAGAGGAAACAGGCATGTCACATGGCAAGAAAGGGAGCAAGAGAGAGGAGCCAGCCTCTTTTAAACAACCAGCTCTCTATGAAGTAACAAAGTGAGAACTCACTCATTACCTCCAGGAAGGCATCAAGCCATTCATGAGGGATCCATCCCCAAACACCTTCCACTAGGTCCCACCTCCAACTTTGGGGATCACATTTCAACATGAAATTCACAGGGGACACACATCCAAACCATAGCAATATTAGCTCTTCTTTCCCTTTCAATCCTTTTTATTGTTAAGTTTCCAATATTTAGCAAGATTTTAATTTCTGTTCCAGTTGTCACCTTTATAGTTTTATATGGCACTCTGAGTCCTCTCATTAGGTAGCATTTTGAAGGTAATAGCCAGGACTGGGCACAAAGGAGGCTTCAGGGGCTAATCTGCTCTGCATTTTTATGTGGATAGCGGTTACTTTCTTGTTCACATACTCAAAATTTAGTTGTACATATTTATGATTTAAGTACTTTTCTGAATGCATATTTCAATATGTATAATTGAAGAGTGCTGAAATACTCTTTGGGAGGCCGAGGTGGGTGGATCACCTGAGGTCAGGAGTTCCAGACCAGCCTGACCAATATGGTGAAACCCCATCTCTACTAAAATTACAAAAATTAGCCAGGCGTGGTGGCATGCACCTGCAGTACCAGCCACTTGGGAGTCTGAGGCAGGAGAATTGCTTGAGTCCGGGAGATGGAGGTTGCAGTGAGCCGAGATCACACCACTGCACTCCAGCCTGGGCAACAGAGTGAGACTCCATCTCAAAAAAAAAAAAAAATGCTGAATTATATGGAACCAAGCAGAAGAGGTAAAAAAGACAGGACGAGGCTGCCTGGAGTATGCTGCCATTAGCCCATAGAAGTTACTCTGTCATGAATCCACTAAACAGGGCACCTATTATAGGTTCACTCAGCACCATTGCATTCCTCCTTCAGAGACCTTATAGTATTTACAATTCAAATAAGTTATATCATTTTTAGCATTCTTCTCTCACCGATAGACTCTAAGCCCAATAACAGAGGTGTCTCACCTTTCTTCTCCATCTCTCCAGTGTGGTGCCTTGTGCAATGCTTGGCATACAGTAGGCTGTGAGTAGCAACACCTGCTCAATAGCATTTGCTTGTGTGTTCAGTAAACACTTCTGAATAGTTTGAAGGTTTCCAAGGTTTTAAATCATAGTGGACTTTGTTCACAACTAGGGCTAGGGAAAAAATCATAGTGGTGACTTAAAAAAATTGGATATCAGGAAAGTTTTTTGGAAAAATGAAGGGTTTTTTGTTTGAACTAAACTTTAAATTATTTCATAAATCCTTTTCTTTACACTCCTCCAACCTGTATCTCCTTTCCATCCTTATATGTAACAAAACAGAAATGAGCCTTTTGTTGGCTAATGATGATTACTCAATATAATCCGAGTTCTCTTGGGCTCACCAGGCTGCTTAGGAATGAAATGGGGAGCTACAAAACCAGACTCAGACTTGCCTGTGGCCACTTGGCTAGTCCTTGCCTCTCCCCTTTCTATAGTCATGTTCATAAGGCCATCTAGTTAGAGCTGATATTTGCTTATTCTTACCCCATTAGTATAGTGGGAACCAGACACAATGTCAGAACTGTGAAAGTGGTATTTGAGCCACAGGAATAATGTAGCTCATGAGATATGGGGGGAGAAGTCCTACTTAAGATACTTTTTTCCTGTGAATTCTCTGATGTTGAATAAAATTGGAACTATGATTGAAGGCTTTTCCACACTTGCTGCATTCTTAAGGCTTCTCTCAAGAGTGAATTCTCTGGTGTTCAGTAAGTTGGGCCCTCTGCATAAAGGCTTTTCCACACAGATTACAATCATAGCATTTCTCTCCTGTGTGAATTCTTCAATGCTGGGTAAGAGTTGGATACGCACCAAAAGCCTTCCCACATTCATTACACTCATAGGATTCCTCACCAGTATGAGTTCTATGATATTAGATAAGATGTGCATTTTAGTTAAAGGCTTTACCATGTTTATTACATAAACAAAGCTTCCCTTTTTTACCCACTGTCAGTTGAATATCATATGTCCTCTGGTGCTGACAAAAGTGTGAATTGTGTCTTAAGATTTTCCCACATTCACTGCACTCATAGGGTTTATCTCTATTATGGTTTCTCTAATGCTGAATGAGACCAGTGCTTTGCCTGAAGGCCTTTCCACATTAATTACATACATAGGGTTTTTCTCCAGTGTGGATTCTCCGATGCTAAGATTTGAGCTCTGAACAAAGGCTTTCCCACATTCGTCACACATGCAAGGTTCTCTCTAGTGTGAATTCTGTCATATTCACTGAGGATTGTGAAATCACTAAAATATTTCTTACAATCATTACATTCATAAGGCTTTTCTCCAGTATGAATTATCTGATGCTGAATAAGATTAGAGATCTGAATACTCTTGCACAATTGTTACACTCAAAAGACTTCTCTCCAGTGTGAATTCTCTGATGTTGAATAAGATTAGAGATTTGAATCAAAGCTTTTTCACATTTAGTAAGCTGATAGGATTTCTCTCCACTATGGTACCTCTGAGGTCTAATGAAGTCAATACTCTATTTAAAGATTTTCCCACATTTATTACATTCATAAAGCTTCCCTCTCTTTTGAATGTTCTGCTTTTCATTAAGAGTATTACTGTAATTGAAGAATCCTTGGAATTCAGTGAATATACAAGTTTTTTTCTAATATCTGGATTCCTTGATAGTCATTGTTATGTGAATCCTGATTGAGGTCTCCATCACATATATCACATTACTGGGATATCTCTTGCAGAAAACTCCGAAATGATACAACCTCTGAGCTCTGATTCCAAATCTGCTCTGTGTTGCATTCCTGCCTTTACTCTTTTGTAGGGATTTCCTCCTGGATATGTGTCATGGGCCCAAAACTAGTATTCTCAGAATGAGATTGTTTCAAATTCATACTTCTGTCAAGTTTGCATAAATTCACCTCATCTTCCCATATTTCATTAAGCTTTGATCCTGCTGTAACCATTTCTTGTGCTTCCATTTCTTCACAAATTTTCTGGTTTAAATATAAATCTTTCTCCTCAGGCTTGGCCTCCAATTCTGAAATAAACACAAGTTGTAAGTATCATCTGTTCTTTAATCCTACAGGAAAAGGAAATATTGTTACATTCAAAAGGAAAATTAAATGAAATAGTTATTTCTTCGGAAATAAAGGGATCTGTGCTAACTCATCCCTATGTGCCATGGCTAGAGAATGGAAAAGAGAAACAAAGAAAGAAGTAAGGAAAGTCAAAACAGTAGGAGATATGGTGGCCACAGAGTAATTACAGTTCATTGTGTGTCAGGGTTGACAAGGATAGGCAAAAGGGTAAATCCAAATATGAGAGTAAGTAAGCAAGTTGTGAGATGATAAACCTTCAAGGTATATGGGAAGGGAACTAGGAAAAGGCTCTGCCTTAGACTTGAGAGCAGAAACAAAATGGAACCAGGACACCTGGTTTCTTTTGTGTTTTTATTTCACCTAGCTATGCTTTTTCATCTCAGCACTTGAATCCTTCCTATCACTTCTCACAAAGTAGGACGGACACAGAACAGATACTCAGTGACATTCTTCCTAAAGGCAAAAGAAAATCAAATGGAAGGGGCTTTTCATCACAGGCAATCACTCAAGGTTTAAAAATATGTTTTCAGTATCTACTTGTTTGTTCTTTACTGGTACTTACTCAGACTTTAAAAATAACTATGACATTAAAATGGCCATAGACTATGCGTTATGATGAATTGTGTTCCCCCCACCAAGTTAATATGTTGAAGCCCTAACCCCAGTGTGACTGTATTTGGAGTTAATTAAGGTTAAATGAGGTCTCAAGTTGTGGGCCCTAATTAGATAGGACTGGTGCCCTTACAAAACGATGAAGAGATTAGAGATCTGTCTCTGTGCATACCCGAAAAGAAAAGGCATATGAAGACACAGTGAAAAGGCACCATCTGTAAGCTGAGGAGAAAGTCCTCACCAGAAACCAACACTGCTGGCACCTTAATGTTGGACTTCCAGCCTCCAGAACTGTGAAAAAATAAATTTATGTTGTTTAAGCCATACAACATGTGGTATTTTCTTATGGCAGCCCAATCAGACTAATATACTGTTTTAAGGGGGATAAAACCTGATAAGATAATTAGCCAGGTTGATGATTCACAGAATAGCATCCAAAGGAAATAAATGTCATACATGTTGCAAATATTTTAATGAAGATGACTTCTCAGACTTTGGGGAGGGGTTATATATATCTCCAGATATACCTATATCTGGAGAGTTACAAAACCTAGAGCCTTGTTTATGAAGCATACAAGAATAGAGTAGCAATGATTTATGGCTATGGAGTCTCTGAACATGGCAGGTCCACACATAATCAAAAATCATTTGCTTTCCTTCCTTCTTTTTTTTTTCTTTTCCTGAGACATAATCTCACTTTGTCACCCAGGCTGGAGCACAGTGACACAATCTTAGCTCCCTACAGCCTTGAACTCCTAGGCTGAAGCAATCCTCTCACCTCAGCCTCCTGAGTAGCTGGGACTAAAGGCATGTGCCATCATGCTCAATGGATTTTTTTACTTTAGAGACAGGGTCTCACTACATTGCCCATGCTGGTCTCAAACTCCTGGACTCAAGCAATCCTTCTGTGTCTGGAGTTATTCCTTCCGGTGGGTTTGTGGTCTTGCTGACTTCAAGAATGAAGCCACAGACTGTTGTGGTGAGTGTTACAGCTCTTAAAGGTGGCACAGACCCAGAGAGTGGGCGGCAGCAAGATTTATTGTGAAGAGCGAAAGAACAAAGCTTCCACTGTGTGGAAAGGGACCTGAGCAGGTTGCCACTGCTGGCTGGGGGGGCCAGCTTTTATTCCCTTGTTTGTGCCTGCCCATGTCCTGCTGATTTGTGCATTTTACAGAGTGCTGATTGGTCCATTTTACAGAGTGCTAATTGGTCTATTTTACAAACCTCTAGCTAGCTACAGAGTGCTGATTGGTGCGTTTTTACAAAGCACTGATTGGTGCATTTTACAAACCTCTTGTAAGACAGAAAAGTTCTCCAAGTCCCCACTCGAACCAGGAAGTCAAGCTGGCTTCACCTCTCAATCCCCCGTCTAAACAGGACACCCCAACTGCTGTTGGGAAATGGCCAATGACCACTCTAGCTACTTCCTGCTGGATAGGGATGAATATGGGGCCCTCCAGTGGTAGTGTCCTCAGAAAGGAACTCTCTAGGCCAGCCAAAGGGCCAGTGGGTCAATCCAGGGGTCCTCAGTAGCAGTTTTGAGTTGAACTCATTTGGGGTTTCATTTGTAAGACCATCTGTAGCTTGATGGCCTCAATCCTGGAGGAAACAAATTTGACAAGGAGGTTAAAAATACAGGGCCCAAAAGTGACTATAGCAAGATGGCTGTCACAGGACCTAGAAAGGGGAGAAGCCATGTCACCCAACTCCAGAGGTTGGTATAAAAGTTTGAGAGGCATTGTCTGATTTCAGAAGCCTTTTCCTGTAAACACCAGGTGGCATCTCATACTATCCCTGACTGGTTAGTGTAAAAGCAATACTCTTCCCCTAAGAAGGTGCAAAGTCCTCCTTTCTCAGCAGTGAGGAGGCTTAGGCCTTGGCAGTTTTGGACAGTCACTGCTGCCAAAGAGTTTATTTGGGATTGTAGAGTAAGGATCGATTTTGTTATTTCTTGCAAACTGAGAAATCCTTTGAGAGTGTGTGGTAGTAGGATAATGAAGTTGATAAACCTGCTATTCCAGTTCTGGTAGCAGTGGCCATTTCTAACCCTATAAGTAGGGGTAGTAGTTGTATGGCTCTGCACTGCTGGACTTGAGCTTTGAGGGGCACTGATGCGGTCTGATTTCCACAAGATTAGAAGTTAGGATAATACATGTTACACTGTTAACTTTTAGCAAACTTTACTTTTGTTGAAAACCTTGTAAGTTTGGAATTTCAATTATTCTTTGCTATTAAGACTTCATTCAGTCCATATTAACTTAGAATTGGTATAGATGGCTCCTTCCTGATTCTGTAAGTACTTTAAGGTTTAGCTGAGTGCAAACAACTCACACATTTGAGCAGACCAATGATTAGGCAATTTTCCTAACTCTGCTTCTACAAGAGTTTCCTTATCACTTACTGAATATCCATTGTGTCTTTTTCCCTTAATCACCTGGAAGGAACCATCTATCATCCTGTTCTGAAGGGAGTTCCTCCTAGGTCTGTTTGGACCTTTGTATGGTAATTAATTTAGATCCCCTGTTAGGAAACCTGCTGGGTTAAGGATTTTTGATAGGAAGGCTATGGGTTGTCAGTGGCCTCAGTGCTTTCGGGCTATACCCTTGTTTACACTGACAACAAGGTGGTATTGGAGAAGACCTTCAATTATCAATTATAGGTTTTAAATTTGCCCTGTCTTTTAAAGGAATAGGGTACACTGTTTTTTCTTTAATACCTCTCTCTTTCTTTGACTTTCTGTCTCTCTCTTCCTTTCTGTCTTTGGCTTTGTCTCTTTCTTTCTCTCTGGCTCCCTCTTTGTCTCTCTCTCTCTTCCTCTCCTTCTCTTTGACTTTCTGTCTCTCTCTCTTTCTGACTCCCTCTTTGTCTGTCTCTTCCTCTCTTTCCTTATCTCTTTTTCTGTCTTTCCCCCTCTCTCTCTTCCTCTCTCTTTCCTTCTCTCTTTGACTTTCTGTCTTTCCTCTCTCTCCCTCTCTCTCTCTTTCCTTCTCTTTGTCTTTCCCTGCCCCTGCCAGCCACTTACGCTGCTGTTCTCTGCTCTCCTTCTTCTTTTTGATGGCTTCACAGTGTAAGACTGCCACCTCCTTGGGTTTTTGCTCTGTGTGCAATAACTCCATGATTTCCTTGTGGTATTTAACGGGGGTTCCCCCAGAGGTTAGGAACTCCCTTTCTTTCCATATTGCAGCATGGGCATGTAGGATTACATAAGCATGATTGCTATCTGTATACACATTTATTCTTTTTCCCTTTCCCAGTTCTAAGGCTCGGATAAGTGCCACTAGTTCTGCTAACTGGGCACTGGCCCCTGGGGAAAGAGGCTTATTTTCAATTACCATTACATCGCTAACTATGGCAAAACCTGCCCTTCATATCTGATTCTCCACAAATGAACTTCCATTGGTATATAGGTTAGGGTCAGGATTAGCTAAGGGGATTTCTAAGAGATCCTCTCAGCGGCATAAGTCTGGACTATAATTTGTTGGCAGTCGTGCTCAATTGGTTATCCATCCTCTGGGAGAAAGGTGACAGGGTTGAGGGCTGCACATGTGCATATGTGAATCACCAGTCCCTCAAGGAGTAGCAGCTGGTATCTAAGCAGGCAGTTGTCTGATAACCATAAACTACCTTTAGCACCGAGTATGCCATTTACATCATGAGTAGTCCAGATGTGAGATCCTTTCCTTCTATTATTTTCATAGCCTCTGATACTGAGATGGCCACTGCCACAACTACCCATAAACAGTGAGGTCAGCCTTTCTTCCGCTGTTGGGGAAACCAGCCCCACAACACCCAGAAGGTACCCCAAGTCCAGCAGAGACAAAGGAGTCAGAAAGAGACAGAATAAGCATTTAAAAGGCAGGTCCGGGGGACAAGAGTGCCGGAGGCCTGCTCATGGCCCAAGAGCTCTGCCCAATTTATTGGTTTACAAGCTCTTTGTTCTTAAGGCAGATGGGAGAGTGAGGAAGGGATGAGAAAAAGGATTAATCAGTGAAGGAGAACTTGTGAGTCATTCGATAAGATGTATAGCAGTGGTGGTTTCTGTGAATTTCCTTGAGCAAAGGCGTGTGTCTAAACTACTTAAGATCTTTAACTTATCGGGACTGAAACAGGTGGGAGCAGGTTTCAGGAGGAGCCAAGATGTTTGATTATACTCCACTGCTTCAAGGGAGTGTTATCTCCCTGAGCAACCTGTGGAATGCTGCTGAGCAGCTATGCTCTCAGGGCATAAAGACATGAAGGCAATAAGGAGACTTTTCTCCCCAGAGGCTGCCCATGGCTTCCCATGGGTGTCTCACACAGGAGAGACCAACTCAGCTGACACCCTAGAAACTCTCTTTTCCACATGCCCCCCTTTTTTGTCTTTATTAATTTTTTTGATTAATAACTGCCATTGATATCATGGCTCATTCATGGTGTCTGGCTTCTCTCCCAAGGCATCATCCACCTCTGTAGACTAAAAACAAACAGCATAAACAGACACAAACCAAAATAAAATTTGCAACTGTTGATCCATCTATGGTTTTAATCCACTTTAAAGGATTGGTATTAGAAAGGCCATCAGCAGCTCCAGCAAGAATATCAGCTCCAGGCAACAGGGTGAGATGAGCCTTAGATGTCTCAAAAGCATGTTTTTCCAGTTTAGCAATATCTAATGTTAAATTATCTTCTTTTCCTTGTAGGTGACATCTAATCATCTCCCAATGGTTTTCAGTGGCATTGTAAGAGCTAGGAGTAATACAAAAATCAGAAGTATTCCAATCACATTGCATTTGAATTCTATGCTCCAAGCTCATAATCCAATCTCCCATCCAAATTACTGTTTGATGGAGAACATTAATTTGATTTGCCAATTTTTGATCTATTTGGCTTTGGGAATTCCAAAGCTTAGAAGAATTTTTCTGCCAAATATCCACAAAGCCCACAGTTTGAATAGAAGAGTGCAAAGCAACACCAGCAGCAGCTGCTGTGACAGCTATAAGGCCCATGATCACAGCTATTAAAGTAAATATGAATCTCCTTGATTTATTAAGTATTCCTTTTAGTAATTCAGTGATAATATGTATGGAGGGAGAGGACTCCCAAGGTCTATTGAGGGAAACAGGTATCCAAACTCCTTCTCGGGCCCTAACCAGTAAAATGCTATTATCTTTATTAAAGGTAGAATTAATACAGGTAAAAAGATGACAGTTGAGGAATGATATGGTTTGAGAGTCAGGTAGGATATTAATTTTTCCCACTGCCAACATAAAAGGAGGTTTAACACAGCTCTGCAATGGGACCATCTGATTAGAAGTCATGGCTACAACAAATTGAAGTTTTTTACTATGGGTCTCTTTTATATTCTCCTTTCCAAATCCGAATTGGGTTTGGGCCATCATCAATTTCCACAATTCTGGATATTCTGGACTTATAATTGGATCAATTATTTTGGGGCTTGAAGGAGCCATACCGTTCTCCTCTCACTTAATAGAGTAATTTGTTTCCATTCTTCTATATAATTTTGGTGCATTATCTGGGTAGTCGTTTGCAGAAGGAGTCTCTCTACAATCTTCACGCTGTCCAGTACAATTTACTGCAAAGCGTCCCCTATGGGCCAAATCAATGATGATTCCATAGGAATTATTTTGCAGTACAGCATCGCTGTTTGCAGTACAATCTTCCCAGGTTAGCGCCTCTAGCTTTCCAGACCATTTAGTGGCCTGCCTGGGGCAGGGCTTCTTATTAGGTTTAAATTTATTAATCTAGTGATGTGTCATAACATAGCCATGCACAAGGTATTTAATAGTGTCCAAAGATTGAAATGTTCTTCCACTGATTACATGAATACAGGCTTTTGATCCACTATGTGCAGGGACATAAACCATCCAACTTTATTTATCATAATTTAAACATCCTCCTGCCGGCCCCAGGCAGATGGGAGGAAAGCGATAACCAATGGAAACAATCATTAACATTCCTTCCTCCTCTGGATGGGTAGGACCTCGGTTGTCTGTTGGTCCAGGCATCCAGACACTATCATTAACATAAACCTCCACCAGGAGGTCTAACCATGTAACAGGACTAATCAGTGGTGGGAATGGAATGTAGGCCCAATAAGTGTAATTTTGATCTGCCTCAGCTATGGGGAGACTCACCACCAGGGTGATTACTGCCACCATAGCTACCACTAGATTACTGGTGGTCAGTGGCTTATTCTGAGACCTCAGGTTCTCTTCTGCAATGTGAGCTAGTCTCTTCATCTGCCCCCAGGTCGGTGGAGTTACTTGGTGGGTTTTACTGGTTTCCATCTGCTCAACAGAGATGTTCATCTGCGCCATCTGATGAACTGGGGGTGAAGGGATATTCCAAGGTCTTTACCTCTTCCTTGGATCCTGGCTCATGGCACAGCTTAAGATGACTTTTGTGTACCCAGACAGGAAGCTGATTTTCTCCCGGTGAGACACAAGAAAACCCTCGATCCCATGTTATGATTTTGCCCTTTTCCCAGGTTTTGATTCTGACTTCCTTCCACCACACGTTTTCCTTCATGAGGATTTATTTTTGCCCTGACAAATGCTGTTCTGCTGTTGTTGTAACCTGATCTTTAGACAAATTCAAAAAATTTGAAGTGATAAGAGCAAATTGTAGCTGCATATGGGGAGTAGAGTATTCTCTGGTTCCCCACTCTGTCTTTTGTTTTTGTAATTGAGATTTTAAGGCTTGATTAGCCCATTCAACAATGGCTTGGCCTTGAGAATTATAGGGTATTCCAGTACTGTGCTCAATGTACCATTGTTGAAGGAACACTTGTAAAGATTTACTACAGTAGCCTGGGCCATTGTCTGTTTTAATCTTTTATGGGATGCCCATGGCAGCAAAACAGGAAAGTAAATGTCTTTTAATATGAGCAGCCACCTCCTCTGTTTGGCAAGTTGCCCATACAAAATGAGAAAAGGTATCTATAGTAACATGGACATATGAAATTTCCCAAATGAAGGTACGTGGGTTACATTCATTTGCCACAACAT
The DNA here is from genome assembly GCF_028885655.2 of Pongo abelii. Classification (NCBI taxonomy): domain Eukaryota; kingdom Metazoa; phylum Chordata; class Mammalia; order Primates; family Hominidae; genus Pongo; species Pongo abelii. Next base: position 161,547,994 of record NC_071992.2, on the reverse strand, counting down.
ATTAGGGATTAATCCCTGTGGGTTAACATGAGTCCCTTCAAGTGACAGTTATAGTACCTGGCACTGAGGGCAATGTTGTGCAGTGTCCTTTGCCTGTCTCCAAGTAATCTGATGTTTTTGTTTAAGTCCTGCTGTATTAACATGTGTTTCACAAGGAGTGAAAATCTCAGGCATTAGTAAGCACAGTGGAAAGTAGTAAATCAGCTTGATCATTAGCCCTTACAAGGGGCCCAGGAAGATTAGTGTGTGCTCCAATGTGTGTAATATAGAAAGGAAAACAGCAATCATGCACTGTCTTTTGTAAAGAAGAAAACAGCTGATAGAGTTGTTCACCCATAAGATATTTAATGAGTGCAGTTTCTATGTATTGAGTGGCTTGAACAACATAAGGTGAATCAGAGACAATATTTACAAGTTGCTTAAAGTCTTCCAACACAGCTATAACTGTCTGTAATTTAGCCCTTTGTGCCAATTGAAAGTCAGTTTGAATAATTTTGTTTTTAGGTCCTACATAAACTGCTTTTCCATAGCTAGAGCCATCTGTAAACACAGTCACTCCTCCTTCCAATGGAGCACTATGGGTAATTTTTGGAAGGACCCATGTTGTTAGCTTTAAAAACTGATAAATCTTGTTTTTTGGATAATGACTGTTGTAGGCAAAAGAAAGAGAGATCAGACTGTTACTGTGTCTATGTAGAAACGGAAGACATGCGACTCCATTTTGAAAAAGACCTGTACTTTGAACAATTGCTTTGCTGAGATGTTGTTAATTTGTAGTTTTGCCCCAGCCACTTTTCCCCAGCCACTTTGACCCAACATGGAGCTCATAAAAACATGTGTTGTATGAAATCAAGGTTTAAGGGATCTAGGGCTGCACAGGACATGCCTTGTTAACAAAATGTTTACAAGCAGTATACTTGGTAAAAGTCATCGCCATTCTCTAGTCTCAAGAAACCAGGGACATAATCCATTGCAGAAAGCCAGAGACCTCTGCCCTTGGAAGTTGGGTATGGTCCAAGGTTTCTCCCCATGTGATAGTCTGAAATATGGCCTCATGGGATGAGAAAGACCTGACCATCCCCCAGCCCGACACCCATAAAGTGTCTGTGCTGAGGTAGATTAGTAAAAGAGGAAAGCCTCTTGCAGTTGAGATAGAGGAAGGCCACTGTCTCCTGCCTGCCCCTGGGAACTGAATGTCTTGGTATAAAACCTGACTGTACATTTGTTCAATTCTGAGATGGGAGAAAAACCACCCTATGGTGGGAGGTGAGGCATGTTTGCAGCAATGCTGTCTTGTTATTCTTTACTCTACTGAGATATTTGGGTGGAGAGAAACATACATCTGGCCTATGTGCTCATCCAGGCATAGTACCTTCCCTTGAACTTAATTATGACATAGATTCTTTTGCTCACATGTTTTTTGCTGACCTTCTCCTTATTATCACCCTGCTCTCCTACTGCATTCCTTTCTGCTGAAATAATGAAAATAATAATCAATAAAAACTGAGGGAACTCAGAGACCAGTGCCAGTGCAGGTCCTTGGTGTGCTAAGTGCCACTCTCCTGGGCCCACTGTCATTTCTCTATACTTTGTCTGTCTTATTTCTTTTCCCAGTCTCTCACCCCACCCAACTAGAAATATCCACAGGTGCGGAGGGGTAGGCCACCCCTTCAGATTGTTAAGAACTCCAATGAAGCCAGCTAAATCTATTTGCCAATTGACTGAATTAAGAAAGGCTTGCCAAATCTGATTTTTATTCATTGGAACTATAATCTTATCTGGATCTGAGCCATGAAGTTTTACAACTCTAAGATGAGCTTCCCCAATCAATATTGCCATCTGATCCAAGTATACTGTGAATGTTCTAACAGTATTGTGAGGCAGAAAAGACCATTCAACTAAGCCCTCACTCTGAACTATAACCCCCGTAGGAGAATGGAGAGTAGGGAACACAATGAACAGTAATGGTAAACTTGAGTCTATTCTATTAACCTGGGCCTGTTGTATTTTTTCTTCAATCATTTGTAATTCTTTGGCAGCCTCAGGAGTCAGTTCTCATTTACTATTGAGGGCAGGGTCTCCTCTTGAAATAGAGAACAGATTAGACATAGCATAGGTAGGGATTCCCAAAGGAGGTCAAATCCAATTGATATCCCCTAATAATTTTTGAAAATCATTTAAAGTTTTCAGAGTCTTTTCGAATTTGAACCTCTTGGGGTTTAATTGCCCTTTCCTGAACCTGCATTCCCAAATATTGGAAAGGAGTGGATGTTTGAATTTTATCTGGTGCTATGAGCAATCCAGCATTGGCTACCACCTCCTGTAAATATGAATAGCACTGGATAAGTCAGTCTTAATTTTTGACTGCACCCAATATGTCATCCATATAATGAATGATATATGAATCAGGAAACTGATCTCTCACAGGTGGAACAGCCTTCCCCACAAAAGTTTGACAAATAGTAGGACTATTCAACATACCCTGCGGCAGGACTTTCCAATGATATCTGGCTGCTTGTTCCTTGTTGTTCATAGCAGGAATAGTAAAAGCAAATTTCACGAAATCAGACTCTGCTAGAAGAATATTTAAAAAACAATCCTTCAAATCTATAATTACTAATGGCCAATCTCTAGGAATCATGGTGGGGGATGGAAGCCCCAGCTGGAGGGCCCCCACCAGCTTGATGAATGTGTTCACCACTCGTAAGTCGGTTAGCATGCGCCATCTGCCGGATTTTTTCTTTATTACAAACACCATCAAATTCTATGGAGAAAATGTGGGCTCAATGTTTCCTTTGTTTAATTGCTCTTTGAATAATTCCTGTAAGGCCCCCAATTTTTCCTGAGTAAGCAGCCACAGCTCGACCCAAACAGGATTTTGGGTCTTCCATTTTAAGGGAATAGGACTTGGAGGCTCAACAGTGACCACCCCTAAAAATGGTAATCTACATGGGAGGTTCCAAGATGGCCAAAAAGGAACAGCTCCAGTCTACAGCTCCCAGCATGAGCAATGCAGAAGACAGGTGATTTCTGCATTTCCAACTGAGGTACCAGGTTCATCTCACTGGAGCTTGTCAGACAGTGGGTGCAGGACAGTGGGTGCAGCCCACCAAGTGAGACCCGAAGCAGGGCAAGGCACCGCCTCACCTGGGAGGTGCAAGGGGTCAGGGAATTCCCATTCCTAGCCAAGGGAAGCTGTGACAGATGGCACCTGGAAAATCGGGTCACTCCCACCCTAATACTGTGCTTTTCCAATGGTCTTAGCAAATGGCACACCAGGAGATTATATCCTACACCTGGCTTGGAGGGTCCCACACCCATGGAGCCTTGCTTATTGCTAGCACAGCAGTCTGAGATCAAACTGCAAGGTGGCAGCAAGGCTGGGGGAGGGGCAACCACCATTGCTGAGGCTTCAGTAGATAAACAAAGTGGCTGGGAAGCTTGAACTGGATGGAGCCCACTGCAGCTCAAGAAGGCCTACCTGCCTCTTTAGACTCCACCTCTGGGGGTAGGGCATAGCTGAACAAAAGGCAGCAGAAACTTCTGCAGACTTAAATGTCCCTGTCTGACAGCTTTGAAGACAGTAGTGGTTCTCCCAGCATGGAGTTTGATATCTGAGAACAAAGAGACTGCCTCCTCAAGTGGGTCCCTGACCCCTGAGTACCCTAACTGGGAGGCACCTCCCAGTAGGGGCTGACTGACACCTCACATGGCCAGGTACTCCTCTGAGATTAAGCTTCCAGAGGAATGATCAGGTAGCAACATTTGCTGTTCTGCAATATTCGCTGTTCTACAGCCTCCGCTGGTGATATCCAGGCAAACAGGGTCTACAGTGGACCTCCAGCAAACTCCAACAGACATGCAGCTGAGGGTTCTGACTGTTAGAAGGAAAACTAACAAACAGAAAGTACATCCACACCAAAACCCCATCTATACGTCACCATCATCAAAGACAAAAGGTAGATAAAAACACAAAGACGGGGAGAAACCAGAGCAGAAAAGCTGAAAATTCTAAAAATCAGAGGGCCTCTTCTCCTCCAAAGGAATGCAGCTCCTCACCAGCAACAGAACAAAGCTGGATGGAGAGTGACTTTGATGAGTTGAGAGAAGAAGGCTTCAGATGATCAAACTTCTCTGAGCTAAAGGAGGATGTTCGAGCTCATCACAAAGAAGCTAAAAACCTTGAAAAAAGATTAAAAGAATGGCTAACTGAATAACCTCTGTAGAGAAGACCTTAAGTGACCTGATGGAGCTGAAAACCATGGCATGAGAACTACGTGACGCATGTGCAGGCTTCAGTAGCTGATTCAATCAACTGGAAGAAAGGGTATCAGTGATTGAAGATCAAATGAATGAAATGATGAGAGAAGAGAAGTTTAGAGAAAAAAGAGTAAAAAGAAATGGAACAAAGCCTCCAAGAAATATGGGACTATGTGAAAAGACCAAATATATGTCTGATTGGTATACCTGAACGTGACGGGGAGAATGGAACAAAGTTGGAAAACACTTTTCAGGAGAACTTCCCCAACCTAGCGAGGCAGGCCAACATTCAAATTCAGGAAATACAGAGAATACCACAAAGATACTCCCCGAGAAGAGCAACTCCAAGACACATAATTGTCAGATTCACCAAAGTTGAAATGAAGGAAAAAATGTTAAGGGCAGTCAGACAGAAAGGTCGGGTTACCCACAAAGGGAAGCCCATCAGACTAACAGCGGATCTCTTGGCAGAATCTCTACAAGCCAGAAGAGAGTGGGGGCCAATATTCAACATTCTTAAAGAAAAGAATTTTCAACCCAGAGTTTCATATCCAGCCAAACTAAGCTTCATAAGTGGAGAAATAAAATACTTTACAGGCAAGCAAATGCTGAGAGATTTTGTCACCACCAGGTCTGCCTTACAAGAGCTCCTGAAGGAAGTGCTAAACATGAAAATGAACAACCAGTATCAGCCACTGCAAAAACATGCCAAATTGTAAAGACCATCGATGCTAGGAAGAAACTGCATCAACTAATGAGCAAAATAACCAGCTAACTCATAATGACAGGATCAAATTCACACATAACAATATTAACCTTAAATGTAAATGGGCTAAATGCTACAATTAAAAGACACAGACTGGCAAATTGGATAAGAGTCAAGACCCATCAGGATGCTGTATTCAGGAGACCCATCTCATGTGCAGAGACACACATAGGCTCAAAATAAAGGAATGGAGGAAGATCTACCAAGCAAATGGAAAACAAAAAAAAGCAGGAGTTGCAATCCTAGTCTCTGATAAAACAGGCTTTAAACCAACAAAGATCAAAAGAGGCAAAGAAAGCCATTACATAATGGTAAAGGGATCAATTCAACAAGAAGAGCTAAGTATCCTAAATATATATGCACCCAATACAGGAGCACCCAGATTCATAAAGCAAGTCCTTAGAGACATACAAAGAGACTTGGACTCCCACACAATAAAAATGAGAGATTTTAACACCCCACTGTCAACATTAGACAGATCCACAGGACAGAAAGTTAACAAGGATATCCAGGAATTGAACTCAGCTCTGCACCAAGCAGACCTAATAGACATCTACAGAACTCTCCACCCCAAATCAACAGAATATACATTCTTCTCAGCACCACATCACACTTATTCCAAAATTAACCACATAGTTGGAAGTAAAGCACTTCTCAGCAAATGTAAAAGAACAGAAATTATAACAAACTGTCTCTCAGACCACAGTGCAATCAAACTAGAACTCAGGATTAAGAAACTCACTCAAAACCACTCAACTACATGGAAACTGAACAACCTGCTCCTGGATGACTACTGGGTACATAACTAAATGAAGGCAGAAATAAAGATGTTCTTTGAAACCAATGAGAACAAAGACACAACATACCAGAATCTCTGGGACACAATTAAAGCAGTGTGCAGAGGGAAATTTATAGCACTAAATGCCCACAAGAGAAAGCAGGAAAGATCTAAAATTGATACCCTAACATCACAATTAGAAGAACTAGAGAAGCAAGAGCAAACACATTCAAAAGCTAGCAGAAGGAAAGAAATAACTAAGATCAGAGCAGAACTGAAGGAGATAGAGACACAAAAAACCCTTCAAAAAATCAATGAATCCAGGAGCTGGTTTTTTGAAGAGATCAACAAAATTTATAGACTGCTAGCAAGACTAATAAAGAAGAAAAGAGAGAAGAATCAAATAGATGCAGTAAATAATGATAAAGGGGTTATCACCACCAATCCCACAGAAATACAAACTACCATCAGAGAATACTATAAACACCTCTATGCAAATAAACTAGAAAATCTAGAAGAAATGGATAAATTGCTCGACACGTACACCCTACCAAGACTAAACCAGGAAGAAGTTGAATCTCTGAATAGACCAATAACAGGCTGTGAAATTGAGGCAATAATAGCCTACCAACCAAAAAAAGTCTAGGACCAAATGGATTCACAGTCAAATTCTACCAAAGGTATAAGGAGGATCTGGTACCATTCCTTCTGAAACTATTCCAATCAATAGAAAAAGAGGGAATCCTCCCTAACTCATTTTAGGAGGCCAGCATCATCCTGATACCAAAGCCTGGCAGAGACACAACAAAAAAAGAGAGTTTTAGACCAATATCCCTGATGAACAGCAATGCAAAAATCCTCAATAAAATACTGGCAAACCGAATCCAGCAGCACATCAAAAAGCTTATCCACCATGATCAAGTGGGCTTCATCCCTGGGATGAAAGGCTGATTCAACATATGCAAATCAATAAACGTAATCCATCATATAAACAGAACCAAAGACAAAAACCACATGATCATCTCAATAGATGCAGAAAAGGCCTTCGACAACATTCAACAGTGCTTCATGCTAAAAACTCTCAATGAATTAGTATTGATGGGATGTATCTCAAAATAATAAGAGCTATTTATGACAAACCTACAGCCAATATCATACTGAATGGGCAAAAACTGGAAGCATTCTCTTTGAAAACTGGCACAAGACAGGGATGCCCTCTCTCACCACTCCTATTCAACATAGTGTTGGAAGTGCTGGCCAGGGCAATCAGGCAAGAGAAAGAAATAAAGAGTATTCAGTTAGGAAAAGAGGAAGTCAAATTGTCCCTGTTTGCATATGACATGATTGTATATTTAGAAAACCCCATTGTCTCAGCCCGAAATCTCCTTAAGCTGATAAGCAACTTCAGCAAAGTCTCAGGATACAAAATCAATGTGCAAAAATCACAAGCATTCCTATACACCAATAACAGACAAACAGAGAGCCAAATCATGAGTGAACTCCCATTCACAATTGCTTCAAAGAGAATAAAATACCTAGGAATCCAACTTACAAGGGATGTGAAGGACCTCTTCAAGGAGAACTACAAACCACTGCTCAATGAAATAAAAGAGGACACAAACAAATGGAAGAACATTCCATGCTCATGGGTAGGAAGAATCAATATCATGAAAATGGCCATACTTCCCAAGGTAATTTATAGATTCAATGCCATCCCCATCAAGCTACCAATGATTTTCCTCACAGAATTGGAAAAAACTACTTTAAAGTTCATATGGAACAAAAACAGAGCCCGCATTGCCTAGACAATCCTAAGCCAAAAGAACAAAGCTGGAGGCATCATGCTACCTGACTTCAAACTATACAACAAGGCTACAGTAACAAACAGCATGGTACTGGTACCAAAACAGAGATATAGACCAATGGAACAGAACAGAGCCCTCAGAAATAATACCACACATCTACAATCATCTGATCTTTGACAAACCTGACAAAAACAAGAAATGGGGAAAGGATTTCCTATTTAATAAATGGTGATGGGAAAACTGGCTAGCCATATGTAAAAAGCTGAAACTGGTTCCCTTCCTTACACCTTATACAAAAATTAATTCAAGATGGATTAAAGACTTAAATGTCAGACCTAAAACCATAAAAACCCTAGAAGAAAACCTAGGCATTACCATTCAGGATATAGGCATGGGCAAGGACTTCATGACTAAAACACCAAAAGCAATGGCAACAAAAGCCAAAATTGACAAATGGGATCTAATTAAACTAAAGAACTTCTGCACAGCAAAGGAAACTTCCATCAGAGTGAACAGGCATCCTACAGAATGGGAGAAAATTTTTGCAATCTATCCACCTGACAAAGTGCTAATGTCCAGAATCTACAAAGAACTTAAACAAATTTACAAGAAAAAATCAAACAACCCCATCAAAAAGTGGGTGAAGGATATGAACAGACACTTCTCAAAAGAAGACATTTATGCAGACAACAGACACATGAAAAAAATGCTCATCATCACTGGCCATCAGAGAAAGGTAAATCAAAACCACAATGAGATACCATCTCACACCAGTTAGAATGGCAATCATTAAAAAGTCAGGAAACAACAGGTGCTGGAGAGGATGTGGAGAAATAGGAACACTTTTACACTGTTGGTGGGACTGTAAATTAGTTCAACCATTGTGGAAGTCAGTGTGGCGATTCCTCAGGGATCTAGAACTAGAAATACCATTTGACCCAGCCATCCCATTACTGGGTATATACTCAAAGAGTTATAAATCATGCTGCTATAAAGACACATGCACACATATGTTTACTGTGGCACTATTCATGATAGCAAAGACTTGAAGCCAACCCAAAGTCCATCAATGATAGACTGGATTAAAAAAATGTGGCACATATACACCATGGGATACTATGCAGCTGTAAAAAAGGGTGAGTTCATGTCCTTTGTAGGATCATGGATGAAGCTGGAAACCATCATTCTGAGCTAACTGTCGCAAGGACAGAAAACCAAACGCCGCATGTTCTCACTCATAGGTGAGAATTGAACAATGAGAACACTTGGACACAGGATGGGGAACATCACACACCAGGACCTGTTGTGGGGTGGGGGGAAGGGGGAGGGAAAGCATTAGGAGATATACCTAATGTAATTGATGAGTTAATAGGTGCAGCACACCAACATGGCACATGTATACGTATGTAACAAATCTGCACATTGTGCACGTGTATCCTAGAACTTAAAGTATAATAATAAAAAAATTCATTTTGTTTACATTAGTGCAAGAAACTTCAAAAGCTCTGCATACAGCAAGTCATTTAATCCTCAAAGGAGTCCAAGAAGCAAACAGCTTATTGGTACAGACACCAAACAAGGGATTATAAGTGTGGTTGCCATGGGTGAAACAAAAATGCCTCAGGAACTGCTAATCTCTCACCTGGATGCTCAGGGAAGGGTAGGTAAATGAAGTTTAAACTAAAACTTGAAGAGTGGCTGGGTGCAGTGGGTCATGCCTGTGGTCCTAGCTACTCAGGAGGCTGAATTGGAATGATTACTTGAGCCTAGGAGCTCGAGGCTGCAGTGAGCTATGATAGCACCACTGCACTCCAGCCTGGGCAACAGAGCATGGCAGTATCAAAAAATATATTTTAAAAATAAATAAAACTTGAAGAGTGAGTAGAAATTCATCAGGGAAACAGAGTGAGGGAAACAGAGTGCAGTATCAAAAAATATATTTTAAAAATAAATAAAACTTGAAGAGTGAGTAGAAATTCATCAGGGAAACAGAGTGGGAGAAGAGTGCTGTAGCAGAGGGAACAACTTATGGCAAAGATTCTGAGGAAGGAGTGGTGTGTATTTGAGAACACAAAGCAAGGCCAGCATGGTAGAAGTGACAGGTGGAAGGTGATTTGAAATCAGGCTGTTGAATGTTGATTCCAGATTACAGTTCCTATAACTAAGGCCAGATAATGCAGACCTTATACACAAGAGTGAGGAATTTGAAGTTTATCTTAGGAGCAGTGATGGATTTTTGAGTCCTGGCTTTGATCAGTAGATCAAAAGCAAGAATATATGTCAAGAGAATAGTTAGGTTACTGCAGTAGCCTATTGAGGAAAGAAGGAAGATGTGGGCTAAGGAAGTAATGCTAATGATGGAAAGAAGGAAGTGGAATCAAGAAATATATAGGTGGCATCACTAGGACTTGGTATTGATTGGCTGTGAGAGATAACTGTGAGGAAGCGTCCCAAGATGATGTCCAGATTACAGTTCCTATAACTAAGGCCAAGAAAAAGGAAACAAGACACTTGGTTCTGGGGGATTTGGTGGGAGAACACAAGGAATTGAATTTGTACACTTTTAGTTGTAAGACCTTTGGGAATTCTGGGTGGAAATTTCCTCTTATACACAAGTAGATATGAGGTGTGGAGTTCAGGTAGTAGCTGAAGCCATGAAAGAAAAGAGATTTCCTAATAAGACTGTATAGCCAGAGAAGAGCAGAAGGCAAGGACAGAATCCTGAGAGACACTGACACTGTTAAGACCTTTGACAGGAAGGAGGCCCCTGAAGAATACCAAGAATGAACTACCAGGAAGGTAGGGGCACAAGGAAAAAATATTCACAGCGGAAGAGCACGAACTTACTTTCTTCCTTTCTTTCTTTTTTTTTTTTTTTTGACAATGCTGTTGTTTATTTAAAATGTTTACTCCAAGAAATATATATATATAAAAGACAATTACAGCACTAAACCAGTCACCTTCGACCGAATCACAACCTCCTCTTTGATTCTCCTTCATGCTAAGCCTCTTTCAAATTCTTTTTCCTGAGATGGAAGACCCAGTCAGATGCCCCGGAGTTGGCGCCAAGCATGTTCCCAGCCAGGCGACTGTGTACCTTTTTCTAGGAGTGCACGATGCCCTTACCCCTAACTCCTTGTTTTAAAGGATTTAACCCATTAGGAAGTTCATTTTTCAATCTAAGCCAAAAGGAGGTGCAGGAGAAGGCAGTCTTCATTTCAAAGGTCCCTTTCCTGCTTCAGTCCCTGGCTAGGGTTCTAGAAGAGGCTGACTGCTGGCTTTACTTGAGGCCACCAGAAGATCTAAGTCCAGCTCCACCCAGGGCAGCTCCTGTAAAGACTGGGACCTTGGGTGATGCTTCCTCAACCCTCTTGGTGACCACGACTCAAAGGAGAGACCTCAAGGGTGCCAGGAGCATAGGTGTCTGGGATGCATTCCAGGAAAGAGACCTGTCCAGGGAAATGGATTAGGCTGTCGCATGGAAGCTTGGGTCAGAGATGGTGATTTTGGGGAGATTTAGACAAATTAGGATAGTTTAGCAAAGCTCTGAAGTGGCAGAAGCTTCTCCCCTGGACTTCTGATTGAACACAGAACAAGAGATATGCATGGCATCAGACTAAGTCTTAGAGAGATGCAGGCCAGTCTCCTCCCACAGGGCCTTGGGACTGGTGGGACAGACACTGCTATGTGCCCTCCGAGGGAAGGAGTCATGGTAAGGAGTGACTGGGTGGAAAATAGGGGAAAAAGCAAAAACAACTAGATCATTTTTGGCATTTTAACATGGAGACAGTGACAAGTGGTAACAATAGCAAAAGCCAAAAAAAAAAAAAACTTGAAGAGACCAACATCTTATGGGGCAGATAGCACGAACTTTTAAGAGGGACTAAGTAACCACAATGACAATTCAACAGAGGTCCAGGGAATTAAGGACTGAGGCATGCACTGGATCTGGCAATAAAGCAGTCACCAGTGATCTCTGTCACCACGTTTCTGGCAAAGAGAAAGGCGCATAAATGAGAAGGCAATGGTTAAGATGTGAAACAGGTGAGAAAGCAAAGATTGTACTCACAGACAACCTTCAGTAAACTTGAAAGGTAGTGCAATAGCTAGAAGGAGACAAAGGACCAAGAAGAGTTTTACTAGGGTGAAAGTTCTTTACAGGTATTTGTAGGCAGAGGAACTTGACAGGGAGACTGTAAAGTTAAAAGAGGATACTTGGTGGTGGAAGATTACAATTGTGCTGGGAGTGTAGAGGAAGGGGCTAAATCAAGAACAGCTAGAGAGGATGGCTTTCAGAGGAGGAAGTGATTTCATCCTGAGTTTTCTCTTTTAAATAGAAGAGAAAGCTGGATACAATGGTGTGTGCTTGTAACCCCAGCTACTCGGGAGGCAGATGCAAGAGGATCACTTGAGCCAGGAGTTTGAGGCTGCGGCCTGGGCAACACAGGGAGACTCTGCCTCTAAAAAAAAAAAAAGAAAAAAAATTGTTTAAAAAAATGAGCTAAAGGTGAAGATTACTGATTAAAGTATTGCTTCCTCAAAGAATATTTGAAATCTTAAGAATAATGAATGTATAAGAGATTTTTTTTAATATAGAAGAATAGACTAGGTGCAGTGGCTCATGCCTGTAATCCCAGCACTTTGGGAGGCTGAGTTGGGAGGGTTCCTTGAGGCCAGGAGTTTGAGAACAGCCTCAGCAATACAGTGAGACCCTGTCTCTACAAAAGGTAATTTTTTAAAAATTAGCTGGGCATAGTGGTGTGTACCTGTAGTCCCAGCTAATCAGGAGGCTCAGACAAGAGGATCACTTGAGCCCAGAAATTCAAGGTTGCAGTAAGCCATGACTGCACCACCCTGCACTCCAGCCTAGAAGATAGAGACCCTGTCTCAAAAAATAAAATAAAATATAGGAGAATGGATGTCAGTAAATAAATGAAAGGCACAAAGTCATTAAAGATACCACCACACAAGAAATTAAAAGCCAAAAAACTTATCACCTAATTTTTAAGTTAGGAAAAATTATGAGAAAATATATATCAAGAAGGAAGATGAAAAAAAAGAATATGATATCAATTAAGGAAAAAAATAACCATATATTTCCATAGTTAAAGAGAATGCTTAGGAAAGGGTACTGCTGTAAATTTTCCTGACTGTAAGCATCTCACAAAAATCAGTGAAAATGCAGGACAGGAATGTGCATGTCCTGAAGAGAAGGCAGGTATCGGAGCCTTGGAATCTTCTTTATAAAGGGCCCAACCCCAGAGATTGCCTTCCTATAACAGTCACATTTACTTAGACTGGATTTTGCAAGGTTTTAGCATATGCTTCTTTCATAAACAGTTAAAGATTGTCCTAAGCTATCAAAAGCACATTTGCTGTCAAATATGGCTCTGAGAACACTAACAACAATTAGTTCATGTCCAGTTATTAACAGTTCACTTGATCTTACAACTAATTAATGAGGTAGATGAGGTATATTTTGTTATTATCTCCATTTTATAAATGAAGGAAATGGATTCTCAGAGAGCTTAAGGGACTTGCCCAAGATCTCTAAGCTTGGGTCAAAGTCAGACTTTTCAGCTGGTCAGTACATCATAGTGCATGGGCACCAGTCTACCTGGGTTCTAGTTTGGTCAATTATTAGAAGTGTGACCTTGGCCAAATTACTCATCTTCTGTATGATTTAGGTCCCTTATCTGTGAAGTAGGAAAAAACAACAGTAATTACCGGGATGGTTAACTTTACCTGTCAACTTGACTAGCCATGGGGTGCCTAGATTAAACATTATTTCTGGGCAAGGGCACTTCTGGATGAGATTAGCATTTGAATCAGCAAGGTAGATTCCCCTTCCCAACATGGGTGCACATCATCCAATCTGTTGAAGACGTGAAATACAAAAAGTGGAGCAAGGAGGAATTTGCCCCTTTATTCCTGTCTCACCTTGAACCGAGACATCTAATTTCATTTTCTCCAGCCCTGGGACAGAGGTTTGTGCCATCAGCTCCCCTGGTTCTTAGGCCTTTGGATTCTGGCTCAGACTGAGTTACACCACTGCCTTTCCTGGGTCTCCAGAATATAGACAGCAGATCATGGAACTCCTCAGCCTCTGTAACTGTGTGAGCCATTCCATATCAACCTACCTATCTAGCTTCTGCTGGTTCTGCTTCTCCAGAGAAGCATGATTAATATGCCACCTCAAGAGGTTGTTCTGGGGAATAAATGGCACAGGATAAGCACTCAATAAATGCTAAATGATATCATTATTGTTGTCAGGGAAAGTACTGACAGAGCATCATCAGAACTCCCCGGAATGCCAGCTCCCTTACTCCTCTCCCTTGAAATCTTCCCAGGCCCCCCAGGACACACACACAGACACACACACACACATACATGCGTGCGCACACACACACACACACCCCATTGCCTTCACCCTCTCTTCCTTCCTCCTCACCTCCCAGCCCCCACCTCTATCTGGGAAGGCCTGCGCTGGTGGCTGCACTATATTGTTCTTAGTCCTTCACCATAGAGTCTTTATGGCAACCCCAGCCTATCCATGTGATATGGTTTGGATTTGTGTCCCAGCCAAATCTCATGTCTAGTTGTAATCCCCAGTGTTGGAGGAGGGGCCTGGTGGGAGGTGATTGGATCATGATGGTGGATTTCCCCCTTGCTGCTCTCATGATAGTGAGTTCTCACAACATCTGGTTGTTTAAAAGTGTGTAGCACCTCCCGCTTTGCTCTCTCTTCCTCCTTCTCCAGCCATGTAAGATGTGTCTGCCTCCCATTGGCCTTCTGCCATGATTGTAAGTTTCTTCAGGCCTCCCAAGCCATGCTTCCTGTACAGCCTGTGGAACTGTCAGTCAATTAAATCTTTTTTTAAAAAATATAAATTGCCCAGTCTCAGCAATGAGAGAATATAGCAATGAAAGAAAAGACTTTCTTTTCTCTTTTTTCTTTTTATTTTTTTGAGATGGAGTCTCACTCTGTCACCCAGGCTGGAGTGCAGTGGCACAATCTCAGCTCACTGCAAGCTCTGCCTCCCGGGTTCCCACCATTCTCCTGCCTCAGCCTCCTGAGTAGCTGGGACTACAGGCACCCACCACCTTGCCTGGCTAATTTTTTGTATTTTTAGTAGAGATGGGGTTCCACCGTGTTAGCCAGGATGTTCTCGATCTCCTGACCTTGTGATCTGCCCACCTCAGCCTCCCAAAGTGCTGGGATTACAGGCATGAGCCACTTTGCCCGGCCTAAGACAAGACTAATACACCATGCCTGCTGTATTTAACAGAAGCACTTGTTCAAAGGCTGACTGAATAGAAAGTTCTCTCTCATGACCATGTTTGTCTCTCAGGAGCCCACTCACCTCAGCACCTTCCTGGGTCAGTCATCCACAGCAATTTATCCATGCAGCCCTGTATCTGACAGATAGTGGAGGGTTTAGTAAAGTCAAAATCTTGCTTCTTGGGAACAGGCTCAGTGGATAACATCTTCCCCAAGAGCTCTGGAGCTTCAGTGGGGGTGATAGTGTTACAATAGGTAGTCAGGCAGTCAGGAGAGCCCCCCACCCACCACGAACACCAGGCGACCATCAGGGGATGGTCAGGTAGTTGTTAGTTGTCTCTCTCAAATAAGAATTGGTTGCTGCCAGCACCAGGGAAAGGCAGTCTCCCAACAGATAGAAAAAATCTGAAGCTGGTGATCAGCAGCTTCCCAATGAGATCTTAGGAGGTGGGCAAGTGGGCTTGAGCATGCACACAGGGCAGTGAAGTGGCAGAGTTTAACTGGTTGATACCTTGTTAGAAGACTCAACTGGTAAGGAAGGAAACACCTTAAGTGAGCATACACACAACTCCAGTAAACACCCTGGGCATTTGCCCCCACCTCCACCCTGCACATGTGGACAGCCCACCCCAACGGAGGAATCAGAGGAGAAGGGATGCTCCCCAATCCCCGACTGCCACAATTTTGCCAATGCATAAAACCCCAAGTCAAGGGTCAAACCGTGCACTTAATCTCTTGAGTGGCCCACTTGGCCCTCTTCCAAGTATACTTTACTTCCTTTTGTTCCTGCTCTAAAGCTTTTTAATAAATGTTCACTCCCACTCTAAAACTTGCCTCCATCTTTCCCTCTGCCTTATGCTTCATGTCTCTCCGTCAAATTCTTTCTTCTGAGGAGGCAAGAATTGAGGCTGCAGCAGACCCATGTGGATTTGCCACCGTTAACAATAGATCACACTGCAGCGAAGGAGACAGAAACGCCACAAAAGACCCTGCAGCTGGTCAGGGAAGGAAGCCCGAGTGTCCCAGACGGCCAGCCCTACCAGGGGGACTAGCACGAAAAGCCTAACTGTGCATTCCTGGAGACAGCGGGGTAGGGTTCAGAGCTGACAGCAGCACCAGGCCAGGAGTCCCACGTACACCCCACGATTCATCTCCTTTCCTGCTCCCAAAGGGAGGAAACAACGTGGGCGGGAAGTGTGGTCCTGAGAAGTCCTGAGGCAGCTTCTGGACTTGAACACAGCTGAATCCACTCTAGGGGCCCGTGGAGGACTACGGTCTCAGTGGTGTCCAGACGCACTGAGGCATCCTCTCTACACTCACCCACTCGCCTGAGCTGTGCTGGGTCCCCAAAAGCCCCAGTGGGACTTCTTTGCCCGCACCTGCCCTTGCGCAGCTGGACATGAGGGAAGCTGCATGTGATCCTTATGGATAGCTGCACTGTCTTCAGACGCTCAGAGCATCCCCCACTGACCTTAGTTTTCTGCCTTTCCAGCTCCTTTACAATTGGGATGTTTTTATTGTCGAGTTGCGCTATAGGAGAATGTTTGTGTCCACCACAAAATGCCTGTGTTGAAACCCAATCCCCACTGAGATGGTTCAGATGCGGTAATGAGGGTGGAGGCCCAAAACAAGATTAGGATGAAGGGCCCCAGGCTCCCCATTTCTGCTAGGCAAAGGTGCTGTGTGAAAACAACAGTCTGCAAACCAGGGAGCCACCTTCACCAAGAACGGCCAGCTGGCACCCTGATCTTGGACTTCAGCCTCCAGAACTTGAGAAATAAATTGTTGTCAAAGCCATTTAGCCTATGGTAGTCTGTTTAGACAAGTCATAAGAGTTATTTATATATTCTGGATATTGTGTGCTTATCAGATATGTGATTTGCAAGTATTTTCTCCCATTCTATAGGTTGTCTTTTCACTTTCTTGATGGTATTTCTTGAAGCACAAAAGTTTTTCATTTTGAAGTCCAACTTATATTTTATTTGGTTGCTTGTGTTTGTGGTGTCACTTATAAGAAACTATTGCCTAACTCTAGGTCACAAAAATTTATACCTTTTTTTTCTAAGAGTTTTATAGTTTTAGTCTTACAAATAGGGGTTTCATCTTTTTTTTTTTTTTTCTTTTCTGAGACAGAGTTTCACTCTGTTGCCCAGGCTGGAGTGCAATGGTGCAATCTTGGCTCACTGCAACCCCTGCCTCTTGCCCTTCTGCCTCTGCCCTTCCATGAAGACATCTTCAGCCTGCTCAGGCTGGACACACTGTGCCAGTCTTGCTATAGGGATGGCCTCCACCCTGCTGCTCTTTCCTGCTTTGGTTCCCCCAGCCCTGGTATGGATGCTACCTTGCTCAGTTTTACTTTATTTATACCTTTGGGACTAAGTTATCTGGAAAGGAGAAGAGGAAATGTAGAATCTTGGTCTTTAGAATTAAAAGGCTGTGGTCTTTTTATTATGCCATGTTTCCTGCTTGCTGTATTGTTTCAGGTTGTGAGGCAGATAACAAAGAGTTGCCTCTCCAAAAGGAACCCCCAAAGCATGAAACCACAGTGAGTGGTATAAGTGTTAAAAAGGAGATATTGACTAAGCACCCAACTTTTTCAAAGCCTACAGAGTTGTAAGTCTACTAGAGAAATATCAGGGAAATCTTTGTAGAGGAAAACTAAGAAAATGTTTAAGAAAGTACTAGTCAAGTAAATGTCAAGATAAAACACAGTGATCCATAAAAACATTCCATGGGAGAAAAGCCAGTATAACAAGATTGACAGCATCCTAGACTTGACCTCAAACCCTGTAGCATATCTGAATGTTCCCACAAAAGAGAAAACCTATCAATGTAATTCATCTGGACACAGCTTCAGATAACTCACATTTTAACAACCACCAGAAAGCCCACATCCTAATGAAATCTCAAAAACATGCAGAACATCAGAGTACAGCCTTTAATGAGCACTCAAATAGTTACTGTGGAGAAGAATTGTGTAGTGTAGTGAACATGGTAAGCCTTAAGAAGGACTAACACAATTTAGAAAACACCAGAGATTTCACTACAAAGACAAGTTCTATGAAGGCAGAGTGTGGGAAGACCTTCAACTACAGCTCTAATCTTGTGTAACACCAAAGAATCCACACTGGAAATAAGCCCTATCAGTGTAACAAATGTGGAAAGGCCTTTGTTCAAAGTTCTAACCTAATTTCCCATCACACAACTCACATTGGAGAGAAACCCTATGAATGTAATGAGTGTGAAAGGGCATTCTCTCTGGGATCAACCATTATGAAGCATCAGGAGAATACTACTGGTGAGCAACCCTACACACATGTAAAAAATGTGGAAAGGTCTTTGGTCAGCATCCAGCCTTTATTCAACATCTGGAGTTCACACAGGGTAGAAATCTTATGAACATACTGGATGTGGAAAACCCTAAATTACACTTCTGCCCCCTTCGCCATGGAAGAGCAGACTGGTGAAAGCATTGTACAAAGTAATAAAGACAATTTGCTAAAGGTCATTTAAACCACAGGACAGACTAGATCTTAGAGAAGTACAGTTCCTCCAGGATGTGACCATTGTGTGCTGTGACCAGAAAGTAAATTGTACTGTACTACTTTCAGCTGGAAAACAGTAAATATTTTTATGAAACATTAATCTGATCTTGCCTCTCCCTGCTTAAATCCTTTAATGACTTCCCACATCTTATAGCAGCATTTCTCAAAGCTGCTAACAGCAGAGGTAATGTGGAAGGAAAATGAAATAAAATAAGTAACATTGAAGTTTAAAGTAACAAACATAACATAGGTAATAGTTACTTTTTTTTTTTTAGTTTACACATTGTCTGTATCTGTCTTTTTATTAATAGGAGACTTGAATAGTCCTAACAGACACCATATAGCCCATGAATTCTAATATATTTACCATCCAGCCTTATACACAAAAATTTGCCAACTCCTGTAACAAATCATTGAGCTGTACATTTCTATTTTGTATACTTTTCCTTATACATGTCATGTTTTACAATTTTAACTATATATATTTAGTTATGTAGTTATATATGTAACTACATTCCATGTTTAGCTCTGAATCATGTTTGACAATAGACATTCAATGCATAAAATGACAATCAAATCAATTAACTTCAAGAAAACAAATCACCTTTTCTTTAATTAAGTATATTGATTATGCAGACAAAATAAACTGTACTTGCCTCTAGAACTTATTTTATTCTCAATTTCCACATCTGCAAGAGAATGAATCATCAACTTTCATTCCAAATACTTGCTTGATGTATTTCTTAAAGCTATTTTATAGATTGCAGCATGATACTTGAAGGCACCTGAGACAAGTGTCTGGTCACATGTTGTCAAGTCTCTATTTGAGTTTTTTTTTTTCAAACTATACTACAAGGCTACAGTAAACAAAACAGCATGGTACCGGTACCAAAACAGAGATATAGATCAATGGAACAGAACAGTGCCCTCAGAAATAACACCACATATCTACAACTATCTGATCTTTGACAAACCTGACAAAAACAAGCAATGGGGAAAGGATTCCCTATTTAATAAATGGTGCTGGGAAAACTGGCTAGCCATATGTAAAAAGCTGAACCTGGATCCCTTCCTTACACCTTATACAAAAATTAATTCAACATGGATTAAAGACTTAAACGTTAGACCTAAAACCATAAAAACCCTAGAAGAAAACCTAGGCATTACCATTCAGGACATAGGCATGGGCAAGGACTTCATGTCTAAAACACCAAAAGCAATGGCAACAAAAGCCAAAATTGACAAATGGGATCTAATTAAACTAAAGAGCTTCTGCACAGCAAAAGAAACTACCATCAGAGTGAACAGGCAACCTACAAAATGGGAGAAAATCTTCGCAACCTACTCATCTGAGAAAGGGCTAATATCCAGAATCTACAATGAACTCAAACAAATTTACAAGAAAAAAACAACCCCATCAAAAAGTGGGCAAAGGATATGAACAGACATTTCTCAAAAGAAGACATTTATGCAGCCAAAAGACACATGAAAAAATCCTCATCATCACTGGCCATCAGAGAAATGCAAATCAAAACCACAGTGAGATACCATCTCACACCAGTTAGAATGGCGATCATTAAAAAGTTAGGAAACAACAGGTGCTGGAGAGGATGTGGAGAAATAGGAACACTTTTACACTGTTGGTGGAACTGTAAACTAGTTTAACCATTGTGGAAGACAGTGTGGCAATTCCTCAGGGATCTAGAACTAGAAATACCATTTGACCCAGCCATCCCATTACTGGGTATATACCCAAAGGACTATAAATCATGCTGCTATAAAGACATATGCACACATATGTTTACTGCAGCACTATTCACAATAGCAAAGACTTGGAAGCACCCCAAATGTCCAACAATGATAGACTGGATTAAGAAAACGTTGCATATATACACCATGGAATACTATGCAGCCATAAAGAATGATGAGTTCATGTCCTTTGTAGGGACATGGATGAAATTGGAAATCATCATTCTCAGTAAACTATCGCAAGGACAAAAAACCAAACACCGCATGTTCTCACTCATAGATGGGAATTGAACAATGAGAACACATGGACACAGGAAGGGAAACATCACACTCTGGGGACTGTTGTGTGGTGGGGGAAGGGGGGAGGGATAGCATTAGGAGATATACCTAATGCTAAATGACGAGTTAATCGGTGCAGCACACCAACATGGCACATGTATACATATGTAACTAACCTGCACATTGTGCACATGCACCTTAAGACTTAAAGTATAATAATAAAAAAAAAGAACACAAGCGAGTGACAGTGCACAAGCTATTAAGTGGCCACAAAAATGGAGAAAATGTTAAAAATATGTGAATCTAGGTAATAGTTACCATTTAGTGTAGGCTATTTAGAAGTTATACATAGGCTAAGAAATTTAAGCAGCACCTCCCAGCATTGCTAAGAAGTTGCAGCTGCGAGCTTATCTCAACCTTTCAAGCTTATCTCTGGCCTCGCGACTCCCGCATACTTCTGTAATTCCTGTTTTCCCTTACCCCAGCTCGGTCCAGCTTCAAGGTTGACTGGTCAAGATAACTAAATGTAAGTTTTCTCAGAATTGTCACAGGTTGAATAATTTACTGTCTTTGTCTGAAACTTGTATCCTGCCTTGTTTTTCACGCTTCAAACGACATATAAGCAAGCCTGCTTTCTTTGTCTGGGTCGGTAGCCATTTTGGGCACGAGCCTGCTGTAGGCTCAGGTGCCCAAATTAAAGTTCTCTTTGGTCTCCAACTGTCTCTTTGTCTTCCTTGGCTAAAGTCTTACTGCAACAGTAAGTGCTCACTAAATACCCCTAGTGAGTTTGGGATCAAGGGAGTAGGAAAGCAGGAAGAAAAGAAATAGCAATCAACAGGGGAAGTGAGAGATGTTGCAAAGGCCGCTCTCAGAACGGACCCCACTATCCTTAAAACAAAAGGCCGGCTTGTGCCAATGGGCCAGAGTGGAACAGTCATCCCATGGAGTATACCTGGAAGATTCCTAGGTCTTCTGCACGAGTTGCCCCTAATGCCCACAGTGTTTCTAAAGGAGAAGGCAGGTACGTGGTACTTGGGGCGGCCATCTGTGTTAGCTAACTGCCTTTATCCAAAGTTAAAATAAACCTCATGTCTCTATGACAAGCAGGTAATTACAACTTGGAGCCAGCCATCTGCTAAACTCCCACAGAGACAAGGAGGGAAGCTATCTTCCTTGGCCTTTATATTTCAAAGAAATCACTCCAAGGTCCTTAAGAAAGACATTCCTGGTTTATAAAACTGGCAAGAGGCTTATGCAGCTTTTTAAAAAATTTACATACGTTTCAAGAGGGCAAAGAAAGATTTTCCTATTACAAAGTTTTCTAAAAGAAATGGTCTTAGTAAAGGGAAAGGAGTGTCTCTTCCCTTGGGCACCATGAAAAATCCAACTTTTAAAAAAATATTTAGGGCCGGGCATGGTGGCTGACACCTGTAATCCCAGCACTTTGGAAGGCTTAGACGGGTGGATCGCTTCAGCTCAGGAGTTCAAGACCAGCCTGGGAAACATGGCAAAACACCACCTCTACAAAAAAATACAAAAACTAGCTGGGCAACGTGGTGGGCGCCTGTGGTCCCAGCTACTCCGGAGGCTGAGGTGGGAGGATCGCTTGAGGCCAGGAGTCCAGCCGTAATTGCGCCACTGCACTCTAGCCTGGGAGACGGAGAGAGACCCTGTCCCGACCCCACCTTCAACCTCCCCCCCAAAAAATTAAAGAAGATTTAGTGTGGTGGCGCTTTGCTTGTAGTCCCGGTTACTCAGGAGGCTGAGGCAGGAAGATCGCTTGAGCCCGGGAGGTCGAGGTTGCAGCCTGGACGACAGAGCAAAACCCTGTCTCTAAAAGATAAAATACTCTATGGCTCTTCCCACAACTGCTCATTCTCTGACATCTTAATGCTCCCACTGTCCCACTGAAGACAGACTGCTTTCCTTTCCATTCTCGTAAGTCCTCCCTCCGGGCCCGTGCTCCTCACCTTCCCGGGTCGCATCTGGCCTCTCCCCTCACTCCGTTTCACCCCCGCCCGCCGCCCGTTCAGCACGCGCGTCTCAGCACCGAGCGGTTTGTTCTCGAATTCCAGCTCCACCGGAATAGGTCTGAAACCTCTCTGCGCCTCGGCTTCCTCATTTAAGCGATGCCAGCAGCCTTCTCGAGGGGGCGATGAGGTCAAAAGACTACAGGTGGGAAGTGCTAGGTGCACAGCAGGCGCGAGCTGGATTCTGAGCTTGGTCACTACTCAGAGGTGGGGGAAAAGTCGCCCGAGAGAGGGGGACAGTGCGCGGCGAGACATCCTAGGTCAGGAAGGGCGGGGTCCAGAGCACGTAGAACAACCCCCGGCTGAGGAGCGTCCGCAGGAACGCTGGGTGTTGAGGTCCCCTCCTTCGCAGCCGCACGCCGCCGGCGGCACCTCTGCACCTGCGCCCTCTCACCCGCAGATTCCGCCAAGGGCTTGTACGGACGTAACCAGGAAGGAACAGGACTGCCGGAGCATTGAGTACTATCAGCCGCCTAGAGCGGACCCACGAAACCTGGAATTCAATTGGTTGGTGAGCTGAAGGGCAGGGCGGAAGTTCAGATTAGGCATTTCCGGTCCAGGGGGTTTGGCTCCCCGCGGCACGGGATTTAGCGTTCGCGCTCCTTCCCTTCCCGTGGTGGAGCTGAGTGAGTCCCGAGCTAGGGCGCCTGGTGCGGAGGTGTCGGAGTGGCGCTGGGGCGGGCAGGGACGGTGCTGGGGTTCTGAGAGGCCTAAGGACGGGCCCCGCGGCCTCAGTGACCCGTAGAGGACGCGCCGAGGGCGGCTGCGGGGTGCTGAGCGCCCGCTTTGTGTTGACCGACGGGCGGGCAGGGCGAGGGTGGTGTGAGGCACGAGTGGAGGCAGCGGGGCGTGCAGGTCTACGGGCTGTCGTCCACGCTCCCGAGCAACACTGAGGCAGGGAAGCCAGATGGATAAAAAGGTCTCGCAGAGGAAGGGAGTTTGGGCAATGTCCGGGGATGAGCTGAATTGTGCTTTTTTTTTTTTTTTTTTTCAGAAGAGAGAAAAGTGCATTTCATTTAGCAGGAATGTATTTATTGAAAGGGTAAAGCTGTGAGAGAGCTGTGGTGTGAAGGAGCTTTTGTTGTGGGGAAGGAAAGGAACAGGCAGGAGATGATATCTCACAGATGCGCTGGAACAAGCTCAACACTCATTCATTTAGTAGGCACTCGGTAAATGCTGACTTACTGATTAGGACAATTGAGACTTAGTATTGTTTGCGGTTTGCTAATACTGTGCTGAGCATTTTATACATATTCTCATTTAACTCAATATAGTCACTTAAGGAGTAGTGTCAATCTCATTTTATGGTCTGTGGAAAAACTCAAGTCACTTACCTGAGACCTCTGCATTAGTAAGTGGTGGATCCAAGGTTAGGACTCAGTCCTATTCGAGTCCAGAGCCCATGCGCCTAACAGCAGCATTACATGCCTGCCACATGCGTTTAGGAGTGAAGGCAGAGTACATTAAGAGGTACCGCTAGTGATTCACAAAGGGCATAAGCAGCAGGGGCCAGTCAAAGGCAAGCCCTGTCTGAGGACTGGAAGATTCCCTCTGACCAAGGTGTGCCTCAGCTGGAGACTGTGAAGACATCAATGAGCTTGTGTTCAGCAGCCAGTTAGAAAGTCTGTCCAACAGAGGCTTAAATAATGAAGATGAGACAGTTTGTTCCAGAGTTTGTTGTGAAATGCCAGGGCTCTAGAATGTGTCTCCAAGGTTCTCTTGGCTTTCCTTTGTGGTCACTCCATTCCCCTTATTTCCTTTCAGATGCCTCTTAGCAAACTTCCCTTAGCATCTTGGTGACGAGAACTGGGCCTTGCGGTCACCTAGAGCCGAAGGAAAAGGGCGCATTTCCTCCTGAACTAAACTAAGGAATTTGTTTATGTGTAGAGGGCTGTGGGGAGGTGACTTGCTGTGTATGCTGAGGCCAATTGGGAAGGCCTTTATGGGAGTGACACATGTCACTGCTAAAATAAAACCAGATTTGTGGTTTTAGATGTCATCTGTGTACTGACAGTTTTCAGTATATACCCAGCCAGCCCAACCTCACTCGTGAATTTTCAACTTGTATATCCAAATGCCCTAATTTTCCATTTATAAATCTAATAGGTATCTTAAACATTACTGTATACAAGACAACTTTTACATTTAATCCTTCTGCAGTCTTACTCTTTTGAGTATATGGAAATTTCATAATTTCAGTTGCTCAGGCCAAAAATCTTGGTGTCTCGTCCTACATGAAATTCATCTGCAAATCCTATTGATGGTACCTTTGAAATGTATCCATAATCAGGCTGCTTCTTGTCGCTTCTGCCACCACCAGTCTGGTCCAAGACATTCATTTCTAGCTGGATTGTTGCTAGAACCTTCTGATTGGTTTCCTATTTTTGTTCCTTACCCCCACCCCATAGTCTATTCAAAGCACCCTCAAAGCAGCAGCTGTAGAGACCACATCTGAGGTCATATGACTCTTCCCAGACCTTCCAGGCACGTCCCAAACATTCAGAATAAAACCCATAGCCCTAAGGCCTGCAAGGTACCCACCCCAGAGGGTACCCACCTCTTTTACCCTCCCCTAGTCTGTTTGAGCCCCTCTGGCTTCCTTGCCCATCCTTGAACACAGGTGTGCTTGCATCTCAGAGCCTTTGCACTTGTGCCCTCCTTCTGCCTGGGATGTACCTCACTGATAACCACATGGTGCCTACCCTCGCTCCATCCAGATCTGATTTGTTGTCACTTTATCGGAGGTGTCTTTCCTGGCCATCCTGTGTAAAATATCTCCTACCACCAGTCGCTGCCCTCATGCTGAGTCATTAATTTTTTGTATCCTTTGTCATCACGTGACACCACCTGGCGTTGTGTTTGTGTGTCACGCATATGTGTCAACTTCTCCATTTGCTTATTCACTGCCTTAGCACAAGAGCCTGGTCCGCTGTTCTGGGCTGTTTGCCCTCTGCGCAGGACCTCATAGGTGGGCCTGGGAAATGCAGTCCATTGTCTCTCCTGGCCAAGTGCACCGCCACGGTCCTGGCTTTCACATGGTGGCCTCAGGATGCTGTCATCCCAGGGGCCTCAGGAAGGCCTCTCTTGAGACATGGAGAGGTATGGCAGGAAAGTGGGGAGGGGATATGGTCTCAGAGAGCACTGGCTACTTAGTTCATCCACCTTTCCTGGGGTGTTCAGGCAGCTCATAATTGGGTCTCTGCTACCACAAAATGTCTAGGCTTAGAAGTCTCAGAGCACCTGTGGGGAGCAGAAGGTTGGTCAGGCTCCATCACCCTCCTCTCCCTACAGCTCTGTCCACACCTCAGGACAAGCTCAGAGACCTAGTGATGGCTGTCATGCAGCTCCTTCTTGGTGGGCTCCAAGTGAGTGGTCCTTATGGAGACTCTCCATGTGACCTCAGCCTTTTCTCGGCAGGAGTCTGTCTATAAAGGGCTGGTCCCAGAGGGTGGACAGCTCCCTCTCTCCACCGAGGTCCTTATTTCCTGAGTTCAAGTCCCTGAAATGTACTTCTCACTGTTTTACTGTCCCTGGACCAGGTACAGTAGAGGTCAGGGTTGGGGCACACCAAGATGAGCCAATATAGTGTCTGCCTTAAAGAGTTCACATTAGTGGGGAAGACAGGTACATGTTCCCTGAGGGATTTTACCAGTCCTGAGCCTAATGTCTTCTCCCTCCAGGTCCTGACATGGGGGCTGCATCAAGATCTTGTCATTCCACATCATGGTTTCCTTTGAGGACGTGGCTGTACCCCTGTCCCAGGAGGAGTGGGACTGTCTGATCCCTGCTCAGAGGGGCCTCTACAAGGATGTGATGATGGAGACCTATGGGAACCTAGTCTCACTAGGTAAGTTCCCTCCCTGGGGCTCAGCTCCTGGGCTTCCTGCTTCTTAACCTTTAGGATCAAGCTTGGGGCTCAGAGGCTCCTCACTCCCTGGGCCCAAAGACCAGACCTTTTGACCCTGGTACCATGCAGGTCTGGTTTGCACAGAGAGGGGGACAGGTGGTACTGGGACCCTCCTTGATTTTTTTTTTAATAGGAAATGTCTCACTCTGTTGCCCATCCTGGAGTGCAGTGGTGAGACCATAGCTCACTGTAACCTTGACATCTTTGGTTGAAGAGATCCTCCTACCTCAGCCTCCCAAGTACCTGGGACTACAGGCATGGGCCACCATGCCTGTCTTATTTTATTTTTTTAGAGACAGAGCCTCTATATTGCCCAGGTTGGTCTCAAACTCCTAGCCTCAAGGAATCTCCCACCTTGGCCTCCCATGCCTTTCCAACCCTCCCTGATTTATAGAAGGAGAATATTATTCATTGCACACCTAGTACATCACTATCCCCTGAATTAATCTTTCTGCATATTGATGATCAGTGGTAGGATACACAGTTTATAAATGAACCTGAGGCTAACAAATACTGTCACTTTTCTTAAGTTTACACAGCCTATTGGTGGCAGATCTGGGATATGGATCTGTTCAGTTTCAGAGCCCTGATTTCCTTTCACTGGAATGTGCTCTTCCCTTTAGCCTTTTTTTTTTTTTTTTTTTTTTTTTTTTTTTTTTTTTTTTTTTTTTTTTGGTTTCTGCTAGCCTTTATTTGAGAAAATTTACACAAAAATCCCCAATGCAACTTTTACAAGTGAATCTGTATAAATCCCGTATGCCTCTTTCCCAAACTGGAAAATGGCTTTATGACAGGGGTCCATGACAATGCTATAATAATACTTAAACTGCATCATTCTCATTTATATTTTACAGACCATTTTGGATAATATGCTCAAAAATGGAGGAAAGCACATAACACCCCTGTTTTTAAAGATTATTTGCTCTTGTATCAGTCTTTTGTCAAAGGCAAATACTTTTACTTCTTGGATAAAACCAAGGTATAATATCAATTAACTTTTAAACCAAAAGCACAAAATGTCCCAGTTGATAGTTTTGGCATGAGTAAAGGGAAAGGAGATGAGAGAATGTCAACTCCTACAAAGCTTAAGTTTAGGGTCACACTTGGGAACAAAAGCATCAACAAAACAAAATATTCTCTTCTCCTGTCTTCTTGACATTTTGTCACATCAGAAGAACATAACTAACAGAGTAGCTTTCATTGCTCCTAAAAAGGGGAAAGGCAGCAGTCAGAAATAGGAAAGAAAATCTTGTTAGGTTAATGGTACATGATAGAATTTCACATTAAAAAGTTTAATGATGGAGGATGAGTGTAGTGGCTTACACGTGTAATCCCAGCACTTTGGGAGGCTGAGTTCAGCGGATCACTTGAGGTCAGGAGTTCAAGACCAGCCCGGCTAACATGGTGAAACTCCATCTCTACCAAAAATACAAAAACCAGCCAGGCATGGTGGCATGCGCCTGCACTCCCAGCCACTCTGGAGGCCGAGGCGGAAGAACTACCCAAACCCAGAAGGTGAGGTTGCAGCAAGCTGAGATAGCACCATTGCACTTCAGCCTGGGTGTCACAACAAGACTCTGTCCCAAAAAAAAAAAAAGTTTAAGAATGGATCTTAACCCACATATTATTTTCTCTACTTGGATGCACCCTCTGTAACTTAGTATATGTAATACTACATATAGACTTTCTCAACATCTGCTGCCTATGGTAAGGATCTGCAGCTAGGTTCTCAGAAGCAGTACCTACCAATTCTTAACAGCAGGTGGCAATGTTTTACAAGTTAATGACAGAACTATTTTATGCCACGTGAGAGGAAGATACAAGGAGTCAAAAGGGGGAAAAAAACAGTTTGGGGTTCATAGTAGCAGGAATATTAACAGAATAGCCTGAGATTTTAACAACATAACTCATTCTCTCTTCCGCCTTTGTACTTTATCCAGGTCAACACATCAGGGTTCTCTAACAATTCCAGTATTCTGCTTCTTTACTGTAAGATACATGTAATTCTTGCCACTGTGATTAAATAAGCCCTGTGATAGCAGGGTTAAAAAGAGATTACAGAAAGGATAAACTCCTACCTACTTTCTTGAGAGATGTGGGAAAGATTTCAAGTGACAGCGTTTTTCATAACTGTTTATAAATATGGTCATTTATATCCACATTTTCTCTTATTTACATTAGTTTTGGCCCTTAGGCACCTCATACTCCTACAGTGATTATTGGCTTTGCTTTCATTGGCTTTGTATTTTTAAGCATTTACTCTCTTAATGGCCCTCCTAGATATCTATTTTATACATCATATTTCTTAATTCTCTAGATGGAACACTGAAGGACAGGAATAAAGTAAGTGACTGGCCATGCAAGAAGAGTTGGAAATTTTACTTATTTTTCCTTGGTAGAAATTATGTTAAAAATTCAAGCAACCACATATCTAACAGAAGAGTTTTATCTAGGATGTATAAAAAAACTCTGAAAACTCAATAGTAAAAAGAACAAATGACCTAAATAGAAAATAGACAAAAGACATGAACAGACATTTCACTGAAGAGGATGTATAGATGGCAAATTAGCACATGAAAAGATACTCAACATCATTAGCCATTGGAAAATGCAAATTAAAACCACACATGGTATCATTACACACATCTATATGAATGGTTAAGATAAAAAATAGTAGTAATATCAAATGCTGGTGAGGATGTGAAGAAACTGGATCAGTCATACATTGCTGTATGAATTGTATGAGTGGCTGTATGTGAAAGGTACAGCCACTCTGGAAAAAAGAGTAAGGTAGTTTCTTACAAAAATATATGTGTTTACCACACAACCCAACAATTGCCCTTTTGAGCATTTATCCGAGAAAATGAAAATGTATGTTCACATAAAAACCTGTACATGAATGTTCACAGCAGCTTTGTTAGTAAGGGCAAAAAACTGAAAACAACTCTTATGTCCTTTAGTAGGTGAATGGTTAAGCAAACTGTGGTACATCCATACCATGGAATACTACTCAACAATCAAAAGGAACTGCCCAGACTTCACCACGATGCAATATATGCATGTAAGAAATCTGCACTTATACCCCCTGAATATATAAAACATTTTTAAAAGAAAAAAAGGAAGAAACTTGATACATGCAACAACTTGGATGGATTTCAAGGGAGTTATGCTGAATGAAAAAAAGTCAACCTCATAAGATTACATTCTGTATTATTCCATTCATACAACATTCTTGAAATGACAAAATTACAGAGATGGAGGACAGAACAGTGGTAGCCACAGGTTGGGGTGAGGGGATAAGAAAGGGATGTGG
The DNA here is from genome assembly GCF_028885655.2 of Pongo abelii. NCBI lineage: Eukaryota > Metazoa > Chordata > Mammalia > Primates > Hominidae > Pongo > Pongo abelii. The sequence continues at coordinate 161,518,281 of NC_071992.2, read as the reverse complement.
CTGTGGCTGTAAAAGGGCAGCACAAGGGATCCATGTGATAGAACTCTTCTGTCTCTTGTGATGGTGGTCACATGAATCTACACATGTGATAATACTGCATAGAATTAAATACACATACATGAAAAGTTCAAGCAATCGAGCACAAATATTTTAATTGTCTAAAATGACATTTTCTTTAAGAGTTATCTACAGTTTAAAGCTCACTTTTATGAAGTGTCACATCCATCACCATTTTAAGAGACATAAAATCATGAAAAGATATCACCAGAAGCTACGTAAACATTTCAGCTAAGGGTAAAGAGAAAGTTAAGGGTGTTTTCACAAGGAAATTGAAAGAAGGCAATCTGAATGAACTCAACATGGTCACACAAAAATCTTGGTAAAAGAACTAGAATAGAAGCCCAAACTGCTGAGCAAGTGGGAGAAGAAAAGAAGACTTGGTACAAACAGATCACACAAGGGAACCCAGGACAAATGCTGACTTTGGCATTATCTAAGTAACCCTTTTTTTTTTGTCATAGGTGACTCTGATAATAGACCTATTGTTGCAAAACCAGTCAAAATCCTACCAAATTAAAAAGAAGTCCCTCATTGACTTGTTGGGTGTAGGTGGTACCCCATGTCCTTGCACACCAAAAGAGATAATTTCTGGCAAGAAAGCTCCAACATGCCTTGATGGTGCTGCTGGTAGGATAACTTAGGCCAGGCACATCCCAGCGATGTTCTGTTGGCTGAGGTAAAAGGTGGGAGGAGAATATGCCTTATTCATTACTCAATCAACTTCGTAGCCTTGAAGAAGCATCACAGGTAGAAGACCTGCCAGGTGGCTAGTCCAATGAGGCAGAACATTGAAAAGATGCTGAAGTATAGGACCCAAGGGTTTGTTGACTCACTGGTATCACCATCTCCTCTTCTCTCTTCTTCATGTAGGCAAAACCATTAACAATATATTCTGAAAGGTCTTCTAGGTGTCGCAGCTTCACCTCTAATTGTTTGAGCTTCTCAACTTTTGCAATCTCTTTGTAATTTTTCACCTCCACTCCATGCTTCATGTCTAGGATCACGAGTTGGTCAGGTATCCGCCCTGTTCCCTTGCTCTCAAAACACACTTCAAACATGTCATAATCTTCAGTGGTAAAGGCAAATTTCCCCTTGGTTGCATTCTCTTTGTAGTAGAAAATATGGCCAGCAGAATCTGTGATCTTGAGGTGGCTGCACAGGCTGCCAGTGCTGCCAGACTGGTCAGAGATCTCATATGTGCCAGTCACCAGTAGGTCCTTGTGGATCTCCTCACAGAGGCACTTGTGAGAGTTAATGGGCAGATGGAAGGAGATGGCGAGGACCAAGCTGGGGCCCAGCAGGAACAAAAGCAGCAACGCCGACAGACAAGGGCCATGCCGGGCTGGTGGGCCAGACAAACCAGACATGGTGCTGGAGACTCATTCCCCCTTTAGCCCTTCTGCTGGGGATCAACATCCCCTACTATGAGTCCTCTACCATGGTGTGTTCAGGCCCCAACACTGTCCTATCTATGCCCCCCATCCCCCTGAAAAGCTAGTTTTGACCTTTCTTCAGCTTAGGCAGAGGGCTGTGTCTTTCTCCATGGTTAGAGACCAGGTGGCAGGGAAGGACACAACCAGCACAAAGACTCAGACCACGGGTCCATCCTGCCCTCTACCTGGGATGAATTTTCAGGTCTTGCTTCCTTTCTCTGGAGCAGGACTTCAAGCTTCCAAACCTGATGTAATCTCCAGGCTGGAGCTGGGGGACGAACCATGGACCCCTCACATCCTGAGAACTTGGGGGAGCTGGAGCTGGAGGCACAAGAGAGAAGATGCGTCTGCCCCCACTCTCTACTTCTGTGGTAGGTGCTGCAGCTTCACTCACGAATCCCTTCTCTACAAGCTACAGACAAATCTCTTGTTACCCTCAGGCCTTTGCTTTCCTCCTCCTTTTTCTATCTTGTCCTCTTTCCTTGCTGTTATTTGCCCCTGTTATCTGTCCATTAAGTAGGTTTGTGTTTTATTTACCCTAGAAAATGCTCTTTCAGCCAAAAAAAAAATAGTTCAAGTGTCTTTCCCTGGCAGCTGGCTCCCAGTCCCCTCACTTCCATGTCATCCACTCCTTAGGCTGTTTGAGAAAAATGCTAATTACATTTTTTCTCTGCTCTGACACCACAGCAACAATCAACAAAGATTTCATGACCAAATGTATGGAGGGTTTTTCCCATGCTCCAAGCAGCCCTAATTCAATTCAATTCTGGTGCTCTCTTGGAGATAGCCTCAGATCCCACAGGCTGAGGGCTCAGTCTCTGAGACTGTCCCCTCAAGGCACTAGTTGTAAGTTCAGGGTTTCCAAACTTCAGACCAACAGGATTCAAGTTGGGGTTCCCATGACCCTCACTTTGGGTTCTATTAATTTGCTGGGGCATCTCACAGAACTCAGGGAAACACTTAGGTTTACCAGTTCAGGCTGGGTGCAGTGGCTCATGCTTGTAATCCCAGCAATTTGGGAGGCCGAGGTGGGCAGATCACTTGAGGTCAGAAGTTCGATACCAACGTGGCCAATATAGTGAAACCCCGTCTCTACAAAAGATACAAAAATTAGCCAGGCATGGTGGTGTGCATCTGTAGTCTCAGTTACTTGGGAAAATGAGGCATGAGAATCACTTGAACCCAGGAGGCAGAGGTTGCAGTGAGCTGAGATCATGCCACTGCACTCCAGCCTGGGTGGCAGAGTGAGACTCTGTCTCAGAAAAGAAAAAAAAAGATTTACCAATTTATTATAAAGAATAAAGATGAAGAAATGTGTAGGCTGAGGTATGGGGGAAGGGGTGCAGAGTTTTCATGCCCTCCCTGGGTGCATCACCCTCTAGGATCCTATCCACTTAGCTATCCAGCAGCTCTCGTCTCTGAACCCTGCCCTCCTAGGTTTTTATAGAGGCTTTATTATGTAGGTATGATTGATTAAACCATTGGCCATTGGTGATAAATTTAAGCTTTAGCTCCTTTCCCCTCTCTGAGTTTGGGACATTGGGGCTGAGAATCCCAACCCTGTAATCATGCCTTGGCCTTTCCAGTGACCAGCTTCATCCTAAAGCTGTCAGTCAACATAAGCCTATGAAAAGACAGCACTTTGGAGATTACAAGGAATTTAGAAGTTGTATGCCAGGCCATGGGGATGAAGACCAAATATATATTTCACACTATCCCAGAGGGTTTGCTGGCCAGCTCTGTTTTGGCTGCTTGGAAACACCACTTAGAGAGACGTTCTCTTCCAAGTCTCTCATTCCTGCTGTTATTCACTTAGAGCATCCCAGGCTGATTCTGGGTCTTAGGGAAACAGGTGAGCTAGAAAGCGTTTCTTCCTGTGTAGTGGGGGACCTGGGCATGTAAACAGTAAGCAGAGCAGAGTCCCAGGGCTCCGCACTACCACACAGCTAACCTTGGTCATTTGTGCTTGATGCAGGCCCGGCACTGTGCTGTCAGAATGAATTTATGGAATTTACCAATATCTCTGCACAATCGGTGTCCAGGAAACTGAGGCACAGAGAGGTTAAATTCTTGGCCCCAGATCACACAGCCAACCAGGGACAGAACAACGTTGGGTCCCTGGCAGATTGGTCTCAGCCTCGTACTCTTATATATTTTCTTTAAAGAACCAGCTTTATTGAGGTGTAATTAACATATAATATGTTAACATGTATTTAAAGTATATGATTTTATATCTTTTGACATATGTATACACATGTGAAACCGTTGCTACAATCTAGGGCAGACATATCCATCACTCCCAAAAGTTTTCTCCTCCTTCATCATCTTTCACTCCTTCCCACCTCTATCCTGAAGCAATTACTGATCTCCTTTCTGTCACTATAAATTATATATATATGTCTATATATAAATATATATATATTTTTTTTTTTTTTTTGAGACGGAGTCTCATCCTGTCGCCCAGGCTGGAGTGCAGTGGCACGATCTCGGCTCACTGCAAGCTCCGCCTCCTGGGTTAACACCATTCTCCTGCCTCAGTCTCCTGTGTAGCTGGGACTACAGGAGCCCGCCACCACGCCCGGCTTTTTTGTATTTTTAGTTGAGACGGGGTTTCATAGTGTTAGCCAGGATGGTCTCGATCTCCTGACCTCATGATCTGCCCACCTCGACCTCCTGAAGTGCTGGGATTGCAGGCATGAAGCACCGCACCCGGCCTTTTATATTCTTTTGAATAAATCAAACTTTATGTAATTTTATGTTTCTTCTCCATTAGCTTTTTAGTTGTACATTCTTTTTTAAGTGATGACTCTAATGATTAAATATGTCTCTTTGACTTACTATGGTCTACCTTAATATTTTTACCACTCCTTGAAAAATGCAAGATCCTTACGTTTCCTTTTGTCCCTCTCCTGCCTTTCATTATTATTGTCACTTATTTTGTACTACCTACTTTGAAACCTCACCAGAGAGTTTATTCTGTTGCTATTTTTGACTGTAAATATACATTTAGAGTTACCCTTTCTAGTGTTTTTCATTCCTTTCTGCAGTTCTGTGCTTTTGTCTAAGATCATTATTTTCAGTTTGAAAAATTTCCTTTAGTATTTCTTGTACTTAAGTTAGCATTATTCTGTGAGCTTTTGTTTGTCTGAAAATGTCTTTATTTTCCTTTCTTGATTTTTTCCTTTATTCTATGGATATGATGTATTAATTGATTTTTGGACGCTAAACAAACCTTGCATTTCTGGGATAAATCCCACTCAGTAATGGTGTATAATTTTTATGTATGTTTTCATTGAATGAATTGGGAAGTGTTCTCTTTTGTTTTTTTGGAAGAGTTTGTGAAGAATTGGTATTAAGCTTTTTTTCTATTCTCTAGTTCATTAGTTTCTGTTATATTCCTTATTTTCTACCTTCTGCTTGATTTGGGTTTAGTTTTTGTTTGTTTGTTTGTTTTCCCCAGTGTTTTAAGGTAGAAGATTAGGTTGTTGATTTGCTCCCTTTTAAAAAAAAAAGTAGGCATTGAGGAAAGGGCCAAGATGGTCAAATACAAACAGCTCCGGTCTGCAGCTCCCACTGAGATCAACACAGAAGATGGGTGATTTCTGCATTTCCAACTGAGGTACCCAGTTCATCTCATTGGGACTGGTTAGGTAGCAGGTGCAACCCATGGAGAGGGAGCAGAAGCAGGGAGGAACATCGCTTCACCCAGGAAGTGCAAGGAGCTGGGGGACCTCCCTCCCCCAGCTAAGGGAAGCCATGAAGGACTGTGCTACCCGGCCTGGATACTACACTTTTCCCATGGTTTTTACAATCTGCAGATCAGGAGATTCCCTCATGAGCCTACACCACCAGGGTCCTGGGTTTCAAGCACAAAACTGGGTGGCTGTTTAGGCAGGCACCGAGCTAGGTGCAGGAGTTTTTTTCATACCCTGGTGGCACCTGGAATCCCAGTGAGACAGATCTATTCACTCCCCTGGAAAGGGGGCTGAAGCCAGGGAGCCAAGTGGTCTCAGTCAGTTAGTCCCACTCCCATGGATCCCAGCAAGCTAAGAACCACTGGCTTGAAATTCTCACTGCCAGCACAGCAGTCTGGAGTCAACCTGGGATGTTTGAGCTTGGAGGGGGAAGGAGCATTTTCTGACATTACTGAGGCTTTAGTAGGCAGTTTTCCCCTGGCAGTGCTAAGGAGACCAGGAGGTTTGGACTGGGTGGAACACTACAGTGCAGCAAAGCAGCTGTGGCCAAACTGCTTCTCTAGATTTCTCCTCACTGGGCAGGGCATCTCTAAGGGAAATGCAGCAGCCCCAGTCAGGAGCTTACAGATAAAACTCTTACCTCCCTGGGGCAGAGCACTAGGAGGGAGGGGCAGCTGTGGGTGCAGCTTCAGCAGACTTAATCTTTCCTGCCTGGCTGTGAAGAGAGCAGCTGATCCTGACAAAGGGGATTCTCCCAGCATAGCATACCAGTTCTGCTGAGGGACAGACTGTCTCCCCAAGTGGGTCCCTGAACCCCATGCCTCCTGACTGGGAGACACCTCTTAATGGCTCAAGAGACACCTCATACAGGAGAGCTCTGGATGGCATTGGGTCAGTGCTGCTCTGGGATGAAGATTCTAGAGGAAGGAGCAGGTGGCGATCTTTGCTGTTCTGCAGCCTCCACTGGTGATAACCAAGTCAACAGGGTCTGGAGTGGACCTCCTTCAAACTGCAGCAGACCGGCAGAAGAGGGGTCTGACTGTTAGAAGAAAAACTAACAAACACAAAGCAACAATAACAACATCAACAAAAAAGACCCCCACACACACAAAAACCCCATCCAAAGGTCATCAGCCTCAAAGATCAAAGGTAGATAAATCCACGAAGATGAGGAAAAACCAGTGCAAAAACACTGAAAATTCCAAAAACCAGAATGTCTCTTCTCTTCCAAATGCTCACAACTCCTCTCCAGCAAGGGCACAAAACTGGATGGAGAATGAGACTGATGAATTGACAGAAGTAGGCTTCAGAAGGTGGGTAATAACAAACTCCTCTGAGCTAAAAAAAAAAAACCTTGTTGTAACCCAATGCAAGGAAGCTAAGATAAAAGGTTACAGGAACTGCTAACTAGAATAGCCAGTTTAGAGAGGAACACAAATGACCTGATGGAGCTGAAAAGTACAGCACAAGAACTTTGTGAAACATATACAAGTATCAGTAGCCAAACTGATCAAGTAGAAGAAAGGATATTAGAGATTGAAGATCACCTTGCTGAAATAAGGCATGAAGACAAGATTAGATAGAAAAGAATTAAAAAGAATGAACAAAGCCTCCAAGAAATATGAGTCTATGTGAAAAGACCAAACCTACGATTGATTGGTGTATCTGAAAGCAATGGGGAAAATGGAACCAAGTTGGAAATCACACTTTAGGATATTATCCAGGAGAGCTTCCCCAATCTAGCAAGATATGCCAACATTCAAATTCAGGAAATACACAGAACACCACTAAGATACTCCACAAGAAGATCAAACCCAAGGTACATAATCATCAGAATCTCCAAGATTGAAATGAAGGAAAAAATGCTAAGGGCAGCCAGAGAGAAAGGTCAGGTCACCTACAAAGGTAAGCCCATTAGACTAACAGTTGATCTCTCTGCAGAAACCCTATAAGCCAGACGAGAATGGGGGCCAATATTCAACATTCTTAAAGCAAAGAATTGGGCTGGGTGTGGTGGCTCACACCTGTAATCCCAGCACTTTGGGGGGCTGAGGTGAGCAGATTACCTGAGGTCAGGAGTTTGAGACCAGCCTGACCAGCATGGAGAAACACTGTCTCTACTTAAAAATACAAAAATACAAAAATTAGCCACATGGGCACATGCCTGGGAGGCACAGGTTGCAGTGAGCTGAGATTGTGCCATTGCACTCCAGGCTGGGCAATAAGAGCAAAACTCCAACTCAAAAAAAAAAAAAAAAGAATTTTCAACACAAAATTTCATATCCAGCCAAACTAAGTTTCATAAGCAAAAGAGAAATAAAACCCTTTCCAGACAAGCAAATGATGAGGGATTTTGTCACCAGCAGGCCTGCTTTACAAGAGCTCCTGAAGGAAGCACTAAATATGGAAAGGAAAAACTGGTACCAGCCACTGCAAAAACACACCAAAATACAGAGACCAATGACACTATGAAGAAACTTCATCAACTAATATGCAAAATAACCAGCTAGCATCATGATGCCAGGATCACATTCACACATAAAAATATTAATCTTAAATGTAAATGGGCTAAATGCCCCAATTAAAAGATGCAGACTGGCCAATTGGATAAAGAGTCAAGACCCATCCGTGTGCTGTATTCAAGAGATCCGTCTCACATGCAAAGACACACATAGGCTCAAAATAAAGGAATGGAGGAATATTTACCAAGCAAATGGAAAGCAAAAAAAACAAAAATAAAAACAAAAAAAGCAGGGGTTGCAGTACTGTTCTGATAAAACAGACTTTAAACCAATGAAGATCAAAAAAGACAAAGAAGGGCATTATGTAATGGTTAAAGGATCAATGCAATAAGAGGAGCTAACTATCATAAATATATATGCACCCAATATAAGAGCACCCAGATTCATAAAGCAAGTTCTTGGAGACCTACAAAGAGATTTAGACTTCCACACAATAGTAGTGTGAGACTTTAACACCCCACAGTCAATATTAGATTAACAAGACAGAAAATTAGCATCCTTTATTTATTTAATTTTTTAACTTATTATTTTTTTTTTTTGACACAGAGTTTCACTCTGTCGCCCTGGCTGGAGTGCAGTGGTGCAATCTCAGCTCACTGCAATCTCTGCCTCCTGGGTTCACGCCATTCTCCTGCCTCAGCCTCCTCAGAAGCTGGGACTACAGGTGCCTGCCACCATGCCCAGCTAATTTATTTGTATTTTTAGTAGAGACGGGGTTTCACCATGTTAGCCAGGATGGTGTTGATCTCCTGACCTCATGATCTGCCCACCTTGGCCTCCCAAAGTGCTAGGATTACAGGTGTGATCCACCACACCCAGCCAGCATCCTTTAAAATTAAAGGATATTCAGGACTTGAATTCTTCTCATTCTTGTCAGTGCCACATGGCACTTATTCTAAAATCAACCACATAATTGGAAGTAAAACACTCCTCTGCAAATGCAAAAGAACAGAATTCATAACAGTCTCTCAGACCACAGTGCAATCAAATTAGAACTCAGGATTAAGAAACTCACTCAAAACCACACAACTACATGGAAATTGAACAGCCTACTCCTGAATGACTCCTGGGTAAATAATGAAATTAAGAATGAAATAAGTTCTTTGAAGCCAATGAGAACAAAGAGACAATGTACCAGACTTTCTGGGACACAACTAAATCTGTGTTAAGAGGGAAATTTATAGCACTAAATGCCCACATCAGAAAGCTGGAAAGATCTGAAATCAGCACCCTAACATCACAATTAACTAGAGAAGCAAGGGCAAAGAAATTCAAAAGCTAGCAGAAGACAAGAAATAACTAAGATCAGAGAAAAACTGAAGGAGATACAGACAGGAAAAACCCTTCAAAAATCAATGAATCCAGGAGCTGGTTTTTTGAAAAAATTAACAAAATAGATAGACTGCTAGCTAGACTAATGAAGAAAAGAGAGAAGAATCAAATAGACACAATAAATAATGATAAAGGGGATATTACCACTGATCCCACAGAAATACAAACTATGATCAGAGAATACTATAAACACCTCTACACAAATCAGAAAATCTAGAAGAAATGGATAAATTTAGTTTAGTCTTCTAGAAGACTAAACCAGGAAGATGTCAAATCCCTGAATAGACCAATAACAAGTTCTGAAATTGAGGCAGTAATTCATAGCCTACCAACCAAAAAAAAGACCAGGACCAGATGGATTTACAGCCAAATTCTACCAGAGGTATAAAAAGGAGCTGGTACTATTCCTTCTGAAACTATTCCAAACAATAGAAAAAGAGGGACTCCTCCCTAACTCATTTTATGAGGCCAGCATCATCCTGATACCAAAACCTGACAGAGACACCATAAAAAAAAGAAAATTTCTGGTCAATATCCCTGATGAACATTGACGCGAAAATGCTCAATAAAATACTGGCAAACTGAATCCAGCAGCATATCAAAAAGCTTATTCATCACGATCAAGTCAGCATCATCCCTGGGATGCAAGGCTGGTTCATCATATGCAAATCAATAAATGTAATCCATCACATAAACAGAACCTATGACAAAAACCACATGATTATCTCAATAGATGCAGAAAAGACCTTTGATAAAACTCAACATCGCTTCATGTTAAAAACTCTCGATCAGCTAGGTATTGATGGAACATATAAGAGCTATTTATGACAAACCCATAGCCAATATCATACTGAATAGGCAGAAGCTGGAAACAATCCCTTTGAAAACCAGCACAAGACAAGGATACCCTCTCTCACCACTCCTATTCAACATAGTATTGGAAGTTCTGGCCAGGGCAATCAGGCAAGAGAAAGAAATAAAGAGTATTCAAATAGGAAAAGAGGCAGTCAAATTGTGTCTATTTGTAGATTACATGATTGTGTATTTAGAAAACCCCATTGTCAGCCAGGTGCAGTGGCTCACACTTGTAATCCCAGCACTTTGGGAGGCTGAGGCAGGCACATCACGAGGTCAGAAGATTGAGACCATCATGGCTAACGCAGTGAAACCCCATCTCTACTAAAAATACAAAAAAATTAGCCAGGCATGAGCCAAGATTGTGCCACTGGACTCCAGCCTGGGTGAAACAGCAAGACTCCATCTCAAAAAAAAAAAGTCAGGAAACAACAGATGCTGGTGAGGCCATGGAGAAATAGGAATGCTTTTACACTGTTGGTGAGAGTGTGAATAAGTTCAATCATTGTGGAAGACAGTGTGGTGATTTCTCAAGGATCTAGAACCAGAAATACCAGTTGAACCAGCAATCCCATTACTGGGTATATAATCAAAGGATTGTAAATCATTCTACTATAAAGATAAATGCACACATATGTTTCTTGCAGCACTATTTACAATAGCAAAGACTTGGAACCAACCAAAATGCCCATCACAGATAGACTGGATAAAGAAAATACGGCATGTATACACCATGGAATACTATGCAGCCATAAAAAAGAATGAGTTCATGTCCTTTACAGGGACATGGATAAAGCTGGAAGCCATCATCCTCAGCAAATTAACACAGGAACAGAAAACCAAAAACTTTATGTTCTCACTCATAAGTGGGAGTTGAACAGTGAGAACACATCAAAACAGGGAAGAGAACATCACACACCAGGGCCTGTCAAGGGATGAGGGGCAAGGGGAGGGAAAACATTAGAACAAATACCTAACGCATGTGGGCTAAAAACCTAGATGACAGGTTGATAGGTAGATTACCATGGCACATGTATACCTATGTAACAAACCTGCAGGTTCTGCACATGTATCCCAGAACTTAAAGTAAAATTTCTAAAAAATTTTTTTAAATTTTTTTAACTTTAAATAATGTAGGCATTGACAGCTACAAATTTCCCTCTAAGCACGGATTTAGCTGCATCCCACAGGTTTTGATATGTTGTGTCTTCCTTTTCATTCAACTCGAAGTGTTTTCTAATTTTGCTTGGTATTTCTTGTTTGACCCATTGGTTCTTTAGTACTGTGTTGCTTAATTTTTACATTTTTGTGAATTTAGCAAATTATTTTCTATTATTAGTTTCAGTTTCATTCCATTATGTTTAGAAAACATAATGACAAGGAAACATACAATTTCAGTCTTTTTAAACTGATCCAGGCTTGTTTTATGGCCTAGCCTATGATCTATCCTGGAAAATATTCCATGTGTGCTTGAGAAAAATGTGTATTCTGCTGTTGTTGGGTGGAGTATTCTCTAATAACTTATATGTTTGTTAAGTTTAGTTTGTATATAGTATTCTAAATCTTCTACTCTTGTCGCTCAGTATCCATGGGGGATTGGTTCCGGGAACCCCTTCAAATACCGAACTCCACAAGTCCCTTATGTAAAATGGTGTAATATTTTCATATAACCTGTGTACATTCTCCTCCTATATACTTTAATACAATGTAAATGCTATGTAAATAGTTGTTATACTGTATTTTCTAGAGAATAATCACAAATCTGTATATGTTCAATACAGATGCCATCATGCTTTTTGTTTAATTTCCAATTTTTTTTTGTATCTGTGGTCACTTGAATCCATTGATGCAGAATCCCTAGTGTTATTAGTCTGTTTTCACACTGCTGTGAAGAACTACCTGAGACTCAGTAATTTATAAAGGAAAGAGGTTTAATTGACTCACAGTTCCACACAGCTGGGGAGGCCTCAGGAAACTTACAATCATGGAAGAAGGTGAAGGGGAAGCAAGGCACGTCTTACATAGCAGCAGCATTTGGAGGGGGAGGGTCGACTGCCAAGCACGTTTAAACCATCTGGTCTTGTGAGAACTCACTATTATGAGAACAGCATGGGGGAAACCACTCCCATGATCCAATCACCTCCCACCAGGTCCCTCCCTCAACATGTTGGTATTACAATTTGAGAAGATATTTGGGTGGGGACACAGAGCCAAACTATATCACCTAGATACAGAGGGCCAACTGTATTTCCTTGTTGATTTTCTGGTTAGATGTTCTATACAAATTGAAAGTGGGGTTTGAAGTCTCTGACAACTGTTGTTGAACTATGTATTTCCCCCCAATTCTTTCAACCTTTCATTGCACATACTTTGAAGCTCTGTTTTTAGCTGTGTATATGTTTACAAATGTTAAAACTTATGAGTTGACTTTTTATCATTGTAAAATGTCTATCTTTATCTCTGATAGCATGTTATGTTTTAAAGTCTATTTTGTCATTATTAGTATAACCACTCCAGCTTTCTTATGGTTCCTATTTGCATAACACAGCATATCTTATTTGATTTCTGATTTTTCAACTTCACAATGGTGAAAATCATTCTGTTTTTCACTTTCAGTACAGTGGTCAATAAACTGCATGATATTCAACACTTTACTATAAAATAGGCTTTGTATTAGATTATTTTGCCCAATTGTAGGCTAATATAAGTGTTCTGAGCATGTTTAAGGTGGGCTAGGCTAAGCTATGTTTGATAGGTTAGATGTATTAAATGCATTTTTGACTTATTAGTCCGTTCTCACACTACTATAAAGAAATACCTAATACTGGGTAATTTGTAAGGAAAAGAGGTTTAATTGGCTCACAGTTCTTCAGGCTCTATTGGAAGCATACCAGCTTCCACTTCTAGGGAGGCTTCAGGAAACTTACAATCATAGCAGCAGGTGAAGGGGAAGCAGGCACATCTTACGTGGCTGGAGCAGGACAAAGAGATAAAGGGAGGAGGTGCCACACACTTTTAAACAACCAGATCTCACAAGAACTCTATCACAAGAACAGCACCAGGGGGATGGTGCTAAGCCATTCATGAGAAACTGCCCCCATGATCCAATCACTTCCTACCAGGCCCTACCTCCAGCATTGGGGATTGCATTTCAGCATGAGATTTGGGTGGGGACATAGATCCAAACCATATCAACTTCTATATTTTCAACATACGATGGGTTTTTCAGGACATAACCCCATTGTAAGTTGAGGAGCATCTGTGTATCTTTTTCCATTCTTTTACTTCCAATCTGTTTATATCTTTGAATCTAAAGTATATTTCCTATAGACAGTATATAGTTGGATATTGTTTTTTAATCCACTGTGAGTCTGTCTTTTTCTCCTTTTTTTCTTTCTGCCTTTTCTTTGAATTGTTCAGTCACATTTATTGTTATTTTTTGTGTAGTTGGGTTTACATCTGACATTTTGCTCTTTGTATTTTGTATATCTTGTGTGTTTTCTGTTTTACCAGTCCTTAATTTTTTTCTTTTGCATTGAGTAGATTTTATTTTATTTTTATTTTTAGAATCAGGTCTTGCCCTGTTTCTCAGGCTGGAGTGCAGTGGCCTGATCATGGCTCACTGTAGCCTTGAACTCCTGGGCTGAAGGGATCCTTCCTCCCCAGCCTCCAGTAGCTGGGACTACAGGTGTGTGCCACCATGCCTGGCTAAGTGTGTGTTTTTTTGTTTTGTTTTGCTTTTTTTTTTTCAATTTTATTTTTAGAAACTGGGTCTTGCTTTTATGTTGCCTAGGCTAATCTCAAACTCCTGGCCTCAAGTGATCTTCCTGCCTCAGCCTCCCAAGTGACTGGGATTATAGATGTGAGCCACCATGCCCAGCTCATTGAGTACAATTTTTCTATTATAACATTTTAATTTCTTAACTGATTTTTCACTTTTTGAAAGTTATTCTCTTAATTACTACTCTAGAGCTTACCACATACATTTTATCAGAATTTGCTTCTAACTTATACTAACAAAATTCAATGAGATATAGAATTGTTACTCATATATAGCTCTATTTAATCTTCCTCCTTTATATACTATTGTTTTACAATTATATGTTTGTTATAAACCCACCAATACATTTTTATAATTTTTACTTTACATAATTTTATGTCAATTGTGGAAACAGAAAAGAAATAAGAGCAAGTATATATTGGTAAAGTTTTTAATGTTTACTTTCTTATTTACCACTTATGGTTTTCTTCATATGTTCCTGTACATTCAGGTTACCATCTGCTGTCATTTCCTTTGTACAGTACAACTCTGCTCTCATCCACCTCCTTTGTGCTGTTGTCATATATAATACATTTTTATATCTTAAAGCCTAAACAATATAATTATATAAAATCGATTTATAAATTGCTTTTTAAATTAATTAAGAGAGATGAAAAACATACATTTATACTGTCATATAATTAAAGAATTACCTTCATCTTTGTTCTTTGTGTTCTGGGTGGGTTCTCATTTCTATCTGGATTTACTTGCTTCCAACCTGAAGAATTTTCTTTGGCATTTTTTTTAAGGTGGGTCTAGTAGCAATAAGTTATGTTTATATTTATCTGGTAATGCTTTTATTTCATCTTCACTTTTGAAAGATAATTTGCTGGATAGAAACTTCTTTTTTCTTCTTCTTCTTCTTTACAGACAGTCTCACTGTGTTGCCCAGGCTGGAGTACAGTGGCATGATCTCAGTTCACTGCAGCCTCCACCTCCTGGGTTCAAGTGATTCTCCTGCCTCAGCCTCCTGAGTAGCTGGGATTACAGGCATGCACCACCATACCCAGCTTTTTTTTTTTTAATAAAGATGGGGTTTCACCATGTTTGCCACATTGGTCTCGAACTCCTGACCTCAGGTAATCCTTCCACTTCAGCCTCCTGAATTGCTGGGATTATAGGTGTGAGCCACCATACCTGGCCAGGGTAGAAAATTCTTGGTTGAGAGTCTTTTTCTTTCAGAACTTTGAATATGTTATCCACTGTCTTCTGACTTCCATTAGTTCTGATAAGAAGTCTGCTGTTTCTCTTATTGGGGTACCCTTGCACATGATAAGTTGTTTTTCTCTTGCTTTCAAGATTTTCTCTTGTCATTAACATTTAACATTTTTACCATGATGTTTCTGAGTGCTGGTATCTTTGTGTTTATCCTATTTGGAGTTCTTTGGGTCTCTTGGATGTGCAGTTTAATGTTTTCCAGGGAATATCAGAAGTTTTCCACCATTATTCAAGTATTTCTTAAGTTGTGGTAAAATTATATAACATGAGGATCAGTCTACATTCTTAAACATTTTTAAGTGTACAATACAATAGCAAAATCCTGTACAGCAGGTCTCTAGAACTTTCTCAAAACCTTGCATGACTGAAACCCTGTACCCACTGAATAGCAACTCCCCATTTCTCCCTCTCCCCAACCCCTGGCAACCACCATTGCACTTTTTGTTTCTATCAGTTTGACTATTTTAGATACCTCATATAAGTGGAACTATGCAGTATTCATCCTTCTATGACTGTCTTATTTCACTTAGCATAATGTCCTCAGAGTTCATTTATGTAGTTGCATAGGACAGGATTTTCTTCTACAATATTTTATGGCTGAATATTTCATCATATGGATATACCAGATTTTCTTTATACATCCATCTGTTGACGGACATCTAGGTTGTTTCCACCTCTTGGCTATTGTGAATAATGCTGCAGTGAACATGGGAGTGCAAACCTATCTTCAAGATTCTGATATTGGCTGGGTGTGGTGGCTCACACCTGTAATCCCAACACTTTGGGAGGCCAAGGTGGGCAGATCATGAGGTCAAGAGATCAAGACCATCCTGGCCAACATGGTGAAACCTGTCTGTACTAAAAATATAAAAATTAGCCAGGCATGGTGGCATGTGCCTGTAATCCCAGCTACTCAGGAGGCTGAGGCAAGAGGATCACTTGAACCCAGGAGGCAGAGGTTGTGGTGAGCCAAGATTGTGCCATTGCACTCCAGCCTGGGCAACAAGAGCAAAAAAACTCTGTCTCAAAAAAAAAAAAAGAAAGAAAATAAACACCACCAACCAAGGATCACCAGATATCTGAGGGAAATGGCAGTATGAACTTTAGTGTGAGATGTTTGTTCTTGTCTTATGGATGACTCTCTCTTGTGGTTTCTCATTTTGTTCACATTTATTTTGTCTCCTCCCAGCAAAATAACACCTAATAGAATCATCTGTTAGACTTTAGTCCTGAGACTACCTTGAGGACTCAACTCCTCAGACACCTCAGAAATTTTTCTCCCTACATTCAGGATGTTTATCTTCTAGGACACTGTTTGTAGGTTTCTAGAGTAAATTATGAAGTTTGCTTTTTTCCTCTCTGAATGGCAAAATCAATCCCTCTGTAGTACCATGAGTAGTTCACAGAAATCTATTGTGATTACTTAGCTTTTTGTTTTATTTTATTTTATATTTTATTTTATTTTATTTTATTATTTTATTTTATTTTATTTTTATTTTTTTATTTTATTTTATTTTTTGAGACAGAGTCTTGCTCTGTCACCCAAGCTGGACTGCAGTGGCACAATCTTGACTTACTGCAACCCCCACCTCCTGAGTTCGAGCAATTCTCCTGCCTCAGCCTCCCAAGTAGCTGGGATTAGAAGCACCCGCCACCATGCCCAGCTAAATTTTGTATTTTTAGTAGAGATGTGGTTTTGCCATGTTGGCCATGCTGGTCTAAAACTCCTGACCTCAGGTGATCCACCCACTTTGGCCTCCCAAAGTGCTGGGATTACAAGCGTGATCCACCACGCCCAGCCATACTTAGCTCAATTTTTGCTCTCAGCTAGTTAGTATTTTTAGCTCAGTCTCCCTGTTCAAGCAGTGCAGTCTCAAGGAGCATCCCATTATAACTAATGATAACCACCATTTGCAAAAGGAAGATTCCATTGTTCTTTTGTGGTGTCTCAACACAGGGCTGCCCTCTTACTGTTCTGACTTCAGTTATCCTTCCCACAGTCTTTGTATCTATGTGACTTGGTGCTTGGTTTTTTTTTGTTTTGTTGGTTGGTTTTAGATTTTTCTTTTTAATAAGCTTCCTTTCATTGGGTCTCAGAATTGTTTTATAATTTTCACAAATTTTTGGACACTTTTGTTCACTGGAAATGTGTGATTTGGGACTGTTGTTTATACTTGGCCTTTTTGCCTTGTGCTGCCCAAGTTGTTTCCTGAGTAGGTTGCTGCTTTTTTCTGTTTTTCCTGATTTGCTTCTGTGAAACCAAGTTGTCCAGATCAAATAGTTTTTTTCATCATCTATTGCACTGATGTACACCTTATTCATTATGAGTCATTTATCATTTATTTTCAACAAATATTTGAGTATGCTATGTGTAAGCCATAAGAAGATACCTTGTTTGCAAAGTATATAGCAATGACATGAATAGTGGAGGCAGCCTCCAATTCCTCCCTCCTGGTAACTCTCCTCAAATCCTTTCTCAGATCTTGCCTTTCCTACTCCAGGAAAGGTCAGCCTAGTTGCAGACTTAAGCTTTTGACCTTGGGCATATTACCTTCCTTCTTCCTTCCCACACCAGTGTTCATTGCTTTACCAGCATGCTTCTCTTTTTCCTCTTCCCAATCGGGTCATATTTGTTGCTTTTTTTATTTGCATTCTGAATATCAGTATTATCCTAGAAGATATTTGTTTGATATAAATATTTCTGCTTATTCTCTAATTCTTTCTTCCATAGTAAAATGCAAGCGATTCACTTTTTTTTCTTTTTCATTCTTTCAGGCTATGATTCTAGGATTGAAAAAGAGGAACTGATTCCAAAGCAGGACATTTCCAAAGAATTGGAATCCCAGAGAGCAAAATCAGAAGATCATGTAAGGAATATTTTTAAGGAAACTGAAGAGATGAGTAAAACTGAGGGAACGTTAGAGAATTGCTGGAGAAAATATGCAGTAGAAGGAGTTAAGAACTCATTCTCCCAGAAGCACAATTTCAGAGAAATTACCATGAGGTATGTGAAAACTCTCTAGAGAGAATGGCCAGAAGTTCAATACTGTTGGAGAAAACTGCATCACAGACTCAAATCCTGCCAAACATCTTAAAGGGTCTAGAGAGGAGAGTCTCCATCCAAGTGTGTCAAGTGTAGAAAACTTGCAACAACATGAGGACCTCATTAACCTCTGGAGTTTCCAATTAGGAGAAAGAGCCTGTCAGACAGATGTGTTAGTGAAAGTGCCCAGACAGAGTTCAGTTCTTAGTGAGAATCAGAGGATGAATAATCCAGAGAGACCGTTTGAGTGTACTGGGCATGGAAAAACTTACAATCAGAACAGAGCTTTTAACCAGCACCAGAGAATTCTTAGTGGAGAGAAGCCCTGTGAGTGCAATGAATGTGGAAAAGCTTTCAATCAGCCCTCTATCCTCAGTAAACATCAGAGAATCCACACTGGTAAGAAACCCTACACATGTGAGGATTGTGGCAAATCGTTCAGTGCTCACTCATACTTTATTCAGCATTGTAAAATTCACACTAGAGAAAAACCCTATGAGTGTATTAAATGTGGGAAAGCTTTTAGTACACATTCATCTTATGTTCAACACCTAAAAATTCATACAGGAGAGAAACCTCATGAGTGTAATCAGTGTGGGAAAGCCTTTAGTCATACCTCTAATCTAATTCATCATCAGAGAATTCATAGTGGAGAGAAACCTTACAAGTGCAAAGAATGTGAGAAAGCCTTCAACAGACAATCACACCTTATTCAGCATCAGAGAATTCATTCTGGAGAGAAACCTTATGACTGTAAGGAGTGTGGCAAAGCCTTCAGTACACAATTATCTCTCATTCAGCCTCAGAGAATTCATACAGGAGAAAAGCCCTACGAATGTAATGAATGTGGAAAATCCTTTAGCCTGAACTGAACTCTGACTGTCCATCACAGAATTCATACTGGAGAGAAACCTTATAGGTGTAATGAATGTGGGAAATCCTTTAGTCAATGTTCACAAGTTATTCAACATAAGAGAATTCACACTGGAGAGAAACCTTATATCTGCAATGAGTGTGGAAAATCATTTGGTGCTCGCCTATCCCTTATCCAGCATCAGAGAATTCACACTGGAGAGAAACCTTATGGTTGTACTGTGTGTGGGAAAACCTTTAGTCAAAAGGGACATCTTATTCAGCATCAGCAAATTCACACAGGAGAGAAACCCTATGAATGTAGTGAGTGTGGAAAAGCTTTCAGCCAGAGTTTTAATCTTATTCACCATCAAAGAACACACAATGGTGAGAAGCCCTATGAATGTAATGAATGTGATAAAGCCTTCAGTGTGCTTTCTTCCCTTGTTCAACATCAAAGAATACATAACGGAGAGAAACCCTATGAGTGTCACAAATGTGGGAAGGCCTTTAGCCAGGGGTCACACCTTATTCAGCATCAGAGGGGTCACACTGATGAGAAACCCTATGAGTGTAATGAGTGTGGGAAAACCTTTGGGCAGATATCCACCCTAATTAAGCATGAGAGAACACACAATGGAGAGAAGCCCTATGAGTGCAGTGACTGTGGGAAGGCCTTCAGCCAGAGTGCACACCTTATCCGCCATCAAAGAATTCACACTGGAGAGAATCCCTATGAGTGCAGTGACTGTGGGAAGGCCTTCAATGTTCGTTCCTCTCTCATTCAGCATCACAGAATTCATACTGGTGAGAAACTTTATGAATGTAGTGACTGTGGCAAGGCATTCAGTCAGCATTCACAATTTATCCAACATCAGAGAATTCACACTGGAGAGAAACCCTACATATGCAATGAGTGTGAGAAATCCTTCAGTGCATGCTTATCCCTTATCCAACACAAGAGAATTCACACTGGAGAGAAACCCTATGTATGCACCAAATGTGGAAAATCCTTCCAACAAAGCTCTCACCTTATTCGACATCAGAGAATTCACAGTGGGGAGCAACCTTATACATGTAATCAATGTAGAAAAACCTTCAGTCAGAGAATAACTCTTAGTAGTCATGAGAAAATCCATACAATTCACATTAGGGAGCAAGTCTATGAATGTAGTAAGTGTGGGGAACTCTAGCACACAGTCATCTTTCATTCAACATTGTACAGTTCACAGTGAAGAGTAACTGATTAGTCTATAAATTCTTCACAGTTATACATTATATGAGAGTCACACTGGTGAGAAATGAGTCACTTTATGGTTTTCCTTTTGGAGATTCAACTCTTAAGGGATTTCACTCTCCCAGTGAGCTGCTAACTAAAGGCAGGCTGCTGAAGTATATAGCAATGATCCCACAATAGCACACCTTGCTTCAGATTCAGGATGAGCCCCCTTCTTGAGCCCTGTATATATGTGAAACTTAATTATTTAGATGCATTTCATAGCGCCAGACCTTAAGGTACAGTTAGGTATTTCACTTGAGACCACTTGCTTTGCTTTGCTTTGCTTTTTTTTTTTTTTTTTTTTTTTTTGTAGATTTATTTCAGCTTCAAAGAAAGTAGTTGAGATCCTTGCACTTCCAAGCGTGATGGAACCAGGCTAGGGTTTTCTTTGTTTGTTTGGGCCTCTTCAAAACGTTTTTATTCTGTTATAAGGAATACGGAACCTTAAGCTTCAATTCACAGGGAAAAGAAACATGATTATAAGCAAAATTTGTCAAGGAATAAGGTGAGTCTTTGTGTAGATTAAAATAGTTGAGACCTTGCTAAAAAGTCAAATAACACTGTAATCCACCTCCAGGTTTCCAAGAGTTAAGATGCTGCCAGCAAGGAGCTTGCAGTCTTGTAGCTGGCCCAATATATCCCACTAATTCAAAATGGGAAATTGTACATTTTACTTAAACAGGATTTGGTAGATGGGTCTTCTAGATATGTTGTCATGAAGAAAAATCAGGAAAATGTCCAAGGGTGGGAGCCTGTGGCTTATGTCTTCACTTACCCATCACAGATAGCTATGTTCCACTGCAAGAACAGAGTTCATGTCTTTTCCTGAGGTGGCTGGAAAGCTTAATCTCCTGAAGTTAAGTCAAAACTCAAATGTCAACTCACCCAGCTCTCTTGCCTGCAGGCTGATCCAGGGACTTAGAACTTGTTACCCAGTTACAACTTCTTCTAGAGAAGAAATTTTAAGAAGGAAGCAAAAAGAAATTCAGTTTTCCCCAAGGATCTCTTCTTTGAGGTTCCGTCAAGAGATGACAAAAGGGGGCTGGGTGTGGTGTCTCACACCTGTAATCCCAGTACTTTGGGAGGCTGAAGCAGGCAGATCATGAGGTCAAGAGATCAAGACCATCCTGATGAACATAGTGAAACCCCATTTCTACAAAATTCAAAAATTAGCTGGGCATGGTGGCGCACTCCTGCAGTCCCAGCTACTTGGGAGGCTGAGGCAGGAGAATCTCTTGAGCCCAGGAGGTGGAGGTAGCAGTGAGCCAAGATTGCACCACTGCATTCCAGCCTGGCCACAAAGCAAGACTCTGAAAAAATATATATATGACAAAAGGGTTAGGAAGCTTTTTCTCTGAGGCCCATGATTACAGAACCAAATCAGAAAATAATAATTTTTTTGTTTTAAACCTACTTACATAAAATGGAGGTGTTTACTTAACTAAGAACCTCGGTATTTACTCAAATCCAGTTTTGAGTTTTATGGCTAAAACATTTCTCCAGATTAACCTTATCAGTTTGGAATATGTTTTTATTTTCCATTAAATATTTCATCCAAATTATACTGAATTTTATTTATCATGGCCTTTAAAGTTCTCTACTCAAGTCAGAAATTTCTGTTTCCTAACTACTTGGCTTGGTGATGGCATTAATATTGGTTGGGAGCTAGATGGTCTCTGCTCTATTTGATGATTGGCATAGAGCAATCACACACTTCGTACTTCCTAGCATTTTTTTTTTTTTTGAGACAGTGTCATGCTGTGTTGCCCAGGGTGGTGGGCAGTGGTGCAGTCATAGCTCACTGTAACCTTGAACTCCTGGGCTCAAGCGATTCCCCTGCCTCAACTTCATGAGTAGAAAGGACTGCAGGTGTGTACCACCACACCGGCCTCTCCTGGCTTCTTAAACAACTACATTAAAATTGAGAGGAGAAAGGCATTTTCAGTTTCTTTAGTTAATAAAAAGAAGCCATTTCTGGAGGAGTTTTATGCCTGTACCAGCAGAGTTTCAGCCTTCCAGGAATCTCATCATGATTCATACTGCTGACACAGGCCTTTGTCACCTGAAACATTCTTAAGGAGACTGACATTAAACAGGACAATTGTGAACTCCACTTTGTAAGCATCATACATATCTTACAATTCATTCTGAAGACTCCTTTATTCTTGCTCTTCCCAGAGAGCTACTGTGTTTAGTCATGCTCACTGTACTCACAAGAGAAAAGGAATAAGTGGCATATTTGCAGGTGCTGATGGTCACAAGAGCATTTTTACTTTTTCCTCCATGTCTGTTCTGTAGCATTTCCATTGATGCATGCTATTGTAGACTTCTTAGGTTGACCTTGGCCTTGACCTCCACCACTAACTCTTGACCCAAAACTGAAGATGTGCATCAGAAAGGGACAGATTTGGTCTTTCTGCTGTAAAAGATATTCTGCCTTAGTGCCTGCTAATTTGTTGTGCATAGTCCTGTGCTGCCAATCCTCCCCACCAATTGTTAAGGTTAATTTGTGTTTTATGTGTGTATTCACAAACATTATAATGTAATCAGTGGATTCCATTATTGCCCATTTTCATGTAAGGTGGGAGACACTTTGTATGGTTGGGAATCTGTAAGATCTTTAGGACTAAAACTCCTGTCTCTAATCCCAATTTATGAGGCCCTGACTCTCCAGGCAGCATGACTGAGTTGGATTTTTCTCTGCCACGAAACCTGCCAAGGCTTCTTCATCACCCAAAACCCTCCCATGACCAACCTGTATGAAAAGAGGGGCAAAGGTCATTATTAATCACAGACATGCAAAATGATATTACAAGATGTCATTTTACCCTCACTAGGTTGGCAAAAATTAAAGATCTGACAGAGAATGACACCAAATATATTTAGCAACAATTACTCTCATACATGGCTGATAGGCGTGGAAATTGGTATGACACATTGGGAAATATGTTGGCATTATTAATACAGTTAAAAATTAGCCCTAGCCAGATGCACTGGCTCACACTTGTAATCCCAGCACTTTGGGAGGCCAAGGCAGGTGGATCACCTGAGATCAGGAGTTTGAGGCCAGCCTGGCCAACACGGTGAAACCCTGTCTCTACTAAAGTAATTAGCCAGGTGGTGTGGCGGGAGCCTGTAATCCCAGCTACTCAGGAGGCTGAGGCAGGAGAATCGCTTGAACCTGGGAGGCGGGGGTTATAGTGAGCTGAGATAGCGCCCCTGCACTCCAGCCTGGGCAACAAAGCGAGACTTAGTCTCAAAAAAAAAAAATTATGTAACCCACAACTCAGTTCCACTCCTGCATATACATGTTAGGGATGTGCTTGCATGAGAACTAGAAGATGTGTCCCAAAATGTTTAATAGCAGCTGTTCCTGTAATAGCAAAAAAAAAAAAAAAAAAAAAAGGAAAAACAAGTCCAGTGTTCATCGAGAGGGAGAGAAAAGAAGTTTGATTATAAGTATAATATAGCAGAAAACTATGTCAAAATCAATTACCTGCAGCTACACACATTATTCTTAAAGCTGTCACTTTGCAGGGGAGTGTGGATTGTTCCCAATACCGACCAACTTTGATTGCTTCCTGTAGTGAAACTCCAGGAGACCTGGGAAATGAGAGAAAACTGTGACCTGAGAGAGAGTGCCAAATAATTGGAAGATTTTTCCAGCTTACTGTTAGCAGAAGTGTGGGTGATATGAAAGGGAGCAGATTCTAAGGCTGTTCAACTAGAGATAATGTAATGTTGGATTGGACTGGATTTGTTATATGAGTGCACACATGGCAGGCTGTGGATTCACTGTGCTAGTTGCAGTAGCAGCTTGTTAATGGAAGTCTATATTTGGTCATGGCCTCCAATGAGTGAGGCTGACATGCAGAATAGCCTGATTTTACAACAGAGAATGGATTCAAAGGTTCAGGAGGTGCAAGAGGGCACTCCTTTCACCCAGGCTTAGAGAAGTGCATTGGTAAGGGAATAGTAACATCCAGGAAAGACTCTGTAGTGGCTGCTTTATATAGTCTATCAAAGGAAGTAGGAGAGACTGTTATGAAAATGGATTTAGGCTGGGTGCAGTGGCTCACGTCTGTAATCCCAGCACTTTAGAGGCCAAGGCAGGTGGATCACTTGAGGTCAGGAGTTTGAAACCAGCCTGGACAACATGGTGAAATGCCGTCTGTACTAAAAATACAAAAATTAGCCAGACATGGTGGCAGGTGCATGTAATCCTAGCTACTCGGGAGGCTGAGGCAGGAGAATCACTTGAACCCAGGAGATGGAGGTTGTAGTGAACCAAGATCATGCCACTGCACTCCAGCCTCAGTGACACAGCAAGACTCCCCTCAAAAAAAAAAAAAAAAAAAAAAAGAGGAAGGGAGGGAGGGGGAGAGAGAGAGAGAAAAGAAGAAAGAAAAAGGAAAGGAAAGGGAAGGAAGGAAGAAAAAAGGAAGGAAGGAAGGGGAAAGGAAAGAAAAAGGAAGGAAAGAAAAGAGAAGGAAAGGAAAGAAAGAAGAGAAAGAAAATAAAAGAGGATTTAACTCAGTGGGAATGGTCAGGACCAGATGGCAGCATATAACCCTGTCATAGACAGGGAAGTTGTCACTGTAACAGACCCAGGGCCACAACAGTAATGAGAATGGTTTGACCATAGAGGTTTTGACCCTGAGTAATGATGATGGTGACTATGGACTGAAATAGGTAGACCACCTACTAAAGTCTTTATCAGTATCAGTGAGTCATTAAGCCTTTACAGACACCTGACTTGGATCAGCACAACAGTCATCGCCTTTCACTTACTTCCTAGGCTTGAGCCAGTTCAGACCCAGAACCTCATGAAACAAGAGGAGGCTAGATTTCCCTTGAAAGGTCTTGCTACACTTTCCAAATTTTATGCTATAAATCTTATTCCCTTTGCCAAAGGGAATGTGAACATTTACCAGGGTAACTATATATCAGAGGAGAAGAATACCCACTTTTTTAGGGATAAGGAAGTAACATCTTGGATGGAGAAAGAAAAATCTGTTAAACTATCATGCTACCTGACTTCAAACTATACTACAAGGCTACAGTAACCAAAACAGCATGGTACTGGTACCAAAACAGAGATATAGATCAATGGAACAGAACAGAGCCCTCAGAAATAACACCACATATCCACAACTATCTGATCTTTGGCAAACCTGAGAAAAACAAGCAATAGGGAAAGGATTCCCTATTTAATAAATGGTGCTGGGAAAACTGGCTAGCCATATGTAGAAAGCTGAAACTGGATCCCTTCCTTACACCTTATACAAAAATTAATTCAACATGGATTAAAGACTTAAACGTTAGACCTAAAACCATAAAAACCCTAGAAGAAAACCTAGGCATTACCATTCAGGACATAGGCATGGGCAAGGACTTCATGTCTAAAACACCAAAAGCAATGGCAACAAAAACCAAAATTAACAAATGGGATCTAATTAAACTAAAGAGCTTCTGCACAGCAAATGAAACTACCATCAGAGTGAACAGGCAACCTACAAAATGGGAGAAAATTTTCCCAACCTACTCATCTGACAAAGGGCTAATATCCAGAATCTACAGTGAACTCAAACAAATTTACAAGAAAAAAACAACCCCATCAAAAAGTGGGTGAAGGATATGAACAGACACTTCTCAAAAGAAGACATTTATGCAGCCAAAAGACACATGAAAAAATGCTCATCATCACTGGCCATCAGAGAAATGCAAATCAAAACCACAATGAGATACCATCTCACACCAGTTAGAATGGCGATCATTAAAAAGTCAGGAAACAACAGGTGCTGGAGAGGATGTGGAGAAATAGGAACACTTTTACACTGTTGGTGGAACTGTAAACTAGTTCAACCATAGTGGAAGTCAGTGTGGCGATTCCTCAGGGATCTAGAACTAGAAATACCATTTGACCCAGCCATCCCATTACTGGGTATATACCCAAAGGACTATAAATCATACTGCTATAAAGACACATGCACACGTATGTTTATTGTGGCATTATTCACAATAGCAAATACTTGGAACCACCCCAAATGTCCAACAATGATAGACTGGATTAAGAAAATGTGGCATATATACACCATGGAATACTATGCAGCCATAAAAAATGATGAGTTCATGTCATTTGTAGGGACATGGATGAAATTGGAAATCATCATTCTCAGTAAACTATCACAAGGACAAAAAACCAAACACTGCATGTTCTCACTCATAGATGGGAATTGAACAATGAGAACACATGGACACAGGAAGGGGAACATCACACTCTGGGGACTGTTTTGGGGTGAGGGGAGTGGGGAGGGATAGCATTAGGAGATATACCTAATGCTAAATGACAACTTAATGGGTGCAGCACACCAGCATGACACATATATACATATGTAACTAACCTGCACATTGTGCACATGTACCCTAAAACTTAAAGTATAATAATAAAAAATAAATAAAAATAAAAAGAAAAATCTGTTAAGCTATTAATCAGACTGGAATAACAGATAAAATCAGCTGTAAAGTTAATAAGAAACTATTTCTGCCACAGATATATGCAGCTGTAGAATGTCATAAAATTTCACCTCTGCTTTCTTACTGAGAAACTTTGTTCTCTTATAGACTAACAGAAACATGTTAGAAGTTATATCAGTAAGAATGGAACACTCTACTCTTCCTGGCACATCTGTCACTTTGACATAGAGAAGCAGCCTCAATTTACAACCCAATTCATGTAAGAAGTTTTTGGACACCATATTCTACACCTATCTTAATTTTGTGGTTCCCAAGGAAATGAGCCGGGGTGTATTT
Organism: Pongo abelii; assembly: GCF_028885655.2. Taxonomy (NCBI): domain Eukaryota; kingdom Metazoa; phylum Chordata; class Mammalia; order Primates; family Hominidae; genus Pongo; species Pongo abelii. The sequence goes on along the minus strand of NC_071992.2, from coordinate 161,491,359 downwards.
CATAGGCCAGACCTGATGACCCATTACTCACAACCCTGCTTGGCTGCATGCCCATTAAAACACTGCTTTATTTAAATTTCACTTAAACTCCACCCTTCCCCAAACTCTTATAATAACTTATGTTTTCTTTAGTTGGTGAGACACCCCACAGTTCTGGGGTGTTATCACCCTCATTGTAATGGGTCAATAACTCTGATTTTGTTGGAGTGCAGGTTTATTCCTTGTAGTCTGAGGCTGATTGGGCTAGGACAGGGATTACTGGACTTTGGCTCTGAATTGATGTTAAAACCTGGGAACCAATATATTACTGTTGTTCTCCAGGGTAGGAGCTTATGGAGCCAAGTAATGAAGTTGTAGAGTCCCTGAACCTACCCCATGGTTATTTATCAGACATAGAATACATAATATCCCTTTCTGTCCTCAAGTTGGAGCTTGTGCAGGTGACTGTAAGAGCAAGAAGCAAACTGTGCATCCAGGAAAAGAAAGGACAGACAGCCAGGTATCCTGACAGGGACCCCACATCCCTGGTTCTGATGCTGCTTTCATCCCTCTTACTAACATGTCCTGTCAATTCATTCCCTAAGTTTCTCCTTCCCAGCTCAATTCCATGCTCCCTGGGGCCCTGAAATTCCGTGGGAAATGAGGATGGGGTATCTGGAACAAGAGAAGAGATGAACCACTTTTCTCAGGTGAGAGTTGGCCCGTTATCACTGTGAGGCCTCTCAGGTGATTTTGTGAGCTGGAGATAAGAGTGTGGCATATAGTAGTTGAAGGTAGGAGCAAAGGGTCCTGGTTGGAGGCTGAGTGGAATCTTTCTTTAGGCACTGACTACTTCAAAATTAGATCCTTGGAGCTCCAGGAATTCATATTCAAGCTGTGAGGTCAGTGACCATAACAGCAAAGCTGAACATGTGCAGTGCTGTGTCCTTTACACAGAGGTGTTGCAAGTCACCAGGTGACTGTCATAGTACCAGGTCCTGCTGGGAGGCCACATACTCTCTCACAGAAGGGGCCTGATATTTAGAGATTACAACAATGTGTCCAAAGTCAGGACCTCAATATTTTGCCTCCAAGGTCCAGTGATTCTCCCACCATGTCTCTATCCTAAGTGAGTAGGACCCTGTCAACAAAGAGTGAAACTGTAAAATATTTGAAGAGATTTATTCTGGGCCAAATACAAGTGACCAATGGCCCTTGACACAGCCCCAGAAGATCTTGAGAACATGTGCCCAAGGTGGTCAGGCTACAGCTTGGTTTTATACATTTTAGGGAGACATAAGACATCAATCAATACATATAAGATGTACATTGGTTTGATCCAGAAGGGCGGGACAACTGGAAGCAGGGGCTTCCAATTTATAGGCAGATTCAAAGATTTTCTGATTGGCATTTGGTGTAAAGAGTTTATCTAAAGACCTAGAATCTGTAGAAGGGAGTGTATGGGTTAAAATAAAGGGTTGTTGAGACAAAGGTTCTTATTATGTAGATGAAGCCTCCAGGTAGCAGGCTTCAGAGAAAACAGATTGTAAATGTTTCTTATCTGACTTTAAAAGGTGCCAGACTCTTAGTTTATTCTCTCCTGGATCAGGGAAAAGACCTGAAAAAGAAAAGGGATTCTCTATAGAATGCAGATTTTCTCCACAACAGCTTTGCAGGACATTTCAAAATATGTCAAAGAAATACATTTTAGGGTAAAATGCTTTCATTTCATTCAAGGCCTGCACTCTGACATATGATGCTATATTCAAGTCAGGCTGGAATTTGGTGTCTTATTGTTATAAAAAATCTTCAGATCTCTGTTTTAATGTTAATGCTGGTCAGTTGTACCTGAGTTCCAAAGGGAGGAGAGTACAATGAAGCATGCCTGGCCCCTTCTTCTTGTTATGGCCTGAACTAGTTTTTCAGGTTAACTTTGGAATGCCCTTGTCTGAGAGGAGGGGTTCATTGGTTGTGGTGGGCTTAGAATTTTAATTTTGACTTATAACCCCTAACTAGCTCCATCCATGGGTCATCCCCAGGAGAGCAGAGCAGAGTGAGAAGAAGGGTCCACATTTTCATTCCCTTCCACAAGTTCTTTCTCAGAACCCCATGTCTGAGAAGACCTGGCTCTAGGAACCAAGGACCTCAATGGTTGTGCACCCAAGGCCTATGGGTAGGAGAGGTGACATTTACAACTGTGACAGCCCAGGCTTGAATAGCAAAGTGCTACCCTCAAAAGCTCCCACTCTTCATTTCTTCCTGCCTTGGCATTCAGCTGAAAGAGAAAGACAGTCAAGGAAAGACATATATCAAGACACATTTCTCACTGTCCTTATTCCACATGACCTAAAAGGAAGAAGCTGAGGCAAAATTTATGTAAGTAGACAGTTTATTTAGGCCAAACTTGAGAATTGTAACCCAGGATCAAAGATTTAATTTGCCCTGAAAATACACTCCAGTTAGCAGCAGTTATAGTGGATTTTTTTTTTCATTTTTTAACAGAGACAGGGTCTTGCTCTGTTGTGCAGGCTGGAGTGCAGTGGCACAATCATAGCTCTGTATAACCTTGAATTCCTGGGCTCAAGCAATCCTCCCACCTTGGCCCCATCAGTAGCTAGGACTACAGACATACACTACCATGCGCAGCTCATTTTTTGAAAGTCTTTTGTAGAGACAGAGTCTTGCTCTGTTGCTTAGGCTGGTCTCAAACTCCCAGCCTCAAGTGATCCTCACACCTCAGCCTCCCAAAGTACTGGGATTACAGGCATAAGCCACCACTTCCAGCCTATAAATTGATTTTTAAAGGGAAAAAAGAGGCTGTTCCTGAGTTATTTACCAAGAATTTACATTAAAATAAGCTATTGATTGGCTTTACATTGTTAAACTATGGGGTGTGGGTTTTAGTGCTCAGCATGGCATGTTTAGGTTAATTTGTAGCTACTTGTGGCGATAGCAAGCAGTTTCAGGAGATGAATACATAGCTAAAAAGTGGGGGAGTAGGATGTCATTACTGTTTTCTTTTAATGCTGCTCTGGGCCTAATAATTAAAAACACTCACATTCCTCACATAAAAGTTTTCTCTCATCTCCCTCTCTTGATAAAAAGTCTTTCTTCTAGAAAGCTTTGATGATCAAAATATGAGTGTCAAGGTGTCCCTTGTCACTGGGAATGTACATTTCCAATAGTCCTGTCAAAGACATTGATCTGTAGCTGTTATTACTTGTGGAATCATCTCTAGCCTTTGGAGTACCACGGAATTAGTTTTCTCAGAACAAGCATAACAATGAGAGATATGTAGTAGAAATATAATGTACATAAGAATTTTTAAAAATTTATATGCCAGAATTTTTTTAAAACCCTATTCCATTGGGAGGTCAACTAAAAACATGAAAATTAAAACCCAGTCTATTTTTAGAGACTTGTAGCAAGGACATCATTTAGGATTTAGTCCAAGTTGTAGGAAAATAATAAGAGCTCAAAAACAGTGGTCAGGTATAGAATCCCATAACAGGTATACTATAGTTTTTTTTCTGAAATTTTTTTCTCTCAAGTCCCCATGTTTTTTTTGTTTTTTGAGACGGAGTCTTGCTCTGTAGCAGGACAAGCCATAGACAAAACCCCTCAGACACCGAGTTAAGGAAGGGCTTTACTTGGCCAGGAGCTTTGGCAAGACTCACATCTCCAAAAACTGACCTCCCCGAGTGAACAATTCCTTTCCCTTTTAAGGGCTTACAACTCTAAGGGGGTCCATACGAGAGGGTTGTGATTGATTGAGCAAGCAGTGGGTATGTGACTGGGGGCTGCATGCACCAATAATCATAATGGAACAGAACAGGACAGGGATTTTCACAATGCTTTTCCATACAATGTCTGAAATCTATAGATAACCAGTTAGGTCAGGGTTTGTTCTTTAACCAGGCCCAGGGCATGGCGCCGGGCTGTCTGCCTGTGAATTTCATTTCTGCCTTTCAGTTTTTACTTCTTTCTTTGGAGGCAGAAATTGGGCATAAGACAATATGAGGGGTGGTCTCCCTTAGCTCTGTCATCCAGGCTGGAGTGCAGTGGCACAATCCCGGCTCACTGCAAGCTCTGCCTCCTGGGTTCACACCATTCTCCTTCCTCAGCCTCTGCAGTAGCTGGGACTACAGGCACCTGCCACTACACCCAGCTAATTTTTTGTATTTTTACTAGAGACAGGGTTTCACCATGTTAGCCAGGATGGTCTCGATCTCCTGACCTTGTGATCTGCCACCTAAGCCTCCCAAAGTGCTGGGATAACAGGCATGAGCCCCCATGCCCAGCCCAACTGGTTATGTTACTTTTTTTTTTTTTTGAGATGGAGTCTCACTCTGTCGCCCAGGCTGGAGTGCAGTGGCACGATCTTGGCTCACTGCAAGCTCCACCTCCCGGATTCACGCCATTCTCTTGCCTCAGTCTCCTGAGTAGCTGGGACTATTACTTTAAGACAAAATTCACCATACAGACTTTTTTCTCATACAAAAAGCAAAGGGAGTGGATTGCTCCTGCAGGGCCCAGGAGACACCCAAAATACTGTGAGTGCCCAAGCTGTGAAAGTGGGAAATGGGGATCATTCGACCCCAAACACACATCCTCACTGAGGAACCTGAAGGTCTAGATCACAGGAGAAGGATCTGACCTTACCTGGAGCTGCACCAAATTAGAGAGCCAAGCAAAATACAGGGTTAGAGGAAGCAGTGGGAAAAGCCCTGGGAAGCCATTTCTACCTTGTCTCACAGGGGTCTTTGGGGAGGGCTGCCAGAGGAACTGGGAAAAGACCAAAGGGAGAAGGAAACCTCCAGCTGAACTTTGTAGCAATTCCAACCAAACATGAAGTCTCCTGGCCAGAACTCACAGGAGTGTGTGAATTCAGTGTGCAGACTTGGCAGGTGGGGAGGCACGAATGCCCTCCTTGCTTTCTTAGCTGGGTGGCTGGTAACCTGTTGAAAGTTCCAGGCCTGCTCACCCACTGCTTAGAAACAAACTCAGTGCCACTGGGTGGGGGGGGGGTGCACAGTGAAAGTGAGACTGGCCTTTAGGATTGCATGGGAGCTGGGTGAGGCCTGTAATGTAACTGCCAGCTTTCCTCCACTTCCCTGACAACCTGCATGACACAGCAGAGGCAGCCATAATCCTCCTGGGAACAACTCCATTGACCTAGGAACCATACTCCCAACCCCACAGCAGCAGCAGCAAGTGCTACCCAAGGAGAGTCTGAGCTCAGACATGCCTAACCCTCCTCACACATGTTGGGCCTTCCCTACCCACCCTGGTAGCTGAGGACAAAAGTCATATTCTCTTGGGAGTTCTAGGGCCCTGCCCACTGCCTGATGCTTCCTATACTACCACAGGTGATGCTCTCTTGGAAGCACCACCTTCTGGCAAGAGGCCAACCAGCACAAAAATAGTGCATTAAACAACCACAACTATGGACCTTCACAAAGTCCATTTCACTCCCCTGCCACCTCCACTGGAGCAGGTGCTGGTATCCATGCCTGTGAGACCTGAAGATGATCCACATCACATGAGTCTGTGCAGACAACCCCCGATACCAGCCCAGAGCCTGGTAGCCCTGCTGGGTGGTTAGGTCTAGGAGAAAAATAGCAATCACTACAGCTCAGCTCCCAGGAAGTACTACATCAAAAGAATATCACATGGGACAAAAGAATCTGAACAGTAGCCTTGAGCAGCAGATCTTCCCCTGATATAGCCTACCCAAATGAGAAGGAACCAGAAAAACAATTCTGGTAACATGACAAAATGAGGTTATTTAGCACCCCCCAAAAATCACGCTAGCTCACCAGCAACAGATCCAAACCAAGAAGAAATCACTGACTTACCTGATAAAGAATTCAGAAGGTCAGTTATTAAGCTAATTAAAGAGGCACTAAAAAAAAGTGAAGTCCAATTTAAGGAAATCCAAAAAAATGATACAAGAAATGAGGGGAATCTTTAGTGAAATAGATAGCATAAATAAAAAACAATCACAACTTCAGGAAATAAAGGACACACTTAGAGAAATGCAAAATTTTCTGGAAAGTGTCAGCAATAGAATTGAACAAACAAACAGAAGAAAGAACTTCAGAGCTTGAAGACAAGGTTTTTGAATTAACCCAAACCAATACAGAAAAAAAATTAACAAAATGAACATAGCCTCCAAGAAGTTTGGAATTATGTTAAACAACCAAACCTAAGAATAATTGGCATTCCTGAAGAAGAAGAGAAATCTAAAAGTTTGGGGAACATATCTGGGGGAATAATCAAGGAAAACTTCCCCAGCCTTGCTAGAGACCTAGACATCCAAATACAAGAAGCTGAAAAAACACCTGGGAAATTCATCACAAAAAGATCATCACCTAGGCACATTGTCATCAGGTTATCTAAAGTCAAGACGAAGGAAAGAATCTTAAGAGCTGTGAGGCAAAAGCACCAGGTAATCTATAAAGATAAGCCTATCAGATTAACAACAGATTTCTCAGCAGAAACTCTGCAAAATAGAAGGGATTAGGGCCCTATCTTCAGCCTCCTTAAACAAAAAGATTATCAGCCAAGAATTTTGTACCCAGTGAAACTAAGCTTCATAAATGAAGGAAAGACACAGTCTTTTTCAGACTAATGTTGAGATAATTCACCACTACCAAGCCAGCACTACAAAACTGCTAAAAGCGCTCTAAATCTTGAAACAAATCCTGGATACACATCAAAACAGAACCTCCTTAAAGCATAAATCTCACAGGACCTATAAAACAAAAATACAATTTAAAAAAACCAAGGTGGCAGGGTGCAGTGGCTCATGCCTGTAATCCCAGCACTTTGGGAGGCCGAGGTGGGCAGATCACGAGGTCAGGAGATCAAGACCATCCTGGCTAACACAGTGAAACCCCATCTCTACTAAAAATACAAAAAAATTAGCCAGGCATGGTGGCGGGCACCTGTAGTCCCAGCTACTCAGGAGGCTGAGGCAGGAGAATGGCATTAACCCAGGAGGCAGAGCTTGCAGTGAGCCAAGATCATGCCACTGGACTCCAGCCTGGGCGACAAAGTGAGACTCCGTCTCAAAAAAAAAAAAAAAAAACCAAGGTATACCTGCAACAAATACCATGACGAACGGAATAGTACCTCATATCTCAATACTAATATTGGATGTAAATAGCCTAAATGTTCCACTTAAAAGATACAGAATTGCAGAATTGGTAAGAATTCACCAACCAAGTATCTGCTGCCTTCAAGAGACTCCTCACCTAACCCATAAGGACTCACATAAACTTAAGGTAAACACATAAGGACTCACATAAACTTAATGTCCATTTGCACGGAATGTCTTAAGGAAAAACACATTCCATGCAAATGGACACCAAAAGCAAGCAGGAGTAGCTATTCTTATATCAGACAAAACAGACTTTAAAGCAACAGCAGTTAAAAAAGACAAAGAGAAACATATAATGATAAAGGGCCTTGTCCAACAGGAAAATATCACAATCCTAAATATATATGCACCTAACATTTGAGCTTTCAAATTTATAAAACAATTACCACTAGACATAAGTAATGAGATAGACAGTAACACAATAACAGTGGGGGACTTCAGTACTCCACCAACAGCACTAGATAGGTCATCAAGACAGAAAGTTAATAAAGAAACAATGGATTTACACTATATTCTGGAACAAATAGACTTAATAGATATTTACAGAACATTCTATCCAATAACTGCAGAATATACATTCTATTCATCAATGCATGGAATTTTCTCCAAGATAGAACATATATAATAGGCCACAAAACAAGTCTCAATAAATTTAAGAAAATTGAAATTATATCAAGTACTCTCTTAGACCACAGTGGAATAAGCTGCAAATCAACTCCAAAGGAAACCTTCAAAACCATGCAAATACATGGAAATTAAATAACCTGCTCCTGAATTATCATTGGGTCAACAATGAAATCAAGATAGAAGTTAAAAAAATTATTTGAACTGAACAACAATAGTGACACAACCTATGAAAACCTCTGGGATACAGCAAAAATGGTGGTAAGAGGAAAGCTCATAGCCTTAAATATCTTCATCAAAAAGTCTGAAAGAACACAAATAGACAATCTAAGGTCACACTCAAGGAACTAGAGAAACAAGACAAACCAAACCCAAATCCAGCAGAAGAAAGGAAATAACCAAGATCAGAGCAGAACTAAATGAAATTGAAACAACAACAACAAAATACAAAAGATGAATGAAATAAAAAGCTGGCTCTTTGAAAAGATAAATAAAATTGATAGACCGTTAGGAAGATTAACCAAGAAAACAAGAAAGAAGGTCCAGTAATCCCAGCACTTTGGGAAGCTGAGTGGGCGGATCACAATGTCAAGAGATTGAGACCATCCTGGCCAACATGGTGAAACCCCATCTCTACTAAAAATACAAAAAATTAGCTGGGTGTGGTGGCAGGCGCCTGTAATCCCAGCTACTTGGGAGGCTGAGGCAGGAGAATTGCTTGAACCCAGGAGGCAGAGGTTGCAGTAAGCCAAGATCACACCATCACACCCCAGCCTGAGCAAAAAGAGCAAAACTCCGTTTCAAAAGAAAAGAAAGAAAGAAGCTCCAAATAAGCTGAATTAGAAAAGAAACAGGAGATATTACAACCAACACCACAGAAACACAAAAGATCATTCAAGGCTATTATGAAAACCTTTATGTGCATAAACTAGAAAACCTAGAGGAGATGGATGATACAAATTTAGGAATCCTCCCTAAATCACTGTATGAAGCCAGTATCACCCTAATACCAAAACCAGGAAAGAACATAACAAAAAAAAAAGAAAACTACAGGCCAATATCCCTGATGAACATAGATGCAAAAATCCTTAAGAAAATGCTAACTAACTGAATCCAACACATATCAAAAAGATAATCCACCATGATCAAGTGGGTTTCATACCAGGGATGCAGGGATGGTTCAACATATGCAAGTCAATAAATGTGACACACCACATAAACAAGAATTAAAAACAAAAATCACATGATCATCTCAACAGACACAGAAAAAGCATTTGGCAAAATCCTGTGGGTGAAAGATTACCTAGGTGCCAAGGCAAGAGACAGAAGGCACAAACTGTTTCAGTATAATAAAGAAAATAGTTAGAATAAGAATAGTCATAATACAAATTAGATATAGAGATGATCATGGACAATTATCTATCATTATAAACATTAATCATTAGCTTTTAATATTACTCTTTGTTGCACTACTAATATAACCTAGGAATAACCAGTGGGTATAGGGTCAGGTGCTGAAGGGACATTGTGAGAAGTGACCTAGAAGGCAAGAGGTGAGCCCTCTGTCATGCCCACATAAGGGCTGCTTGAGGGCTCCTTGGTCAAGTGGTAACGCGTGTCTGGGAAGATCCTCATTACTTAGCAGATCGTGAAAGGGAGTCTCCTTTCCTTGGAGAAGTCAGGGAACAGTCTGCTCCGCCAGCTTCTTGTGGAAGGCTGGATATTATCCAGGCCTGCCCACAGTCATCTGGAGGCCTAAACCCCTCCCTGTGGTGCTGTGCTTCAATGTTCATGCTCCTTGTCCACTTTCGTGTTCCTCCTGTACTCCTGATTCCTCTTTGAAGTTTGTAGTAGATAGCGGTAGAAGAAATAGTGAAAGTCTTAAAGTCTTTGATCTTTCTTATAAGTGCATAGAAGAAAATGCTGACGTATGCTGCTTTCTCTCTCTGCTTGGCTACCTAAAAGGGAAGGGCCCCCTGTCCTATGATCATGTGACTTGCTTCACCTTGTCAATCACTTAGAAGTTTCACCCTTCTTATCCTGCCCCCTTTGTATTGTATGCAATAAATATCAGTGTACCCAGCCATTCGGGGCCACTACCGGTCTCCACATCTTGATGGCAGTGGTCCCCAGGCTGAACTGTTTCTCTTTATCTCTTTGTCTTGTGTCTTTATTTATTACAACCTCTCATCTCCACATACGGAGAGAACACCCACTAAGCCCTGTAGGGCTATACCCTACAAAATCCAGTATCCCTTTATGATTAAAACCTTCAGCAAAATTGGCATACAAGGGACATACCTCAATGTAATAAAAGCTATCTATGATAAACCCACAGCCAACATAATACTGAATGCATCAAAGTTGAAAGCATTCCTTCTGAGAACTGGAACAAGACAAAGATGCCCACTCTCACCACTTCTATTCAACATAGTACTGGAAGTCCTAGCCAGAATAATTAGAAAAGAGAAAAAACAAAGGACATTCAAACCGGTAAAGAGCAAGTCAAACTGTCGCTGTTTGTTGATGATAGGATCATATACCTAGAAAACCCTAAAGACACCTCCAAAAAGCTCCTACAAATGATAAATGATAAGTGAATTAGCAAATTTCAGGATAAAAAGTTAATGTACACAAATCAGTAGCTCTGCTATACACCAACAGCAACGAAGCTGAGAATCAAATCAAGAACTCAACCCCTTTTACAATAGCTGCAAAAAATGAAATACTTCAGAATATTCCTAACCAAGGAGGTGAAAGACCTCTACAAGGAAAACTACAAAACTCTGCTGAAAGAAATCATAGATGACACAAACAAATGGAAACACATCCCATGCTCATGGATGGGTAGAATCAATATTGAGAAAATGACCATACTTCCAAAAGCGATCTACAAATTCAATGCAATTCCCATCAAAATACCACCATCATTCTTCACAGAACTAGAAAAAACAATCCTAAAATTCATATGGAACCAAAAATGAGCCTACATTGCCAAAACAAGACTAAGCAAAAAGAACAAACCTGGAGGCATCACAGTACCTGATTTCAAACTGTCAGGCCTCTGAGCCCAAGCTAAGCCATCCTATCCCCTGTGACCTGCACGTACACATCCAGATGGCCAGTTCCTGCCTTAACTGATGACATTCCACCACAAAAGAAGTGAAAATGGCCTGTTCCTGCCTTAACTGATGACATTGTCTTGTGAAATTCCTTCTTCTGGCTCATCCTGGCTCAAAAGCTCCCCCACTGAGTACCTTGTGACCCCCCACTCCTGCCCGCCAGAGAACAACCCCCTTTGACTGTAATTTTCCTTTACCTACCCAAATCTTATAAAATGGCCCCACCCCATCTCCCTTCACTGACTCTCTTTTCGGACTCAGCCCACCTGCACCCAGGTGAAATAAACAGCCGTGTTGCTCACACAAATCCTGTTTGGTGGTCTCTTCACACAGACACACATGAAACAAACTATACTATAAGGCCATAGTCACCAGAACAGCATGGTACTGCTATAAAAATAGGCACATAGACCAACAGAACAGAATAGAGAACCCAGAAATAAACTCAAATACTTACAGCCAACTGACCTTCAACAAATCACACAAAAACATAAATTGGGGAAAGAACACCCTATTCAACAAATACTGCTGGGATAGTTGGCAAGCCACATGTAGGAGAATAAACCTGGATCCTCATCTTTCACATTATAAAAATCAACTCAAGATGGATCAAGGACTTAAATCTAAGACCTGAAAATATAAAAATTCTACAAGATAACATCAGAAAAACCCTTCTAGACATTGGCCTAGGCAAAGATTTCATGACCAAGAACCCAAAAGCAAATGCAACAAAAACAAAGATAAATAGGTGGGACTTAACTAAACTAAAGACCTTTTGCACAGCAAAAGGAAGAGTAAGCAGAGTAAATAGACAACCCACAGAGTGGGAGAAAATCTTCGCAATCTATACATCCAACAAAGGACTAATATGCAGAATCTACAAGGAACTCAAACAAATTAGCACGAAAAAATAATCCCATTATTAGGAGGCTAACGGCCGGGCACGGTGGCTCACTCCTGTAATCCCAGCACTTTGGGAGGCTGAGGCAGGTGGATCACCTGAAGTTGGGAGTTTGAAACCAGCCTGATCAACATGGAGAAACCCCATCTCTACTAAAAATACAAAATTAGCCTGGCATGGTGGCTCATGCCTGTAATCCCAACTACTCAGGAGGCTGAGGCAGGAGAATCACTTGAACCGAGGAGGCAGAGGTTGCAGTGAGCCAAGATCACACCATTACACTCCAACCTGGGCAACAAGAGCAAAACTCCGTCTCAAAAAAAAAAAGTGGGGGGTGCGCTAAGGACATGAACAGACAATTCTCAAAACAAGATATACAAATGGCCAACAAACATGAAAAAATGCTCAACATCACTAATGATCAGGGAAATGCAAATCAAAACCACAGAACAATACCACCTTACTCCCACAAGAATGGCCATAATCAAAAATCAAAAAATAATAGATGTTGGCATGAATGTGGTGAAAAGGGAATACTTCCATGCTGCTTGTGGGAATGTAAACTAGTACAACCACTATGGAAAACAATGTGGAAAATCCTTAAAGAACTAAAAGTAGAACTACCAAGAAATACCATTTCGTCCAGCAATCCCACTGCAGGGTATCTACCCAGAGGAAAAGAAGTCATTATAAGAAAAAGATACTTGTATATGCATGTTTATGGCAACACAATTCGCAACTGCAAAAATGTGGAAGCAGCCCAAATGCCCATCAATCAACGAGTGGATAAACAAACTGTAGCATATATATATATGTGTGTGTGTGTGTGTGTGTGTGTGTGTGTATGTGTGTTTATATATGTATATATCTATACATATATATAGGGTAGTATTCCATCATACATATATCATATATATGATGGAATACTACTCAGCCATAAAAAGGAGTGAATTAACAGCATTCACAGCAACCTGGATGGGATTGGAGACTATTATTCCAAGAGAAGTAACTCAGGAGTGGAAAACCAAACATCGTATGTCCTCACTCATGAGAGGTATCTAAGCTAGGAGGATGCAAAGGCCTAAGAAGGATACAATGGACTTTGGGGACTGGGACTCAGGGGGAAAGGGCGGGAAGGGCGTGAGGGATAAAAGACTACAAATTGGGTTCAAGGCATACTGCCCAGGTGATGGGTGCACCAAAATCTCACAAATCACCACTAAAGAACTTATTCATGTAACCAAACACCACCACCTATGGAAATAAAAAATGTAAAAACCTATGGAAATAAAAAAATTAAAAATAAATAAAAAATAAACATAAGTTCCAATTTCAGGCCATCTCTTTGTGAATGCATATGACTGTACGCTTTCAGAAAAAGGTATGTCACATCCTGAATGCTTTGCTGCTTAGAAATTTCTTCTGCCAGATGCTCTAAATCATCTCTCTCAAGCTCAAAGTTCCACAGATCTCTAGGGCAGGGCCAAAATGCCACCAATCTCTTTGCTAAAGCATAGCAAGAGTGACCTTTACTCCAGCTTCCAATAAGTTCCTCAACTCCAACTGAGAGCACCTCAGCCTGAACTTCAAAAAAATGGGGGGGGGGGGAGGTTATCTAGACAGTGTTTCTTAAATTCCAATAGAGTTTGTCATGTATTTTTTATTATGAATTCCTGATTTTGATAGTTTAATCTGCCTGCAAAATGAACGTTAAAATATTTATGGGGTTTTTTTGGTTGTTTTTGTTTGTTTCTTTTTTTTGAGACAGGGTCTCACTCTCTCATCAGTGCAACGTGTGATCCTGGCTCACTGCAGGCACACATTCCCCGGCTCAAGCAATCCGCACACCTCAGCCTCCTGAGTAGCTGGGACTACAGGCGCATACCATCACACCTGGCTAACTTTTGTATTTTTTGTAGAGATGGAGTCTCCCTATATTGCCCAGGCTGGTCTCAAACTCCTGGCCTCAAGCCATCTGCCCGCCTCGGCCTCCCAAGTGGCATGGGCCACCGCACCCAGCCTTATTTGTATTCTTTATGTCCAAGTGTACAACTCATTTCCGTATTAGAAATGATCCATGCACAATCTCACGAAAACATATTATCTACTGAAGGAATTTGAATTCTTCCATGTATCTATCTAATCACTTACTGATTGAATGATTCAGTTCTTCCAAAAAACGTATCCTTAGGTTTTTATCAAACTACAGTCTGTTCCGATTCTGGGGGCCTGTGTATTAAAATCTCCCACTACAACAGTATATCTCATTAACTCTGCATTTCTAATAATGTCCCCTTTTCTTCAGTTGCCGCCTTGTTCAGTGCAGGGGTCAATTCTGAAAAAAAGGGGAACAGAAGGGTCTCTGGCCTCAGGGTTAGCGGGACCAGATCTGGGGCTGAACCACAGAGTCGCCCCGGCCTCCCACCATCTAGAGAGGCTACGCTGGCCCAGACAGAACCAGCGGCAGGCCGGAATTTGGGGCGGGACTTCCGGGGGTCAGCCGGCATTGGCTGAGACGCCTTGGTGCGGTGGTGCTGCTTCCCTTCCAAGCGCGACCCGTTGAGGTTAGTTCCGCGAAGCTCCACGCCTCGGACCCCGCGTCCGGTTGTCCCCGATGCCCCCCGTGGTTGGGGATCCCAGGGGCCTCTCAGGGCTCAGACAGGGCGGGCAGCCAGAGGGGGACCCCGGGCGGGGGCGGAGTCGCGCGGGGGGTTGTGGGAGCGCCGGGGGCGGGGGGCGGGGCGGGGGCAGCTTGGCCTGGGCTGGAGGTCAGATCCTCTGGGGGCTGCCTCTGGGAGGGGGTCTCCGGGGGGAGCCTGGGGTAAGGTCACCGCAAGGGGCTGAGCCAGGACTCTGCCCACAGGTTGGTGGCATTCATGCCTGTCAGTGCCACCATTGGAGCTTGGGCGGAGCGACGGGGTGAAGGGGTGGCCTACCCCTCCACACCTGTGGGATATCTCATCAGGTGGGATGAGAGACTGAGAAGAGAAATAAGACACAGAGACAAAATATAGAGAAACAACAGTGGGCCCAAGAGACTGGTATTCAGCACACCAAGGACCTGCACTGGCACGGGTCTCTGAGTTCCCTCAGTTTTCATTGATTATTATTTTCATTATCTCAGCAAGAGGAGTGCAGTAGGAGAGCAGAGTGATAATAGGGAGAAGGTCAGCAAAAAAACATGGGAGCAAAAGAATCTGTCATAATTAAGTTTAAGGGGAGGTACTATACCTGGATGTGCACGTAGGCCAGATTTACATTTCTCTCCACCCAAACATCTCAGTGGAGTAAAGAATAACAAGGCAGCATTGCTGCCAACATGTCTCACCTCCTGCCATAGGGCGGTTTTTCTCCTATCTCAGAATTGAACAAATGTACAATCGGGTTTTATACTGAGACATTCAGCTCCCAGGGGCAGGCAGGAGACAGTGGCATTCCTCTATCTCAACTGCAAGAGGCCTTCCTCTTTTACTAATCCACCTCAACACAGAACCTTTATGGGTGTCGGGCTGGGGGACAGTCAGGTCTTTCTCATCCCACGAGGCCATATTTCAGACTATCACATGGGGAGAATCCTTGGACAATACCCGGCTTTCCAAGGCAGAGGTCTGCAGCTTATCGCAGAGCATTGTGCCCCTGGTTTATTGAGACTAGAGAACGGCGATGACTTTTACCAAGCATCTGCTTGTAAACATTTTGTTAACAAGGCACAGCCTGCACAGTCCTAAATTCCTTAAACCTTGATTCCATACAACACGTTTTTGTGAGCTCAAATTTGGGGCAAAGTGGCTGGGGCAAAGTTACAAATTAACAGCATCTCAGCAAAGCAATTGTTCAAGGTACAGGTCAAAATGGAATTTCTTATGTCTTCCCTTTCTACATAGACACAGTGACAGTCTGATCTTTCTTTCTTTTCCCTATGTGGGGCAGCAGTGTGATGGGGTGGTTCCCGGCGCGTGGGAGACAGGGTGGGTTTGCGATTCCTGGTGTTCCATGAGAAGTCAGAGATGCACAGAGCAGAGCTGGGGGAGAAAGGAGGTTTCACTCAGCCTCAGATGTCCTGCCTGGGAGGCCCAGTCAGTAGTGGAGTCACTCTGCATGTGGAGGAGGTACTCTAGGAAGGGAAGAGAGTTTGGTCCAGTTCTCCCCCAAGGGGGAAGGTGCTGAGGGATCGGCCAGGGCCCATCCTGTGGCTGCTTGCTATGGGAGGGTGGTGGCTGGCTCTTCCAGTTGTGTGACTCCTAAAGAGTGGGCTTAGCCTTTAGTCAGGAGACTCCACTTCCAAGCTTGTTCAGGCTGTTGGCCAAATCTGTTTTTCTTGGGGTTGGTCCTCAGAAGTGCTGGCTGCCAGCCTGAGTGGCCCTTAGCTCTCCGAGGTCCTTCCACGTGGCCCTCAGATCCTTTTGAGGCTTTTAAGGGCTCATTTGATTAGATTGGGTCCACCAGGGTAATTCATGTCCATAACTTTAATTCCCTCTGCAAAGTCCCTTTTGGTATGTAGTGTAACATAAGCACAAGTTCCAGGGATTAGGATATGGACCTGGGGGGGAGGGGGCATTTATTCTGTGTCCTGGTAAGCAAGATCCCACACATAATGAAGTGAGAAAAATAAGGTGTGAAGCCATAGCATAGTTGGGTGTAATTTATCATTAAAAGGCAAATGTATGTTTATATATTTGCTGTGTAAACCTAGATTAATCTGGAATGGTACACTAGAAACAAGGGAAACTGAGTGGATGTTTGGGGAATTTTTCACCATAAATCCTTTTTACCTTTTAAATTTTGAGGTGACTATGCCCCTATTCAGAAACAATGAGAATTTAAAGTATTTTTAAATAAAATGAACTAAATAAATATTGCAGATTATTACATCACCCCTTGGATGGGGAGAGGTTTCCCTCGAGGAAACTGGGCATCTGCACTGTAAGGGCAGGCAGATGCAGTCACTGAGGGCCTTGTCACCCCCATCGCCCATGTCTCCTCCATTTCTGCTGCCACATGGTAGGCACCTTACTGCTGTACCTGCTTTGAATCTCATCTCCCACCATTCCTCTGAGCACCCTGCCAAGTTAATCTTGAGATATTAGTTTTGTCTCTCCTGACACAGAAATGTGGCCAGTGCTTCACCTTCATCTGGCAGCCAAGGCCCCTTATCATTGGCCCATAGTGACCATCCTTGTAAGCTCTGTTCATATCTCCTTGCCTTCTCCCTCTAGCTTTTCCCTACACTTCTCCTCTGACCTTTTCACCCAGACCACTAGTTGTGCATTCCTCCTTGATGGTGATCTGAGTCCAGGAGTACCACCCAGCCCTTCTTTCTTCCCCACATAGCCTATGGGTGACAACTACCATCAAATTGACTCCCTGCACCATCCTTCTGCCACCTTTTTTCACATCCCCTTTGCAGATCCCCTTGACCACACCCTCATTCTCAGCTGGTGCTCGTGAAGGACAGAAGAGTCAATGTCAGTACAATGTGAGTGAAGGGCTGAGGTATGTCAGTGCCCCCAGTGGGCACCCGGGCAGGGTGTGGTGCATTTACACAGTGAGGAGGTAGGGGGAATCAGTAACATGGTCCATGTGAGGAGCCCATCATGCCTCCACATGGGAGTGTCCTCTCTCCTGCTCACAGGGAGTAGTTAGGACTGGAGATGAGCCCAAGTTTGTGAGTCTTAACAAGGGTGTTGGTGCCTTAAGCCTGGACATAATCACCAAGGAAGTTGGTGGCAGTGCAGAAGTGCACACTGGAGTGCCAACATGAAATGGGGGATGAGAGGCTAGGAGGGAGTAGCTGGTGCAAGTAAAGACAGGAACACCTGCTGTGAATGCTGCCAGGATGGTGCAACTCAGACAGAACTGACCACTAGGATTGGTAGGCATTGACACATAACAATGACATGTGGGGCTGCAGCACAGGCTGCCCCTGGCTGCTCACCCTTTGGAGCTGCTGTTCTCCCACTCTAGGTGGGTCTGGCATGCCCAGCTTCAGAGCATTGTGAATGTCAGCAACAAGGAGTGAGAAGAGTGGTCACAGCAGGATACAGGCCCACAGCAGGCTACGGCCCACAGCAGGGTACAGGCCCACAGCAGGACACAGGCCCCACAGCAGGACAAAGGCCCACAGCAGGATACAGGCCCACAGCAGGGTACAGGCCCACAGCAGGACACAGGCCCCACAGCAGGACAAAGGCCCACAGAAGGATACAGGCCCACAGCAGGGTACAGGCCCCACAGTAGGACACAGGCCCCACAGCAGGACACAGGCCCACAGCAGGGTATAGCCCACAGCAGAATACAGGCCCACAGCAGGATACAGCCCACAGCAGGGTACAGGCCCAAAGCAGGACACAGGCCCAAAGCAGGACACAGGCCCAACAGCAGGATACAGGCCCAATAGCAGGACACAGGCCCAAAGCAGGATACAGGCCCAATAGCAGGACACAGGCCCAACAGCAGGACACAGGCCCAACAGCAGGACACAGGCCCACAGCAGGACACAGGCCCAACAGCAGGACACAGGCCCCACAGCAGTACACAGGCCCCACAGCAGGATACAGACCCTGTGGGGGCTGCCCTCCTATCATGGCAGGTCTGGGCACCGTGACCCCACTTTGCCTTAGGGTCAGGATCTTGCCCCTTTGTACCTGTGGCCCTGGCTTTTGAGTCTGTGTCTCCATGGCTGACTCCCTCTTTTTGGATCCAAGATCAGGGAACAGCCCCTGAGACCTGGCAGCACCAGGCCCTCTTCAGGTCTTGGGCTGCAGGGGTGGAGGAAGAGACCCTGGCCTGATGGGAGGATGAATCCCTAAAGCTAGCCTGTCTGTATACTCACCTGTGTTCTTGCCGGTCTTCAGGTCCTAGTCATGCCCAGCCTCAGAACTCGCCGTGAGGAGGCAGAGATGGAACTCTCAGCTCCAGGACCATCCCCTTGGACCCCTGCAGCCCAGGCCCGTGTGAATGATGCTCCTGCTGTGACCCACCCTGGATCTGCAGCCTGTGGTACCCCCTGCTGTAGTGATACTGAGCTGGAAGCCGTCTGCCCTCACTATCAGCAGCCAGGTACTTTAAGAACAGTTCTCCGCTGGTGCCCTTATTCTGGGGAAGTGATGTCCATGGAACCCTGTGCTTACCCCTAGGAGGCATCTGTGTTCTGTGTCATCACAGGTGGGGAGGGTGAGGAGGGTACTCTGACTCAAGGAGCCAAGGCTGGATGTCAGCAAGGAAGTTGACCTGGCCTGGCCCCTGGCACCTTGAGCAGAACTGTGATTTCCCCACTTGACACAAAGAGGTATGACATGAAGGCCACCAGCGTCCTTTGACTTGCCCTATACTCTTGACCCCTTCCCAATTCAACAACCAAGCTGGTGGCAGCCCTCTCCCCTCAGGACTCTACTCTGGTCCAGGCCTTTGTACTGTGGTTACCCATACAGTTGGCCATCTAAAGCCTAGGAAGAAAAGCTGAGGAGTTTCTTGTGGGGAAATAAAGGCATTCAAAAGCACCCTTGGACTGGGTGTGGTGGCTTATACCTATAATCTGAGCACTTTGAGAGGCCAAGGCAGAAGGATTGTATGAGGCCAGGAGTTCAGGACCAGCCAGTATAACATGGCAGGACCCTATCTCTACTAAAAAATTAAGAAAGGTTGGGTGTGATGACTCTTGCCTGTAATCCCAGCACTTTGGGAGGCCAAGGTGGGTGGATTGCTTGAGGCCAGGAGTTCAAGACAAGCATGGCCAACATGGTAAAACCCTGTCTCTACTAAAAGTACAAAAACTAGCCAGGTGTGATGGCACATACCTGTAATCCCAGCTACTTGGGAGGCTGAAGCACAGGAATTGCTTGAACCTCATAGGCAGGGGTTGCAGTGAGCTAAGATCATGCCACTGCACTCTAGCCTGGGCAATTGGAGTGAGGCTCTGTCTCAGAAAAAAATAAATAAATTTGGGGAAAAAAAAGCACCTATATATTTTGGGGAATCCAGGAAGTCACATGCATGCCCAGGACTGGATGTGTGCTCAGAAAAGACCTGTTAAGACCATAAGCTTTCTCAAGAACTCTGTCTCATCTCTAGGCTCATTGAAGGCAGTCAACTCAGAAAGAGTTGTAAACAGTGTTTAAAAAGTACCCCCAACACAAAGTCAATCCACAAAGACTGGGAGAAGTGTTTTGTTTTTGTTTTTCTCTTGATAAAATCTCATCAAAACACTAGTTGAACACAAACTAAAGAAAAAGACTTCAGTGACTGTACTCGACAAAGAATCATCTTTCCAAAAATAGTTTGGAAAAGTCACTAAATGAACATGCGACTCTAGTCTTCAACAATCAAAAACAGCAAAGCCTGGGAGGGGGATACCACATTTTAATATTCAGTTGTGCAGTTTTTAACAAAGCAAAAATCATGAAGCATATAACAAAGCAAAAAAATATGTCCCACTCAGAGGAAAAAAGTAAACTGACAGAAAGTGTCCTGGAGAAAGCACAGACATTGGACTTAAGTAGACAAAAACTTTAAATCATCTGCCTCAAATATGCTCAGAGAGGTGAAAGAAACCATAGAGAACTAGGCTGGGTGTGGTGGCTCATGCCTGTAACCCGGCACCACAGTGGCTCATGCCTGTCATCCCAGCACGTTGGGAGGCCGAGGCGGGTGGATCACGAGGTCAGGAGATCGAGACCATCCTGGCTAACACGGTGAAACCCCATCTCTACTAAAAATACAAAAAATTAGCTGGGCATGGTGGCAGGCACCTGTAGTCCCAGCTACTCTGAAGACTGAGGCAGGAGAATGGCATGAACCCGGAAGGCGGAGCTTGCAGTGAGCCGAGATCACACCACTGCACTCCAGCGTAGGTGACAGAGTGGGACTCTGTCTCAAGAAAAAAAAAAAAGAAAAAAAGAAAAAAAAACCATAGAGAACTAAAAGAACCAGGAAAATGATGTGTGAACAAAATAAAAATATCAATAAGAAATATAAATTGTAAAAGAAACATAGAAAGTCTGGAACTAAAAAATGAAGTGGAAATTTTGCTAGAGGGTTTCAGCAGTAGATTTGAGCAGGCAGAAAAATCGGCAAACTTGAAGATAAGACAATTGAAATCATTCAGTCTGAGGAGAAAAAAGATCTAAGAAAAGTGAACTTAATGGCTGGGCATGGTGGCTCATGCCTGTCATCCCAGCACTGTGGGAGGCCGAGGCAAGCAGATTACTTGAGGTCAGGAGATCGAGAGCATCTTGGCCAACATGGTGAAACCCTGTCTCTAATAAAAATGCAAAAATCAGCTAGGCGTGGTGGTGCATGCCTGTAGTCCCAGCTACTCTGGAGGCTGAGGCAGGAGAATCGCTTGAACCTGGGAGGCGGAGGTTGCATTAAGCCGAAGTCATGCCCCTGTACTCCAGCCTGGGTGATGGAGTGAGACTCTGTCTCAAAAAAAAGAAAAAAGAAAAGTGAACTTAATGGACCATGAGACACCATCAAGTAGACCAACATGCATAGTAGGGATGTTCAAGAAGGAAAAGACTAGAGAAGGGGATGGAAAAAATATTTGAAGAAATAATGGGTGAGAGTATCCCAAATGTGATGAAAGACGTGTACACATGCAAGCAGTTCAACAAACTGAGTAGAGTTCTATTTAAAGAGATCCACACCAGGCCTCTTTCTAATCAAATTGTTGAAATACAAGGAATCTTGAAAGCAGCAAGAGAGGAGACCTATCCCTGAACAAGGGGTTCTGGGTAAGATTTCTAACCAGTTTTTCATCAGAACCCATGGAGGTCAGAAGGCAGTGGGACAGCTTAGTTAAACTGCTAAGAGGAGGAAAGAAACCTGTTAACTAAGAATTCTGTTATCTGGCAAAATTATTCTTCAAAATGAAGGAGAAATTAAAACATATCCAGATAGATAAATGCTGAGGAAGCTTGTTACAAATAGACTGCCCCACAAGAAATGCTTTTAAAGGGAGTCCTAAAGGTTGAAATGAAAGAACACTAGACAGGGACTCAAAGCCATACAAAAATAAAGACCTCCAGTAAAAGTAACTACATAGGTAAGTATAAAAGTTAGTATCCCTGTATTTTGGTTTCTAAGTACACTTTGTATTAGGTTGGTGCAAAATTAATTGTGGTTTTTGCCATTACATATTTCCTAAATGATCTAAAGGACAAATGCATAAAAGGTCTGCATTATAAGTCTATGTTTTTTACCCCACTATGTATAAAGATGTAATCTGTGATGACAACAACATAAGGGGAGTAACATCTGTAGAGAAGCAGAGATTTTGTATGTTACTGAGACTAAACTGGTATAAGTTGTTTTAGGATGTTAGAACGTTCATTGCAATCATCATGGTAATCACTAAGAAAATATCTTAAAAAAGGGCTTGATGCAGTGGCTCATACTTGTAATAGCAGCACTTTGGGAGGCCAAGGCAGGCAGATCACCTGAGGTCAGGAGTTCGAGACCAGCCTGGCCAACATGCCGGAACCCTCTCTACTAAAAATACAAAAATTATCTGGGCATGGTGGTGGGCACCTGTAATCCCAGCTACTCAGGAGGCTGAAGCAGGAGAATTGCTTGAACCCAGGAGGCAGAAGTTGAACTCAGGCAGAGGCATGAGATTGTGCCACTCACTCCAGCCTGAGTGACAGAGCAAAACTCCACCTCAAAAAAAAATCTTAAAAATGGGCCGGGCATGGTGGCTCATGCCTGTAATCCCAGCACTTTGAGAGGCCAAGGCGGGCAGATCACGAGATCAGGAGATCAAGACCATCCTGGCTAACACAGTGAAACCCCGTCTCTACTAAAAATACAAAAAAATTAGCCAGGCATGGTGGTAGGCACTGGTAGTCCCAGCTACTCGGGAGGCTGAGGCAGCAGAATGGCGTGAACCTGGGAGGTGGAGCTTGCAGTAAGCTGAGATTGCGCCACTGCACTCCAGCCTGGGTGACAGAGTGAGACTCTGTCTCAAAAAAAAAAAAAAAATCTTAAAAATGGACACAAGAGGCCAGGCACGGTGGCTCACACCTGTAATCCCAGCACTTTGGGGGGCTGAGGTGGGCAGATCACAAGGTCAGGAGATTGAGACCATCCTGGCTAACACAGTGAAACCCCATCTCTACTAAAAATACAAAAAATTAGACTCTCTCAAAAAAAAAAAAAAAAATGGACACAAGAAGTAAGGCAAGAATTAAAATGGTACACTACAAAAAAGGCAATACATAAGAATACAGCAGTAGAGGAACTGAGGAACAAAAAGGTAAAAGATATATCAAAAATAAATAAAATGGCAGAAGTCCTTCCTTTTCAGTAATTACATGTGAAGTCTCCAGTCAAAAGGCAAATATTGACAGAATGTGTAAGAAACCATGGTCCAACTATATGCCACAAGAGGCTTTAGATTCAAAGACACAATAAGTTTAAAGTGAAAGGTGGAAAAATATTCCATGCAGAGAATAACCGAAAGAAAGTTGGGGTGACTATACCAATATTAGACAAAATAGATGACAAATAAGGACAGTATATATTTATAAAAGGGCAGAGTCATCAAGAAGATACGGCAATTATAAGCAGATGCACATCAGAAAAAAATCTCCAAACTATCTGAAACAGACATAGAGAGATTGGAAGGGAGAAATAGCTCTATAGTAATAGAAACTTCAGTACTCCACTTTGAAAAATGGATAGAACATCTAGACAGAAGATCATTAAGGAAATAGGGGATTTGAATAGTGCTATAAACCAACTAGACCTAATGGACTTCGCTGTGGTCTAAATGTGCCCCTCCCCCAACCCCTCCCCTCTGCATTCATATCTTGAAATCTAATCTGCAGTGTGACGTTATTAAGAGGTGGGGACTTTGGGAGGTGACTGGGTCATGAGAGCAGAGCCCTGTGAATGGGATTATCCCCTTATAAGAGGCCTGAGGGAGCTTGTTAGCTTCTTTTCTTGCCCTTCTACCATGTGAATACACATAGAAGGCAATACCTAGGAGGAACCAGCTCTCATCAGGCAGTGAATCCACTGGCACCTTGATCTTGAACTTCCCAGCCTCCAGAACTGTGAGCAATAAATTTCTGTTGTTTATAAATTACCCAGTCTAATGTACCTTGTTACAGTGGCCCAAATGGGCTAAGACAGAAGTATATAAAATACTGCATTCAGAAAAGAAGATATACATTCTTCTCAAGTGTACATGTAACACAAACCATATGTTAGACCACAAAACAAGTCTCAATAAATTTAAAAAGATTGAAATTACACAAAGTACCTTCTCTGACCAGCAATGGTGGGGAAACTGGAAAGTTTACAAATGTATAGAAATAAAACAACCAATGGATCAAAGATGAAATCAGACAGTTAGACAATACCTGCAGACAAATGAATGACAATACAACATACCAAAACTTATGGGATGCAGTGAAGGCAATGTCAAAACGGAAATTTACAGCAGTAAACACCTTTGTTAACAAGGAAGAGAGAGGCCAGGTGTGATTGGGAGGCTGAGGTGGGTGGATCACTTAAGCCCAGGAGTTCAAGACCAGCCTGGGCAACATGGTTGAGACCCCATCTCTACTAAGAATACAGAAAATTAGCTGGGCGTGTTTGCTTGTGCCTGTAGTCCTAGTTACTTGGGAGGCTGAGGTAGGAGGATCACCTAAGCTTAGGAAGTTGAGGCTGCAGTGAGCTGAGATCATGCCACTGCATTCCAGCCTGAGCAATGGGAGTGAGACCCTGTCTCAAAAAAAAAAAAAAAGGAAAGAAAGATATAAGTCAGATTTAAAAGTATAAATCTTTTAAAGGACTATAAAAGAAGAGCAAATAAAATCCAAATCTAGCAGCAGGAAGAAAAAAGAAGGATTAGAACAGTGTTAAATGAAACAGAGTAGAAAATGGAATCAACAAAATCAAATGTTGCTTTTGTGAAAAGATAAAGTTGATAAACCTTTACTTAGATTGATTAAATAAAAAGACACAAATAACTAAAATCAGAAGTGGAAGTGGGGACATTACTAGTGACCTTACCAAAATAAAAAGAGAATATTGTGACTAATTATACACTAACAAATTAGATAACCCAGATGAAAGGGACGAATCAATAGAAACACACAAATTCCTAAAACTGACTCAAGCATAGGTAGAAAATCAGAATAGACCTCTAACAGAGATTGAGTTAGTAATAAAAACTCTCAATAAAATAAAGTCCAGGACCACAGTGGCTTTTTTTTTTTTTGGGGGGGGGGGGATGGAGTCTCACTCTGTTCCTCAGGCTGGAGTGCAGTGGCACGATCTCAGTTCACTGTGACCTCTGCCTCCTGGGTTCAAGCAATTCTCCTGTCTCAGCCTCCTGAGTAGCTGGGACTACGGCATGTGCCACTATGCCCAGCTAATTTTTTGTATTTTTAGTAGAGACCATGTTCCCCAGGCTGGTCTCAAACTCCTAAGCTCAGGCAATACACCCGCTTCGGCCTCCCAGAGTGCTAGGATTACAGACTGAGCAACCACGCCTGGCCCACGATGGATTTAAAGGTGAATTTAATGAATTGATACCAAACCTTCTCAAACTCTTCCAAAGGAGGAGAGAACACTTCCTAATTCTATAAGGTCAACATTACACTGATTCCAAAGCCAGATGAAGATATGGCTTGAAGACAAGAAAAGAAAATTACAAACCAATATCCTTTATGGCTAGAGATATAAACTCCCAACAAAGAAATAGAAAACTGAATCCAATAGCATATGACCAAGTGGGATTTAACCCAGGATATAAGGGTGGTTCAATGTAAGAAAACCTAGTGCTGTAATTCATCACATTAATAGAAGGGTGGTTCAACATAAGAAAACCTAGTGTTGTAATTCATCATATTAATAGAACGAAGGAGAAAAACTATGATCATCTCAATTTATGCAAATAAAACATTTGACAAAATCTAACACTTTCACAGTTAAAAAAAAAATTCATAAAACTTGTAATAGAAGGGGACGTCCTGAACATGATAAAGGACATTTGTGAAAACCCTCAAGCTGACATCATACGCAGTAGTGAAGAACAAAACTTTTCCCCTAAGGTCGGGAACAAGACAAACATGCCACTCTGCAGCCTTGTATTGCAAGTTCTAATCAGAGCAGTTAGTCAAGAAAAAGAAATAAAAGACAACCAGTTGGGAAATGAAGTAAAATTCTTTTTCCATAAGATATGACTCCGTATATATGAAATCCCAGAGAATCCACAAAAAAGCTACTAGAGCTAATAAACAAATTCAGCAAAGTTGCAGCAACTGATCAACACACAAAATCAGTTGTTTCTGTATACCAGCCATGAACAGTGTGAAAAGGAAATTAAGGAAGGAATTCCATATACAATAGCATCAATAGGAAAAATTAAAACCTAGGACTAAATTTGACCAAGGAGATTTAAGACTTATTCACTGAAAACTGCAAAATATTGTGGAAAGGAATTAAAGAAATCACAAATAAATAGAAGGCATCATGTGTTCATGAATTGGAAGACAATATTAATTGTCAAAACTACCTAGAGTGTTCTACAGATTCAATGCAATTCCTATCAAAATTACAATGGCCTTTTTTTGCAGAAACAAAAGACGATCCTCAAATTCATATGAAGTTACAAAGAGCCCTGGGTAGCCAAAACAATCATGAAAAATAACAAAGTCAGAGGACTTAGACTTTCCACTTTCAAAACTTGCTACAAAGCTGCAGTAATCAAAACAATGTGGTACTGGCACAAAGATGTACAGACTAGTGGAATCAAATTGAGAGTCCAGAAATAAACCCATACATATGTGGCAGGGGGATTTTCAACAAGGGTACCAAGTCCTTTCAATCAATGAGAAAAGATAGCCCTTCTGCAAATGATGCTGGGACAAGTAGATATCTAAACGTAAAAGAATGAAGTTGGGGCCAGATGTGGTGGCTCATGCCTGTAATCCCAGCACTTTGGGAGTCCAAGGTGACAGGATCGCTTGAGGCCAGGAGTTTGAGACCAGCGTGGGCAACATAGCAAGACTCTGTCTCTACAAAAAAATACAAAAAAAAAAAATAGCCAGGAGTGTTGGTGCCTACTCCAGGGGTGCTGAGGCAGGAGGATCACTTGAGTCCAACAGCTCAAGGCTACAGTCAGCTGTGATCACCACTGCACTCCAGCTTGAACAGCAAAGCAAGACCCTGTCCCAAAAAATGAGCGAAGTTGAACCCCTACCTTATGCCATATGCAAAAATTAACTCCAAATAGATCAACAACCTAAATATAAGAGCTAACAACTCTAAAATTCTTAGAAGAAAGTGTAGGGGTAAATCTTCCCAATCTTGGATTTGGCAATGGATTCCTAGATATGGCACCAAAGCATGAGCAACAAAAGAAAAAAATAAATAAATTGGACTTCATCAAAATTTAAAACTTGACTATCAAAATATATTATCAAGAAAGTGAAAAGAAGCCAGATGTGGTGGCTCAGCCTGTTATCCCAGCATTTTGGGAGGCCAAGGCAGGCAGATCACCTGATGTCAGGAGTTTGAGACCAGCCTGGCCAATATGGCAAAACCCCTTCTCTACTAAAAATACAAAAATTACCTGGGCATGGTGGCATGTGCCCATAGTTCCAGCTACTCTGGAGGCTTTTGCTTGAACCCAGGAGGCAGAGGTTGCAGTGAGCCAAGATCACACCAGTGTACTCCAGCCTGGGTGACAGAGCAAGATTCTGTCTCAAAAAAAAAAAAAAAAAGACAAAAAGTGAAAAAAGCATCCTGCAGAATGGGGAGAAATCTGCAAATCATATTTTTGATAAGGGTGTATTATGTAGAATATATAAAGAAGTCTTACTTCTCATCAACAAAACACAAGCAACCCAATTTAAAAATGGGCAAAGGCTGGGCACGGTGGCTCACACCTGCAATCCCAGCACTTTGGGAGGTCGAGGCAGGTGGATCACTTGAGGTCAGGAGTTCAAGACCATCCTGGCCAATGTGGTGAAACCCTGTCTCTATTAAAAATACAAAACTTAGCCCGGAGTGGTGGCATGCACCTGTAATCCCAGCTACTCGGGAGGCAGAGGTTGCAGTGAGCTGAGATCATGCCACTGCACTCCAGCCTGGGTGACAGAGCAAGACTCTGTCTCATAAATAAATAAATAAAGGGCAAAGAACTTGAATAAACATTTCTCCAAAGAAAACATATGAATGGCTAACAAGCAAAAGAAAAGATGCTTAACATCATTAGTCATTAGAGAAATGCAGATCAAAACCATAATGAGATTACTATTTCACATTCTTTAGGATGTCTATAATCAAAAAACCAAAAGATAAAAGAGGATGTGGAGAAACTGGTATCCTCATACATCGCTGGCCAGAATGTAAAATGGCACAACTACTCTGAAAAATAATTTGGTGAGTCCTCAGAAGTTTGAACATAGTACTACTCCTAGATATATACTCAAAAGAATTGAAGACACATACTCAAACAAGTACATACATATCATGTTCACAGCAGTAGTATTCATGGTAGCCAGAAGGTACAAACAGCCCAGATGTCTGTCAATGGATGAATGATTAATTGTGGTGTCTACATACAAATGAATATAATTTAGCCATGAAAAGGAAGCACGGTACCTGCTACACGCAGATGAACCTCTGAGACATGCCAAGGAAAAGAAGCCAGACACAAAAGGTCACATACTATATAATTCCTTTTGTATGAAATATCCAGAATAGGTAAATTCATAGACACAGAATACAGATTAGTGGTTGCCAGGGCCTGGAGGGAGAGGAAGATGGGGATAAACTGCTTAATGGGTAAGAGGTTTTACTTTGGAATGATGGGAATGTTTTGAAAATAGAGGTGGTGGTCGCATAACATTATAGATGTACTAAATGCCACTGCTCATTTTAGAATGATTTTATGTTATGTTAATTTCACCTCAGTAAATTTTTAAATCAAATGAAAACAACTTGCTGCAGGAGATGAAGAAGTAAGGAGTGCCCCATCTGAGTGTGAGGTGCCTCTGGGGTTTGTTCAACACACAGCCCAGCTGGGGCACTGAGGGAGGTCGTGGCGCAACCACTGATGCATCACAGCCACACGCAGCATTCACACAGGCATGGTTTATGACTTGGGTAATTATCCAAGCTGTTCCACAAACCTGTAGGTCACTCATCATAAAAGTCTTTAATCATAAAGATGTTTCCTCTTCACAAAAGGTGTGTTTTGTTCTGGAAAGGTTCAGAGCCCTTGTCCTTTTTTCCAATTGGGTGTCAGAGTACAGTGCAAGCAACTGTATTTGCTTTCAAATCTTTTTCTTCACCTTTAAGCCCAAATTTTACTGACTTTTTAAAAAGATTTTCTTTGGCCGAGTGTGGTGGCTCACACCTGTAATCCCAGCAGTCTGGGAGGCTGAGGCAGGTGGATCACCTGAGGTCAGGAATTCGAGAGCAGCCTGACCAACATGGAGAAACCCTGTCTCTACCAAAAATACAAGAAATTTTAGCAGGGAATGGTGGCACGTCCCTGTAATCCCAGCTACTCGGGAGGCTGAGGCAGGAGAATCACTTGAACCCAGGAGGCAGAGGTTGTGTTGAGCTGAGATGGCACCATTGCACTCGAGCCTGGGCTATAAGAGCCAAACTCTGTCTCCCAAAAAAAAAAATTTCTTAAAGGAAAATAAAATTTTTCATTTTATATTTCCTTTCTATAGAGGAACTCATTTTTTCCCCACAGTTCTTATATTACAGAGAAGAATTACATTGAATTTAGTCAGTCCAAAAAGTGATCTCTCACCATTCTCACCTACAGAATTCACCTTTAGTTCCTGTCTCAATAAAAGACTTCGATCTATCTAAACAGTGGCTCGGGCTAGACAACCCGTTCCTCATGGTCGCCATCTCCTCGTCCACACCAGTGACATCTCATCTCAGCCAGAGGCCACCAAATCCAGCTAGTGGGCTGGTTTTTATGTCCTGCAAGCTAAGAATGGTTTTGAGGTGTTTTTAAGGGTTTTAAAAACAACAAAGACCATATGACAGAGATCATACAGCTGTAACACCTAACACAGCTCCTCTCTGACCCTTCACAGAAGTACCTTCCTGATTCCTGTCTGTGTTGTTGCCACAGCCTTCTACATCCTTCCTTGGGTCACTTCTCCACACAGCCAGAAGACAGCAAGGGTCTCCCAAGTCAGGGTCTTGGCAGGGGTGGAGGATGGGGGGCGGCAAGTCCCAGGACATCCCTGTCAGGGCTGAAGACTTCTGTCCAGACCTCACCTGTCCCAGCAGCCCCCATTCCTCATTGCTCCTGGGAGCCCAGCAGCATGTAGATGCCACATTTCCCAGACACCCCCTGGAGCCAGGGCTGGGGCTTCGGACATGGAGAGCTGAAGCTCATGGGGGACATTGGGGAAGCCCCTGCAGCCCATGTGGAGTGTATAACAGCAGGCCTGCCAAAGGGCAGCAGGGTGGTAAAGAAAGGCACCCACATCTGTGTGCTGGCACGTATGGCAGCTCTGTGGGAGAGGAGAGGCCTGATCCCAGACTCCAGGAAACAGGGAGCTGCAAGAGGGTGTTCTGGCTGAAAGTGGCACAGCACGATGTGTCTGCACCACAGGTGTCAAGTGACCTGACATGAAGTGTCACCAAGAGACACGTGGGTGCAGTGGGTAGAGTGGCAAGTCCCAGGAGGGTCATGGTGAGGGCTGGGCCAGTTTGGATCTGCATTCACACCACAGCTCCTTGAGAACAGACAATTCCAAACTGGAGGTGGAAATGGAATGCTGTTATGGCAGATCCTGAAAGTCCCAGACAGGGAGAGGCAGGGAGGGAGCAGGGTGGACGCCGCAAGGTGGGAGGGGCATTGGAGGGGCATCCTTCACACCCACTCAGCACTACCAACTACAGCTAGACCAGAGGTCTTCCACTTTGGGGGATGCAGTCCTGTGTCAGGGAGTGATCCAGGCTGTGGGTGACAGCCAGGGTGGGGGCAACGAAAGTAGGTGGGGTGCTGGCATTTATGATCAGGGAAAGGCTCCCAGCGAGGCCTGTGCAAGGGAAGCGGGTAGCATAAGGGCCATGTGGAGAGTGCTCTGGGCAAGGCAGACCCAAAGGTGGACACATCTGTCCTGCTCAGAGTATAGCAGGAGCAGAGGTAGAGGTGGGGTCTAGGAGGGCCTGGGCTACACAGGCCCAGGAGGCACTGAGAGGAGGTTTTGAGTGTGTGATGGTGCTAGGTCTGATGTCACCAGGCTGTGGGCAGGAGGGGAGGTTGGGGGCCAGGAAGGCTGCTCAGCATCCAGGTGGCAGTGTGGCCTGGGATGTCAGTTTGAATGAAAGACTCTCGACATCTTCATTTGAGTAAGGGACACAGAGACATGAGGGTTTCTTTGTTCTGCAGGTATGAAAGGGGAGAGGGAGATGCTGAAGCCTTTTCTGGCAGACACGGAGCTTTGTGTGCATTTCTGTCTGCAGAAAGATGATGCACATTGTTACTAGGCCAGAAGTCATCAGCAAACACCAGTCAGAATTGCAGTTTTTTGGAGGTACAGGTGGCTTTGACAGGACACAGCAGTCTCTAAAGGGTCCTCTGTTGAACAGGATGGAATCTGATGTTCCACACAGGTCCCTGCTGCACAGGAGTGGTTGAATGATGCCTCCATGCAACTCAACTTGCCAGGCCCTGAGAGCCAGCTGGGTTTCTTCTCTGTGTACAACGGGGTCTCTCTCCACACTGGTGACTCCTAAGACCAAGCTCAGTGCCATTAGCATGCACTAAGAGAACTGGAGATAGGCTGGTAAGGCTCACACCTGGCAGTGTGGAGAGAAAAAGGGTGAAATATGTAACAGTGTAAGGAGTGGTGTGAGATGTTTTTCTGGTACAGGTGGGAGAGGTGAGAAGCACCTGGATTTGGGCTGCACTCTGAGGTAGAGCTGACAGGACTTGCCAGTGATTTGGTGTGGGTGTCAAGGAAGAGGGGAGTCAAGGGACACCCAGGATTTTGGCCTGAGCCAGAAGGCAGACTGCAGTAATATTTGCTGAGATGTGGAGTCCCAGGGAGGGTGGGTCAGTGGTCATCAAGAGCTCTCACTCATCTGCAGCCCCATGCAGCCTAGTTGCCCAGCACTCCTCCCACCCCTCCCTGATGCCCTCTGATCTGGACTGCCACCCCAGAGGGTCCCCTGCTCCTCTTGCCTCCTCCACAGTTAGTGGGTGCAACTGTGACTGTCTGTGTTCCTGCTCCTGCTGCAGCACTGCCTTCCAAGTGATATTCTATTTATTGTTTCAGATTGTGACACCAGGACTGAAGACAAGGAGTTTCTTCACAAGGAAGACATTCATGAAGATTTGGAATCACAGGCAGAAATATCAGAAAACTATGCTGGTGATGTTTCCCAGGTACCCGAGCTTGGAGATCTGTGTGATGATGTATCAGAAAGAGACTGGGGAGTTCCTGAAGGCAGGAGGCTGCCACAATCCCTCTCCCAAGAGGGGGACTTCACACCAGCTGCCATGGGGCTCCTTATGGGCCCCTTAGAGGAGAAAGATCTGGACTGTAATGGTTTCGACAGTCACTTCAGTCTGAGCCCAAACCTGATGGCATGTCAGGAAATCCCTACAGAAGAGAGACCACATCTGTATGATATGGGGGGCCAGAGTTTCCAGCACAGCATGGACCTAACTGGTCTTGAGGGGGTTCCCACAGCTGATAGTCCACTCATATGTAATGAGTGTGGGAAAACCTTCCAAGGAAATCCTGACCTTATTCAGCGTCAAATAGTCCGCACTGGGGAGGCTTCCTTTATGTGTGATGATTGTGGGAAAACCTTCAGCCAGAACTCAGTTCTTAAAAACCGTCATCGATCTCACATGAGTGAGAAAGCCTACCAGTGCAGCGAATGTGGGAAAGCCTTCCGAGGGCACTCAGACTTTTCTAGGCATCAGAGTCACCACAGCAGTGAGAGGCCTTATATGTGTAATGAATGTGGAAAAGCCTTCAGCCAGAACTCGAGCCTTAAAAAGCACCAAAAGTCTCACATGAGTGAGAAGCCCTATGAATGCAATGAATGTGGGAAGGCTTTTAGGCGGAGCTCAAACCTCATCCAACATCAAAGAATCCATTCTGGGGAGAAGCCGTATGTGTGCAGTGAGTGTGGGAAGGCCTTCAGGCGAAGCTCAAACCTCATCAAACACCACAGGACTCACACAGGAGAGAAGCCTTTTGAGTGTGGTGAGTGTGGGAAAGCCTTCAGCCAGAGTGCACACCTGAGGAAGCACCAGAGGGTCCACACTGGAGAGAAGCCTTATGAGTGTAATGATTGTGGCAAGCCCTTCAGTCGGGTCTCCAACCTCATTAAGCACCACAGGGTTCACACTGGAGAGAAACCCTATAAGTGCAGCGACTGTGAGAAAGCATTTAGTCAGAGCTCCAGCCTTATTCAGCATCGGAGAATTCACACTGGAGAAAAGCCTCACGTGTGTAATGTATGTGGAAAAGCATTTAGTTATAGCTCAGTGCTCCGAAAGCACCAGATCATCCACACGGGAGAGAAGCCATACAGATGCAGTGTCTGTGGGAAGGCCTTCAGCCACAGCTCAGCCCTCATTCAGCACCAGGGCGTGCACACAGGCGACAAGCCCTATGCGTGCCATGAGTGTGGGAAGACCTTTGGTCGCAGCTCCAACCTCATCCTTCACCAGCGAGTCCACACTGGAGAGAAGCCCTATGAATGTACTGAATGTGGAAAAACCTTCAGCCAGAGCTCAACCCTCATTCAGCATCAGAGGATTCATAATGGGCTGAAGCCCCATGAATGTAACCAGTGTGGTAAAGCCTTCAACCGAAGCTCAAATCTCATTCACCACCAGAAAGTTCATACTGGGGAAAAACCCTACACCTGTATTGAATGTGGTAAGGGCTTCAGC
The DNA here is from genome assembly GCF_028885655.2 of Pongo abelii. NCBI lineage: Eukaryota > Metazoa > Chordata > Mammalia > Primates > Hominidae > Pongo > Pongo abelii. The sequence goes on along the minus strand of NC_071992.2, from coordinate 161,457,655 downwards.
CAGAGCTCACACCTCATTCAGCATCAGATAATCCACACTGGTGAGCGCCCCTACAAATGCAGTGAGTGTGGGAAAGCCTTCAGTCAGCGTTCCGTCCTCATCCAGCACCAGAGGATTCACACTGGGGTGAAGCCCTACGACTGTGCTGCTTGTGGGAAAGCCTTCAGCCAGCGATCAAAGTTGATCAAACACCAGTTGATTCACACCAGGGAATAGCCTGTTGGGCTGGCAGGAGTGAAACTGAGCATAGTTTCCTCTCCAACTCCTCTTTGGCTGTTGTCTCAGCCTCTGCCACTTCCCAGACCGAAAGCCTGGACTCAGCTCACTGCCTACATCCAGTGGCCACATAGCCTGGGACCCTCCTTTGAAACATCCTTTACAGGCTCCCTTCTCACTGCCACTACTCTTGCCTCTTGTGATGTCTTGGGTTTGGGCTTGTTTTTACAGCTTGCGAACGGACTGCATGTTTGTTACAAGGGAGAAGATTATGGAGGCTGCATATTCATAAATAGTTTTTTATTGTAATCAAAAGTTACCAAAAAAGTAAAGTGACATTTGGTTTGAGATAACCATAGTAGTTTTTTTGATTGGTAATGAGTTGTGTGGGGTGAATTCTTTGTCACTGGCTGTAATTGATATTTTGGGTAAGTTGAGAGTTTTTCAGGTCCAGTTGCTCTGTCATCTTCCTCAGAAGTGGCACCTACTCATCACCACCAATTCCCTGCCCTTCTTTGTCCCTCCTGTTCCAAAACTTGAACCCAAGGCTCCCCCGCCACCCTACTTTTCTTTATACAGATCTGCAATCTGAGGTCAGCTTTCTCCTCTCACTTGTCTGCTGTGACTTAGGCCCCCATATCCTGTTCTGGGCTGCTGCACAGTTCCACATGGCTGTTCCAGCTTGTAGTTTCTGGGCCACAGAGGAAGCTGTCTCCATGCACCTCAAATTCATGCCCATGAGCTTCCAGGCTGTTTTTTCCACCTAGTAAGTGCCCTGCCTTGAGGGCCCAGCTCACTCACCCCCATCCTTAGTTCTCAGAGCTGTACTCCTGTTCCCTGAGCAAGGAGAAAGCCCGGATGCTGAGAGGCCCCTCCCTGCTGGCTAGCAGGTCTGGGGCTGTCAGGACACAGTTTCATGGAAAACCTAGCCCTGACCTGTTTTAGATAAAAGTTTTGTTGGAACACAGCTATGCCCATTTGTTTACAGATAGCTGTGGCAGCTTTTGCACCACAGAATCTAGCAGTTGTGATAGATTCCATATGGTGCACAAAGCCAAAGTATTTACTTCTGGTCCTTGATAGGAAAGTTTGCTGACCCTGCCTTAGGATGCTCCCTGTGACCTAAGTTGCCTCTTGGGACTCAAGAGTTCTTGCAGGAGTTGAAGTGCGTTTTGTGACCAAGGGACTATTCTGTACTGTGGAGTGGTTGGCTGTGTGCAGGTGGATGATTGCTGCAGAGTTCCCACAGCCACAGAGCATCCATCCTCCTTACCACTCCCCAACACAGAGTACACCCTCTGGAGAGATGCAAGACCTAAGTGTTGACCTGAGTTCTTACTGCAGTTAAGAGTTTTGTGAAGATTGAATAAAATGGTAAGTGTAAGTGTTTTATTTCTTTTTTTTTTTTTTTTTTTTGAGATGGAGTTTCACTATGTCACCCAGGCTGGAGTGCAATGGTGCGATCTCAGCTCACTGCAACCTCTACCTCCCGGGTTCAAGCGATTCTCCTGCCTCAGCCTCCCAAGTAGCTGGGACTACAGGTGACCACCACCACACCCAGCTACTTTTTGCATTTTTAGTAGAGACAGGATTTCACCATGTTGGCCAGGCTGGTCTCAATCTCTTGACCTCGTGATCCACCTGCCTTGGCCTCACAAAGTACTGGGATTACAGGCATGAGCCACCATGCCTGGCCATGTAAAGTATTTTAAACTGTACCTAGTCCTTGGCAATCTCTGCTAGGCATTACTAACATTAACTGAAAATTAGTATCTCACAGAAACACTAAGAGCTGATGAAATAGACTGGAGTCCGAGCTTCCAGGAAAGAATCCAGAATCATCCCATGGAGCTCCTCCACCAAGGGAACTGCTGACTACTTAGGAATCCCATGGCTCTGCTGTGACCTAGGTGAACATGCAGAAGTCCAATTTTCCTATTTAACTCTGCTTTAAGTCTTGTGCAGACGGATCTGAACACTCGAACCAATTCTTGTTCTCCACTAGCAGCAAGGGAGGCCAGGAAGTGTAGATGGTGGCTTCTGTGTTGGAAAGGCTGCAGAGAGCTTCTAAAACATGAGGTTTTATGAGATTTTGAATAGTCATAAATGATATATGTCCACTATAAGCTACGTTTTTGTAGTTTTTAAATTGTGAAATAATTTCCCACACAAAAGTATTAGGAGTACCACAAAGAACACCCAAATATCTTCACTCAAATTCCCCAGTTAGCATTTTGCCACATTTGCCATATCATCTTCTTCTCTCTCGCTATAGATACACTTTTGCCCTGAGACTAAGTTGTAGATGTGATGTACCTTACCCCTAAATACATCAGCATGTGCTTCCTAAGAACAAGGATGTTCTCTTTCATGACCATAGTATTCGTTGGAAAATGAATTGGGTTTTTTGAGGCAGGATCTTGCTCACCCTGGCTGGAATGCAGTGGTGCAATCACAGCACACTGCAGCCTCAACCTCCTCGGCTCAAGCAATTCTGCCACCTCAGCCTCCTGAGTAGCTGGGACCACAGGTGTGTGCCACCACCCCTGGGAGGTTACTTTTGTTTTTTGTAAAGATGGGGTCTTCCTATGTTGCGCAGGCTGGTCTTGAACTCCTGGCCTCAAGTGATCCAACCAAAGTGCTGGGATTATAGACATGAGCCATTGTGCCTGGCCAGAAAGTGAGTGTTGGTGACATGCTCTAATCTATAAACCTTGTTAAAGTGCTGGGATTATAGACATGAGCTATTGTGCCTGGCCAGAAAGTGAGTGTTGGTGACATGCTCTAATCTATAAACCTTGTTAAAGTGCTGGGATTATAGACATGAAGTATTGTGCCTGGCCAGAAAGTGAGTGTTGGTGACATGCTATAATCTATAAACTGTATTAATGTTTTGCCAGTTGTCCTGGTAATGCCCTTTATAGAAATTTTTTTTTTTTTTCTTGAGATGGAGTTTTACTCTTGTTGCCCAGGCTGGAGTGCAATGGTGTGATTTTGGCTCACTGCAACCTCTGCCTCCCGAGTTCAAGTGATTCTTCTGTCTCAGCCTCCCAAGTAGCTGGGATTACAGGCATGCGCCACCACATCCAGCTAATGTGTACTTTTTTTAGTAGAGACAGGGTTTCTCCATGTTGGTTAGGCTGGTCTCAAACACCCAACCTCAGGTGATCCACCTACCTTGGCCTCTGAAAATGCTGGGATTACAGGCATGAGCCACTGCACCCAAGCTATAGAAATTTTAAAAAAAATTCCTGGCTGAGGATCCGGTCTGAGATCACCCATATGTAGTTGTCATGTCCTTCCATCTGGAGTACTTCTTTAGTCTCTTTTTTCTTTTTTTGAGACACAGTCTTGCTCTGTTGCCCAGGCTGGAGTGCAGTGGTGTGATCTCGGCTCACTGCAACCTCCACCTCTCAGGTTCAAGCAATTCTCATGCCTCAGTCTCCCAAGTAGCTGGGACTACAGGCGCATGCCACCATGACCGGCTAATTTTGTGTGTGTGTGTGTGTGTGTGTGTGTGTGATTTTCAGTAGAGATGGGGTTTCACCAAGTTGTCCAGGCTGGTCTCGAACTCTTGACCTCAAATGATCCTCCCACCGCAGCCTCCCAAATTGCTGGGATTACAGGCATGAGCCACCATGCCCGGCCAGTCTCTTGTTTTTCAAAGATAAATATTGCCATCTTTGAAGAGCATAAGGCAGTTATTCTGTAGAGTGTACTTCATCTTGGGTTTGTCCAGTGTTTCCTGATGATTTTGCCAGGAACCATGGAAGAGATGTGTCCTTGTGTGTCATATCAGGAGGTCCATGATGGGTTTTGTGGTCCCTTCAGGTGATGTGATCTTTATCACTTGGTTAAGACTGTGACTGCCAGGCTTCCCCACAGTAAAGGCCCACCTGTGGAATAAGTTCTTTTCCCAGAAGCCTGGTGCCTTTCTGTGGAGAATAGTTTTTAGAAAACAAGATCTGGGTGTTAGCTGTGCTCACTGTCATGAGGGTGTCACTGCTTCTGGGCCCTCTCAGCAGAGAGCTAGGAAATAAATGTGTGTGTATCTATGTAAACACACCATCTTGTATCAATTTCCATAGCCATCAATGTATTTAAAACCATGAATTTATTCCAGTGCCACCAATTCCAGTCCAGTACCACAGGGTTCAATCTAACCTTCCCTTTCTCCATACTTGTAGCCCCCAACACCCCCTTTTTTTAAAATGAAAATATGGTCCTTATTACCCTCAGTATATTTACACAATAGATTTTCTCAATCTTGGAATATACTAAAAGTAGTTTTTGAATTGCTAATCCATAACCACTGTGTAACAACAACTATTGATGGTCCAATATCTGTCTACTGGATTTTGCACTTTGATTTGAGGCTATATAGTCAAAATACTGCATACAAAAGATACTTGCATCTTGGTTTTGTCTTGGTTTTTTTCTCTTTCATGGTGGCTGTGTTATTCACACGTAACAATTAGTTGTATTTGTTTTTGTTGTGTTCCTTATTAGTGGTTTCCCTCATCCTTGTTGATTTCCTTTTTTTATAGGTAAGTGATCTCCCTTTTTAAACCATAAAATTCTTCAGAGGGACGTTAGGAAAAGAGCAACATGAATAAATACTGAAGTCTATCTTCTTTGCTCATGGACTCAATATCATGAAGATGAAAATTTTTCCTAAATTGATCTGTGAATTCAGTGCATCCCCAGTCAAAATCCAAATAGGAAGCATTTGGGAGCTAGTCCAAATTATCTCAGAGTTCACCCAGAAAAAGACACATGTAAGTAGCAGGTGTCTTAATGTTTGTTTGGTAGCAAATAAAGACATCCACTCGACTAGCATAAGTTAGAAGGGCATTTTTTGTCATGGGGAACAGGAAGTAGATGTGGCAAGGAAATGGCTGCCCCACAGTCTGCTCCCCGGCTTACTTGTCCTCACATGTCTAGGGACAGAACCAATCTGTGAAAGTTGCTGTGTCCTCAGTTCATGGCCTCTAGGAGAAAGTCTGACAGGGCCAGCCTCAGGCAGGTAACCCAGTTCAGTCACCTCTCTAGGATGGCAGGGTGTGGGTCTTGGCCTGCAGGCCAGTGCCAGTGGGTGGAAATCAAGATTTCTCTTTTGGGCATGTTAAACTTGAGGTGTCTGAGAGATACAAGAGAAGTTGAGATCTCAGTTAACTATTAATCTGGAGCTTAAAGACAGATTTGAGATAGAGATGTAAATTTGGGAGTTATTAGCATTTTTCTTGAATGAGATATGCATCTTTGGGAAAGCATGAGTTACTCTGGGAAGATCATTAGAAAGAGAACTCGGGACAAAGGTCTAAGATTCCCCAGCTTTGAACATTCTGGTGGAGGAAGAGAAGCAACAAAGGCACTGGAAGGGAAGAGACAGAGGTGACCAGGACAGGAACCATCTCATCAAATGCTAAGGAGGAGGGAGTTGAGACTTGGCTTCAGGGAAATGGCTGGTGGTCCTGCCAGGGCCCATCTCAATGTAACAGAGGGACAGAGGCTGGGTGGCATGTGAAGGTGACTGAAAGGTCTGCACAGTCAAGGAGAGCAAAGGTGGTAGGGGCTGGTGGAGCTGAGAGGAAGGGAGAAGGAACGATGATCCCCTAGAGGTTGAGGAGTTTGTCTTGGATAGACAAACACCTCCTGCTTTTCCAAGAAGAAAGAAGAAAAATGGGGCAAATGTAGTCAGTTTGTAGGTTTGATGGGATGGTCTCAAGGATTCAGGAGACAAAGTCCTCAGTTGCAAAGGGGGAGGGAGAGGTTGTGAGAAATTTGAAGAGAGAAGAAAGTGTGGAAGTGTGGACATGAAGATGGGAAGGTCGGTCCCACAGGCTTGAGCCTGTGCTCACCTCAGAGGCCAGCACTCCACCCACAAGGTGTTGGCTGCCCACACACCCCACCCCAGGTCTCACCATCACCTCCACCACAGCGCCCTTTCCCAAGGCAACACCCAGAATTTCAACAGCAGCATGGCCCTGTTACCCTCCTAACTCGCCTGCCCAGTCTTTCCACATCATGCTGGCCAGTCTGCTGACATGTGCCTCCTCAGTCAGGCTCTTCTCTGGCCTCATGTTTCTCCCTTTCTAGCCTGGATTTGATTACTCATTGTTCCAGTAAATACTTGTTGAATGCTTTCTATCTGCCAGGCATGAGGCGCCAAGGTGCAAGGATACAACAGGAACAAGAGAGGCATAAGTGTCTGCCTTGTGGAGTTTATGTGCCAGTGGGAAGAGAAAATGACCTAATGGTGATGATTGCTGGAAAGCAACACTAAAGCAGGAAGGGATTGGGGTCCATGTGGGGTCCAGGAGCAGTTTGGTTTTAAATGGGGACAATCAGGGAAGGTCTCACTGAGATGACATTTGAGCAGTGATGCAAAGCATGTGAGAAAGTGTCAAATGAAAATAAAAGGATATTCATGTATCAGGCAGAGAGAATAGTTAATGGGACACCAGGCCTGAGACCTGGAGTGTTTCAGGGCAGCATGGCTAGAAGTAGAGTGAGCAAAGGAGAGAGATGCCGGGGTGTGTCATGAAGGTCTGTGGCCATGACAAACTTTGGCTTTTACTCTGTGAGATGGGGAGATCCTGGAGGGTTCTGGGCGCGATCTCAGCTCACTGCAAGCTCTGCCTCCCGGGTTCACGCCATTCTCCTGCCTCAGCCTCCCAAGAAGCTGAGGCTACAGGCACCTGTCACGATGCCTGGCTAATTTTTTGTATTTTTAGTAGAGACGGGGTTTCACTGTGTTAGGCAGGATGGTCTCGATCTCCTGACCTCGTGATCTGCCCACCTCACCCTCCCAAAGTGCTGGGATTGCAGGCATGAGTGCCTGGCCTTTCTTTTTTAAAATAAAAATCTTAGTAGGCTAATTATTTTTCTCAAAAGATCCTTAATTATTTAGATAAGTACTTAATATCTAATTACTTACCAAATACTGGGCTTTCACGATTGTGAAACAGAGAAATTGGAGAGAGGAGAAGAGAAATGAAAAAGAAGGAGGGGAGGGTGGAGAGAAGAGACACTTATTCTGTCTGCTGGGACTGGCAGTCTGAGTACTGACCCCCGAATCTTCCACCATAAAAGGTCCTTCCCTTTCTCCCAGCAGCGGCCATGTGGCCCCTGCCATGCACTCATTGCCCTATGTCTCAGAATGGTATTTGTAAAAGGGCTTGAAACTGCCCCTATAAATTTTATCAAATTAATCAGGGAAGAAGAGGGGGGGAAATGAAAATAAACAAAGCTTGCAGCACATTCAGCATTCATCATTAGGTCAGCTACTCCCTGACATGCTTCCACATAGTCGTTTGGTACTGATGTCCTAGAATTACATAGACCCTAGATTATAGTTCCCTTGAACTGCTGTACAGATAACAACTTGAACATTATGAAATGTTAAGTTTTCCCTTTGAGATACGCCTTCAGGTCCTGCATATTTTTTTTTTTTTTGATTAAGTATTTATTGATCATTCTTGGGTGTTTCTCAGAGAGGGGGATATGGCAGGGTCATAGGATAATAGTGGAGAGAAGGTCAGCAGATAAACACATGAACAAAGGTCTCTGGTTTTCCTAGGCAGAGATCCCTGCGGCCTTCTGCAGTGTTTGTGTCCCTGGGTACTTGAAATTAGGGAGTGGTGATGACTCTTAAAGAGCATGCTGCCTTCAAGCATCTGTTTAACAAAGCACATCTTGCACCACCCTTAATCCATTTAACCCTGAGTTGACACAGCACATGTTTCAGAGAGCACAGGGCTGGGGGCAAGGCCATAGATCAACAGCATCCCAAGGCAAAAGAATTTCTCCTCCCAGACGGGGCGGCTGGGCAGAGGCGCTCCTCACTTCCCAGACGGGGTGGCCGGGCAGAGGCACTCCTCACTTCCCAGATGGGGCGGCCGGGCAGAGACGCTCCTCGCTTCCCTGAGGGGGCGGCCAGGTAGAGGTGCTCCTCACTTCCCAGATTGGGCGGCTGGGCAGAGGAGCTCCTCACTTCCTCCCAGATGGGGTGGCGGCTGGGCAGAGGCGCTCCTCACTTCCCAGAAGGGGCAGCCAGGCAGAGGCGCTCCTCACTTCCCGGATGGGGCAGCCAGGCACAGGTGCACCTCACTTCCTCCCAGATGGGGTGGCGGCTGGGCAGAGGTGCTCCTCACCTCCCAGACAATGGGCGGCCGGGCAAAGGCGCTCCTCACTTCCCAGACAATGGGCGGCCGGGCAGAGGCGCTCCTCACTTCCTATATGGGATGGCAGCCGGGCAGAGGTGCTTCTCACTTCCCAGACAGGGCGGCCAGGCAGAGGGGCTCCTCACATCCCAGACGATAGGCGGCCAGGCAGAGACGCTCCTCACTTCCTAGACGGGGTGGCCAGGCAGAGGCGCCCCTCACCTCCCAGATGATGGGCAGCCAGGCAGAGACGCTCCTCACTTCCTAGATGGGGTGGTGGCCGGGCAGAGGCTGTAATCTTAGCACTTTGGGAGGCCAAGGCAGGTGGAGGTTGTAGCAAGCTGAGATCACCCCACTGCACTCCAGCCTGGGCAACATTGAGCATTGAGTGAGCGAGACTCCGTCTGCAATCCCAGCACCTCGGGAGGCCGAGGCGGGCAGATCACTCGAGGCCAGGAGCTGGAGACCAGCCTGGTCAACATGGCAAAACCCCGTCTCCACCAAAAATACAAAAACCAGTCAGGCATGGCGGCACGCACCTGCAATCCCAGGCACTCCGCAGGCCGAGGCAGGAGAATCACAGGAGCCCTAGGCAGGGAGGTTGCAGCGAGCTGAGACCAGGGCAGCACAGTCCAGCTTCGGCAACAGAGGGAGACCGAAAAAAGAAGGAGAGGGAGACGACAGGGAGAGGGAGAGGAGGGAGAGGAGGGAGAGGAGGGAGAGGAGGGAGAGGAGGGAGAGGAAGGAGAGGGAGAGGGAGAGGAGGGAGAGGAGGGAGAGGAGGGAGAGGGAGAGGAGGGAGAGGGAGAGGAGGGAGAGGGAGAGGAGTGAGAGGGAGAGGAGGGAGAGGGAGAGGGAGAGGAGGGAGAGGAGGGAGAGGGAGAGGAGGGAGAGGGAGAGGAGGGAGAGGGAGAGGAGGGAGAGGAGGGAGAGGGAGAGGAGGGAGAGGGAGAGGAGGGAGAGGGAGAGGAGGGAGAGAAGGGAGAGGAGGGAGAGAAGGGAGAGGGAGAGAGAGCAGGGAGAGGGAGAGGGAGCAGGTCCTGCATACGTTTAAGACCACTGACTGTGCTAGTCTGAAGGACACCACAAGGAGCTGACCACACCAAAGCATGCAGTTTCCACATCCTGATGATGTTATCCCCTTTGCCCTGGCCAATCAACTACCCCCATTTTCCAACCCCTCACCCTCCATGATCCCCTTAAAAACCCCAGATGGATTTGAGGGTCTCCTCTCATCTCCTCACTTGGTGCCCTGCAATAATTAAACTCTCTGCTGCATCCCTGCTGTCTCAGTGTCATTGGGCTGTTACTGTGCAGCCAGCATACAAACCTGTTGGTCCTATAACAGGCTTAATCAGTGAACAAGTGACAACTGGTGCCCACCCCCACCCCTGCCCACTCTGGTGCTGCCAATCCTCAACTGTCATGTATGATCCCTTCTCACCTCATGCAGGGGCTGGGGCCCACCCAGGACTGCAGCACTGAGGTGGTGTCATCCCATGCTGTACAGAAGCCCTTGAGAGGGTTGTGGCCCAGATTTCAAATGTGACTTGCCCAATTTAATTTTTTTAATTTTAAAATCAACATAATTCTAGAAAATGCAAATTTGAAAAAGAGAAAATATGTATCACACGTAATTCCACCACTTAACACGTTCCCTAGGGACACCACTTCCAAACTGAGACTTAATATCTATTAAGCTCTCTCTAGGACCATTTTTGGCAGGAGCATGAAAGAATCCTTTGCAAGTTTAGATGGACAGAAAAATACACATGAGCAAGGAGGAAGGATTACACATTGTATCCAGAGATGTGTAATGGAGGAAGGATTACACATTGTGATTCTACTGTAGGAAAACAACCTGTTGCACGGCAGGAGTGGTGTCATCTTCAAGCAAAATCGCCATAATGGCCAATGGTTGACTCCTGCACCAAGGTCTTTACACAATGCCTGTAGCATAGATAACCCCTCAAAGATGCTTACCTAACTTGTCCAGCAGTCATGAATTTTGCAAGAAAGTCTGAGATGTGACAGCTGTACATGTTTTACCAAAAAAGCTTGCTCTATAAACAATACTTTCTGGAGGACAGATGTGGGGATCCACTATCTCTGAGCCTCCTGAAACATCACTTCTGTTTGCAAATTCCTATTAAATGTTTATTTTCTGAGGAACTGGATTTGTCAGCCTCTTTCTTCAGTCTCTCAGCTTTTGGGGGTAGGTTTGCATAGACCTGCTCACCATGGAACATTTGGCAATCCCAGCTGAGAGACCAAGAAATGGGCGGAGGAAACCCCAGAGTGGCAGTCACTTCCACGTGCAGTGCTGCGGCTCACTTTTTAGACAGTTCTGGACAACCTCATGAGTGTGGGGACTCCCTGAAAATGCCGGCGGCTTTAGAGGGATTGGGAATAGAGAGCCATCTGTCATACTGTGGTAAGGAAGGGTGGTGAGCTATGCTGCAGTGTGGTGGCCACTTCTGTGGGCTGCCCATTTGGTGACAGAGCCCAGCTAGCAGCAGAAGTTAATGTAAAATGGCTTGAGGAGGAATTGTCATTAGAGAAAAGATCTTTTTAAAGGAGCTCTGTGGTCAGAAGTCAGCTTAATTAAAAGCAGATATTCAGGCTCTTATATATTTTGCAGTGGGGGAGAAGACCTTTCTGCTTTTTTCTATTTTGGACCCTGTTTCTGGGAATTTTCTTTTCAGTCAGCTAAAACACCCTCCTCCTTTTTCATATTATATGTTTGGCCCCTGTAGTTTGATGTTGGCATGACTGTTGCCTTCTGGAAAGCTGAAGAGCTCCTGCCTTTTGCCTTCTGGAAAGCTGAAGAGCTCCTGCCTTTTGCCTTCTGGAAAGCTGAAGAGCTCTTCAATTTTGCTCCTCTAAGACTTGTTCTTCCATTTCCTCCCACTTCTGCTTCTCCTTCCCTTTGCCATCTTTGATACCACATGCAGAAATCTAGAGACTTTTAGCAGCCCTGAGACCCCTTGAAGAATACAGAAAAAGGCATCACACATCCCCTTTTGGGAGTCCTCTGACTTCCTTGTAGAGTCCCAAGTCATGAGAAGGCTTCTCTCAAGTGTAAAGTTCTGCTGTCTTTGGCATTGAGTTCCTGATCCCTTTAGCTTTGGTGGATACCAGGAATTATTTTGTACTGTGAGATAACAGGACCTTTGGATGTATAGTGATTGACAACTCCCTGGTGAGGGCTGCAGTTTTGGAGATGGCTGACAGTGTTTGCAATGAGTGGTTATTACTGTAGGGAGCTACTCATTTCTTTATGTGTTTAGATAAGAAAAACATGGTTTGGACACCTAGAAGCCATGGAAACACTCGCCACTGAGAGATAAGCCTCCTGTGGGGGATGGGCTGATTGGTGATAGGTCACTCAGCCTCAGGGAATGTCTTTGCTGTGAGGTGCACTGTGGAAGACTCACTCTGTCCCATCCCATAGTATTGCCCTCTTTTGGGGGATGCAGGATTCTGTGTAAAATGGAATCCTTGGTTTTGGGAGATCTAAGTGTTTTGCCTTCTAGTTGAACCTGCTTTTCACATATACAAGTATTAGACCCAAGAAACTGCAAGTGCCTTCTTGGCCCTATTAGTTAATGGGCTGTACCTGAGCTCAGTGGTCCAGTTGGAAAATGGAGGCTCAATTTGAAGCTACCTATCTAAATGGAATTAGTTTCCTTGTAAAATGCTATGGTGAATTCCTAAGATTTTGTGTTACCTTGGCATCCATTTTCTACCATCCTATAACAAACTCAGACTCCTTTTTAAAAAGCGTAGGCTGGGTGCAGTGGCTCACACCTGTAATCCCAGCATTTTGGGAGGCTAAGGCAGGCAGATCACAAGGTCAGGAGTTCAAGACCAGCTTGGCCAATATAGTGAAACCCCATCTCTACTAAAAATACAAAAATTAGCCAGGCGTGGTGGTGGGTGCCTTTAGCCCCAGGTACTTGGGAGTCTGAGGCAGAAGAATCGCTTGAACCCAGGAGGCAGAGGTTGCAGTGGGCTGAGATTGTGCCACTGCACTCCAGCCTGGGTGACAGACCAAGACTCCATCTCCAACAACAACAAGAAGTTCCTCCCTGGCTTGGCATGGTGGCTCATGCCTATAATCCCAGTGCTTTGGGAGGCCAAGGCAGGTGGATCGCCTGAGGTCAGGAATTCAAGACCAGCCTGGCCAGCATGGTGAAACCCCATCTCTACTAAAAATACAAAAATTAGCCGGGCATTTTCGTGAGCACCTGTAATCTCAGCTACTTAGGAAGCTGAGGCAGGAGAATTGCTTGAACCTGAGAGGCAGAGCTTGCAGTGAGCCAAGATCCCACTATTGCACACTAGCCTGGGCAACAGAGCGAGACTCCATCTCAAAAAAAAAAAAAAAAAACTTAAATTCTTGCTCTGTGCTTTGAGATGTAAATTTGTTACCCTTTTTTCTTCTAAAACTCAGTAAGGGCTTTGGTCGTGTGGGACAGATAAACTTTAACTTGCTTCATTTTCAAAGTTTGAATCCAACTGTTGTTTTAAACTAGTGAGTTTGACCTATCTCGTTGCTAAAATTTTAAAATCAAAGCTATAAAATCTTTGTATTTTATGTGTGTGTGTGTGTGTGTGTGTGTGTGTGGTGTCTACATGGTACCAAATTGATTTATAAATAAGTGCTCATAAGTTAATAAGCCCAAATATTTTTCAAGTTCATGTGACTTTAGTAATCTTTGGTAAATAAAACTAGTTTTTAAATTGTTGGTAAGATAGGTGTGGCTTCAGGACTGTCAGTATTAATTTACACAGGTTCTCCTTGGGCTACTAGTCAGACAGGTTTAGGATATCTCTGCTAGATGTTTTAAGGTCATAAAACTGTTGCTTCTGTGATATTTTTAATGCTTGTTTAACTTGTCTGTGAGCTTAGGTCTTAAAACCATTCGATTATGGGCTCTAAACAAATGGCCATGGTGAGGCCTGGCGACATATGTGGAGTTCTGTCTGCCCCAGCTGTGCCTCCTGACTATGCTGGGAAATGTCAGACATCATCTTCACATCTGTCCTCTGTAATGAGCTCTCTATACATAAATTCAGGACCCAGATGGGCCATGCTCTCCATAGTCATCCCTGGGTGCCATGTGGGTACTTCCCAGAATGACTGGGGAAGATATTAGGAAGGTACTTGTGTCATAGTTTCAAAATTATTTTCAGTAATTTTAAATCTTAAAGTCACATTTTTGCCCAGCACTTTGGGAGGCCAAGGCAGATCACTTGAGGTCAGGAGTTTGAGACCTGCCTGGACAATATGGTGAAACCCAATCTCTACCAAAAAATACAAAAATTAGCTGGGTGTGGTGGCACGTGCCTGTAGTCCCAGCTACTGGGGAGGCTGAGGCACAAGAATCCCTCAAACCTGGGAGGCAGAGGTTGCAGTGAGCTGAGATTGCACCACTGCACTCCAGCCTGGGTGAAAGAGTGAGACCCTGTCTCAAAAAAAAGTCATGTTTTGTTACATTAATACATAAAATATCTGATCCATTTCTAGGTAACTTAAAATACTGAAACATTATTAAACATAAGTTTAAGTTTATACACTTTAGCTAGCATGTTTTGTTTTGTTTTTTTTAATTTTTTTTTGTTTTTTTTTTTGAGACGGAGTCTCACTCTGTCACCCAGGCTGGAGTGTGGTGGTGCCATTTCAGCTCACTGCAAGCTCCACCTCCCAGGTTCACGCCATTCTCCTGCCTCAGCCTCCTGAGTAGCTGGGACTACAAGTGCCCGTCACCACGCCCAGCTAATTTTTTATATTTTTAGTAGAGACGAGGTTTCACCGTGTTAGCAAGGATGGTCTCAATCTCCTGACCTTGTGATCCACCTGCCTCGGCCTCCCAAAGTGCTGGGATTACAGGCGTGAGCCACTGTGCCCGTTTTGAGACAGAGTCTCTGTCACCCAGGCTGGAGTGCAGTGGCTCAATCTTGGCTCACTGCAACCTCCACCTCCTGGGTTCAAGCAATTCTCCCACCTCAGCTTCCTGAGTAGCTGGGATTACAAGAGTGCACCACCATGCCCAGATAATTTTTGTATTTGTAGTACAGACAGAATTTCACCATTTTGGTCAGGCTGGTCTTGAACTCCTGACCTCGTGATCTGCCCTCCTCAACCTCCCAAAGTGCTGGGATTACTGGCGTGAGCCACCATGCCCAGCCTAGTGTCTTATTTTTATAAGGTACAGAAAAGCTAAGTATATTTAGACATGCAAAAATTGAGTAAATGTCTTCCTAAAAAATTATGAAATAGTTTTTATTTACAAATACTGATACAGAACAGTTCAAAATTACTTTCTAAGTTTTTCACTGGAAATTAGGGCTACTAAAACTGTAGTTAATACATGTAATTAAAACTACTAGATATAGGCTGGGCATGGTGGCTCACTCCTGTAATCCCAGCACCTTGGGAGGCCAAGGCAGGTGGATCACGAAGTCAGGAGATCCAGACCATCCTGGCTAATGCGGTGAAACCCCATCTCTACTAAAAATACAAAAAATTAGCCAGGCATGGTGGGGGACACCTGTGGTCCCAGCTACTTAAAAAGCTGAGGCGGGAGAATGGCGTGAACCCAGGAGGCTGAGCTTGCAGTGAGCCGAGATCGCACCACTGCACTCCAGCCTGGGCAACAGACTGAGACTCCATCTCAAAAAAAAAAAAAAAAACTACTAGATATAAAAGAAACAATTGTATATACAGAGTATACAAAGAAGGATATGTTCTTGGTGAAGAAGTTTATAAAAAAAGATATGAGGTCTGGTGCAGTGGCTCAGGCCTGTAACCCCAGCACTTTGGGAGGCTGAGGCAGGTAGACACTTGAGGTCAGGAGGTTGAGACCAGCCTGGTTAACAGGGCAAAACCCTGTCTCTACTAAAAATACAAAAATTATCTGGGCGTGGTGGCACACGCCTGTAGTCCCAGCTACTCAGGAGGCTGAGGCAGGAGAATTGCTTGAACCCAGGCAGCGGAGGTTGCAGTGAGCTGAGGTCATGCCGCTACACTCCAGCCTGGATGACAGAGCGAGACTCCGTCTCAAAAAATAATAATAAAACATCAGGGTGTGGTTTGTTTGGGTTTGTTTTGTTTTGTTTTGTTTTTTGAGATGGAGTCTCACTCTGTCACCCAGGCTGGAGTGCAGTGGTGCGATCTCAGCTCACTGCAAGCTCCACCTCCCAGGTTCACGCCATTCCCCTGCCTCAGCCTCCTGAGTAGCTGGGACTACAGGTGCCTGCCACCACGCCTGGCTGATTTTTTTTGTTTTTTGTTTTTTTTTAGTAGAGACATGGTCTCACCATGTTAGCCAGGATGGTCTCGATCTCCTGACCTCATGATCCACCCGCTTTGGCCTCCCAAAGTGTTGGGATTACAGGCGTGAGCCACCGCGCCTGACTGGTTTGTTTTTTTCTTTTGTTTTGTTTTCTGGAAACAAAGTCTGACTCTGTCACCCAGGCTGGAGTGCAATGGTGTGATAATGGCTCACTGCAGCCTCAAACTCGTGGGCTCAAGTTATTCTCCTACCTTAGCCTCCCATGCAGCTAGGACTATAGGGGTGTGCCACCACACCCAACTGCCTTTATTTTTAAGTTTTTTATTTTTATAGAGACGAGGTCTCACCATCTTGCCCAGTTTCATCTTGAACTCCTGGGCTCAAGCAGTCCTCCTGCCTCAGCCTCCCAAAGTACTGGGATTACAGGCATGACCCACCACACTCAGTGGTTTTTGCTAAAGAAAAAATAATTTTCTCTAGTTTAGAGGTTATTTACAGGTTGTTTCAAAATGAAAGAAAAATCATACAAGTCTAAATTGGTCTAAAAAGTTGGGAAAAGGAAAAAATAGAAAAAATTTGTAAGAAGTCATAAATGGGTTACGGAAATCTTGTGTGGTCAAAAGCTGAGATTGGATGGATTAGTTTATAAGGTTGTATTAAAATTAGCTTTAGTATTGATAATGGATTAATATAAAAATAAAATTTCTTTTTCTCTTTTGAACAATAATTTCATGTATAATATTAATAACAGACAGCAAAATATTTTTGTTCAGCTTTTGAGTAAATTCCAAAAAAAATAGGGAGAGGAGAGACAGATTCTGTCTCATGCTGTCTTTCTTAGGTCTTTCAGTTGTTCAAAAAACTGAGTCTCCTCTCTATCATTATTTTTTATTATTTTAATTTATTTAGTTTTTCTTCTGTCTATGGAAGAGTAGAGGTTTTTGCTTTCTGAAATCTCTGAATTATCACTTCGGCTAAATGAATGACTATTATCTTACAGTGACCTGTCATCCTATGTTGATCAAGTGTTTTAAACCTTTCTTATTTTAACATCTGGTGTTTTAAACCTTTGACATTTGACACACTTCCCAAAATCATGTTTCAAATTCTAAAATTAAATCTTTTTGACCTGAACTAACTTGGACATAACAATTAGGGCCCCTGGTGGCCAGGCACGGTGGCTCATGCCTGTAATCCCAACACTTTGGGAGGCCAAGGTGGGCAGAACACTTGAGTCCAGGAGTTCAAGACCAGCCTGGACAACATGGTGAAACGCTGTCTCTGCAAAATATACAAAAATTAGCCAGGCATGGTGGCTCATGCCTAAGCCTGGGAGACAGAGGTTGCAGTGAGCTGAGATTGTGCCACTGCAATGTAGCCTGGGTGACAGAGCAAGACCATGTCTCAAAAAAAAAAAAAAACACAACTTGCCACATTGTTTCCAGGCACAGTGGCTCATGCCTGCAATCCCAGCACTTTGGGAGGCCAAGGTGGGAGGATCACTAACAGAGTTCAAGATCAACCTGGTTAATATAGCAAGACCGTGTCTCTAAAAAACATAAATTAATGAATTTTGAAAAAACAGGCCAGGCGCAATGGCTCACACCTGTAATCCTAGCACTTTGGGAGGCCAAGGCAGGCAGAGTGCCTGAGCTCATGAGTTCAAGTCCATCCTGGGCAACATGGTGAAACCCCATCTCTACTAAAATACAAAAAATTAGCCAGGTGTGGCAGCATGCACCTGTAGTCCCAGCTACTCAGGAGGCTGAGGCAGGAGAATTGCTTGAACCCAGGAGGTGGAGGTTGCAGTGAGTTGAGATCACACCACTGCACTCCAGCCTGAGTGACAGAGCGAGATTCCGTCTCCAAAAAAAAAAAAAAAAAAAAAAAATTAGGGCCCCTGAAAGGCCAAGAGAGACATATTAGGCTAATTTGGTAGGTTAAAATTATATAGGAAACATTGTCAAATAAGAAATGGTGTCTAGGCAAGGCACGGTGGTTCACGCCTGTAATCCCAGCACTTTGGGAGGCCAAGGTAGGTGGCTCACCTGAGGTTAGGAGTTCGAGACCAGCCTGGCCAACATGGTGAAACCCCATCTCTACTAAAAATACAAAAATTAGCCAGTTGTGGTGGCACATGCCTGTTTTAAGTTTCTTCATGATGTTTTGAAGAAACAACATTCCATTAATGAGTTGGCTCATTAATGGAATAGGTTCTTTCTTTTTCCATTTTGGCATACAAATTGTCTCTCCTCTGTCTCTCTGTCTCTCTTTTTTAAAAAAAGAAACAGGATGTTACTCTGTTCTTCAGGCTAGGGTGCAATGGCACAATCACAGCTTGCTATAGCCTTGACCTCCCAGACTCAAGTGATCCTCCCATCTCAGCCTCCACAGTATCTGGGACTACAGGTGTGTGCTACCATGCCCGGCTAGTGTGTGTGTGTGTGTGTGTGTGTGTGTGTGTGTGTGTGTATGTGTATGTGTGTAGAGACAGAGTCTCATTATGTTGCCAAAGCTGGTCCCAAACTCCTCAAGCATTCCTCCTGCCTTGGCCTCTCAAAATGCTAGGATTACAGGTGTGAGCCACCACACACAGCCCAGATTCTCTCTTCGATTGTAATCCTTCTGCACATTATATTTCTACTATTCAAGTTATTGTTACATATCTCTCATTTTACTTCTTCTGAGAAAACAAGAATGGTATTTGTATTAGTCTGTTCTCACACTGCTGATAAAGACATACCCAAGACTGGGCAATTTATAAAAGAAAGAGGTTTAATGGACATACAGTTCCACATGGCTGGGGAGGCCTCACAATCATGGTGGAAGGCAAGGAGGAGCCAGTCACGTCTTACATGGATGGCAACAGGCAAAGAGGAGAGCCTATGCAGGGAAACTCATTTTTTTAAAACCATCAGATATCATGAGACTCATTCACTATCACAAGAACAGCTCAGGAAAGACTTGCCTGCATAATTCAACCACCTCCCACCAGGTTCCTCCCACAACGGCAATTGTGGGAGTTACAATTCAAGATGAGATTTGGGTGGGGACAGAGCTAAATGATATCATTCCACCCTGGCCCCTCCCAAATGTCATCCTCACATTTCAAAACTAATCATGCCTTCCCAATAGTCTTCCAATGTCTTAACTCATTTCAGCATTAACTCAAAAGTCCACAGTTCAGTGTCTCATCTGAGACAAGGCAAGTCCCTTCTGCCTATGAGCCTGTAAAATCAAAAGCAAGTTAGTTACTTCCTAGATACAATGTGGGTACAGGCATTGAGTAAATACAGCCATTCCAAGTGGGAGGAATTGGCAAAAACAAAGGGGCTACAGGCCCTGTGCAAGTCCAAAATCCAGCAGGGCAGTCAAATCTTAAAGCTCCAAAAATTATCCCCTTTGACCGCATGTCTCACATCCAGGTCACGCTGATGCAAGAGATGTGTTCCCATGGTCTTGGGCAGCTCTGCCCCCAAGCTATACCTTGGCCCCTTTCAGTCATGGCTGGAGCAGCTGGGACACAGGGCACCAAGTCCCTAGACTGCTCACAGTAGAGGGACCCTGGGCCCAGCCCACAAAACCATTTTGTTCTCATAAACTTCTGGACCTGAGATGGAAGAGGCTGCTGCAAAGGTCTCTGACATGCCCTGGAGACATTTTCCTCATTTTCCTCATTGTCTTGGTGATTAACATTTGGCTCCATGTTATTAATGCAATTTTCTGCAGATGGCTTGAATTTCTTCTCAGAAAATGGGATTTTCTTTTCTATCGCATTGTCAGGCTGCAAATTTCTCAAACTTTATGCTCTGTTTCCCTTTTAAAACTGAATGCCTTGGCTGGGCATGGTGACTCACCACTGTAATCCCAGCATTTTGGGAGGCAAGGCAGGCAGATCACTTGAGGTCAGGAGGTCAAGACCAGCCTAGCCAACATGCCAAAACACCATCTCTACTAAAAGTACAAAAATTAGCCAAGCATGGTGGTGTACATCTGTAATCCCAGCTACTCAGGAGGCTGAGGCAGGAGAACCTCTTGAACCCAGAAGGCAGATGTTGCAGGGAGCCAAGGTCATGCCACTGCACTCCAGCCTGGGTGACTAACAGAGGGAGACTCTGTCTCAAAACAAAACAAAACAAAAAAACCTGAATGCCTTTAACAGCACCCAAATCACCTCTTGAATGCTTTGTTGCTTAGAAATTTCTTCTGCCAGATAACATAAATCATCTCTCTCAAATTCAAAGTTCCACACATCTCTAGGGCAGGGGCAAAATGCTGCCAGTCTCTTTGCTAAAACATAACGAGAGTTACCTCATCTTTGCTCCAGTTCCCAAGAAATTCCTCATCTCCATCTGAGACAACTTCAGCCTGGATTTCATCATCCATATCATTATCAGCATTTTGGTCAAAGCCATTCAGTAAGTCTCTAGGAGGTTCCAAATTGTCCCACATTTTCCTGTCTTCTTCTGAGCCCTCCAAACTGTTCCAACCTCTGCTGTTACCCGGTTCCAAAGTTGCTTCCACATTTTTGGGTATCTTTTCAGCAACTGGTAACAATTTACTGTATTAGTCTGTTCTCACACTGCTGATAAACACATACCCAACATTGGGCAATTTACAAAAGAAAGAGGTTTAATGGACATACAGTTCCACATGGCTGGGGAGGCCTCACAATCATGGTGGAAGGCAAGGAGGAGCAAGTCACATCTTAGGTGGATGGCAGCAGGCAAAAAGGAGAGCTTGAGCAGGCAAACTCCCATTTTTAAAATCATCAGATCTCACAAGACTCATTCACTATCACAAGAACAGCACAGGAAAGACCCACCCCCAGTAATTCAACCAACTCCCACCAGTTTGCTCCCATGACGTGGGAATTGTGGGAGCTACAATTCAAGATGAGATTTGGGTGGGGACACAGCCAACCATATCCGTATTCCAAAGACTAGAGATGATTCAGCAAAGCTGGCAAATCTCCCTCCTTTGGAATCCTGCTGGGCACAGTCTGTTTTCCGTTGGCAATGCTCTGTGGCTAAAGCTATATATCAAGCACTCTCCCTGTATGCCCAGGGACTCCTCCAGAAGAGGAGGGCATGTGAGGTTGTAAGGGTGGGTTTCACTGAGTGGAGTGTAGGAAAATAGCCTGTTGCCTGGCAAGAAGTATGCCCTCTTGAGGCAAAACCACTAAGATGAGCAGTGGTTGACTCCTGCATACCAAAGGGTCCTGCGGCAAGGTCTTTATACAATGCCTGTAGCATAGATAACCCCTCACAAGGATGCTTATCTAACCTCCCCATTGGTCACAAGTTTTGCAGGAAAGTCTGAGACATAACCAGCTGCACGTTTTACCAAAAAAGCTTGCTACTTTTTGGAGGGCAGGTGCAGGGATCCATCATCTCAAAGCTGCCTAAGACATTGCTTCTGTTTCTAAGTCCCTGTTAAATGTTCTGGGAAACTGGACCTATCAGCCTCTTTCTTTGACCTCTCATCTCTCTCTGCCTTTGGTGGTAGATTTGCATAGACCTGCTCCCTGCAAAACATACTTCTCCCGTGGCATAATGAGCAATCTGGGGCCATTTTTTGATGTTTGATAATTGTCAGTGTTTAAGTCTCACCCTCCCTCTTTCCTTTGTGCTCACATCTGGGGAAACTGGTAAGAAAGCCTGGGTGCTCCCTTCTTTGGTGACACCAGAAGATTTGAACCACACAAGCCCCTGCCTGTATGTGGGGACTCTCCCATCAGTCCCACCCCCAACCACAATAAAAACCCAGTCCAGCCTCCTTTCCTTGCTGTCTTAAGCCATTTTGGACCTGCCTGGGAAGCCTCGCTGCTGCCCTCAATTATGTATAAAATAAACCTTTTCACACCCTCCTTGGGGTGTATGTGTTTGTGTGCATCATCAGTCTCAAAATTGTGCGTGGGTCATCTGAGTCTGCAGGTAACCACACAGTCGGCACTGTCAGCAGATGTCTGGGTGATGACCAACCCACCCAGTGGTATGGCTTCCATTGCCTCAGCATATTCATTCACCAGCTCTCTGCTGGCTGGCCAGCATGTGCTCTGAGCTGTGCTGCTTTGTGTGTCATTGTTGAGTCCAACAGAACCCTCCAAAAAAAGCTCCAGGGCCTGGGGGGAAAATAGGGGCTTTACTGGGCAAATTTCAGCTGGACAACTCGCCTAAGGCTTGAGGGGCAAGAACCACAGTCACCACTGGCCCCTGTGGGTGTGGGGAGGGGTGGGGAGCACCGTGGCTCCCAGATACCCCATGTGGCTTCTTCTATGTGCAGAGTTTTCTCTGCCCATTGGCTAAGCTCTGAGCAGTTCCAAATGTCAGAACATCAACTGTGGAGACTGCTCCCCTATGGAAATTTGATATAAGAAAATGATGGGTTAAGGATAAATGTCATATGTGGGTACTGGAATAACCAGCTAGCCATTTGGAAGATAAAATTAGATCCATTCTTCACATCATGTAGCAGAATAAACTGCAAATGAAACAGAGAGGTAAATGTAAAGAAACAAAACCAAACAAGTACTAGATTAAAACATGAATAAATTATTCTAGAAACTGAGAGGGAAATTTTTACTATTACTCAAAATCAAGAAACAAAAGAGAAAATATCGACAAATTTAACCACATGAAATATTTTTACATGACCAAAACCAACATAAAGTAAAAAAACGATAAACTGAGAAAAATATTTATAACTTATATTACAGCTAGCACATATAAAATAATATACAAAAGATTATTTTAAGATTAGAGTTGTCAGGCGGGGTTCGTTCATACCTGTAATCCCAGCACTTTGGGAGGCCAAAGTAGCAGGACCACTTGAGCCTAGGAGTTTAAGACCAGCCTGGGCCACTTAGGGAAACCCTGTCTCCACACAAAAATTTTTTTAATTAGCCTGGTGCGGTGGCACACTCCTATGGTCCCAACAATTTTGGAGGCTGAGGCAGGAAGATTGCTTGAGTCCAGGAGGTTAAGGATACAGTAAGGCATGATGGCACCACTGCACTCCAGCCTGGACAACAGAGCAAAACCCTGTCTAAAAAAGATTAGAGTATCATTTTCAACAAATGTTGAAACTACTGAGTAACAATATACCAACAAATGAACTCCAGTCCTTACCTCATACAATGTATAAAAATCGACTTAAAATGTATCATCAACTAAATGTATAAAACTTAGAAGAAGAAAACATAGGAGGTCGGGCACCATGGTTCATGCCTGTAATCCCAGCACTTTGGGAGGCCGAGGCAGGTGGATCACAAGGTCAGGAGTTCAAGGCCAGCCTGACCAACATGGTGAAACCCCATCTCTACTAAAAATTAGCCAGGTGTGGGGGCATGTGCCTGTAGTCCCAGCTACTCAGGAGGCTGAGGCAGGAGAATCGCTTGAACCCAGGAGGTGGAGGTTGCAGTGAGCCGAGATCGCGCCACTGCACTCCAGCCTGGGCAACAGAGTGAGACTCCATCTAGAAAAAAGGAAAAAAAAAACATAGGAGAAAACCTTAGAGACCTTGACTTGGCAAGAATTAATTAATTTTATTATTATTAGTTTTTGTTTTATTGAGTGCTTGTGTGCCAAATACTAAGTGCTGGGGCTATATCAGTGAACAAGCAGCCTCCACCTCACAGGTTCAAGTGATTCTCCCTGCCTCAGCCTCCCGAGTAGCTGGGATTACAGGTATCCACCACCATGCCCAGCTACTTTTTGTATTTTTAGTAGAGACGGGGTTTCACCATGTTGGCCAGGCTGGTCTTGAACTCTTGACATCAAGTGACCTTCCCACCTTGGCCTCCCAAAGTGCTGGGATAACAGGCATGAGCCACCGCACCCAGGCTATTATTATTTTTTGAGACAGAGTCTCATTCTGTCACTCAGGCTGGAGTGCAGCGGTGTGATCATGGCTCACTGCAGCCTTGACTTCCTGGGTCCACTCCCACCTCAACCTCCCAAGTAGCTGGGACTACACGTATGTGCCACCATGCCCAGCTAACTTTTGTATTTTTTGTCACCATGTTGCTCAGGCTGGTCTCAAACTCCTGGGCTTAAGTGATCTGCCCACCTTGGCCTCACAAATTGCTGAGATGACAGGTGTGAGCTGCTGTGCCCACCCAAGAATTTACTAAATAAGAAACAAAAAGTATGAACTTTGAAGGAAAGAAATCCGTTAATTCCTTTATCAAAATTTAAAACTTTTGCTCCTCAAAATGAAATGAAATGAAAAGGCACAACTGTGAGAAAATATTTGCAAAACATATATTTGCACATAGGACCAGTATCCAATCCTATAAAGAACTCATAACTCAATAAGACAAATGACTATTTAAAATGGGCAAAAAATGTAAACAGCTGCTTCACCAAAGAATATATATACATAGCAAACAAGCACATGAAAAGGCCCTCAGCACATTAAGCATTAAAGAAATGCAAATAAAAACCACAATGAGGCTAGGCACAGTGGTTCATGCCTGTAATCCCAGAACTTTGGGAGGCCAAGACAGATGGATCACTTGAAGTCAGAAGTTCGACACCAGCCTGGCCAACACGGCGAAACCCTGCCTCTACTGAAAATACAAAAATTAGCCGGGCATGGTGGTGTGTGCCTGTAATCCCAGTTAGTTGGGGGGCTGAGGCAGGAGAATCACTTGAACCCGGGAGGCAGACTTGCAGTGAGCCGAGATCACGCCAAGGCACTCCAGCCTGGGCGGCAGAGTGAGACCCCATCTCAAAAAAAGAAAAACACAATGAGATGTCACTGTACTTCCACCAGTATGGCTAATTTTGTACAAATTGACAATACCAAGGGCAGGCAAGTATATGGAGCAACTGGAGCTGCCATATACTGCTTGAGGGGGGTCAAGTGGTGAAAAACACTTTAGAAAGAGGTTGACAGTTTCTTTAAAACAAACAAAAGCAGGCCGGGCGCAGTGGCTCACACCTGTAATCCCAGCACTTTGTGGGGCAGAGGCAGGTGGATCACTTGAGGTCAGGAGTTCAAGACCAGCCTGGCCAACATGGTGAAACCCCATCTCTACTGAAACTACAAAAATTAACCGGGCGTGGTGGTGCCTACCTGTAATCCCAGCTACTCAGTTGGCTGAGGCAGAAGAATTGCTTGAACCCAGGAGGCAGAGGTTGCAATGAGCCTGGATCATGCCACTGCACCCCTGCCTGGACAACAGAGTGAGATTCCGTCTCAAAGAAGAGAGAGAGAAAAAAAAGAGAATGGGAGGGAGGGAGGGAAAAAGAAAAGAAAGAAAGAAAAAAGAAAAAGGAAAGAAGAAAAAGAGAAAGAAGGAAGCATAGATACACACAAAAACTTACATACAAATGTCTGTAGCTAAAAAATGGAAACAACCCATGTCCAATATCTGGTGAATGGATTAAAAAATTGTGGTACATACATATAATGGAGTATTGCCCAACAATTTAAAGGAACAAACTATTGATATATGCAGCAAATGGCTAAATCTCAAAATAACTATGCTGAGTGAAAGAGGCCAGACCCACCCATACTCCAAAATAATATATCTTCTATGATTATATAATATCATACAAAGTACAAACTGAGTTAGAGTGACAGAAAGCAGACCCAGAGATGGGGGCATTTGGGGCTGATGGACCTGTTTAGTATCTTAATTGTGGGGATAGTTTCACAGGCATCTACTTATGTCAACATTTTCATCAAACTATGCTTAAAGTATGTTCAACTTATTGTCTGTGCAATTTATACCTCAATAAAACAACAAAAATACAGCAGTAAGGACATAGCAGTCAAATATATTTTTAAAAATCAATGTATTATCAGCCTTATAGTATATTTCCCCATAAGAAATGTTTATTTCTCTTCTCTGAACAGAGTATTTCTAAATATCCTCAGTTATACATATTAATTAGGTTGAGGATAAACTGAATGATAGTAAATGAAATCAGATCTGAGGATATGAATTTTAAATTGATTTTTAAGTTTACTCTTTATCACTTATCTGGTGTCAAATTGATTACCTGTAAGTTCTCAGGTTGCATCACAAAAACACTATCAGGGATTTTTGGCAATTTTTTTTTTTTTTTTTTGAGACAGAGTCTTGCTCTGTCGCCCAGGCTGGAGTGCAGTGGCGCGATCTCGGCTCACTGCAAGCTCCGCCTCCTGGGTTCACGCCATTCTCCTGCCTCAGCCTCCCAAGTAGCTGGGACTACAGGTGCCTGCCACCACGCCTGGCTAATTTTTTGTGTTTTTTTTAGTAGAGATGGGGTTTCACCGTGTTTGCCAGGATGGTCTCGATCTCCTGACCTCGTGATCCACCCACCTCGGCCTCCCAAAGTGCTGGGATTACAGGCGTGAGCCACCGTGCCCGGCCCGATTTTTGGCAATTTTTAATCTTAAACATGGCACTTTACCCAGCTGAAAAACTACCTTTTCCTAGTCACCCTTGGAGCTAGAACTGGTCTTGTAACACACTTTAGGCCAAAAAGATATAAGTAAAAGTCACAGGGTGCAGTTCTGAAACAGGGTGCAGTTCTGAAACACGTGGGGTTGACTAAGCATACATTTGCTTTCGTCTTTTGTTTTTTCTCATTCTGCCTGAAATCTGGATATGATTCTAGTGATGAAGCAGTCTTCTTGCAATCATGAGGCAAAAAAAAAAAAAAAGAAAGAAAGAAAGCTGCTTATTAAGATGGCCAATGGAAAATAAAGGGGGAGCCTAGAGGCCTGGTGGCATTGTGTGGCCCTGGATGGGCTCCGTATTCCTAGAAAAATTGACTCATTAAAAAAAAAAAAAAAACCTATTTGGTTCAGCCACTGTAATCAGGTTTCTCTTGCACAGTCAATGCCAATCTTAAGTGAGACAGTAACATGTTAAATTGGTTAAAAAAAAATGTGAACACAACCTCAAAAGAATAGTTTCCAGCATAGCACTTCTGGTCTCTCTCTTTCCATACACACACACACACACACACGTGTGTTTCTGGCTCATAACTGCCATAGCCCTTGTTACAGTCGTTTGTTATAACATTGGATGCATTAGGCTTCAGGGAAGAAAATTTCTCTGACCTCCTGCCCGCAGGACCCTAATCTCCCCCTACCTTTCTGATTGCAGGTCATAAGACCATCATTCCAGAGAGGGTCCCACCTCATAGCCTGGTGGAAAAAATATTGATGTCATGAAGCTTCCATAAAAACCCAAGAGGACTGGGTTTGTAGAGCCTCTGGATAGCTGAACACATGGAGGTTCCTGGAGGGTTGTGTACCCGGCAAGGGCACGGAGGCTCTGCACCCCTCTCCCCATGCCTTGCCCTACACATCTCTTTATTTGTATCCTTTGTAATATCCTTCATTATAAACTGGCAAACATAAGTAAGGGTTTCCCTGAGTTCTGTGAGCTGTTCTAGCAAATCAAACCCAAAGAGGGAGTCATGGAAACCTCAACTTGAAGGAAGTCAATCAATTCTGGAGGCCTGGGCTGTGACTCATGTCAGGGCCTGGGGAGTCGGGAACTGACTTGAAGGAAGTCAATCAGTTCTGGAGGCCCAGGCTGTGACTCGTGTGGGGGATTGGGCAGTCGGGAACTGAGCCCTCATCCTGTGGGATCTGGCACTATCTCCAGGTAGGCAGTGAAGGAGGTGAACTGGAGGACACCCAGTAGAATTGATTGCTTGCTGATGGGGAGAAATCCCCATATATTTCGGGGCTACGTAAGTCTTCTGTGTTAATTGTTAGTATGAGAGCAGAGGAAAAATAGGGTTTGGGAGTTTTTCTGAAACAATTTTCTGGTCTCCTAAGGTAGGTGTGGGTTTGAATCCCACTTGTGGCAGTGTGAGCAGAAAAAAAAAGTTTGAGTTTTTCCAAAACAATTGGTGTCAAAACATGGTGAAACCCCGTCTCTACTAAAAATACAAAAATTAGCTGGGCATGGTGGCAGGCGCCTGTAATCCCAGCTACTCAGGAGGCTGAGGTAGGAGAATGGCTAGAACCCGGGAGGCAGAGGTTGCAGTAAGCCAAGATCATGCCATTGCACGCCAGCCTGGGTGACAACAGTGAAACTCGGTCTCAAAAAAAAAAAGATAAAAAATAAAAAAAGTAAACTGTATACTCATGAACGATATGTAAATTGTGTATATATACATTATATATATCATATACAATTTGTTGCAGGGATTGTGCCTCACACTATTGTGGCACATAGTTAACAGATCCTGTAAGGCTGTTGTCTTTGCATCTGATGCTGGAACAGGGCAGACAGTTGGGAAGGGAAGATGGATGTAAAGTGAGGAGAGTAAGGACAAGTTGAGGTCTCTGACCTCAAGCTGGAGCCCAGGATGGGCTGAAACCCCTTTGTTGCCCTATAGGAGAAGCTGGAGCCTTTAGTCTTGGAGCTTAAGGAGCCAGAGGAAGAGGGGGCAGCTGCTGCCTCATGTCGCCCAGGTGAACCAGCAGACACAATGGCACCTGCCCAGACCTTCTGTAGTCCTCACCATCTCTGGACACACTCTGTAATTCCTACGTTTATTCTGTGTATTGCCTACTGTCTCCATTCACATGTATGGTCCAGAAAGACATGGATTTGTTAGGCACGTTGCTTGTTCACTGATGTAGCCCCAGCACTTAGTGCTTAGCACACAAGCACTCAATAAACATTGTGCTGTTGAAGGAAAAAGAGTGACAGAGACACAGAAGGGACGTGCTAGAGAGAATGTCAACTGCTAAATCTAAGTGAAGGGCATGCAGGTATTCATTGTATTATTCTTTCAACTTTTATGAATGTATGAACATTTGCAAAATAAAAAAGATGTGGAGGAGGGAGAAAAACAAAAACCAGTATGCACTGAGGTCTGAGGTGAAGGTCCTAGGAGCATCAGTTCTCTGTTGGGATCAAGGTTGCTGGGACAGAGCTTGACCCCTGTCAACTGCTAAAACAATCCAGGACAATCCAACAGTAGAGCCGAATTTCGATTACCTTGGTCCTGAGCTTCACAGCCCTTTGGCAGAGGAAATCCTGTTGACACTGAGGTGTAACCACAAGACTGGCCCAAACTGACCCTATTCTGTTGGTAACAGGAGGTACAGCAGAGCCAAAACTGAAAGTCATGCACAAAGGAGGAAAATCATAACTCGGAACCAACGTTTCCTCCCTGTGGAGCCAAGAAGACAGGGACATGACCGGAGCTTGAGGGGCGGAACGCTTTCAGAAAGGAAGGGTCCATCATCCTGGAAGATCTGGTGCTGAAACCTGCCATTCCACACCTTACCATAAATGGCCAAGTTGAAAGCCCTCCTATCGAAACCAGTCCGCCAGCACGTCTGTGTGCCAACCTGTCCTCCCTAACCCATCGAGTTTGACCTAAGCCCACATGTGGGAGACACATTTGAGCCGTGCCTCCGGTCTCCTTGGCCGTCGACCTTGAAATAATAAAGCCTTCTCTTTTCTCAAAAACTGGTGCTATAGTATTGGCTTCTACTGCGCCAGGCAACGGGCCCATTGCTCGAAACGCGCGTGGTGGATGGAAGCTCCGTGAAGTGCGAACCCCTGCCCGCAAGGGCTGCTGTTAAGTTCGCTGAAGAGTAGCACATACTTGGCGTTTGCCTGGTGCGTGGCAATTACGGAATTATCGCCACATCCTCCCGGCCTCCGCTTCCAACAGCGCGGGCCAGACACTCGCTTCAAGCCCACTCCCCAACCTTAAGCCTTCCCCGCCGCCCCCCCGCAGCCCCCAGCTCCGCCCTGTGGAGAAGCCTCTTGAGAGTCTGGGCCCGGCCATGCGCCCAATGGACGACGCGGACCTGACCTTCGGGAGTGGGGCCAGCGGAAGGTGGACTAGGCGCCAGCCTTCCCCTCCCCTGACACCGCTCCAAACCAGCCCCACCCTCCCTACCGCGGCTGTCAGGTCCTGGGCTGTGCCCGAAGCCTCCACACGGATGTGGCCCGCCCCTCTCCCCCAGGTGCGCGGTGTAAACACACCAAAAAGCAAACACCAGGGCGAGTGGGCGACGGAGGCGTTCGCTGTTCAGTGACGCCCCCTGTCGGGAGCACGCCGGGCCGAACACAACGAAGAGGGGCTGCGCCGCGCACCTCGCAGCACTCGGCCTCCTAAATGGGAGGAATAACCTCACGCAAGTCATCAAACAAGAGGACTTCAGTGTCGCAACGAAGGAAGAGAAAGGGCCCCTGAGAAGGCGACATTCGCACTGCAGCGGCGCAGGGACCAGCCAGGCGGCTGAGGGCAAGGTCGTTCCCAGCAGCGGGAACCGCAAGGGCAAAGACTCGGAGGGGGGAACCAGCTCGAGTTCCAGGACGGCCGAAGCCAGCGCAAGTCGAGGAGGGACTGCGGGGCCAGTAGGGGTGTCCTCCACAGGGCGACGGCGGCAGGAGCTCGGGAACCGGGACTGCCAACGGCCAAGGCTCGGCTGTGGGCTGTAGACTCCGCGCCCGGAAGTGCGGCCAGGGAGCCGGCCGGGCCCATTGCCCAGAGCTGTTCGGCCCCTCTAGGGATCGCGGAGGTCTGGCTCTCAGTGGCTCCTGAGAGCTCCCTGCAGTCGGTCACCGAGGAAGGCTTCGGGCGGGCAGGCGGGCCAAATGACGTAAACATGCGTTGCCTTCCAGGATTGGCGAACTCGGCTGTGGGGGCGGGAACTGAGGGGCAGGAGCCCCCAGGGATTGGCGGCTGCGCAGACGGGGCGGGGCAGCCCTTTGTCTGAAGGTGCTGCAGGATGCCGTTCCTTCGCGCGTGAGGCTGCGGCGCTGACGGTGAGTGGGGGTCGCGTGTCGTCGCCAGCCAGGACCCTCTCCCATCACGGACACCCGAGCTGGTGCGTCCTCCACACGAATCGTGGACTCTTCCCCGCGAGCACGCACTGCCTCCTGCGTTTACGCTGGTTCCCTCCCCTCACGGACGCGCGGCGGCCTCCTCCCCAGGGCCAAGGCCGCGCCCTCTCCCCCGTTCGGGGTTCCCACCCTTCCGCTCGCCGGCCTTGGACCCCCTCAGGCCCTCCCGCACCCCCGTCCGCCTTGGACGGCCTCGGTCCCTTCCCCGCCCCTCCCCCCTAGGGCCCCCTCAGACCGGCGTCCCTCCCACCTTGGATCGCCTCAGATCTCCGGCGTTCCTCCCCTCGTGCCCTCCCGCGCGTTTTCTACCGGGCGCCGTGCCTAGGGCCAGGATGGCCGGAGTCCTAGGGGCGCAGTCTGGAGCCCCGGGCCGCTCTTCTTGCCGCGCTTCTCGGGGTCTCGTGTCCCCTGGGATGGGCCCGGAAAGGGGTGGGGAACTTCCCCAAAATATAAAAATGGAGGTTTTTTCTGTTTTATGCACATCCTGAGGAGCCCCATGAAGACCCCGGCGGCGCACCGGGAGCGCCACTTTATTTAGCTATAAAAAGTCTTCCCGCGTCAAGACGAAAACGAGCTGCTTTCGTCTCAGCAGTTGGTCGAGTGTGCTACTTGCTGGGTGTCTTATCCTCTCCCCATTTTGCTATCGATGCTGTCTTTTCTGTTACTGTGTCAGAGTCCTGTTTTAATGAATGAGCCCAACTCTGCAACACAGCAAATATTTTCCTTGTTGTTTATTGGCTTAATTTTAAAATTGAAAATAATATGCAATACTTCTTCTAATGCAGGCATGTCAGAAATATATAAAAGTCATCCCCCCCAACACTCTGCCAGTGTGTGAAGAGGCAGGAACTGTGAACAGTTTCAGAATTTTTGAATGCAGTTAGAGCTCTAGGCACGCGCGCACACCCTTTTTTCTGTCATCAAAGGGAAGCTGGTGTCGTTTGATTAACACCAGGGGCGGCAGGGGGCGCTCCAGTCGTCCTCCGCCGGGTGGCTACTCGTAGATTTTTCAGTTCGTACATGTCTTCTGGACATAGGTTTCTCTGTCCGGTGGACTCTACGAAGTGGGTAAGGGTGGGAGATTGCCATTGACATTCCCGCCCTGGACTGGGCTCTGGTCCTGTGGGCTTGACAGATCACTGCATTCCTGCCAGGTCGACGTTTTTCGTTTATTGGTGAGATTGAAATCCCTTCATTTGTGTTTTCGCCGTTTGTATTTCTTTGTGATTTGCCAGCTCATATTTTTTTCCACGTATGTTGAAAACATACTTCTCAGTTTGTCTTTTGACTCTGATTATGGTGTTTGGTACTGGTTTGGGCTTTTTCAAAATAGAAAATTTAAAATTTTTAAGAGTCAAATATTTTGCCTTAAGGCATTTTGGGCTTTGTGCTGTGTTTTAAAGGGCTTTCCCCACTCCAAGATTATTTTTAAAATAAACTCTCGTTTTTCAGTGGTACTTGTAAAATGTTGGATACGTCTGGAATTTATTTTATTGTGGGGTGAGTTTGGAATCCAGCTTTTGGAATTCCTTTTTTCCCCTAAATCATAGCCATCTCTAACACCATTGATCTTCCCATTGATTTGAAAAACCACTTTTGTCATATACTAAATTGTTGCATGCCTTTAGGTCCATTTTTGGAGTTTGGTAGCTTTGATGCGCATATGATTTTGATTTATAAGCTGCAGATCTATGGATCTCTGCTTTTTGCTTTTGGTATTTTGCTTAGAACAGCCCTTCCCACATGAAATAATAAAAATATACCTGTATTTTTATTAAAGTTCTTTTTTATTGAATATAATAATTACACACATTTATGGGATACATGTGATATTTTGATACAAGGATAGCATACAATGTATAATGATCAAATCAGGGTAATTAGGATATCTGTCACCTCAAACATCATTTTTTGTGTTGGAAACATTTCACATCTCTTCTTCTGGTTGTTTTGAAATATACAATAAATTACTAACTATAGTCATCTTACCGTGGTATCAAACACTGGAACTTATTCATTATATCTGACTGTATGTTTGTAGTCATTAACCCACCTCTATTCATCTCATACGTCCCCCCAACCCCACCCTTCCCATCCTCTGGTAACCATCATTCTACCCTCTACCTCCATGAGACCAACTTTTTTAACTCACACATACGAGTGAAAACATGCAATATTTGTCTTTCTGTACCTGGCTTATTTCAATTAATATAATGACCTCCAGTTCCACCCCTGTTGCTGCAAATGACATAATTTCCTTATTTTTATAGTTGAATCATATTCCATTGTGTATATATACCACATTTTCTGTATCCATTTATTTGATGTACATTTCGGTTGATTCCATATCTTAGCTATTGTGAATAGTGCTGCAGTCAACATGTATGTTCAGATATCTTTTTGATATACTGACTTCCTTTCTTTTGGGTATATAACAAGCAGTGGAATTGCTGGGTCATATAGTGGGTCTTTTTAGTTTTTTTCATATGCCTGTTGGCCATACATATTGTCTTTTTTTGATAAATTACTCGGATCATTTACCTGTTTTTAAATCAGATAGTTGTTTCTTTCTATTGAATTTTGACTCCCTTCTGCATTCTGGTTATTAATCCCTTATCGGATGGATAGTTTGTAAATATTTTCTCCCATTCTGTGTGTTGTTTCTTCACTCTGCTGATTTCCTTTCCTGTACAGAAGCTTTTTAGTTGATGTAATTCTGTTTGTCTAGTTTGCTTTTGTTCCTGTGCTTTTGAGGTCTTACCCAAAAAATATTTTCCCAGATGAGTGTCCTCAAGTGTTTCCTTGATGTTTTATAGTTTTCTTTATAGGGATCCTATGCATTTCTAAGGTTTAATCTTGTTTCTTGTTGCTATTTGTTGAACAGATTTTTTTCCCTTCATATTTTCTGACTAGGTGTTACTGGTATATAAGAAAGCTATCAATTTGGTTGTTTGTTTTTTGTTTGTTTTGTTTGTTTATTTGCTTTTTGTCTTTTGAGATGGAGTCTCACTCTGTTGCCCAGGCTGGAGTGCAATGGCGCGATCTTGGCTCACTGCAAACTCCACCTCCCGGGTTCAAGCAATTCTCATGCCTCAGCCTCAGGAGGAGCTGGAATTACAGGCACGTGCCACCACACCCGGCTAATTTTTGTATTTTTAGTAGAGGTGGGGTTTCCCCATGTCACCCAGGCTGGTCTTGAATTCCTGACTGTTGGGATCAAGCCCCCCAAAATCTGGCCATAAACTGGCCCCAAAACTGGCCATAAACAAAATCTCTGTAGCACTGTGAAATGTTCATGATGGCCATAATGCCCACGCTGGAAGGTTGTGGTTGTGGGTTTACCAGAATGAGGGCAAGGAACACCTGGCCGCCCCAGGGCAGAAAACCCCTTAAAGGCATTCTTGAGCCACAAACAATAGCATAAGCGATCTGTGCCTTAAGGACATGCTCCTACTACAGTTAACTAGCCCAACCTATTCCTTTAATTCAGCCCATCCCTTCGTTTCCCATAAGGGATACTTTTAGTTAAATTAGTATCTATAGAAACAATGTTAATGACTGGCTTGCTGTTAATAAATACGTGGGTAAATCTCTGTTCGGGGCTCTCAGCTCTGAAGGCTGTGAGACCCCTGATTTCCCACTTCACACCTCTATATTTCTGTGTGTGTGTCTTTAATTCCTCTAGCGCCGCTGAGTTAGGGTCTCCCCGACCAAGCTGGTCTCGGCACCTGACCTCAGGTGATCTGCCCACCTTGGCCTCCCAAAGTGCTGGGATTACAGGCATGAGCCACTGTGCCCAACCAGAAAGCTATCAATTTCGATACATATTTTTGATCGTTAATTCTGGAAAGGTTGCAGGTTAGGGTTAGTTTAGGTTAGTTAGGGTTAGTTTAGATTAGGTTAAGTTTAGCAGTGTTTCACCTTGTGCTCACAGGTGGCTCAGAAGCTGCCTCTCTTGAAAGGGCTTTCACCCTAGCTGGTAGGGGCTCCTTGGTGATGAAGAGGGAGCAGTGCTTGTTAGCAGAAAGTCCAGGGAGTGAGGATGATGAGGAGCAGGAGAAGGCGGTGGCTCTGGAGGAGATCCTGGCAGCTCACCCCAGATCAGGAGACTCCAAATGTGCCTGTCCCAGTGTGTGACCATGTGCAGGGTCCTCTGGAATGACAGGCACACTGCTTTGTCACATCATGACAGTCAGGAATTCCAAAAAGAGTGATAGGAATGTCTCACTGCGATGTGGCTTTTGATCACCTAAAGAAAACTGGAAAGCCAATTGCTGCTAATAACATTGATCTATTGTTTTTGTTTTGGATTATTCCTTAGGGAAATTTTCAAGATTGAAATTCCTGAGTTTGAAAAATGAACTCCTCATGCTGCCACCTTTGTAACCAGTGGGTGGGAGGGATCATTGCTCAACCAGTACCGTGAGTGGGTGTTCTCTATATTGCCCATTTGTTAGCTGTTGGCATGGCCTCAAGAGGGGGCTCCTCAAACCACTTCCAGTATTCTGTGGCGGTGATCTCCAGCCTGTCCCAGCCCCTGGCCCTGGAGCCTGGCATCTATAGAGGACTCGTGATGAGCCTGTCTTTTAATTTTTAAAAACTGTCCACATCATCCTCCTTCCCTGCCTGAACTGTGTTCTCATGGAGCGAAGCTTGGAGTTGGACGTCAGAATCCCGCGAAGTGTGGATGGAGTGTGTTGTTAAAAGCCAGTTTCTGGCACCCCAGATAGCTCTTATGTTTTCCTGTCTTGAGTATGCAAGGTTTAGGTTGAGGTCCATGGTGTTTGCCTGGCCTGGTATCCTGTTACAGGCTTGTTCCAGGAAACTGAAACCTTTATTTGCCATAGTGTAAGTAAGGAAAAAATTTAAACTAGTTAATACCACTTTTAAAATGTATTTTGTTCATATATTTTTTTTATTTTTATTTATTTATTTATTTATCTATTTTGAGATAGGGATTCATTTTGTTGCCCAGGGTGGAGTGTAGTGGCGCAGTTACAGCTTACTGCAGTCTTGACCTCCGGACTGGACTCAAGCAATCTTCCCATCTCAGCCTCCAGAGTACCTAGGTCTACAGACCAGCTAATTTTTAAAATTTTTTTATACAGACAGGGTCTCACTATATTGTCCAGGGTGTTCTTGAACTCCTGAACTCAAGTGATTCTCCCACCTTGGCCTCCCAAAGTACTGGGATTATAGGTGTGAGTCACCATGCCTAGCCATTTTTGTTTATTTATTACCAGAACACAATCAGACTTTGTGATAGGAATTTTTTTTTTTTTTTTTTGAGACACAGTCTTGCTCTGTCGCGCAGGCTGGAGTGCAATGGCACAATCTCGGCTCACTGCAACCTCTGCCTCCCAGGTTCAAGGTATTTTCTTGCCTCAGCCTCCTGAGTAGCTGGGATTACAGGTGCCCACCATGCCTGGCTAATTTTTTGTATTTTTAGTAGAGACGGGGTTTCACTATGTTGGCCAGGCTGGTCTCGAACTCCTGACCTTGTGATCCACCTGCCTCGGCCTCCCAAAGTGCTGGGATTACAGGTATGAGCCGCTGCGCCCGGCTGATTTTTTTTTAATTAGCAATATGTGATGGTCATCTTTCAATAGAGACCTGATACTGCATTTTGTGTTTATGCTTTTCTAAGACTCACCCCAGGTGGCAGTCTTTCCCTTTCACTTCTCCTTGCCTCACACTTGTTGACAGCCTGGTATTGTCCTTTGGAGTTTTTCCTCTGTGTGTTAATCAAATAGATAATAACACCTTATCCAGCAGCATCCTCCTCTGAGCCAAGCCTGTTCTCAGCGCTCTCCTCTCACCAACCACATGATCTCCAGGCCTTCAAAGGAGTGTGTCATCTGGATTTATAGGTGGGGCCTCAATGCAGCTGGCCCAAGTGAGGCAGGTGAACCAGTCCCAGGTCCTTGTGACACACATACCCTTCATGGGCTCGGGGTCATAGTTTACAAAATGAGATTGTCCCCTGCATGCTGACCCCATGCTGCATTTTCACTCACCCATCTGGTGACCTGACACAACATACATCTTTCTCTTTAGCAGGTGTGTAACTTGTATGTGAAAGGACCAACATAGCATTTGCCTCAGCAACATCCTTGAGTCTGCACCCTCACCCACATCCATTCTTATAAGGTACCCACTATCCAAGGGCCAGTCTGATTTGCCTAAATACTGCTAGGTGGCCTTCTTAAGAGTATGAGAAACTCCACTTTCCCACGCCTGCCAGTGGAAAGTGTTGACTCCATACTTGGCTATTACAAATGGCATATAGTATGAGCTCATTGGTCTTCATTCATTTATTCAACAAACAGGCCGGGTGTGGTGGCTCAGGCCTGTAATCTTGACACTTTCAGAGGCCAAGGAGGGAGGATCCCTTGAGCCCAGGAGTTCAAGATCAGTCTGGGCAACATAGCAAGACCTCGTCTCTACCAAAAAAAAAAAATTAAGAAATTATCCAGGCATGGTGGTGTGACCTGTATTCCTAGCTACTTGGGAGGCTGAAGTGGAAGGATCACCTGAGCCCAGGAGTTGGAGGCTGCATTGAGCTGTGATTGAGCCACTGTACCCCAGCCTGGACTACAAAGTGAGACCCTGTCTCTGAGAAATTAATTAAAAATTTTAAAAAGTACATTGCCTAGCAATTTGTAATCGTTAGCCTAGAAGTAATTTTAAAAAAAAAAGGTCGACCACTGATTACTCTGTTGGGCCTGCTTCTTGGTCTGCTGGTGCAGGAGAAAGGGATAGGATGAGAGCTGGGTGAGGCCAGGGCTGCTGCGGTGGGTGGGGCAGAGGTCTCTAAGAGACGGTTGGGGAGCACAGGCCAAGGGATAAAGGGCTGCAGGGCTCTAAGGAAAATCACAAAGTTTGGGGCAGGCCCATAGGAGCCAGTGGGGTCCTGGGAGGACCTTGAGCAGAGGACAGTCACTGTGTTCTCACAGGAAGGTAGATGGAGGGGCTGGGCTGACAGACTGTGCTGGGAGCTGCTGAACATCTAGGGGTGGTTGTCATGGGGCAGGGAGGGCGAGATGGGCAACATGGTCAGGTTCTAGATGTGCTTGGAAGGTGAATTAGAAGTGTGAGAGTGAAGAAGGAAGGAGGCTTATGTACAGGTTCACAGACCAAGCTGGGGGTAGAAATGATGGTAGAGAGGGTGCTTGGTTTGGGATGTTAAGTGTTTGAGATGCTATGAGACACCCATATTGAAATGTTGAGTCAGAGGGAAGGGGGATCACCAGCTCAAGTGTACCAAAAGAGCTACTGGGCTCAACTGACTTTTCAGACTCACAGGACAACCATGCCTAGCAGCAGGTTCTTGGAAAAGCTGGCCAGCATCATCCAGCAGCCATCCAGGGAGTACTGAGGTGCATAAACACAGGATGCAGGTAGGAGGAGGAGTTAGCCTAGTCGAAAGCCTCGTGGTCATACAAGCCAGCACCTCCTGTGTCAGGAGAACTGGCTGCAAGACCTGCTAGGGAGGCCCTGAATGTACTTCCTGTGGTTGTTCATCATTGAGTCGCAGCCCAGGTGTGGTTGGACCGTAGAGAGAATGACCATCCACCTCTGCCAGGTTTCCAGGGGACCAGAGCTGTGCATTCACCAAAGGTCAAATTCGCATGCAGGGCTAGGAGCAGTGACTCACGCCTGTAATTCCAGCACTTTGGGAGGCCGAGAGGGGCAGATCACTTGAGCTCAGGGGTTCGAGACCAGCCTGGGAAACATGGTGAAACCCCATACCTACAAAAAGTACAAAAATTAGCTGGGCATGGAGGCAGATGCCTGTAGTCCCAGCTACTCAGGAGGCTAAGGTAGGAGGATCGCTTGAGCCTGGGAGATGGAGGTTGCAGTGAGCCGAGATCATGCCACTGCACTCCAGCCTGGGTGACAGAGTGAGATTCTGTTTCAAAATAAAGAAATGACAGATCTGTGCGCTGGTGGGTGACCCATGGAAAGGGTCAGGGTGTGGCAGGAGAGAAGGCACTTCTGCCCTTGAGGGTGGGCAGATGTCAGACAGGGGGACCAGGAGCACATGAGGCCACTGTTAATGCTCATACTTGGTCTTCGTCTTAATCCA
This sequence comes from Pongo abelii, assembly GCF_028885655.2. Classification (NCBI taxonomy): domain Eukaryota; kingdom Metazoa; phylum Chordata; class Mammalia; order Primates; family Hominidae; genus Pongo; species Pongo abelii. The sequence goes on along the minus strand of NC_071992.2, from coordinate 161,419,054 downwards.
AAATTGGTTATTGTTGGGCTGGGCGCAGTGGCTCATGCCTGTAATCCCAGCACTTTGGGAGGCCAAGGCAGGTGGATCACCTGAGGTCGGGAGTTCGAGACCAGCCAGACCAAGATGGCGAAAATCCATCTTTACTAAAAATATTTTAAAAATTAGCTGGGCGTGGTGGTGGGTGCTTGTAATCCCAGCTACTCGGGAGGCTGAGGCAGGAAAATTGCTTGAACCTGGGAGGCAGGGGTTGCAGTGAGCCAAGATCACGCCATTGCATCCCAGCCTGGGCGACAGAGCAAGACTTCGTCTCAAAAAAAAAAAAAAAAAAAAAATTGGTGGCCGGACACGGTGGCTCACGCCTGTAATCCCAGCACTTTGGGAGGCCGAGGCGGGTGGATCACCTGAGGTCGGGGGTTCAAGACCAGCCTGACCAACATGGAAAAACCCCGTCTCTACTAAAAATACAAAAAAAATCAGCTGGGCATGGTGGCGCATGCCTGTAATCCCAGCTACTTGGGAGGCTGAGACAGGAGAATCCCTTGAACCCAGGAGGTGGAGGTTGCAGTGAGCCGAGATCTCGCCATTGCATTCCAGCCTGGACAGCAAGAGTGAAACTCTGTCTCAAAAAAAACAAAAAAAATGGTTATTGATGTATCCCATCTGGGTACACACAAGTTACTAAAGGAACCACTGATTTCCTGCTGAACTAAAATGTACCATTTTTGTTATCTTCCAATTTCCCACACACCTATCTGGCTTCATCTGTTCCCTCTGTCGACAACTTGCTGGTTTAATTACAGTGGCTTCCTACCCACCCTTGGCTCTGATTCCTGGCAAGGCAGGCCCCACCCTCTGTTCTTTCCAGTTAAATTCTTGGCTATGCTCTAGCATCCATTCTTCTTATGAATTCTCAAGTAGTTTTAGTCATTCCTTTAAAAGACTTCTGTTGGAATTCTAATTAGAGTTGCATTGCGCTAACACAGAAATGTGCTCACACACACATTTGGAGGGAATGGGCATTTTTGGAGAACAGCAGCACAGGGGAGGGTTGAAAGTCAGTCTCTTTCCAACCATGTTTCCCTGTCCTGTTCTTCAGAGGCAGGCAGTTAGTTTATTGTGTATCTTCCTGAAAGTTGTCTGTGCAAATATGTACATTTATCTGATGTGTGTTTTCTTTGTTTTGTTTTGAGACAGAGTCTCAGCTGAGATGATCTCAGCTCACTGCAGCCTCCGCCTCCTGGGTTCAAGTGATTCTCCTGCCTTAGCCTCCTGAGTAGTTGGGATTACAGGCACCCGCCACCACACCCAGCTGATTTTTGTTTTTGTTTTCGTTTTTGTTTTGAGATGGAGTTTTGCTCTTGGTTGCCCAGGCTGGAGTGCAATGGTGTGATCTTGGCTCATCACAACCTCCATCTCCCGAGTTCAAGCAATTCTCTTGCCTCAGCCTCCTGAGTAGCTGGGACTACAGGCATACACCACACCTGGCTAATTTTGTGTTTTTAGTAGAGACGGGGTTTCCCCATGTTGATCGTGGCTGGTCTCGAACTCCCAACCTCGGATGATCCGCCTGCCTCGGCCTCCCAAAGTGCTGGGATTACAGGCGTAAGCCACTGCACCCGGCCTGATTTTTGTATTTTTAGTAGAGACGGGGTTTCGACATGTTGGCCAGGCTGGTCTCAAACTCCTGACCTCAGGTGATGTGCCTGCCTCGCCCTCCCAAAGTGCTGAGATTACAGGAATGAGCCACCACGCCCACCTATATCTGATGTTTTATAAACACTGGGATTATGATGTCCCTTGACTTCTGCCTTCAGCCCTGACACCTATTTTGTCACTCTTAAAGCACCCTGTTTGTTGTGGTGCCCATCTGAGCCAAGCATGTGAGGGGGTTGGTTGCTTTCTTATACCACGTTTTTCTGGAGTGATCTACCACCTTTGGTCACCTGGTTGGTTTCTGTATCCCTGTCACAGACTCTTCTTTTTGATGCTCCAGAAGACTGTGAACCCTATCCTGTACAGGACCAAATGTGTCAGGAAAGCTCTTGCCCCGCTCCCCCTTTTTCCCAGCCATTTGGGTTTATGTCAGATACCCTTGCTTACCTTGTCCTGTTACGTTCCAGCACCAGCCCCACTACCCCAAGCATCCCCTTCTCACTTGATGACGTCTTCCTTCAGCTGCTCAGACCAGATCCCTAGGCCGCTGTTGACTCAGTTTGTCCAGAACTGACCACTTCTCATGCCTCCCCTTCAAATACCTGGTTGAACCTGGTGCCACATTGGGGCACTAGGGCTGCCTAAGGGTGGGGTGAGGGGAGTCTTATTGTCACCCTGGTAGCCAAGGCTTTCTTAGTTGGGAGGGTGTTTGGGGGAAGCAGCTTGGCCTGATGCCTGTATCCCCCACATGACTTGGGGACAGTCTGGTACTTGTGTGAGTGCCTCAGGTATAGAACACACAGAGCCTTGGTGAGCTGGTATCCTTGTGTATGGCAGGACCATGGGCCGGGACCAGGGTGCAGCAAGTGCCTTGCACCTGGGGTTCAGAGAGCCCAGTACTAGCTGGGCAGGCCCAGGAACTGTGTGTTCAGGGCCTGGACAGGCTCCTGAACCATAGGGTCAGAGTTCATGGGGGAGGCAAGGCAGACCAAGGCTGCAACAGTAGCAGCTCCTTGCACCTGACCTCAGTGTGCCCCTCACTGACTCTGAATGAGGCCCAGGGATCCCCTGAGGGCCCCCTAGGAAGTTACGGTCTCAAGGCCATGCCCCTCACTTGCCCCCTCCTCTTCCTCAGCCCCACAGGCTCCTTCAATTTCCGTGATCCTCAGAGGCCCCAGGAGACCAGGTGATGGCAGCAGCCAGGCTCCTGCCAGTGCCGGCAGGACCCCAGGTAAGCTGTCCCCAGTGCTTATGCAGTGTCCCCAGCCAGAGCCCTGTGGTTCCTTCCATGCCCCATAGAGCTCCTGAGAGCAGCCAGAGCATCACAACATCCCCTGAACTCTGCGGCCCCTTCCAATTACCCACCTCAGCTCACAGAGCCCCCCATTGCCAACTGCTCATGTCACATGTCACATGCACCCACTCCCTATCACAGAGGCCAGGATGTGGTCTTACCTGCAGCAGCCCCTGTCGTTCCAGGCCAAGTTGACCTTCGAGGATGTGGCTGTGCTCCTCTCCCAGGATGAATGGGACCGCCTGTGCCCTGCTCAGAGGGGCCTCTACAGAAATGTGATGATGGAAACCTATGGGAATGTAGTCTCATTGGGTAAGCCACCTTAGCAGGCCTTGTCTGTGTATCTGCGTAATGGACTGCGGGGGGCTTCTCAGTGTATGGGGCCTCGGACAGGCTGGTCCTGGAGGTTTGCTCTCATCACCTTTCTGGGTGCTCAGCTCCAGCAGAAGGTCAGTCCTGTCCATTTTCATATCCCCACAAGTGGCTTGGGCACGGGGAGGGGGCTCTGTAAATGTTGTATAAACAAAGACTTCCCTCCCCACGAGCAGGACTTCCAGGATCCAAGCCTGACATAATCTCCCAGCTGGAGCGAGGGGAAGATCCCTGGGTCCTGGACAGGAAGGGGGCTAAGAAGAGCCAGGGCCTGTGGAGTGACTACTCAGGTGAGTGAGGAGAGCTGGCCCCTCCCTCACTGAGGGATAAACAGGTCCTGAGCAAAGCTGTGGACCTAGTTCATACTGAGCCAATGACTGGAGTGGCTTCCACCTGGGGTAAAACCTTATCTGGCCTTATCTGGCAAAGGAGTCTATGGACTGGGGGTTGCTGAATCAGGTGGCAGCCCATGGCTGGAAGTGAGCATAGCAGTGAGTTTCAACAAGCTGATGTGCAGAGCCATGTAGAGGAAGTTAGGGCATGGCTGCAGTGATTCTGTCCCTGACCAGAGGGACTGGTTAGCCAGATTTGGTCCTAATAGGCCATTCAGGTTTTGAGAGTTACCTGATGATTTAGAAAATAACAAAGCATCCTAAATGTGGAAAGGAAGTGTCTCAACCTGACACTTAAGGTGAAGTGCTGAAAGCACACTGTTTCATCTCAAGAACAAGACAAAGGAGCCCGCCATCCCCGTGTCCATATAATGTTGTACCGGGCATCCCATGTATGAAATAAGGCAAGACCGGCCGGGCACGGTGGCTCAAGCCTGTAATCCCAGCACTTTGGGAGACCGAGGTGGGTGGATCACGAGGTCAGGAGATCGAGACCATCCTGGCTAACACGGTGAAACCCTGTCTCTAATAAAAATACAAAAAATTAGCCGGGCGTGGTGGCACACACCTGTAGTCCCAGCTACTCCTGGGTTCATGGCGTGAACCCGGGAGGCGGAGGTTGCAGTGAGCCGAGATCGCTCCACTGCACTCCAGCCTGGGGGACAGAGCGTGAGACTCTCTCAAAAAATAAAAATAAAAATAAAGCAAAACCAAAGCTATAAGAATTGGAAAGAAAAAAGCATTGTTTGCAGTTTATGTGATTGTCAACCTGGAAAATGATTGATTAAAATTCACAAGGGAAATTACCAGTTTTGCTGGATACAAATTTTTTTTTTTTTTTTTTTGGAGACAGTCTTGCTCTGTCGCCCAGGCTGGAATGCAGTGGCACGAGTCTCGGCTCACTGCAAGCTCTGCCGTCTGGGTTCAAGCAATTCTTATGCCTCAGCTTCTCGAATAGCTGGGATTACAGGTCCACGCCCCTATGCCCAGCTAATTTTTGTATTTTCAGTAGAGACAGGATTTCACCATGTTGGCCAGGCTAATCTCAAACTCCTGACCTCAAGTGATCCACCTGCCTCAGCCTCCCAAAGTGCTGGTATTACAGGCATGAGCCACTGCACCTGGCCAGAAATGTTTTATTTATATTTGTCAGCAACCAGCAAAGGTGTAATATTTTAAAAGATAACATTTATAGTAGCATCAGGAATATAAAGTATCCAAGAATTAATCTAACAGAAGATGTACAAGACCTTTAGATGGAGAAAATTATAAAAGGAAAGATGGTACATAGATCCAACCCTGAAGTTCATGTTTGTGGTTGCTTAAGGCAAAGAACCTCTGACTTCAGTAAGGTGACATCTGAGTCTTAGGAAAACCTCAGTCAGCCTGTCCTGCCATAATATGCCCCACTTGGGGAGAGTAGGGACAGTTTGGGCAACACCTCCGTTGGCTGATCAGCTTCAGCATTTCAGATGTGGTGGTTTTCCCCTTGAAAGCTCCTCCTTATTTCTAAAGTAGCTTTATGTGGATAGGGCACCAGGTATTAAAGTCTACCTCTTACTGGCCTGCAAAATCAGATATCCTCAGAGGAACAAGGTACATGCCAGCCTTAGAGGAATTTAATTTTCCAGTGACTACACAAGAAGACACATCATCATGTCTTGGAAATCTTGCATAGAACTTCTGCTTACTGACTGCAGCTGTAGGAGGCAAGAAAACACAGGAGGGCATTTTGCCGCCACTGCCAAACCAATCCTGGGCTCCCTTGTGTCCAGCTATGTACTCGCCTGATGGAGAGCGTAAACGCCCTTTGAATTTGACACCACAGAGACTGTGAAGTTCTCTGGGAGATGAGAAGTTTTTTCATGGAAGCACCTGGTCACCTCACCTCTAACACAGGCCACAGAGGACAATGGGACTGAGTTTTAGATTACTGATGTGCGTAGAAGCAGAAGCCACCTGCCACAACCTGGATCACTGCCACTGGCATTAGAGCAAGTGAGGAGGAGAATATGCCTTTGTCTTGTCCTGGCAGTTCCTCAGGATGGATAAGTGTGTGCACCTGCCCAGCCCTGCCCCTGCTGTTTATAACTCAGTAAATTACATGTTGTCATAGCAACAAAAGGATTTTCCACTCTTTTTTTTTTTTTTTTTTTTTTGGAGAGAGACGGAGTCTCGCTCTGTCCCCCAGGCTGGAATGCAGTGGTGCGATCTCGGCTCACTGCAACCCCTTGCCTCCGGGGTTCAAGCGATTCTCCTGCCTCAGCTTCCCTAGTAGTGGGGACTACAGGCATGCACCACCAAGTCCAGCTAATTTTTGTATTTTTTAGTAGAGACGGGGTTTCACTATATGTTGGCCAGGCTGGTCTCAAACTTCTGACCTCAAGTGATCCACTCACCTTGGCCTCCCAAAGTACTGGGATTACAGATGTGAGCCACCATGCCTGGCCAGGATTTTCCACTCTTGAAGGGAGTATTTTGTTGTCACTTCAACTCGCTGTTTTTTTTCCAGACAACCTCAAATATGACCACACTACAGCCTGTACACAACAAGACAGTTTATCTTGTCCATGGGGTAAGTGTATGCCTGATCTTTTTAATTCAGTACAATCTCTGAAGGTGTTAATACTAATGTTTTACAAGAATGTAGAGGCTACTCAGGGTGCTATGAAGTGTGTTAAACAACTCACACAATTACTACAAAACACCAGGGAGGGGCTTTTTGTGTTTTTAGTTTTTAAAATATTTTTCCTTTTCTTGTGAGCCATAGTAGGCCTAGAGAGATTACTGGATTTTTATAATTAAACATTTATTTCAGTGAAATCACTTTGTTTCCTTTTATTTGTTCTGTCATGCTTAAAACATACTTCCCTACTTTATATTTAACAACTGAAACCATTATTCTAAAAGCAAGTGACTCTTGGCTGAAGTCTAGCTTCTGCACAGTATGGATGCAAGGTGCAGGCAAGTTTGGCCTTCACAGCAACTTGATTCTATCTCACAGTCATATGATGCTTTCATGCCATGGATGATTGAACGAGTAATCTCTTTTGCAGTTAGTTTAGTGTGTGTGTCTGTTTTCTTTTTTTCAGGCTGGAGTGCAGTGTAGAGACAGAGTCTTGCTATGTTGCCCAAGCAGGTCTCAAACTCCTGGGCTCAAGCAATCCTCCTGCCTCAGCCTCCCAACATGCTGGGATTACCGGCATGAGCCACTGTGCCTGGCCTGTGTTTTTATTATTAAAGACATCTTGTCCATCTTGTTACCCTGGCATCAGGTCAGAAGCCGCCCATTCAGGAAACTTTTTTTTTTTTTAGACAGGCTCTCACTCTGTTTCCCAGGCTGGAGTGCAGTGGCATAATCACGGCTCACCAGTCTCAACCTCCTGGGCTCAAGCAATCCTCCCACTACAGCTTCCCGAGAGTAGCTATAACCACAGGTGTACACCACCATGCCCAGCTAATTTTTGTAGAGACGGGGTTTCATCATGTTGCGCAAGCTGGTCTCGAACTCCTGGCCTCAAGTGATCCTCCCGCCTTGCCCTCCCAAAGTGCTGGGATTACAGACATGAGCCACCACACCTGGTGAAACTTCAGACAATAGAAATAATACTTTCTAGTGTAAATGAGTAACTATTTCTTTAGCCTATAGGCTTTTATTCCGTGAAGATGAGGCTTATACATTAAAAAAAAGAAAGAACTAAAACTTCTATCAGTTTAAAAAACACATAGCCAGCCTAGGCAAGATACTGAGACCCCACACTACAAAATAAAATTAAAAATTAGCCAGACATGATGGTGCATTCCTGTAATCCCAGCCACACAGAGGCTGAGATGGGAGGATTCCTTGAGCCCAGGAGGTTGAGGTTGCAGTAAGCCATGATCACACCACTGCACTCCAGCCTGGGTGATAGAGTGAGACCCTGTCTCAAAAAAAAACCCACATAGAGTAACTTTCTAAAATGAGATATGTTAAAAATTGTATTAAACTGGGCCAGGGGCGGTGGCTCATGCCTGTAATCTCAGCACTTTGGGAGGCTGAGGCAGATGGACCACCTGAGGTCAGGAGTTTGAAACCAGGCTGGCCAACATAGTGAAACCCCATCTCTACTAAAAATACAAAAAATTATCTGGGCATGGTAGCACATGCCTGTAATCCCAGCTACTTGGGAGGCTGAGGCAGGAGAATCGCTTGAACCTGGGAGGCAGAGGTTGCGGTGAGCTGAGATCACACCATTGCACTCCAGCCTGGGCAACAAGAATGAAACTCTGTCTCAAAAAAATTTTATTAAACTGAAGACAGTGAATTTAAATTTTTTTCATTAAAAAAACTGTTAAATTCTCACTGTTTCAATTTGTCAATACACTTAATAAATAAATTCCTCTGAATAGAATAAAAAGATGCAGAAATACCCAAAAAGAAAAGTAGGCACAAATTTCTGCGTAGATTAGGAAAACCAAAGGGCCAATAAATAAGAAAACTGCTCAGCCTCATTATTCATCAGTAAAGTGGAAATCAAAACCACTGTGACATGATGTTACACCTTCAGAATGGAAAAAATGGAAAGATCTGACAATATAACATGTGGGTGAGGATGTAGGGCAGCTAATAGGGATGTAAATTCACATAGCCACTTTGGAAAAGTTTGGCATTATCCAATGAAATTGAAAACATGATCACATTCTAAGAGAATGGAGGTAAAAAACTGGAAAAAAAAAAAATTGAAAACATGAATTCCTATGTTCACCACTTCCCACTCTTGCACATGTATACAGCAAGGACATTTGTGTGTAAGCACCAGGAAACATAGGAGAATCTTCACAGAAGCATGCTTCATGATTTAAAAAAACATTTGAAAAGAATTCAGGACCGGGCACCATGGCTCATGCTTGTAATCCCAGCACTTTGGGAGGCCGAGGTGGGTAGATCATGAAGTCAGGAGTTTGAGGCCATCCTGGCCAACATGGTGAAACCCCGTCTCTACTGAAGATACAAAAAAATCAGCCGGCCATGGTGGCATGTGTCTGTAATCCCAGCCACTGGGGAGGCTGAGGCAGGAGAATCACTTCAACCCGGGAGGCAGAGGTTGCAGTGAGCCGAGCTCGTGCCATTGCATTCCAGCCTGGGCGACAGGGTAAGACTCCGTCTCAAAAAAGAATTATGTTCATAAACAGAATGGACATAAATAAACTATGGTATTTTAACTTAATGGAATATACTGCAGTGAAAATGATTAACTGCTGTACAACAACATGATAGATCTCAAAAACATAATGCTGACAGGAGAACAAGTTCCAGAAGACTGTGCTCCATGAAATTATAGAAGGCTCAGAAACACGCATAACTAAATAAAATAAAATAATGTTTAGAGCCAGGCACAATGGCTCATGCCTGTAATCCCAGCACTTTGGGAGGCAAAGGCGGGAGGATCATATGAGCCCCAAGGAGCTTGAGGCTGCAGTGGGCTATGATAGTAGCCACTGCACTCCAGCTTGGGTGACAGAGCGAGACTCCATCTAAAAAAAAAAACACTGTTGTCCTCAGCACTTCTTGCCTCCCACCCACTCACACACAATCAGCCTGCAGAGCGCTCGACCTGCTCCCAGAAGAGTCTCCACCCCTGCCTTTCCCGCCATCTGTGCTTCTGCTCCTGAAGCCCTCATCTGTGGCCTAAACTTGGCAGCAGATTCCCATCATGCCCCTCTGCACCTTCAGTCTTGTCCTTCCCTCCCCTCCTCCTGCCACTGCATTCTCCACATGAAATTATCTTCCACATGGGCAGGTCCGGTGGTTCACGCCTGTAATCCCAGCACTTTGGGAGGCCGAGGTGGGTGAATCACTTGAAGTCAAGAGTTCAAGACCAGTCTGGCCAACACAATAAAACCCCATCTCTACTAAAAATACAAAAATTAACCAGGCATGATGGTGTGCATCTGTAATCCCAGTTACTCAGGAGGCTCAGACACGAAAATCACTTGAACCCAGGAGGTGGGGGTTGCAGTGAACTGAGATTGCGCCACTGCACTCCAGCCTGGATAACAGAGCAAGCCTTCTTCTCAAAAAAAAAAAAAAAAAAAATTATTTTCCGCAAAGAGGTGACAGCATCACCACCCCTACCTCATGTACAAGTCTGTTGGCCTCCAGATGGCACCCCCCAACTTGCTCACAAGAGCTTACACCTCTCCCTGCCTGCCCAAGTGCTGCTGTCTGCCCCACAGGGCACCCACATTGTGCGGGCCTGCATTTCAGCTCTGTCCACATGAGGACCCCTGGGAGGGCAGGGCTCAGGCAGGGCTGTTTCCCTGCTGTTCTGTGGACTCCACACAGGGGTGTGACCTCAAACTGGAGTTTACACCTTTCTCTTAAACGTTGCCTTGGCACATTCCTGTTTGGAAACATTATCTTCTGATATCTAGTTGTTTGACACAGTTATGGTGGTTCTGTTCTTCTCTAGCTCACACCGACATGTGCATTGAGGGATTTTGCACCTTCATCAGCAAGGCCAGTTTCAGGGTTGCACTAGCTCTTCAGTTTTGAATAGTGTTAACATTTTCATTTTGGATTTGTTCTTTCAGAATGTGAAACCAAGGGAGAGAGTCAAAATACAGACTTCAGTCCGAAGCCATTAATTTCAGAGCAAACATTGATTCTGGGGAAAACACCCTTGGGGAGGATTGATCAAGAAAATAATGAAACAAAGCGAAGCTTCTGTCTGAGTCCAAACTCTGTTGACCACCATGAAGTTCAGGTCTTAAGCCAAAGCATGCCACTCACTCCGCACCAGGCAGTGCCTAGTGGAGAGAGGCCCTACATGTGTGTTGAGTGTGGGAAGTGCTTTGGCCGGAGTTCCCACCTCCTTCAGCATCAGCGTATCCACACTGGAGAGAAGCCCTATGTGTGCAGTGTATGTGGGAAGGCCTTCAGCCAGAGCTCAGTCCTTAGTAAACACAGGAGAATTCACACAGGTGAGAAGCCCTATGAGTGTAATGAGTGTGGAAAAGCCTTTAGAGTGAGCTCAGATCTTGCTCAGCATCACAAGATACATACAGGAGAGAAGCCTCACGAATGTCTTGAGTGTCGGAAAGCCTTCACTCAACTCTCACATCTCATTCAGCACCAGCGGATCCACACGGGAGAAAGGCCGTATGTGTGTCCGTTGTGTGGGAAAGCCTTCAACCATAGCACTGTTCTGCGGAGCCACCAGAGGGTACACACTGGGGAGAAGCCTCACAGGTGCAATGAGTGTGGGAAAACCTTCAGTGTGAAGAGGACACTGCTGCAGCACCAGAGGATCCACACCGGGGAGAAGCCCTACACGTGCAGCGAGTGTGGGAAGGCCTTCAGCGACCGCTCAGTCCTCATTCAGCACCACAACGTGCACACTGGGGAGAAGCCCTATGAGTGCAGTGAGTGTGGGAAGACCTTCAGCCACCGCTCCACACTGATGAATCACGAGCGGATCCACACCGAGGAAAAGCCCTATGCATGCTACGAATGTGGGAAGGCCTTCGTTCAACACTCACACCTGATCCAGCACCAGAGAGTCCACACTGGGGAGAAGCCCTATGTGTGTGGTGAATGTGGGCACGCCTTCAGTGCACGCCGGTCTCTGATCCAGCATGAGAGAATCCACACAGGTGAAAAGCCCTTCCAGTGCACAGAATGTGGCAAAGCCTTCAGCCTGAAAGCAACTCTGATTGTGCACCTGAGGACCCACACGGGCGAGAAGCCCTATGAATGCAATAGCTGTGGGAAGGCCTTCAGCCAGTACTCAGTGCTCATCCAGCACCAGCGGATCCACACAGGTGAGAAGCCCTACGAGTGTGGGGAGTGTGGGCGTGCCTTCAACCAGCATGGCCACCTAATCCAGCACCAGAAAGTGCACAGAAAGTTGTGACCCATGGCTGACACAAGAATCCATTCTCACAGAAACTGCATGTGGAACCACAAGCAGCCTTCAGCCCAAGAGAAGTCTCTGCTAACTCTGTAGGAAGCCTTTCTTTGGCGATTCACTGTCTCAAAATAACTCCAGAAAGAAGCACTTAGCATGCTGTTCCTGTGGAAAAACTTCAGAGACTACCTGTTTTATTTTCCTCAACATCTTGAAGTTATATTGGAGAGTAATCATAAAATTGTAGAGAATTTTGGTAAAAACAGCCATAATTCTTTCTTTAACATTAGTTTATTTGAACTAAGGGAATTTAAGGCATAAGAACTTTTATCCCAATAAAATCTTACATTCCAAATAAAGTTCTTTTTCTAAGAACATTACATGCCCTTCCTAAATATCAATTAACCATACTAATTATTGCACTTAAAATTTGAAAGTTGGACTATTTTCAGTATTCTCTTAAAACACTAAAGTATGGATAAAGTGATATAAAAAGATATTTTCATCAAGTATGTAAAATGGATGGAAATCCTAAGTGTGTGGAAACACCTGTTTTGTATGAAACAAGGAAAAAGTCTAAAGATATATTAGTGAGAAATTACATAAATTTAAAAAACTATTTTTTTGTGTGTGTGGAGACAGTCTTGCTCTGTTGCCCAAGCTGGAGTGCAGTGGCATGATCTTGGCTCACTGCAGTCTCCACTCCTCCCCACAGGTTCAAGCTTTTCTTGTGCCTCAGCCTCCCAAGTAACTAGGATTATAGATACGCGCCACCACACCTGGCTAATTTTTGTATTTTTAGTAGAGATGGAGTTTCACCGTGTTGGCCAGGCTGGTCTCAAACTCCTGGCCTCAAGTGATCCTCCCACCTTGGCTTCCAAAAGTGTTGGGATTACAGGCGTGAGGCACCACCCCTGGCCTAGAAAACCCTTTATCTGGAGCTTTTAACTTTATTCAAGATCAGAAAAGGATATCCTAACTTTTTAGTAAAAATTCAACTCAAAAATGGGTATTTTCCTCAAAACCTGCCCTTATGACCTGCAGATCCTGTGCCCCAGAAACCATGGGATGACTCAATTCCTATGCAGGCAAAGGAAGGGAGCTTCACACTCAGCAGACCTCATAGCTGTTAACACCAAGTGGGTACCTCTTTACATCTTATGGTATTTCCCCCAAAAAAATGCTGAAAATACTGTTCTTTGGTAGATATATTTAAAACATACATTTCTCTAATTCAGATAGCTCTTTTTTACTGTCTCTAATATTTCTATTCCTGTATTTGAAGGATTTTTTTTTCATTTTTTTACTCCTGGTTCAAGAGTCTAGTATCCATTGCCATATTACTATGATGAAGATGAATCTAGTTTATTCATAATTAAAAATTTGTATTTAGAATTATTCTGTTTTAAGGATACTTTTTTTTTTTGAGACAAAGTCTTGCTCTTGTTCCCCAGGCTGGAGTGCAATGGCACAATCTCGGCTCACTGCAACCTCCGCCTCCCAAATTCAAGCGATTCTCCTGCCTCTGCCTCCCAAGTAGCTGGAATTACAGGCACCTGCTACCACGCCCAATTTTCATATTTTTAGTAGAGATGAGGTTTCACCATGTTGGCCAGGCTGGTCTCGAACTCCTGACCTCAGGTGATCTGCCCACCTCGGCCTCCCAAAGTGCTGGGATTACAGGCATGCGCCACCGCACCCGGCCAAGGATACAGTTCTTGAAACCAAATCAGAACCATTTCTAGTAGGAGCCAGCTGCAAACAAAACAAATGTATGAGATTCAAGCCACTTGAAATTCTCAACATGTTAAGTGCCTGAGATAGAGAAGGGCTGTCTTCACCCCAGGCCCCCGCCCCCAACATCTGTCAGCTTGATGGGGAGGAAATAGGCACTAGGATATTGATCCTTTTTGTTTGTTTGTTTTAAAGATGATCTTGCTGTGTCACCAGGTTGGAGTGCAGTGGCACCATCATGGCTCACCGCTGCCTCAAACTCCTGGGCTGAAGCAATCCTCCCACCTCACCTTCCCAAAAGGTTAGGATTACAGGCATGAGCTGCTGTGCCTATCCAGGCATTGATCCTTAAGTCCACAGCAAAACACCACGATGTAGACAAAAGCTTGTTCCCCCTTCTATGTACAGACACTGACAACGGTGAGGTATTAACTCCAGAGAGGAACTGGTAACTGATTTGTTAACTTGAGAAAGGAGCTGACATCACTGGTGTTTTACTTCAGAGCAACTGAAACCACCGAAGTGAAATTCCAGAGGAACTAATATTACTGAGGTGTTACTTCAGAGGGACTGAGATCACTGAAGTGAAACCTCAGATAGCTCAGATAGCCGAGGTGTTAACTTTAGAGGTGTTGCCATTCTGTGAGGTGTTGTTTCAGATAGATGAAATAACTAAGGTGTTAGTTCGGAGAAGACAAGAGCTTAATGTTTCTTTGGAGAAGAGCTGAGATCACTGAGGTGTCACTTCAGAAAGAAAGTGAGACAATTTGTGTTACTTCAGAGGATCTGAGTACACGGAGGTGTTTCATCAGAAAGGAGGTGAGATCACTGGGTGTTACTTCTGAAAGGAACTGACATCACTAATGGGTACTGCAGAGTAGCTCTGACCACTGAGGTTTACTTCAGAGAAGCTGAAATAACGGAAATGGGATCACTAAGGTATTACTTTAGAGATTAGATCATTGAGGTAATTCTTCAAAGAAGCTGAGATCACAGAGGTGTTTCTTCAGAGAAGTTTAAATCGCTAAAGTGAAACTCTAGAAGAATAGAGGTCACTGAGTGCTATTTCATAAAGGAAGTGAAATCAATATATTGTACCATCGGAAAGAAGAGAATGCTGAGATGTTAGGAGCTGAGATCACTGAGGTTCTGCTTCAGAGAAAATCTGATACCAATGAGATGTTACTTAAGGGAGGAGCTGAGGTTACTGAGGTATTATTCAGGACCAAGATGATGTCCCTCAGGTGTTAGAAGCTGAGATCACAGAGATGTTACTTAAGAGAGGCTGAGACTGCTGATGTGATTCTTCAGAAAGGAAATGAGATCACTAAGCTGTTAACTTTAGAAAGGAGATGAAATAACCGAGTTGTTCACTGGAGTTGAGATCACACAGGTGTTAACTTCAGAAGAGGCTGAAATCACTAAGGTGATTCTTCAGAGAAAGGTTGAGATCACTAGGGGTGATGCTTTAGAAAGAGGTTACTTTAGGGAAAAGCTATGATCACTGAGAAGTTACTTCAGAATGGAGCTGAGATCACTGAGGTAATAGTCCAAAGAGGAACTGAGATTACTGAGGTGTTACTTCAGAGCCAAGAGATCACTCAGGTACCTAGATGAGATCACTGAGATATAAGTCCAGAAACCTGAGATCACCTCAGTATTAATTGAGAGAAAATGAGAACACTGTGGTGCTATCTTAAATCTTCTATGAAGGGAAGCTGCCAACCCGTGTTAGCTGAGTCCACAGCTGGCATGTGACTTAGTGGCAGCTGCTCAGTGCCCACTACTATTCAGGCCCCAATTTCTAATCATTAAAGACAAAGTCATATTCCAATTAAGATGAGAATAATTAAATTCAATATACAGGAACATTTGTTTAGAAAGGCTGTGTATCACAATACAAGTTATTCTGGATTCCAATAACCTAGGGTTTTCAGGGAAATCCTTCCAAAAAGGATAGTTTTTTTTCCTGCCTTCTTAAAATGAGCTTAATATCATTCTGCCTGTTCTTGCTATGTCAGGCTGCCATTGATCCACTGGTGAGAATGCAGACTCAGGTGTCCATGGAGCCAGGAAGTGGGCTTCAATGCCCTTCTTTCTGAGGAGGATTCCCAGGCTACATATTCTTGCCACTCACCTCCTCCTCTCCAAGGAGAAAGAGGTGGCACATGACCTACTGGAACATGTGGGCTGTCTACCTTTTTGGGATATAACATCAAAGGCCAGGGCCCTGAACTTTCATGCTGATAACAGTCTTCTCAACCATTATCTTCTGCCTGATTTGTCAGCAGCATTCCACCTTTATTTTGGATTTGTTTTATTCAGAAGTCTGTATATTTTAGGTATTTAAATACTTCTCTTTGGCTGGGTGCAATGGCTCACACCTGTAATCCCAGCACTTTGGGAGGCTAAGGTGGGTGGATTGCTTGAGTCCAGGACTTTGAGACCAGCCAGGCCAACATGGCGAAAACCCCTCTCTACAAAAAAAAAAAAAAAAAAAAAAATTAGCTGGGTGTGGTGGCTTGCGCCTGTAGTCCCAGATACGCAGGAGGCTAAGGTGGGAAGATCAATTGAGAGTTCAAGACTAGTGTGCTGTGATCATACTCTAGCCTGGACAACAGAGAGAGACCTTGTCACAAAAAAATACATATCACAAAAAATGCATAGATATTTCTTTTAAAATTGTTTGTCCTAACAGCTACTAAGAATTTGAAACTTGGTTCTCTTCAAATTTTCTATTATTTTGGAAAACATTTTAGTCTGCCTGGAATTTATTTCTGTGTATAATCTGACGCTTTCCAATAAAAAA
Organism: Pongo abelii; assembly: GCF_028885655.2. Classification (NCBI taxonomy): domain Eukaryota; kingdom Metazoa; phylum Chordata; class Mammalia; order Primates; family Hominidae; genus Pongo; species Pongo abelii. The sequence continues at coordinate 161,402,920 of NC_071992.2, read as the reverse complement.
GTAATGACTGGAACAAGTATTTGCAGTGAAGAAAGATCAGTAACTTTGGCATAAAGATCTCCTACAAATCAGTGACCATAGGACATGAACAAACCACTCCAAATAAGAGAATATACAACCATGGAAGCTTGGAAAAGGCTCAAGTGTACCAATCCCAAAACAAATAACAACATGCTACCCACTAATCAGTTAGTAAAGATTATCCTGTAATGACCAGGTATGAGGAGATATGTGCTTTCATGCATTGTTGATGATGTTATCAATTAATACAATCCTTTTTCCCTGGAATTTCTCTGGGCCATGAAGTGGCTTCTGCTGTGGCTATCCCATGTCCGGTGTGAGGAGACAGTGGTATGACTCATCCCTTTGTGTCTGGAATTGGTGGGTTCTTGGTCTCACTGACTTCAAGAATGAAGCCACGGACCCTCGTGGTGAGTGTTACAGTTCTTAAAGGCAGCGTGTCTAGAGTTTGTTCGTTCTGCTGTTCGGATGTGTTCAGAGTTTCTTCCTTCTGGTGTGTTCGTGGTCTCACTGGCTCAGGAGTGAAGCTGCAGACCTTCACGGTCAGTGTTACAGCTCTTAAGGCGGCGCATCTGGAGTTGTTCATTCCTCCCAGTGGGTTCGTGGTCTCGATGGCTTCAGGAGTGAAGCTGCAGACCTTTGTGGTGAGTCTTACAGCTCATAAAGGCAGTGTGGACCCAAAGAGTGAGCAGTAGCTAGAATTATCGCAAAGAGCGAAAGAACAAAGCCTCCACAGTGCCAAAGGGGACCCAAGCGGGTTGCCACTGCTGGCTCGGGCAGCCTGCTTTTATTCTCTTATCTGGCCCCACCCACATCCTGCTGATTGGTCCATTTTACAGAGAGCCGATTGGTCTGTTTTACAGAGAGCTGATTGGTCCATTTTGACAGGGTGCTGATTGGTGCGTTTACAATCCCTGAGCTAGACACAAAAGTTCCTCATGTCCCCACTAGATTAGCTAGATACAGAGTGTCAATTGGTGTATTTACAAACCCTGAGCTAGACACAGAGTGCTGATTGGTGCATTTACAAACCTTGAGCTAGATACAGAGTGCTGATTGGTGTATTTATAATCTTTAGCTAGACATAAAGGTTCTCCAAGTCCCCACCAGAGTAACTAGATACAGAGTGCCGATTGGTGCATTCACAAACCCTGAGCTAGACACAGGGTGCTGACAGGTGTGTTTACAAACCTTGAGCTAGATACAGAGTGCTGATTGGTGTATTTACAATCCCTTAGCCAGACATAAAGATTCTCCAAGTCCCCACCAAATTAACTAGATACAGAGTGACGATTGGTGCATTCACAAACCCTGAGCTAGACACAGAGTGCTGATCGGTGTGTTTACAATCCCTTAGCTAGACAAAAAGGTTCTCCAAGTCCCCACTAGACTCAGGAGCCCAGCTGGCTTCACCCAGTGGATCCTGCACCAGGGCCACAGGTGGAGCTGCCTGCCAGTCCCGTGCCGTGTGCCTGCACTCCTCAGCCCTTGGGTGGTCGATGGGACTGGGCACCATGGAGCAGGGAGCAGTAGTCGTCAGGGAGGCTCGGGCCATGCAGGAGCCCACGGTGGGCGGGGGCAGGCTCAGGCATGGCAGGCTGCACGTCCCGAGTCCTGCCCCATGGGGAGGCAGCTAAGGCCCAGTGAGAAGTCGAGCACAGCAGCTGTTGGCCCAGGTGCTAAGCCCCTCACTGCCCAGGGCTTGCAGGCTGGCCGGCCGCTCCGGGGCCTGCTGAGCCCACGCTCACCTGGAACTCGCGCTGGCCCGCAAGCACCGTGCGCTGTCCCGGTTCCTACCCACACCTCTCCCTCCACACCTCCCTGCAAGTGGAGGGAGCCGGCTCTGGCCTTGGCCAGCCCAGAAAGGGGCTCCCACAGTGCAGCAGCAGGCTGAAGGGCTCCTCAAGCACGGCCAGAGTGGGCGCCAAGGCCGAGGAGGCACCGAGAGCGAGCAAGGGCTGTGAGGGCTGCCAGCATGCTGTCACCTCTCACCTTCTCTGGAGGAAGATAACAGCACACTGGGTTTGGCATGTGCCAGGCAGCCCTGAGGCATCCCTGAGAGAGAGGGGGCATTCCCAGAAAACAGGCTGGGAAATCTTTCACCACCAACAGCCACTCAGTGTACAGAGAGGCTGGTGATGGAGGCTGGGAGTTTCTTGTCTAGGAGTTGGACTTGCCCTGGAGTGGGGGAAACTTTTGGGTGGTAGTAGTGTGTATTAAGGTTCTCTAGAGGCACAGAACTAATAGAAATATATATATATGGAAGAACTTGGAAGTCCGATGTTCCAGGGCAAGAAGCATCCAGCATGGAAGAAAGATGTAGGCTGGGAGGCTAGGCCAGTCTCGTTTTCACGTTTTTCTGCCTGCTTTATGTTCACTGGCAGCTGATTAGATGGTGCCCACCAGATTAAGGGTGGGTCTGCCTTCCCCAGCCCACTGACTCAAATGTTGATATCCTTTGGCAACACCCTCACAGACACACCCAGGATTAATACTTTGCATTCATCAATCCAATCAAGTTGACACTCGGTATTAACCATCACAAGTCCACCCCTTGTCAACTTGAACCCATACACGTCTCCTGAGATCATACAAAATATTCAAATAAAGACACTAATAAGGTCATAATTATGCCTAACATAATACAACTATCTTTTGTACAACTGGAAACAAACTAATCCCCAACCCAAATACTATTGCATAAAGTTAACATTACTTAAATGCTGATATGAAGTCAATAAATCTTATGTCACATCATAAAGGAAAATGAAGTAAAATGAAGATATTCTTAGTACAAGTGTATACATGCACAAACATTTTTTTTTTTTTTTTTTCCGAGACATAGTCTGGCTCAGTTGCCCAGGCTGGAGTGCAGTGGCGCAATCTCAGATCACTGCAAGCTCCGCCTCCCGGGTTGATGCCTTTCTCCTGCCTCAGCCTCCCAAGTAGCTGGGACTACAGGTGCCCGCCACCATGCCCAGCTAATTTTTTGTATTTTTAGTAGAGATGGGATTTCACCATGTTAGCCAGGATGGTCTCGATCTCCTGACCTCATGATCCATCCATCTCAGCCTCCCAAAGTGCTGGGATTACAGGCATGCGCCACTGCGCCTGGCCAACACAAACATGTTTTTAACAAAAGAAGGAAAAATACTCATGACAATTACAGTTCCCATTTCTGCAGCTGCTCACATGGTCGTAGCTGGTATTGATGACTACCTTCTTCTACTACCCATTCTGTATTCTCTTTGCCTTCAGCAAGCACCTCAGCAGGTAATGGTTTTTTTCCTAGTGGAGTGACCCAAACCTTCATTCCTGAAGGGTCTGGGCCATTTCTAGTCCTGCCTGGAATGGGCTGTTATAGATTCCCATTGACTTTAATCACAGGGCATGGTAATACTAAGAGATGCCCTAATGGATCGCCTGTATTCCACGCATACTCTTCCATACCTCCATTGTGGGGTAGTAGACTCACTTCATCTTGATGGTCCGGGTCAGTCACCCCAGCCAACACTGTAACTCCCTTCTTAGCTTGTTGACTTAAAGGTAGGAGAGCCCAAATTGTCCAGGTGGCAATCTTAACTTCCAGTTTAATGGGATCGTTGTTAGGTCTCCTGGTGGCAGCGTTCCTCCCTCTGGAACTAAGACCTCTAGGCCAGCAGAACGTAATGTCATGGGAACACAAAGCAAAAATTTTGCTAGTGGATCAGTAGGGATGATGGTGAGTGGTGCCACTTCCACTTCCACCCCTTGGTTCCTGGACCCATGAATCCTGGCTATGGGAGAAGCAGTACCATATATTGGATGCTGATTCAGAGCATACACGGCCTTCTGTAGAACTTTGCCCCAGCCTTGCAAAGTAGTGTCACCTAGTTGGCATTGTAATTGTGACTTCAAAAGGCCATTCCACCGTTCTAGCAATCCACCTGCTTCAGGGTGATGGCGAACATGGTAAAACCAGTGAATTCCATGAGCATGAGCCCACTACTACACTTCTTTAGCCATAAAGTGAGTGCCTTGGTCAGAGGCAATGCTGTGTGGAATATCATGACGGTGGATGATAAGGCATTCCATAGGTCCACAGATGGTAGTCTTGGCAGAAGCATTGCCTGCAGGATAGGCTAACCCATATCCGGAATAAATGTCTATTCCAGTGAGGACAAACCTCTGCCCTTTCCATGATGAAAGAGGTCCAGTATAATCAACCTACCACCAGGTAGGTGACTGATCACCCTGAGGAATGGTGCCATATTGAGAGCTCAGCGTTGGTCTCTGTTGCTGGCAAATTGGGCACTCAGCAGTGGCCATAGCCAGATCAGCTTTGGTGAATGGAAGTCCATGTTGCTGAACCCATGAGTAACCTCCATCCCTGCCACCATGTCCACTTTGTTCATGGGCCCATTGGGCAATGACAGGGGTGGCGAGGGAAAGAGGCTGAGTGGTGTCCACAGAATGGGTCATCCTATCCACTTGATTATTAAAATCCTCCTCTGCTGAGGTCACCCATTGGTGAGCACTCACATGAGATACAAATATCTTCACAGTTTTTGACCACTCAGAGAGGTCCACCCACATACCTCTGCCCCAAATTTGTTTGTCGCCAATTTTCCAATCATGCTTCTTCCAAGTCCCTGACCATCCAGCCAAACCATTGGCTACAGCCCATGAATCAGTATATAATCACACATCTGGCCATTTCTCCTTCCCTGCAAAGTGCACAACCAGGTGCACTGCTCAAAGTTCTGCCCACTAGGAAGATCTCCCTTCACTGCTGTCTTTCAAGGATATCTTAGAAAGAGGCTGTAGTGCTGCAGCTGTCCACTTTCAGGTGGTGCCTGCATATCACGCAGAGCCATCTGTGAACCAGGCCCTAGTTTTCTCTTCCTCTGTCAACTGATCATAGAGAACTCCCCATGAGGCCATCAGTGCAGCCTGAGGGAGAGAAGGCAGGGTGGCAGGAGGGGAGACCATGGGCATTTGGGCCACTTCCTCATGTAACTTTCTTGTGCCTTCAGGGCCTGCTTGAGCCCGATCATGTATATACCACTTCCATTTGATGATGGAATGCTGCTGTGCATGACCCACTTTATGGCTAGATGGGTCAGAAAGCACCCAGTTCGTGATAGTCAGTTCAGGTAGCATGGTGACTTGAAACATTCAGTTTCCACCAAAGCCCAGTAACAGGCCAAGAGCTGTCTCTCAAAAGGAGAGTAGCTATCTGCAGAAGATGACAGGGCCTTCCTCCAAAATCCTAGAGGCCTCCATTGTGATTCACCTATGGGGGCCTGCCAAAGGCTCCAAACATCATCCCTATCTGCCACCGACCTCTCAAGCACCATTGGATCTGCTGGGTCATGTGGCCTAAGTGGCAGAGCAGAGTGCGCACAGCAGCCTGGATTTGTTGCAGAGCCTTCTCCTGTTCTGGATTCCATTCAAAACTGGCAGCCTTTTGGATCACTCGATAAATGGCCTGGGGTAACACACCCAAATGAGGAATGTGTTGCCTCCAAAATCCAAATAACCCCACTAGGTATTATGCTTCTTTCTTGGTTGTAGGAGGGGCCAAATGCAGCAACTTATCCTTCCCCTTAGGAGGAATATCTCAACAGGCCCCACACCACTAGACCTCTAGAAATTTTACTGAGGTAGAAGGTCCCTGAATTTTAGTCGGATTTATTTTGCATCCTCTGGCATGCAAATGTCTCACAAGTAAGTCCAGTGTGTTTGCTACTTCTTGCTCACTGGATCCAGTCAGCATAATGTCATCAATATAATGGACCAGTGTGATATGTTGTAGAAGCAAAAAGCGATCAAGCTCTCTCTGAATAAGATTATGATGCAAAGCTGGAGAGTCGATATACCCCTGAGGCAAGACAGTAAAGGTAAATTTCTGGCCTGGCCAGCTGAAGACAAATTGTTTCTGGTGGGTCTTATGGACAGGAATGGAGAAAAAGGCATTTGCCAAGTCAATGGTTGCATACCAGGTACCAGGATGCTGAGACCAGCTCAGTCAGGGAGACCCTAACCCAGCAGTGCTAGAGGAATTAAAGACACACACACAGAAATATAGTGGTGTAAAGTGGGAAATCAGGGGTCTCACAGCCTTCAGAGCTGAGAGTCCCGAACAGAGATTTACCCACGTATTTATTAACAGCAAGCCAGTCATTAGCATTGTTTCTATAGATATTAGATTAACTAAAAGTATCCCTTATGGGAAACGAAGTGATGGGCCAAAATAAAGGGATGGGTTGGGCTAGTTATCCGCAGCACGTACTTAAAGCATGCTATTGTTTGTGGTTTAAGAACGCCTTTAAGCGGTTTTCCACCCTGGGTGGGCCAGATGTTCCTTGCCCTCATTCCAGTAAACCCACAACCTTCCAGCATGGGCATTATGGCCATCATGAACATGTCACAGTGCTGCAGAGACTTGTTTATGGCCAGTTTTGGGGCCATTTTATGGCCAGATTTTGGAGGAGTCCTGTTCCCAACATGTCCCCTTCTTTGATTTGCAAATCAATAAAAGCAAAGGCGGCTTTGTCACAGTGAGCTACTTCTCGCAGGAGTCAGGATCCACATCTGCAGACTATACAAAGACAAACAACACAGATTAAAAGCACAGTCATCATTGAAATCACAGAGCTTCCAAGTGTTTTTATCCATTTTAATGGGTTACCAGCTGCTAATCTGTCTGCAGCTCCTTTAAGCACTGCAGTTCTTGGCATTAAGGTTAGGTGTGCCTGGAATGCTTTAAATATTTGTTCTTTTAATTTTGCAATATCCAAAGACAAGTTTGTAGAGTGTCTTTCTAGGCGCTTTTTTGTTCCTTCCCAAATTTTGATCTTATTAAGAACTATTAATAGTTTCCACAAATCCTTGTGTTTAGCTCCTACAGCGGGCCATATCATTTGAGGTTGAGGTGCCACTATACTGCCATGGTTCCAGATAATAGGAACTCTTGCCATACTTCTTATCATTTCTACCATCTGACCGTTTTGTTCAGATCAGCTGAACATAGTGTGACCATGGCACGCAGACTGAGAGGTGCAATTCCAGCTAAACAACCCCTTAGGGGACCAATCAATAATGATTCCTTAGGAATTGCTGTGCAGCACCTCTGCCTGTTCTGCAATGCAGTCTTCCTAAACAAGTACGTTCATTATTTCTGGCCAGGTTCTATTTTGTTTATGAATAGGTTTTTAAGGGTGATATGCCTCAATTATAGGAGCAGATTTATAATGTAAATACTGAGATCAGAAAGCATGTGTAACTGCGTCATAGAGTGATTACATCCAAGCATTATTGCCAGCCAAGATTGATAAATATGCCCAATAAGCATAATTATTCTCTGTGTCAGCCCTTGTTGAAGGAATACTCCTGGCAATCATCACTATCATAGCTACCATTAAATTACTCATTGTGACTGGCTGTCCTGCTTTCCTCAGGTTTTCTTCTGCCATCTGTGATAGCTTCTTGATCTGTCCCCAGGTGGGTGGCTGTGTTCGACGGGTGTTGCTCGTGACAATTGGGGTCCTCCTCAGCGTCAGTCTCGACATGACTGCAACCGGGGGGTCCTCAGTGTCCTCCCAGGATCTCTTCCTCAGCATCTGGCTCATGATAAGGTTTCAGGTGTCTTGATGGTATCCAAATCGGCTGTTGATTTTGGCCTGGAGAAACACAAGCATAACCTCTACCCCAAGTTATTATTTTACCTATTTCCCAACTTTCTGTTATCAGGTCTCTCTACCAAACCAATTGTTCTGCTTCTGTCTTTGCAGCTGGTTTCTGTAGATGCTGTTCAGCTGCTGATAACATCTGGCCTTTGGGCAGGCTCAAAAAATTTAAAGTTAATAATGTTAGATTCAATTGTATATGGGCTGTCCCATAATCCCTATTTCTCCCGCTTTTTTGTTTTTGTCATCAGTTGTTTATCTGTATGAAATGATAACTGAGCATTTTTAATTAACTGTGTGGAATGAACCACATATGAAGAATCAGAAATCACATTAATAAGCATATTAAAACCAGTCAATACCTCAATTACAGCTACAAGTTCCACTTTTTGAGCTGAAGCATAGGGTGACTGGAAAACTTTACTTTTTGAGCCAGAATAGGAAGCTTTACCATTACTAGACCCATCTGTAAAACAATGAAAATGCTTAGCAGGCTTCAGGTTGTTTACTGCAGGAATTGTAAATGCAAACCGTTCATAGTCTTGCTCAGCTAAAGGGGTAGTAAAGGAACAGTCTTTTAAATCTATGACTATTAAAGCCAATTTTTTGGAATTATAGCAGGAGAAGGCAATCCTGGCTGTAGTGCTCCCATAGGTTGTGTAACTGAATTGATGACTCTTAAGTCAGTTAACATTCTCCTTTTACCTGATTTTTTCTTAATTATGAAAACTGGAGAATTCCAAGGGGAAAATGTTGGAGCTATGTGCCCATTTTCTAATTGTTCAGTAACTAATTTCTCTAAAGCCTCCAGTTTCTCTTTACTTAGCCACCATTGTTCTATCCAAATTGGCTTATCTGTTAACCATTTTAAAGGTATAGGTTCTGGAGGCTTAACAATGGCTGCCATCAAAAATAATATCCTAATCTTTGGCAGGAACTTTGCCTTTCCATTTGAAGTGCTTCTTTCAAATCTTGCAATTTCTTTTTCTAGTCCCATGCCAGGGACATACCCTGTTTTATGCATCATATGTTGACTTTGAGGGCTATATAATTGTTCTGGAATTAGAACTTGTGCTCCCCATTGTTGTAATAAATCTCTCCCCCATAAATTTATAGGTACAGAAGTTATAATTGGTTGAATAGTCCCAGGTTGTCCATCAGGCCCTACACAACGCAAAATATAACTACTTTGATATACTTCAGGGGCTTTACCAACTCCAACTATGTTAAATTGAGCGGGTTGAATTGGCCACGTGGACGGCCACTGCTGTAGAGAAATGATTGAAATGTCCACTCCTGTATCTACCAAACCTTTAAATTTCTTTCCCTGAATAGTTATTTCACAGGTAGGACATTTATCAGTAACTTGATTTACCTGATAAGCTGCTTTGCCTTGTTTATTTGTGCTTCCAAATCCTCCTGTTCATTTAACTTCACTTTTCCCCATTCCCACATATGGCACAATCAGGAGCTGTGCTATGCACTCTCCTGGCTCTGCTTTCCAGAGAACAGAAGTAGATATAACAATTTGAATTTCCCCATTGTAATCTGAATCAATGACTCTTGTATGTATTTGTACCCCTTTTAAATTTAAGCTAGACCTGCCTAGAAGTAATCCTATCGTCCCTGCTGGCAAGGGTCCACAGACTCCTGTTGGGACCTTTTGTGGGGGTTCCCCAGGGAGAAGGCTCACAGCTTTTGTGCAGCATAAATCTACTGTGGCACTACTGGCTGTGGTGGAGGACAGACATTGTACAGGGGTGAGGGAATGGCCTGAGCTAGAAATTCTCCAGTTTAGAATGGGGCCCAGGTCAGGCCCCTTGTGGTGTTTCCCAAAATTGGGTTCCCATCTTTATCAAACTTAGAGTGACACTGACTAGCCCAGTGTTTTCCTTTTTTACATTTTGGACATATTTCAGGCTCAGCAGTTTTCTTTTTTCCCCTATCTGGTGGCCTGACTTGCTGATTTTTTCTACATTATTTTTTAGTATGACCATGCTTCCCACAATTAAAACAAGCTCCAGGAAATGGAGTATTTCCTTTATCCACTCTCAGCCCTGCCATCGCCTGTGCTAGCAGAGTAGCCTCATGCAGATTACCTCTGATACCATCATAGGCCTTGGTATAATCAACTAAATGTGCTTTCCCTCTGAAAGGTCGCAGAGCTGCCTGGCAATCAGGATTAGCAATGTCGAAAGCTAATAATTGCAACACTATATCCTGAGCAGTCGAATCTGCAATTACCTTTTTAAGAGACTCCTGTAACCAAGCTGTAAAATCCATGTATGGTTTTTTTTTGGTCCCTGTTTTATAGCACTAAAGGAAGGGTATTTTTCTCCACCTGAAGTGATTTTTTCCCAAGTTCTAATGCACACTCCTTTAAGCTGTTCTATGGCATCATCCTGCATGACCACTTGTGCATCTAAACCAGCCCAGCCGCCAACCCCCAAAAGTTAGTCTGCAGTTATATTAATTTGGGCCTGGGTGTTGTGAGCAGCCTGAATGGAAAGCTTCATCTGCCCACCAAGTTTTAAATTGTAAGAACTGAGCAGGAGTTAGGCAACTCGTGTAAGAGCATCCCAGTCAGTAGGAATCATCTAACTGGAAACAGCAACATTCTTTAACAGTCCCATTACAAAAGGAGAACCTGGTCCATACTGATTAATAGCTTGTTTAAATTCTTTGAGTAATTTAAAAGGAAAAGGCTCAAATATAACTATAATATTTCCCAGTTGATCTGGGGTGTGTATTCTAACAGGGAATTACCAAGCCTCTAAATCACCCTCTCATCTAGCTTGCTGAATTCCTGCCTGAATAGAACTAAGAGCAGTCGCTCGAGGCATTGCTCAAACAGTCACTGGGGCAACTACTTTTCACCCAATGTCCTCTGGAAAAGAAAGATCTGGAGGGTCTTTTTCTTCAAAATAATAAGGAGGGGGTGCAGAAGGGTAGGGATGAACCTCTCCCTCCTTTGCCACTTGAGCTTTAGCTGGCAAATAAACCTGCTCTCTAACCTCTTCCATTACTTCGTTTTACTCTCCTTCCTCCTCATCATCAGTGTGAAAAAGTTCCAAGGGAGAAAGCACCAGACTCCACATTTGTCCCATTGTTACCCTGATGCTTCCGAGCTCCCCTTCTTACTCACCACGGGGATGGCTTTAAGAGTGCTTGGGTGTCCTCCAGCTTAGTTCCACGTTCTCCATTGCTCCAGTGACCCTTCAACCTGGATTCAAGCTCCCACGATGGACGCCACTTGCCAAGACCAGCTCAGTCAGGGAGGCCCTAACCCAGCAGCACTAGGGGAATTAAAGACATACACACAGAAATATAGAGGTGTGAAGTGGGAAATCAGGGCTCACATCCTTCAGAGCTGAGAGCCCCAAACAGAGATTTACCCACGTATTTATTAACAGCAAGCCAGTCATTAGCATTGTTTCTATAGATATTAAATTAACTAAAAGTATCCCTTATGGGAAATGAAGGGATGGGCTGAGTTAAAGGAATATGTTGGGCTCATTAACTGCAGCAGGAGCATGTCCTTAAGGCACAGATGGCTCATGCTATTGTTTGTGGTTTAAGCATGCCTTTAAGCGGTTTTCTGCCCTGGGTGGGCCAGGTGTTCCTTGCCCTCATTCCTGTAAACCTGCAACCTTCCAGCATAGGCATTATGGCCATCATGAAAATGTCACAGTGCTGCAGAGATTTTGTTTATGGCCAGTTTTGGGGCTAGTTTATGGCCAGATTTTGGGGGGCCTGTTCCCAACACCAGGAGGTGTGTTAATTTGTTCCAGCAATGAAACCACATCTGGTACGGCAGCTGCAGTTGGAGTCACCAGTTAGTTAAGCTTATCATAATCCACTGTCATTCTCCAAGATCCATCTGTCTTCTGCACAGGCCAAATGGGAGAGTTGAACAGGGAGGTGGTGGGAATCACCACCCCTGCATCCTTCAAGTCCTTGATAGTAGCACTAATCTCCACATTCCCTCCAGGGATTCAATACTGTTTTTGATTTACTACTTTTCTAGGTACAGCCAGCTCTAATGGCTTCCATTTGGCATTTCCAACCATAATAGCCTTTACCAGTCAAGGAGCCAGTGTGGGGGTTCTGCCAGCTGCTAAGTATGTCTATGCCAATTATGCATCCTGGCACTTGGAAAATGACCACAGGATGAGTCTGGGGACCTACTGGACCCGCTGTAAGTTGGACCTGAGCTAAAACTCCATTAATTACCTGACCTCCACCTCCTGACCTCAGGTGATCCACTCACCTTGGTCTACCTGTAGGGACCAGCCCCACAGGGTTGGTGGGTTTTTCTCCCCGTGTGCAGAGATGAGAGATCATAGAAATAAAGATACAAGACAAAGAGATAAAAGAAAAGACACCTGGGCCTGGGGGACCACTACCACCAAGATGCAGAGACCGGTAGTGGCCCCAAATGCCAGGCTGCAGTGATATTTATTGGATACAAGACAAAGGGGCAGGGTAAGGAGTGTGAGCCGTCTCCAATGATAGGTAAGGTCACGTGGGTCATGTGTCCACTGAACAGGTGGCCCTTCCCTGCCTGGCAGCCTAGGCAGAGAGAGAGAGAGGGAGAGAGAGAGACAGCTTACACCATTACTTCTGCATATCAGAGACTTTTAGTACTTTCACTAATTTGCTACTGCTATCTAAAAGGCAGAGCCGGGTGTACAGGATGGAACATGAAAGCAGACTAGGAGCATGACCACTGAAACACAGCATCACAGGGAGATGGTTAGGCCCCTGGATAACTGCGGGCAGGCCTGACTGATGTCAGGCCCTCCACAAGAGATGGAGGAGTAGAGTCTTCTCTAAACTCCCCCAGGGAAAGGGAGACTCCCTTTCCCAGTCTGCTAAATAGCGGGTATTTTTCCTTGGCACTGACGCTACTGCTAGACCATGGTCCGCTTGGCAATGGGCGTCTTCCCAGACGCTGGCGTTACCGCTAGACCAAGGAGCCCTCTGGTGGCCCTGTCTGGGCATAACAGAAGGCTCGCACTCTTGTCTTCTGGCCACTTCTCACTATATCCCCTCAGCTCTTATCTTTGTATGGCCTGGTTTTTCCTAGGTTATGATTGTAGAGTGAGGATTATTACAATATTGGAATAAAGAGTAATTGCTACAAACTAATGATTAATGATATTCATATATAATCATGTCTATGATCTAGCTCTAGTATAACTCTTGTTGTTTTATATATTTTATTATACTGGAACAGCTTGTGCCCTCGGTCTCTTGCCTCGGCACCTGGGTGGCTTGCCGCCCACACTACCAAAGTGCTGGGACTACAGGCATGAGCCACCATGCCCAGCCATTGTTTTCTTTCTTGTTTTTTTTTGTTTGTTTGTTTTTGTTTTTGTTTTTTTTTGAGGTGGAATCTCGCTCTGTCGCCCAGGCTGGAGTGCAGTGGTGCGAACTCAGCTCACTGCAAGCTCCACCTCCTGGGTTCACGCCATTCTCCTGCCTCAGCCTTTCGAGTAGCTGGGACTGCACGCGCCCACCACCACGCCTGGCTAATTTTTTGTATTTTTAGTAGAGACAGGGTTTCACCGTGTTAGCCAGGATGGTCTCGATCTCCTGACCTCATGATCCTCCCACTTCAGCCTCCCAAAGTGCTGGATTACAGGCGTGAACCACTGTGCCCAGCCCAGCCATCATTTTCTTTCATCACTTTGTCCACTGAACTTAGGAGCAACTAACCAGCTTCATCATGTTCCTTGGTTCTCCACATATAGTCAAAGGTATTATGTGTAGGGTCACTAAACTCCTTGCCTCTCATAAGCGGTGAATCAGGAGTGTCAAATGCATTTATTTTGCATAACTCTCTAAACAGTTTATGCCAAGGACTATCAGTGTTCTCCATACTATTAGAAGTAGAGTCCTTAACATTTTGGAGTCTAATCATATTAACCAGCCAAATCCAGAAACTCCAAAACCAATGACAGAACTCCATCCTTAATATTCTGTTCCTCCAGAACCACTCCTGGTACAAAAATCTGTATTAGAGTTCTCTAGAGGGACAGAACTAATGGAATATACATAAAAAGGAGAGTATTAAATTACACAATCACGAGGTCCCACAATAGGCTGTCTGCAAGCTTGAGGAGCAAGGAGAGCCAGGCCAAGTCTCAAAACTGAAGAACTTGGAGTCAGATGTTGGAGGGCAGGAAGCATCCAGCATGGGAGAAAGATGTAGGCTGGGAGGGTAGGCCAGTCTGGCCTTCTCACATTTCTCCAGTATTAACCATCACACCTATAAATTTCCACAGCCTGTAAGCAGCTATGGGCTCCGGAATTAACCTCGTCCCCCATCTCCACAGGTTTTTGCAATATACCTGTGTTGTTGCTGTTTAGCAACAATCTCTCTCTCTCTCTCCTCTCTCTCTCTGTGTATGTATGTGTGTGTGTGTGTGTGTGTGTGTGTGTGTGTGTGTGTGTGTGTGTGTGTGTGTTCCTTTAGCCCTTGCCCTCCCTTCAAAACCTAACATTTTAGTGCCAAAACCCAGGATAAGGATTGGATTCTAAATGGGTAAATGTTTTCTTGCAACCTGGAAAGCAGCAAGCAGCAAAAACCAGACCCAGGCCTGCTTCCAGATCCTGAATGGACTCCCTATTCCCAGCCCTGTTCCTTTATTTTCTCTTCTTCTCTGGCCCTGGGCTGACTTCCAGATCCTGATCAAACTCTCCATCCTCTTTTTCCTTCCTTCCCCTTTCCAGGCAGCTCCAGCAAGTATCAATCCCATTGCTGGACATCACATCCAACACCCGTCTCCAATTAGTGGGTGAGTATCCCTTTTTTTCTTTCCAGATTCCTCTCATATTTCTGGGGGTTCACCAGAAAATTCCTGTACCAGGTGAGAGGTCTCCCTGGTCACCAGGCGACCGTGGCCTGCCCTCTCAGGGGACGCCGTCAGAATGCTCACCACTCTGGCCACCGCAGCCTCCGGGGGACTGCAAAGAGCTGTAGGGACGCCCTAGCTCTCCTAGGTCCCTTCTTCCAGGAGGAATCGGGGTACTCACTCCCCTCCGGGGTATTCACTTCCCTCTGGGGTACTTCCATCCTCTAAATTTCTCACCCTCTGGCCAGCAGTATGGGGCAACACTCCTCAAAACCTCCTCAAGACACCACTCTTGGATGTTTCATCCAGAACCTCCAAGCCCAGGGCTTGGCAGACTCCATTAAAACTGAATGCCTTGCTGGCCAAGCATGGTAGCTCATGCCTGTAATCTCAGCACTTTGGGAGGCCAAGGTGGGCAGATCACAAGGTCAGGAGTTCGAGACCAGCCTGGCCAATATGGTGAAACCCTGTCTCTACTAAAAATACAAAAATTAGCCGGGTGTGGTGGCAGGCATCTGTAATCCCAGCTACCCAGGAGGCTGAGGCAGGAGAATTGCTTGAACCCAGGAGACAGAGGTTGCAGTGAGCCAAGATCGTGCCACCGCACTCCACTCTGGGTGACAGAGTGAGACTCTGTCTCAAAAAAAAAAACTGAACGCCTTACTTTCCTCTGTAATGTTGCCCAGCCCCAATGTAAACTAGACAATAATAGTCAATAGCCAAAAACCAAAACATTCAATTTCCAGATCTGACATAATCTAAAAGATTGCCTCCAATGCAATCGTAAATGATCTGAAGTGCTTTGCTTATCTGTGCTCCTGGCTCACTCTCTCTCTGCCAATTCCGTTCACCTTTTCAAATCTTCCTCCTCAACAAAAAACCCACAAAAATACCTCCTCCTCCAGACAAACCTTCCTCCTCTATTTTCAACCTAGCCAACAAACTAGGCATGTGCCCAGCCCCCTTCCACCAAAAACCAGGCACATGGCCAAAGGTCCTCCAAATTCTCCCTTTCCAGGAGGTCACAGGGACCAAAGGCATAATCTGAGTTCATGTTCCCTTTTCCCTAGTCAACCTCTCTCAGCTTAAAAAGAGACTCAGTGGCCAGGCACAGTGGTTTATGCCTGTAATCCCAGCAGTTTGGGAGGCCGAGGCGGGTGGATAATGAGGTCAGGAGATTGAGACAATCCTGGCTAAAACAGTGAAACCCCATCTCTACTAAAAATACAAAAAATTAGCTGGGCGTGGTGGCGGGCGCCTGTAGTCCCAGCTACTTGAGAGGCTGAGGCAGGAGAATGGTGTGAACCCAGGAGGCGGAGCTTGCAGTGAGACAAGATCATGCCACTGTACTCCAGCCTGGGCGACAGAGCGAGACTCTGTCTCAAAAAAAAAAAAAAAAAAAAGACTCAGCTCCTTTTGCATGGATCCCACCTCCTTCCTCAAGGAGTTTCTGTATGTCACTCAATTTTATGATCTTATCTGGCATGTCATATATGTCATCCTCTCCTGCACCCTCACTTCTGAGGACAGGGAATGCATCTGGATAGCTGCCCAGGCCCATGTAGACACCCTCCCATAGACAAGATGCTGCCCATAACCCAATATGGACCCTAACTGTCCCCAGAACTGACCCCAGTTGGGATTATCAGGCAACTTCTGCAGACAGATAGAAATAAGGCCATATGATATGCCTCCTAGCTGGCATAAATAAAGCCATTCCTGGCCAGGCATGGTGGCTCACACCTGTAATCCCAGCACTTTGGGAGGCCGAGACAGGCAGATCACCTGAGGTCAGGAGTTCGAGACCAGCCTGACCAACATGGAGAAACTCCATCTGTACTAAAAAAAAAAAAAAAAAAAAAAAAAAGGCGTGGTGGTGCATGCCTGTATAAAGGGGAATTAAGTATTAACTTACACAATCATAAGGTCCCACAATAGGCTGTCTGCAAGCTTGAGGAGCAAGGAGAGCCAGTCCGAGTCTCAGCTACTTGGGAGGCTAAGGCAGGAGAATCACTTGAACTCAGGAGGCAGAGGTTGTGGTGAGTCAAGATCAAGCCATTGCACTCCAGCATGGACAACAAGAGCAAAACTCCATCTCAAAAATAAATAAATAAAGCTGTTCCTGCTCTCCTCCTGCCTTTCAGAGGCCATAACTAAATATGCCACGTTGAACCCTAATGCCAATAAGGGAAGAATCTACCTCCATTTACACTTCATTTTCCAGTCAGCCCTAGACATTCTAATGAAACTTAAAAAACTGGAGAATAGCCCTCAAACCTCCCAAAGAGACTTAATCAAAATGGCCTTTAAGGTCTTTAACAATAGAAAGGAAAAACTAAAAGTCCAAAAGCTAAAAAGAGACCAGGCTAAATGCCAGATGCTGGCAGCTGCCATTCAACAGGGTTCCCAACATGTACAGAAATCCTCAACCTTGCAACAAACTCCACCAGAAGCCTGTTTTAAGTGCAGCCAACAGAGTCACTGGGCAAAGGCCTACTCTCAAAACTTTGCCCCATCTGTGGCATCAAGGAACACTGGAAGTGGGACTGTTCTCAGCAAAACTCTTCATCCTGCTTCACCACCTCTAACTGAAGACTGATGGGGCCAGGGGCCTACCACCCCAACTGCCATCACCACCTCAGAACCCAGGGTCAGTCTCTGGTAAGCCCATGTCTTTCCTATTGGATACAGGGAGTAGTTACTCAGTTTTATTAAATATTCTGGACCCCTACTCAGTTCTTCTATCTGTATTGTGGGAGTTGATGGAATCCCCTCTAGGCACAAACAGACTGGTCCTCTATTATGCAACCTATTCAACACCCCGTTCACCCACTCCTTCCTGGTTATCCCTCGGTGCCCTACCCCTATCTTGGGGCAGGACATACTAAGTAAATCCCAGGTCTCCATACAATCTGCCTCCTGCAATTCCGCTCCTTTTATTTTACTCTGCCACCAGATGCTTCCCTCTCCCCCTCATCCTTGTTATCCACCCTGTTACCTTCTGTTAATTCTGAAATTTGGAACATTTTTAAACCCACAATAGCCACACATCACATCCCAGTTAAAATAACCCTCCAAAACCACTCCATTTTCCATCATCAGTCTCAATATCCCCTAACCCAGGCAGCCTCAGGGGCCTCAAACCTATTATCTGTAAACTTTTACAAGCTAATATTCTTAAGATCCTACCACTTGGTCCAGGATCTCTGAGTTGTTAACCAGGTGGTAATACCAATCCATCCAACACTCCACTCTCATCCCACATACTCCACTCTCCCATAGTCCCTCTTCTACCACACACTTCCCTGTACTAGATTTAAAGGACACCTTTTTCACTATTTCCTTAAATTCGGCTTCCCAAAGTATTTTTGCTTTCACTTGGTCAGATCCTAATACCCACACATCCACCCAACTAACATGGACCATACTCCCACAGGGGTTCCGGGACAGCCCCCACATATTCAGACAGGCCCTCACCAAGGACCTAGCTGAACTTCCCATTGCTCCTAGCACCCTCCCCCAATAAGTCAATGACCTACTTTTCTGTAGCCCCTCCCTTAACTTGTCCATCCAACACACCACTCAGCTTTTAAACTTCCTCCATAGGTAAAGATGTTGGGTCTCACCAACAAAGCCTCAGGTAGCCCAAACCCAGGTCACTCACCCAAACCCAGGTCACTCACCTGAGTTCTAACCCCTAATTCTCAGGCCATCCTAACCCAACAAAAGGAGCTAATTCAAGACATTGCCCCTGCCCCACACAAAGAAGGACCTCCTCTCCTTCTTGGGCCTCATGGGATACTTCTGGCTGTGGATTCCCAACTTCTGTTTGCTGGCCAAGCTGCTCTACATGGCCTCACTTGGGCCCAGCCTAGAGCCTCTGAACCCAGCTTGTCCCATCAATTCACACTTAAAAAAAACTTAAAAATACCCTTTTAATGGCCCCAGAACTGGGACTGCCCAACCCTACCAAGCCCTTTACTTTGCATGAACATTCTGACAAGGCCTTGCTCTTGAACTGCTCTGCCAAACACAAGCCGTCGCATACCATTCAAAACAACCAGACTGTCATCCAAGGCTGGCCCCCTGCCTAAAAATCTTGGGTACAGCCACATTGCTGGCCTCGGAGGCACAGAAACTCACTCTCTACCAGCAAATTACTATTTCATCTTCCCATAACCTACGGGACCTCATGAGCCATCAATCTCTTCTATCCCTCCCACCATCCTGCTTACAGCAGGTACACACCTTATTCATAGGAAACCTTCTAATCACCTTCCAGAAAGGTAAAGCTCTCAACCCTCCCACTGTCCTCCCTGTAAACACCTCTGACTCTGAGCTGTCTCACTTCTGCCTGGACCTCTTAGACTCCCTTTCCTCCCCCTTCCAACCCATTTCAGAAGCCCCTTTGCAGGGAACAACTACATGGTTCATTAACAGAAGCTCTTTAAAAGAGCCATGTCCACCATATGGTTCCAACATCGTTGCCAAAATAAACTCCCAGAATCCAATGCTTTCCCACCCCATACTACCTTGCAACAGGCAGAACTACCTCTCAACAGATAGAGTTAGTTGCCCTAACCAGGGCCCTCACCCTAACAAAGGGAAAGAGGGTTAACTTTTACACTGATTCCTGGCCCGGCGTGATGGCTCACGCCTATAATCCCAGCACTTTGGGAGGCCGAGGCAGGCGGATCACCTGAGGTCAGGAGTTCAAAACCAGCCTGTCCAACATGGTGAAACCCCGTCTCTACTAAAAATACAAAAATTAGCTGGGCATGGTGGCAGGCACCTGTAGTCACAGCTACTCGGGAGGCTGAGGCAGGAGAATTGCTTGAACCCAGGAGGCAGGGGTTGCAGTGAGCCAAGATTGTGCCACTGTACTCCAGCCTGGGCGACAGAGTGAGACTCCGTTACAGGAAAAAAAAAAAGCATTTACACCAATACCAAATATGCATACCACATCCTACATTCTCACACCTTAATCTGGCAGGAAAGGGGTTTTCTAGCTAAAAAGAACCCCCATAGTAAATGGCAAACTCATACACAAGCTGGTGGAGGCAGCTAAATTACCACTACAGGCCACCATTATCCATTGTGGGACACCAAAAGGCTACAAATGCCATAACCAAAGGAAATCTTTTAGCAAATTAGGCAGCCAGGCAGGCAGCCCTTAAACCCCATCATTATTGCCCAGTTTTCCCAGCATATACCCTGTATATACCCAGGAGGAACAAACCTCACTTGCCCTGGCTGGTGTCATTCAGGAAAAAATGGTTCTACCTCAGTGCTAAAATTGTCTTGGCCAACTTTTAAAAACCTTCTGGGCCGGGCAGGGTGGCTCACATCTATAATCCCAGCACTTTGGGAGGCTGAGGTGGGAGGATCACCTGAGGTCAGGAGTTCAAAACCAGCCTGGCCAACATGGTGAAACCCCATCTCTACTAAAAATACAAAAATTAGCCGGATGTGGTGGCAGGCACCTGTAATCCCAGCTACTCAGGAGGCTGAGGCAGAGAACTGCTTGAACCCGGGAGGCGGAGGTTGCATTGAGCCAAGATCACGCCACTGCACTCCAGCCTGGGTGACAGAGCAAGACTCTGTCTCGGAAAAAAAAAAAAAAAAAAAAAACCTTCTGTACTTTTTTATGTGCACAACCATTTCCATGCTGGTTGTCTCCCCCTACTTCAGCTCTTAAAAACATATACATTCTCCCACCATGGCCACCAATCTCAAAGATATTACTAAGGCGTGTTCCCTTTGCACTCAAACTTCCCCTCAGAAAGCTATCAAATCAACCCCTTTCCCCACACACCAGGCCTGAGGACACCCGCCAGGGCAGGACTGGGAAATCACCTTCACCCGCATGCCCCCTGTAAAATGAGTCCAGAACCTTCTGACAATAGTAGATACACTGGGTGGATAGAGGGTTTTCCTACCACCACTGCTACTACTACTGAAAAGGCACACTGTCGCTTCTATTCTCCTCACCCATATTATACCCCGGTTTGGACTCCCCTCTTTCATCCAGTCAGACGATGGGCCAACATATGTTTCACAGGTTAACCGACAGCTGGCAAAGTCTCTAAACATTAAATGGGCCTTCTATATTCCTAATTGCCCCTAATCTTCAGGTAAGATTGAATGGGCCAATGCCCTTCTAAAACAACAATTATCCAAACTCTCCCTAGAAGTTAAAATGGCCTAAACTTTACTACTCCCCATGGCCCTCATGACTTTATAAGCCATTCCTCGCAAGCCCCTCAGCGTAAGCCCATTTGAACATATGTATGGATGCCCCTTTATCCTCCAAAATCTCCCTGTATCTCCCCACCCTTCTGCATGGGATACTTGGCCAGCATTACACCTCACTCACCAACTAATAGATAGTACACTAACGCTTACTTGCCCCCGCCTGAAAGTCCATCCTCAAAACACTCCTCCCTGTCTCTACAACCAGGGGGGACTGGATCTGGATCACAGACCCCTCCTCCTCCCCTCTCCTACCAAAGTGGATGAGTCCTCACCAGGTTATTCTAGCTATTCCCACTGCAGCAAAGCTAACACCCTTCCTACATTGGATACAAAATTCCGAAGTAAAAAAAGCTCCAGATCCACATCCAGAAATTTTCTCCCCCCACGAAAACTATTCTTCCTCCCTCACAGGACCAACCTCACTGCACTTAACAAGAGTGCAGAAGTTGCCTATCCAGAAGGCCCTGGTCCATAACACTCTCTGCCTCCAATTTCAAATCTTTTATCTCATACCTTGTTTCAGATCTTTCCCTCCCCACGTCCCTGGATACTCCACTCGAATTCCTCACATCAATCCAGGAGATATGGCTACAGGGCACCTTTCAGAATTTCACTCCTACTCAAATTGCCTTTTTTCATTTTGTCCTTCGTGGGATATGCTAAATCCTCACCCCCAACCTCTGGCAGTAGGGCTGCCTTCATCAGCCTCACACATTTCTCTTAAATCTTAAGTCACACTCCCCTCTTTCTTCCAACTGTAAATTTGTTTGTCCACACAAATCCAGCAGTTCACAGCCCTTCCTGTTAACCGAACTGCAGAAACTTAGTCCAAAATAAACCTGCATCTCACCTACTTGGCCAACTCATTCCCAAAACCTGTTTATAATCTTGTTTGGCTAAACACCTTTCCCCGCAATCCATCAAATCCACCCACACCGTCACACACAGGGCTGTCACCCTCCTTTGCCTCTTAACATCTAAACATGTTACAAGCTGGATTCCATAAAACACCTCTTACCAACCCCTCCCCTCTCTGCCAGCACCATTCTCCATGTAACCAACTCAAGGGCGCTCCCTGGAAAAAATGCACACCCAATTCCCTCAGCTGCAACCTATATCCTTCTGCCCTACCCCTACTGCAATAGCTACTTGTTAACGAAAATCTATCTCTCTCTCTCCATAACCAAACAGACTTCACCTCCTCCCCCACCAACATCCCCTATCCGGCCCTCACAGGGGTTACCCTTGTTAACAGCTATTCAACCTGGAAAAACAAAAAGGTGGAACAAAACGTTTGTCCAGGATTCACCCCCCATCTTCTCATAGCTCGCTACCTTCCTTTACAACTTTTGTCTGACAACCCCCCCCCCCCTTTTCTTTCTGTATGAAACAAACTTATCTTTGCCGGCAGGTGGGTTACAAACATACACCGTGGTGTTTCAATCTCCAAACATTAACATTTTGCCTAACAACCAAACCATTCAGTCTCTCCCTATTTCCTCCTCCTCCGAGCATGCTAAGCCAGCTCTACATCTCCTTCCTCTGGTAACAGGATTAAGCCTCTCTGTTGCACTTGGCACCAGAATGACGGGTCAGGTGTGTCAGCCTTAGCTGCCTTATGTAGATATATAAATCTCTGCAGTCCTCTTGACATGCCTACTTCCATCACAAGCCTCCAAAGGCAGGTAGGTTCCCCTGTGGGAGTTGTTCTCCAGAACCGAAGGGCTGTAGACCTGTCAGCCACTGAGAAGGGGCACACATGTGTGTATCTCCAAGAAGGAGGCTGTTTAAATGTTCATGACTATGGCACTGTTTGAGACACAGCCCACAGGCTCCGAGACAGGGCTGCAGAAATCCAACATCAAGCCACTGACTCTTAGAGGCAGGGGTTGTCCCTCCTAAAGTGGATGCCTTGGGTAATCTCTTCTTAGGGCCCCTAATGTTCTTCCTCCTTGTGGGGAAAAGCAAGAGAGATCAGATTGTTAATATGTCTGTATAGAAAGAAGTAGACATAAGAGACTCCATTTTGTTCTGTATTAAGAAAAGTTCTTCTGCCTTGAGATGCTGTTAATCTGTGACCTTACCCCCAACCCCATGCTCTCTGAAACATGTGCTGTGTCAAACTCAGGGTTAAATGGATTAAGGGTTGTGTAAGATGTGCTTTGTTAAACAAATGCTTGAAGGCAGCATGCTCCTTAAGAGTCATCACCACTCCCTAATCTCAAGTACCCAGGGACACAAAGACTGCGGAAGGCCACAGGGACCTCTGCCTAGGAAAGCCAGGTATTGTCCAAGGTTTCTCCCCATGTGATAGTCTGAAATATGGCCTCATGGGAAGGGAAAGACCTGACCGTCCCCCAGCCCGACACCCGTAAAGGGTCTGTGCTGAGGAGGATTAGTATGAGAGGAAGGCATGCCTCTTGCAGTTGAGACAAGAGGAAGGCATCTGTCTCCTGCCCATCCCTAGGCAATGGAATGTCTCAGTATAAAACCCGATTATACATTCCATCTACTGAGATAGGGAAAAACCGCCTTAGGGCTGGAGGTGAGACATGTGGGCAGCAATACTGCTTAACAAAGCATTCGGATGTTTATGTCTATGCATATCTAAAGCACAGCACTTGATTCTTTACCTTGTCTATGATGCAAAGACCTTTGTTCATATGTTTGTCTGCTGACCCTCTCCCCACTATTGTCTTGTGACCATGACACATCCCCCTCTCTGAAAAACACCGACAAATAATCAATAAATACTAAGGGAACTCAGAAGCCAGTGGTATCCTCCATATGCGGAACGCTGGTCCCCTGGGTCCCCTTATTTCTTTCTCTATACTTTGTCTCTGTGTCTTTTTCTTTTCCAAGTCTCTCGTTCCACCCAATGAGAAACACCCACAGGTGCGGAGGGGCGACCCACCCCCTTCACTCCTAACAGTTGGCCTGTGTGTACTCACCTTCACATCCCGCTTTACCTCCCAAAGGCTGAACTCCCTTGTCCAGGCAGCCACCAAGAAAGACACTGGTATCATCACACTCTGCCAAGTCCAGTATCAGCACCACCAGGAAAGCGACTCTGAAGTCAGACACCCACTACTTCAAAACCCAAACCCTGATTACAGCACCACTATTCAGCAGGAAGCAGCCAGATAATCAACAACCACCCTCTTCCCTTTATATTAAAGTAGAAGGTGGCCAGGCACGGTGGCTCATGCCTGTAATCCCAGAAGTTTGGGAGGCTGAAGCAGGCAGATCACTTAAGGTCAGGAGTTTGAGACCAGCCTGGCCAACATGGTGAAACCCCGTTTCTACTGAAAATACAAAAATTAGCCGGGTGTGGTGGTGGCCACCTGTAGTCCCAGCTACTCAGGAGGCTGAGGCAGGAGAATCGCTTGAACCCGGGAGGCAGAGGCTGCAACGAGCCAAGATTGCACCACTGCATTCCAGCCTGGGCGACAGAGTGAGACTCTGTCTCAAAAAAATAAAAATAAAAAAGTATAAAGCAAGAATGTTAGTCCAACCTGCACAATTTTGTAAGTCCCCCACAATTTCGCAGACCTTGGTCAAAATGAAACATTCCATGGGGGTTTGGGTGGTGAGAAACAGCCTGCCTCTTATATTCTGCTGGGAGAAAGTACAAGGAAGACCACATTCTGCCGGAACAAGGGCCAGAACCACCTCATTCTAAGAACACGTTATCAACATTTTCCCAGGAAGCAGGCCATGACCCCCTGCCCCGACCCCTCCCACCCAGGCCTATAAATTGCCCCAGCCTGTAAGCAGCAATGGGCTCTGGGACTAAGCTGGTCTCCCATCTCCACAGGCTTTTGCAATATACCTGTGTTGCTGTTAAGCCACCCTCTGTCTCTGTGTGTGTGTCATTCTTTAACCCTCGTCTTCCCTTCAAAACCCAACATCACCCAGGCTGGAGTGCAGTGGTGCGATCTCAGGTCACTGCAACCTCCACCTCCTAGGCTCAAGCAATCCTTCCACCTCAGCTTCCCGAGTAGCTGGGACTACAGGCACGTGCCACCATGCCCGGCTGATTTTTTTGTATTTTTTGTAGACACAGGGTTTTGCCATGTTTCCCAGGCTGGTCTCAAACTCCTGGACTCAAGCCATCCTCCTGCCTCAGCCTCCCAAAGTGCTGGGATTTCAGGTGTGAGCCACCACACCCAGCCAGTTCTAATTCTTACCAGTTCAGAGAACCCTGGTTCCCATGGGTCTTTCTTCCTGAAAAGAAACAGACAGAAGTGGTTAGTTGGATTAGCTACAGTCTTCATTACTGGAACTGGTCTCAGGGCTGAAATGTTCTCTTCTTTTCTGTTCATTACTCATCCTAAAATTACCTCAACTGTCAACACAGTGGACCTCGGTGGGTCCCTGGGTTTGAGAAGCTCAAATGTCCTTGTAGCAACTGTAGCTTATTCAGTGGGATCCTTGCTGTGTGCTCCTGGGGAACTGGACCTCCAACTCTACAAAGTCTAGAACCATGTAGAAAGGAAACACAAAATCTCCCAGTAGGTTATAGGAGAGTCTGGGTGAGTTGGGCCACTCCTGCTTCAAATCTTAGTTTCCCAGACTCGTGTTCTTTCTGTTAGGAACACAGCACCATAAAAAGTATCCAAATTAATGCATGGCATCCCAAAGAATGGTGCCATCCTTTCAGAGCATCTTCTCCAAGCTGTTGCTTCAGCTGAGGCTCTAGAAGGCCAGTGCAGAGTTGCGTGAGGCTGGCTGCTACAATAAAGGTACTAGTGGGTCCCATTAGGATGCCACTGTGTGAGGATTCATGCCTCTGAATGAAGCAACCTAAGCCCCAGACAGTGGTGTGGGCTGAGGCTCTGTAGGAAAGGCCAGCTGGTACCTGAAATAGGCATCCATCCGTGTGAGAACAAACTGCCAGCCTTTCCAGAATAGAAAGGGCATGATGGCGTCAACTCTGTTATGGACAATTTGGACATCCAGAGGTGGCAGCTGCCAGACAGGCCCTGGTAAGGGAGTTCATGCTCCTTCTCCTGCCTCAGCCTCCCAATGTGCTGGGATTACAGGCATGAGTCACTGTGCCTGGCAGCGTGAGACCCAGGGTGAAGGAGGTCTTCCATATGGAGTCTTTATGTTTGTCACCAGGGTCACCCCTTTCATGTTCCAGAGTGGCTGACGGTGAGGACTGTTGTCCACTGGTGAGTTATTTTGTCTACTTGGTTGTTCAGTGCCTCACGTATGCTGGATGCCTTGGTGGGCACTGATATGTGCGAACACCTCCCCACTCTGTGCCCCTCCTGTGTGTTCACCACTGCCTCAACCCAGACCTGGTCTGCAGGCTCCTTTTCCTTCTGGCCCCCACAGAAGGTGGGGACACAAGGCCACTGCCCAGAAGTCTGGGCGTTCTCACCTCAGGCCACTTCTGTTTGCAGATGGTGGGGTGGCCGGGCATGCCGCCTGCAGTTCTGCCCACTGGGAAGGTTTTCCTTCCCACCCTTGAGAGTGGCAGCAACACAGCTGCTCCTGTCCATTTCACATGTGCCATGCACTGAGCCCATCCATCAGCAAATCACACTCCTTCAGCCAAGCAGGAACCCTCTGCAGCTGTAGGCTTGAGCTGCATTTTACGTGTGCCATGCACTGAGCTCATCCATCTACAAATCAAACTCCTTCAGCCACGCAGGAACCCTCTGTGCAGCTGCAGGCTTGAGCTGAGGGAGGCACGTGGGGCTGGGCCCATCCATCTACAAATCAAACTCCTTTAGCCACACAGGAACCCTCTGCAGCTGTAGGCTTGAGCTGAGGGAGGCATGTGGGCTGGGCTGCCTACTCCCTCAGCTCACGCTGGTGCTCTGGTCCTGAGTGAACGCCATCCTGGCCATGCCATTGCCACCTTCTGATGGATGCAGCTGGGCTGCCTGACTTCATGCCTGGGGAGGCCTGACGGAGCTCAGCTCATACTGGGAAGCGTGGATGCAGGGCCCTTTGGGGGTTCCATGGACAAGTGTTCTGTGCTGCAGGCGGTGCAGACTTGCTCTGGGATCCTGGGGCCTGTGTGGCCGTCCTTGCACCTTTCAAATGCCTGCATCATTGTCCCTTGCACAGACTCTCTTCTGCTGAGACATTTTGCCAGGTCACCACGAGGGAAAGCTTAGCAGTGGAGCCACCACCTTGTGCCAGGGACCATCAGAGCCCCACCTCCTAACCAGAACAGCACCCTCTTCACCTGCAGACAGTGGGTGGGCCAATCCCAAATGTCCATCTGATCACCGGTTTTCTCAAGCTGCTTCTGGCCCATTTGTGTTGGTCTGGGTCTTCCAAGAAGAAGACACCAAGACAGGATTAAGGATACAAACGTGGTGTTTGGAGAAATGCCTGGGGTAGAAAATGGTGAGGTAACCAGGAAGATAGAGGGGCTATCAGATGGCTTCAAGCTTGACACCAAGTGGAGAGAAGTTTGGGTGGAAGTGTCTCAGGCAGCTGTGCAGTGATGTCTTCCCACCGCAGCTGACAGTTGGAGAATGACGTTGGTTTGTGCCATTACTTGTGGTTTTGTCTCAGATCATTTGACCAGGGTGCTGTTTGCCTGGTTTGTCTCCTGTGAAGTTACCTTCTCCCTTTGTAATTAATAATAATGACATTGCATGGTGATGTTTTGACACTGTGTAAACATCCTGAGCCTCATGCCCTGGAGACACCTGGCTTTCACAGGTATTGGTGCTTCTTGCCTGAGTTACCACCACGGTGGCTGCTGTGGCTGGTTGAGGATGCCACAGGTTCTTTGGCCTCCCTCCCTTTGAGAGCAGGAGCGATGTCTTCAATGTCTTCTTGAATCTGGGCAGGTTCAGTCACTGCCTTGACCAAGAGAATAAGGATAATTTGAGAAACATTTTCCAAAAGGACTGCATATAAACATTAAACTTCAGGGTCCTGAAAGTCCAGGAGATGGAGAGACTGTTCTAGATTGAAGGAAACAAGAAACAGGACAAGTGGGTGCAACTCGTGACCCTCAGCCAAGTCCTAATGCTCTGAGGGATTGCTCCGCAGTGAGCAGGTCACACAAACCAACCCCCAAAGGCCAAGGGAGCTGATAGGCTGACAAATGCAGTTTCTCCGAAAGAAACATTTAATAGAAACTTATGAACAAAGTAGTATCTCGGGCAGCCACAAGACAGTGGATCCCTGCACCTGCCCTCCAGAAAGCATCCTTTATATAGCAAGCTTTTTGGTAAAAACATGTGCAGCTGGTGATGTCTTAGACTTTCTTGCAAAATTCATGACTGCTGGGGAAGTTAGGTAAGCATCTTTCTGAGGGGTTATCAATGCTACAGGCCTTGTGTGAAGACCTTGGTATGTAGGAGTCTAACATCGGCCACCACAGTGATTTCACTTCAAGATGACACCACTCTTGCCAGGTAACAGGCTCTTTTCCTTCAGAGACATTGCAGGGACACCTGGTGACCCCTGAATGGGGGTCTCTGGGAAGGTGCACTATTCATGCAACCTTTTATCTAAGCTTGAAATTGTTTCAAGCTAAATTAACTTACAAATGTTGATCATAGTAAGGAAGGAGACCACCACTTCTCCTGCTGCCCTCCTCTCCCCCTGTCTTGCCTAGTTTATAAGACAGGAGAAACGGGAGAAAACAAAAAGTTAGAAAGAAACAGCAGATAAATCGCCAGATGATCTTGGCACCATCACCTGGCCCTGGTGGTTAATAATAATAATAATAATAATAATAATATCAACCCCTAACCTAAACTACTTGTGTTATCTGTAAATTCCAGACAGTGTATAAGAAAGCATCGTAAAACCTTCTGTTCTGTTAGCTGATGCATGTAGCCCCCAGTCATGTTCTCCATGCTTTCCCGATCTATCATAATAACCCTTTCACGTGGACCCTTTAGAGTTGTAAGTCCTTAAAAGAGCCCGTAATCTCTTTTTCAAGGAGCTCAGCTCTTAAGACGCAAGTCTGCTGAAGCTCCCAGCTGAATAAAACCCCTTCCTTCTTTAGCCCAGTGTCTGAGAAGTTTTGTCTGTGGCTCGTCCTGCTACAATAGGATGAGAGTTCTCCAGGCACTCCAGGCACTCTGGCCTTTGGGTGGGAACTGTCTCCAAAACTCACCCCCAGGTTCCTGGCTCTCCTCACTTCAGGAGAGGGTGGGTCTGCCATGTAACCACGGCCCAGACCTCACAAGTGACAGCACTTCACCTTTTTAGTTCAGATATTTTAAAGAGAAATAACACCTTACAGATGCAGTCTCTTTCTAAACTTCCCAGATCCATTCCCTTTAAACAATCCTCCCTCAGCATGGTTTTTAGACTTGATTTGTTTTGTTTTAGAAATGGAGTCTTGCCATGTTCCCCAGGCTGGTCTCAAATTCCTGGACTGAAGCGGTCCTCACTCTGCCTCTCAAGTAGCTGGGATTATAGGTTGCCCTCACCTCCTGCTGTGAGGTCAGTTCCTAACAGGCCACTGACCTGTAGCAGTCCACAGCCTGAGGGTTGGGGACCCCTGCTATAGGTGCACACCACCACACCTGGCTGGTTTTTTTTTTAATTGTGTAAAAATGAAGCCTTGATATGTCACCCAGGCTGGTCTTGAACTCCTAGCCTCAAGAGGTCCTCCCACCTAATCCTCATAAAGTACTGGGATTATAGGCATGAGCCACCGCAACCAGTCTCCACTATTTATTATTGAACACTATTCCATTGTATGGCTGATGTGGTTTGCATCTGTGTCCCCGCCCAAATCTCATGCTGAAAGGTAATACCCAATGCTGGAGGTGAGGCCTGGTGGGAAGTGATTGGATTGTGGGGGTGGCTTTCCATGAATAGTTAAGTACCATGCCCTGAAGTTATGGTCTCATGATAGAGTTCTCCTGAGATCTGGTTGTCCACCTCGGTCTCCCAAAGTGCTGGGATTACAGGCGTGAGCCACCGCGCCCAACCTGTCATTTTTATTATCACCCTTCTAATGGTATGAAATGGCACCTCCCTGTGGCTTCCATTCGCATTTCTCTAATAGCCAACAATGCTGAAGGCTTCATGTACCCATTACACACTTTGTATCTTCCTTGATGTCTACTCAAATCTTCTGCCCATTTAATTAGGTTGTTTCCCTTCTTTTCAGAGTTTTTTTTTTTTTAAGCTTTATTGGGCTATAATTAACATACTATATAATTTACCCATTTTGTACAATTCAATGACTTTGGCATATTATTTTTAACTATGGTAAAATACATGTTAAATAAAATGCATGGGAGGCCATTGTTTCGGACCGAGCTCCTGCACTAGGGCCCAACAGAGCAGCCCAAAGCGGAACCGAGTCACGCGCGCCAGACGCCACCCGACAGGAGGGGAAACGGGGCAGCTCTCAAAACCCTGGAGGCGCAGACCGTCCACACGGGACAGGGACGCCCGCCCGGCTCCGCTCCGCGCTGATCCGCAAGGTCCCGCCGTTCCCCCACCGCCCACCCGGACGCCGACGAAAGCCAGCGAGCTCCTCAGCCTCAGGTGACTGGAATTCTGACCCCGGAACACGGGACACGTCTCCTGCTTTACCCTCACTCTGCGCGGGCGGGGAGGGAGACGCGGGCCCAGGCCGCAGTTTCTACCTCAGAAACGAAACACAACACCGCCTTCTGTTTCCTTTTTTCTTGGGGAAAGAAAAAAATACAAAACTGTGTAAGACGAGGTCTAGGACCCCGCGGCGACCCCCGACTCCCCTGGGCGGGGAGGAGGCGGGGCCTGGCGCGGCCTCGGCTCCGCCCCTCGGGCCAGCGGACCACAGTGGGGCGGTCATCGCTGACTTCCTAGAGCGGCCCGGAAGCGTCTCTCAGGGCGCTTCCGGGGACCAGGCCAGCTTTTGGCTGCATCAGCCGGGGATTGCCGGCGCCAGGTGCTGGGGGCGACTCGGACCGCGGGAGTGTGGGGTGGAGTCGGGTGGAGTCTCCCTCCGGGCTGGGGGTGGGGGCCTGGGAAAGGCTGCTTCGCCGCTGTGTTCGGGGAGCTCTCGATACTGCGGGGCTTTTCCGCGGAGGAGCGCCCGCCGGTAGGTTGGCCCCGAACCGTGGGGGCAGTGACGGCCAAGTGCCAAGCTTGACTCTGTGCACCAAGGCCCCCGCGCCCCGGAACGGGCGACGCGGAACGGGCGACGCCGCGCCCCCATCAGAGCCCCGGGTACGGAGTCGGGGTGCGAACCCGACCTTCCAAGCTTGTGACCGGAAGCGACTGGAAGCGGCCGGAAGCGGGCAGCTCGGAGGCCTTCCCGGATGGCTCTTGGAGTGGGAAGGAGCTCCTGGTGCTGGCGGGGCGGTGAAGGAGTTGGCAGTGGGTGGTCGTTGATTCCCAGGGAGAATGGGGCGCCGTGAAGCCCGTGGGGAGCTCCTGGGCTCCCCCAGCGCTGTGCAGTGGCCTGACAAGTGCCTCGAGGACAGGAGCTGTGCCCCGCTGAGCTCTGCTCCAGTACCCGGTGTGCTGAGGTGGGCAGGTGCGTTTCCTCTGGCATAGCAGGTGCTTGTGCCGCTGCGCTGCTCCTTCAGGTGCGTCGGAACCCTCTTTAGATGCCTCACTTGCCTCTGTTGCCACCCGTTGCTCAGCTCCTCCAGCCCGGGGGTTGGGGGCTGTGGTGGAAACAAATGGGACTTCCGAACAGACAGGTCTAGGCTCCAGTCCTTGACTTTGGCAGTTGTGTTTAGAGCTTTGATTTCTGTTTCCTTTTCTTTTCTTCCTCCCTCCCTCCCCTCCCTCCCTCCTTCCTTCCCTTCTCCTTCCTTCCTTCCTCACAGCATCTCCCTCTGTTGTCCAGGCTGGAGTGCAGTGGCTCGATTTCGCCTCACTGCAGCCACGACCTCCTGGGCTCAAGGGATCCTCTGTCCTCTCAGCCTTCTGAGTAGCTGGGACTACAGACGTGCACCACCACGCCTGGCTAGTTTTTTAAATTTTTTGTAGAAATGGGGTCTTGCTGTGATGCCCAGGTTGGTCTCCAACTCGGGCTCAAGCGATCCGCTGGCCTCACCTTCACAAAGTGCTGACATTTCAGGCTTGAGCCACTGCACCTGGCCTAGAGCCTTATCTCCTTCTCTGTCTGGTGTGAATGGTAATTCTTCTTGCCCACTGTTTTGAAGGATTCAAGGTTGAATAGTTAAATGGTCTCAGTTTGGTCTGTGGCGCCAGCTGCCGTGTCCCTGTGTTACCCGGACCTTTCCCCTAGTTCATTCTTTCATCTATTAATTTACTTGGAGAACTTGTGCTGTTTCCTGGTCCTCCTCCCTGCCCCCTACTTCTCTGCCAATACCTGCTTGTCCTTCATGCCTTAGATGTCACTTCGCTCCTCCTGGGGCTGACATGGACCCCTCTGCCACCTGCTCCCCGGGCCATCTCCGCAGCACTGACTGTCATTGGTAGTTCGCACTGTCAGCATCCTGATGATGGGGACCGTATCAATCCTCACTCGCTGGCCCAAAGGACGTGAGAGTCACTGGTCTTCTCCCCTCCGCCCCACTCTAGGCATCTGCATCTGGGACCGACCTCCTGGGCTGGCTGATCAAAGAGGAAGCAGCAGCAATGTCTGCTGTGGGGGCTGCAGCTCCATACCTGCATCATCCTGGTGATAGTCACAGTGGCCGAGTGAGTTTCTTGGGGGCCCAGCTTCCTCCAGAGGTGGCAGCAATGGCCCGGCTACTAGGGGACCTAGACAGGAGCACGTTCAGAAAGTTGCTGAAGCTTGTGGTCAGCAGCCTGCAGGGGGAGGACTGCCAAGAGGCTGTGCAGCGTCTTGGGGTCAGCGCCGACCTGCCGGAGGAGCGGCTGGGTGCCCTGCTGGCAGGCATACACACGCTGCTCCAGCAAGCCCTCCGTCTGCCCCCCACCAGCCTGAAGCCTGACACCTTCAGGGACCAGCTCCAGGAGCTCTGCATCCCCCAAGACCTGGTCGGGGACTTGGCCAGCGTGGTATTTGGGAGCCAGCGGCCCCTCCTTGATTCTGTGGCCCAGCAGCAGGGGGCCTGGCTGCCGCATGTTGCTGACTTTCGGTGGCGGGTGGATGTAGCAATCTCCACGAGTGCCCTGGCTCGCTCCCTGCAGCCGAGCGTCCTGATGCAGCTGAAGCTTTCAGATGGGTCAGCATACCGCTTCGAGGTCCCCACAGCCAAGTTCCAGGAGCTGCGGTACAGCGTGGCCCTGGTCCTAAAGGAGATGGCAGATCTGGAGAAGAGGTGTGAGCGCAGACTGCAGGACTGACCCCTTACTTGACCAGTCCCATTCAGGTCAGGCTTGGACAGGCACCCGAGATGGTGCCAAAGTGCAGCTGACTCTTCCCAGGACAACCCTGCTCTTCCCATGAGGCAGGCTCTTCAGTGAGTGTTTGAACGTAATTATGTAGTTTTCTGTTTAACTGAAAAAGAGAGCTATGCCTTTTTTTCTTTTTTGGAAGTAAAGCAGCTAAAAACATGTTTCTCTAGGTGGGTGTTGAACCTCACACCCTCCCCTTCCCTGTACATTTGTCTTTGCTGCTGGACGTGGCCGTGTGAGGCCAGGTTGAGGCCCTTTGTAGACAACGTACAGTTGCTCAGCCTGGCCCCATGTAGCCAGGTGCTTTTGTAGATCTTGTGTTTTAGGTTGGGCATTTTCATTCTTCTGCCTTAAATCCCTGACCCCACGGAGCTGACATTCTAGTGGGGCTGAGGGGAGGGGAAACATTGTAAAATAAATAATAAAAATTAACTGGAATAGCTCGTCAGAGGATGGCGTGTGATGCAGCAGGTAGGGTGGGGTCTGCGTGCTGATGGGGTGGCCTTCCTTGAGGGTGTGACATCTGAGTGAGAACTTGAAGGAGCCGGGGGCACAGCACTCTGAGGGGAGCAGCACAAGGTGGGGAGGACGGTGCCCAGGCAGCCAGTGTGGGGAGGTGAGGAGGTCGGGGCCCAGGCGGCCAGTATGGGGAGGTGAGGAGGTCGGGGCCCAGGCGGCCAGTGTGGGGAGGTGAGGAGGTCGGGGCCCAGGCGGCCAGTGTGGGGACGTGAGGAGGTCGGGGCCCAGGCGGCCAGTGTGGGGAGGCCTGACGTGCTTAAGGCCCACCTGGCTGCAGCTAAACAGGTGGAGATCATTGTGGGGAGGTGACGTTGGGGAGGGTACAGAGGTCAGGGCCTGAGGGCCTTTTAAGGACTTTGGCTCAATTCTGAGTGACAGAGGAGCCCTTTTGAGGGTTTTCAGCAGAGGAGAGACGTGACCTGGTGATTGGCTGCTGTATGGAGGGGTGCAAGGGAGGAGGCTAGAGCCCAGCAGAGAGGCTGTCACCAGGGTGGAGTTGGTGGCAGGGACCTCTCCCAGCCACCTCTATGGCAGGTGTGTGCAGGGGTTGTAGCCAGTTTTGCAGCTTCCAGCATAACTGTGTTCCAGGAGGGGCCTTGGGGCTCAGTCTCTGCAGAGCCATTTTTGGTCAGCTGGGTTCCAGCTGACTGCTTCTGCCTCCATGGAGCACTTCTGGAGCATGTCTAGTCTGTTCTCTGCCAAGAAACCTCCCCTTGTCTTTGAGTGCCTGGGGTTGCTTGGCTGTTTGTCTTGTCTGCAGTTTTTGGTTTGTCTCCTCCACTAGCCTGGATTTCTTCCTCATCCCTCCATGGGCAGTTCTGACATGTCAGGTGCAGAGGAGTACCTGGGGGCGGGGTCAGTAGACTCTGGGAGGGGCCCAGGTGCCCTCTAAGGCGCATGCTTGTGGGTACTGCCATCTAGTCGTTCACTCAGCTTCGTCCCCCCCTCACTGAGTTCCAGGTACAGCCCTCCTCTCTCCCTGAAGGCACTGTCCCCACCACTGTCATCGGATCAGGAATATGACCAGCCACTTCCTGCATTCTCCATCCCCAGATGTGGATGTGGCTGGGGCTGGGGCAGCTGGGACCATGTTGCCTTTCTCACTCACCGGCCCTGGCCCTGCAGGAACAGCAGCTTTAGGGACAGCCCCATCCTTCTGCTTCTCCCAGCTGCTTAGCAAAGCCTGTGTGGAGCCCAGAGCATGGACCTGCCCTCAGTCCTCAGGCTGACCTCTCGCCATCTCTCATTGGGAATCTGTTTGTCTCAATTCATCTGTGAACCCTTGGGCTTGTCTCAAGCGGGGACCCAGGCAAATCAAGACACAGCCATGAAAAGACAGCTTATGAGACACAGGAAGGGGAGTAGGCCATTCCTGGAACTGGGGCTGGCACTGCCCAAGTGCAGGGGATTGAGCGACAGGGGTCAAGTGCAGGGACAGCAGCTGGCCTCAAGGCCACACATGGGATTTTGGTCATTCCACTGGGGCAAGGGGGAGCAGTGGGGTTTTAATCAAGGCAGACATGATCCAGTTGGACTTGAGATCCCTACAGCGTGGAGCAGACTTAGAGGCCACTTCCTCTGACTCAGCAGTGAGCAAACTCTTCCCACAAAGGGCCAGAAAGTAAACATTTTAGATTTTGTGGGCCATGAAGTTTCTGTCCACCTTGCCATGGTGGCTTGAAAGCAGTCACACGATACGTAAACAAATGGATATTGCTGTGTTCCAATACCATCTTTTTTTTTGAGACGGGAGTTTCACTCTTACTGCCCAGGCTGGTGTGCAATGGCGCAATCTCGACTCACTGCAACCTCTGCCTCCGAGGTTCAAGCAATTCTCATGCCTCAGCCTCCCAGGCAGCTGGGATTACAGGCATGAGCCACTGAGCCTGGCCTCCAATAACATTTTTTTAATGGATATTGAAATTTTCCTTTTTTTTTGAGACAAGGTCTCCCCGTCATCCAGTCTGGAATGCAGTGGCACGATCATGGCTCACTGTAGCCTCAACCTCCTGGGCTCACAGGCACACCACACCACACCCAGCTAATTTTCAGATTTTTTGTAGAGATGGGGTTTTGCCATGTTGCCCAGGCTGGTCTTGAATTCCTGGGCTCTGGTGATCTGCCCACCTCGGCCTCCCAAAGTGCTGGTTTTACAGCAATGAGCCACTGCACCCAGCCATGAAATTTTAATTTCATGTGTCACAAAGTATTTTTTTCCATTGAAAAACCATTCTTAGGCCAGGCATGGTTGGCGCCAACCCCATGAGCCCACTGGACCCCTCCAATACAGAGCATCTGTCCATCCTTGTCAGTGGTCAGTGTCCATTAGACCTGGACTCCAGGGCAGGGGCCAGCCCTGTCCATCTTTTTCCCCGTGGCTTGCACAAGGCCTTGCACAGAGAACGGATGTCTGCATCTGGGAAATTACTCCCTTGGTTTTCTTGGCCTTAGTTCTCTGTGGAAACTTGCTGGTGATTTCCCTCTCCTGTGGCACTGTCCTGAGCTCAAAGCCTGGATGCCTCCCCACCTGCATCACTCATTCATTCAGCAAACATTTCTGGGGCTCTGAGTCAAGCTGCATGCACTGGGGACTTCGGGATTTATAAAATGTCCTGGACCCGGCCTTTGCTCTGCTCCACTTTGTGAAGCTTCCAGAAAGCTCCAAATAGTTTCAATTCAGTGTCATAAATGAAAGATTATTCTGATAGTTGAAATAAAAAGCAATTCCACGCCTAGGTTATAGATTTAATTTATTGTCTCCAAAACAGAAACCCAAAATGTTTTTATTTATATATTGTGAAGACAGGGCCTCACTCTGTCACCCAGGCTAGAGTGCAGTGGTGCAATCACAGCTCACTGCTATCTTCCAACTCCTGGGCTCACGTGATCCTTCCTTGGCCTCTCAAAGTGCTGGAGTTACAGGTGTGAGCCACCGTGCCTGGCCTAGAAACTCTTTAGATGAGCTTACCGAAGCCCGAATTGCAGTGCAGTGTGAACAGGTAACAGGATATTCTAGCACCTGCACTACCCCATGAACAGCCCCCCTTCCTCTCCCTCTCCACAAAAGAACCACCAGCCTGTGTGCCAGGGGCCACCTGGATGCTTCCATGTGATACTCAGATCTCAAAGCTGTGCAGTAGCTTGAATTTAAGTCATGTGCTCACACTGTTGGCTCTCAGCAAACTGCCCCGTGGACATGATGTGTCGTTTCCGCATCATGCAGCTAGAAGAGGACTCCTCCTCAGCCAGGCATGGTGGCTCACGCCTGTCATCCCAGCACTTTGGGAGGCCAAGGCGGGCGGATCACGAGGTCAGGAGATCGAGACCATCTGGCTAACACAGTGAAGCCCCGTCTCTATTAAAAATACAAAAAAATTAGCTGGGCATGGTAGCAGGCACTTGTAGTCCCAGCTACTTGGGAGGCTGAGGCAGGAGAATGGCGTGAACCCAGGAGGCAGAGCTTGCAGTGAGCTGAGATCACGCCACTGCACTCCAGCCTGAGGGACAGAGCGAGACTCTGTCTCAAACAAAAAGAGGACTCCTCCTCCCTTCCCTCTGTGGCTAATGTCTAACCTGGATTGTTGGACTTCAGGTTACTTCTATTGAACTGACTCAGCTGCCTTATTCTCAGTTGTACCGTGACATTTAGGTAAAGAAACCACTAAGGGCTGAGAGGAAAAATAATCCTTCAGTGTCTGGAGGGCATGAAGTTATTTTCCAAGTTCAAGGTGATTTGGCTGGAGTGGTAAACACTGCTGCAGCAGGAAAGCCGCCAGAGGCTCCACGAAGATGCACGGGCATCACCAACCCCAGGGACACTGTGCACAGTTAAATTTGATTTTAACATAGTTTTCAAAAGTCACAAGTCTCTTATTTTCTCCCCAACCATTCAGAAATATAAAAAGCTACGAATGGTTTGCCTGGTTTGCCAGCCCCTGACTTAGGACCATGTCAATCTAGAGAATCCAGGTGCTGAAGCAGAATGAAGCTTGCACCCCAGCCCCTTTTTGGCTGGTTGCTGTTAGTGGAAAGAACACAGCATTATGGTTAGTGCAGAATCTGGAATTTTCAGACCATCCATATGGCTGACGTTCCCCTCCTTCTGTCCTGATCAGGAACCAGGAAGTGGCCAAGAGGAGATGATGAGAGCCCAGGAGGAGGCAGGGTCAGTCTTTGTGAGCAGTGTTTTGGAAGGCCAGGAACAGGAGTTGCAGGTGGTGCATGTGGGTGCCTTGGCTCTTGTCCCATGGTTGGGTGGCCCAGAAAGCCTGAAGTAGAGAAAAAGCAACAGCAACCCCTGTGCTAGACCTGAAGGTGACCGCCTGGCTAAGCACATTACCTGCCAAGACCCTCCTCAGCAGCCACGCGGCCCAAGGCAGGGACACTGCACGCATGCTCCCTGTGCACAGAAGTTCCGGTGCAAGTAGGGTGTGGCTGGAGAAGAGGCAGTTACAGTGGACGCACTGATTCCATGGCTGTGGAGAGCACCATCACCCTTATACACTGGGAGAAGCCCCTGAAGGGGCAGGTGGGAGGTCACCAGTCAGGAGTTCCAGGCTCCCCCTGAATGACCAGGACTATGGAGACAGGGTTGAGGTCTGTCTTACAGTTGGCCTCATGCCTGTGAATATCAGCATTAATTAGATGCTGTGTGAGAAAATCAAATGGACAGGGTCCCAGCCTGTTAGATTAGGGTTGAGCAGCAGATTCACGTGAAAATTCAATTTCAGCAAAAAAGCATCAGGCCTTGAGCAAGCCACCTGCCATCAGCCATGCCTCCCTCCATGTTCCTGCATGTGCCAAGAACCCCACCGTGCTCCACCTGGGCCACTTCTCAAGGTTGTGTCGGCAGCAAAAAACCTGAGGGGTGAGGTAATGGCCCCCCAGCTCCCAACAGAGCAGGCTCACTCCTCACCTCCGAGTTTCTCAACTGTGCCTGCACCTGCTGGGTCTCTGCATCATGGGAATGGTGGGCAAAAGAAACTGATAGGGCCCTGACAACCGTGGTGAGTAATCTGCCTGCCGTCCCCTCCTAGGTGGAATGGCTACAGGATTTCTCGTAAGCTTCTACAAAGAATAAAATCTCAGACCCTCAGTTCTTGGCAGTCTTTCAGGCTGAGTTTTAAGGAAAGCTGTTCCACAGCATAAATTACATCAGACCTGTGTGGCCTCCGCTGCAAAGTGAGGCAACTGAGGTTCTCCTCCCTGACCCTGTCCCTGTTTCTCCTCTCATCTCTCCTTTCACCCTATGGTCCGCTGGTCTACCCCCACTGCAGCTCAAGTTCTTTTCCCTACCATTGTTTTTCCCCACTTCCTCTCCCTAAGTTCTCCCCAGAGTCCTCTTTCCCCACTCCCTGTCCACCTTCTTCCTAACCCACTCCCTCACCCCAAGTTCTTCGCTCAACCATCTTTTCTTTGCACCATCTTCTTTCCCCACTCCCTCTCATCACCCCTTCTTCTCAGGTTCTTCTCCCCACATTTGTTTTCCAACCACCTTCTTTCCATCCTATTTTCTTTTTTTTTTTATATATGGAGTCGCACTCTGTCACACAGGCTGGAGTGCAGTGGCATGATCTTGGCTCACTGCAAGCTCTGCCTCCTGGGTTCACATTTTCCTGCCTCAGCCTCTGAGTAGCTGAGACTACAGGTGCCCGCCACCACACACTGCTAGTTTTTTTATATGTTTAGTAGAGACGGGGTTTCACCGTGTTAGCTGGGATGGTCTCGATCTCCTGACCTCATGATCCGCCCACCTCGGCCTCCCAAAGTGCTGGGATTTTCTCCACTGTCTTTATTTCCTCCTCACCACGTTCCCCCCCATCAAAAAAAAAAGTGGGGCAACTAGGCCAGTACAAGACAGTCATCAGCCTGAGGGTCTGTGCACACACGGGTGTGCTGGAGATGCTGGCATGGACAGGGGTGGGGGTACTTGCATTTGCTTGACTGCTCGTTCTCTGACAGGTACAGTAAGGTGTGTTCCTCTACATTGTTTCCTCAGTACCCTCTCACAGTGCATGTTTTCAGATACACAAATAACGCTGTTTCAGGGAGGGCAATGATGTCCTGGGTCACACCGCAAGCCCCTGGGACACAAGTGTGACCTCAGAACCCTTGCTGTGACACCTTGCTTCTGTGCCTGGCACTGGTATATGCTCCATGAATGCCAACCACACCAGTAATGATGGCGTGTACCTGCTAGCCCAGCCTGCCTCTCTGAAGGGGATAGGGCTGGGCCCTCTGGTCCTGGGTGGCTGGGTTAAGTTCTAAGATAAGGACCTAATGTGAAGTTGGAATTCTAGGCACTCCTGGACCTCCTCCAACATGAGCTAATGCATTTCCTTATTGTTGAAGCCAGTGTGAGCCATTGATCCTTAAGGGAAAACAGTTTAGGTAAATTATTTTAACCTACTCAGTCTAGCAGTGCTCGTAGAGCCTTCCTTGTGCTGCTTCCTCATTCACAGGGACCTGTGAACTCAAAACTGCAGACTGCACCCTGATTTTGAGGGACACAGGCTTTATTGAACAGGTTAAGGTCAAACATTTCAGGAAATAAACATACATTTTGTATAAAGTTGGATATCCTTTTTTTTTTTTTTTTTTTTGAGACGGAGTCTTACCCTATCGCCCAGGCTGGAGTGCAGTGGCACGAACTCAGCTCACTGCAAGCTCCGCCTCGGCTGACGCCATTCTCCTGCCTCAGCCTCCCAAGTATCTGGGACCAGAGGTGCCTGCCACGACGCCCAGCTAAATTTTTGTATTTTTAGTAGAGACGGGGTTTCACCTGTTACCCAGGATGGTCTTGACCTCTTGACCTCGTGATCTGCCTGCCTCGGCCTCCCAAAGTGCTGGGATGACAGGCGTGAGCCACCACACCCGGCCGGAAGTTGGATATTCTTGAGAGCAATTCCGAACCTTTACCAACATTCTACGTTTGTCAGTATAAATGATCCCATATAAAATAAGTAAGGCTGTAGGTTTATTCACATATATACACATTTATATATACGTGGTCTATCCTGTGTGAATTTTTTGATGCTGGGTAAGCCTTGAGCTCCGATTAAAAGCTTTGCCACAGTCATTGCATTTATAAGGCTTCTCCCCGGTGTGAATTCTCTGGTGTATAATTAGATGTGAACGCCACCTAAATACTTTCTCACAGTCTTCACACTGATGCAGTTTCTTTATAGTATTAACCTTTTTACGGCTCACAAAGGTGGACCCTTCCAGGGCATTCCCATATTCGTAAAACCACTGGGCTCTAGTGTGTATTCTCTGGTGTTCAATAAGATATGAGCTCCGGCTGAAGGCTTTTCCACACTCACTGCACTCATAGGGCTTCACTCCTGCATGAATTATCTGGTGTTGGAAAAGGGTTGAGTTTTGACTGAAGGCTTTCCCACATTCATTACATTTATAGGGCCTCTCTCCGGTGTGAACCCTTTGATGTATTGTAAGCTGTGTGCTCATGCTGAAGGCTTTTCCGCATTGGAGGCATTCATAGGGCTTCTCTCCTTTATGGATTCTCTGATGGTAAATAAGGCTGGAACTCTGACTGAAGGCTTTTCCACAGTCATTACACACATAGGGTTTCTCTCCAGTGTGGATTCGCTGATGCTGAATAAGGTGTGAGCCCTGAACAAAGCCTTTACCACACTCATCACACTTAAATGGTTTTTCTCCAGTGTGAGTTCTCTGATGGCGAATAAGCCGTGAACTACAACCAAAGGCTTTTGTACACTTGTTGCATTTATAAGGCTTCTCTCCAGTGTGAATCAGCTGATGCTGACTCAGGCGAGAGATCCACCTAAAAGCTTTCCCACACTCATCACACTTAAATGGTTTCTCTACAGCGTGAATTCTCTGATGTGCAACAAGGCTTGGACTGTCTGAGGCTTTTAGAATTTGAGCTTTCTCCCCAGTATGCATCCTTTGATGCTGGGCTAGGGTGGAGCTCTGGCTGAAGGCCTTCCCACACTCCTTGCAAGGGTAGGGCCTCTCCCCAGTGTGAGTTCTCTGGTGTCTAACCAGCTGCGACTGCTGGCTGAAGGCTTTCCCACACTCACGACAACCATAGGGCCTCTCTCCTGTGTGGATTCTCTGATGGTGGATGAGGCTTGAGCTCTGACCAAAAGCTTTTCCACATTCCTCACATCTGTAGGGCTTCTCCCCAGTGTGGATTCTTTGATGCTGAATAAGTTTTGAGCTCAGGCGGAAGGCTTTTCCACACTCAGTGCATTTAAAGGGTTTCTCTCCTGTGTGGATTCTCTGATGCTGATTAAGCTGTGAGCAGAGCCTGAAGACTTTCCCACACTCTGCACATTCGTACGGCTTCTCTCCATGGCAGTTATTTGGATATTTCCCCTGCAAGCAGTCAGATAACTTTTTTTGGCATTCTTGACATGTGCTAATTTTCTGTGTATTAACTTCCCAATGCAGAGCGATGTTTGAAGTGGCTCTGACGCCTTTGCCACACCCCTCGCATCTCTGGGACATCCCTTCTGCACTCTCTCTCTGTCTTTCAAGAGGCTGACAATCCAGGCCGCTGCTTCCCAGCTCCTTACATCCCTGGGCTGTGTCCTTGGTGAAGGTCTTGGGAACCACAGTCTCCTCATTCAAACAGTTATTCTGGAAGGTAGAGCCTGTCACTTTCAGCCCAGGACTGCCCAGATGACTGTCTAACCAGACCTCAGAATCAGAAACGTCTCCAAAGCCAGGATTCTGAGGAAAGTCCTGTGGGGAGATTCTGACCACTGTCCCATAGGATTCTGATTTTAGGATGTCCATGTCCTCACAGACCTGCTTATTCTCCGTCCTAATCGTAGAATCTGAAATAAACAGGAACAAACAAAGACATTCCTTAGGCCCCATGCTCAGAGAAATGATAAGACTACAAATGTGGGGGCCGGGGCCCAAGGCTCTCAGGATGGCTGCCCTGAGCACTGTGAGGCCCCAGGTGGAAACGTGCAAGAGAAGGCAGAGCCTTTGACAGTTCTCAAATCTGGTTTCATACTTTTTACCTTGTTCACTCATTCAATAGCAATGAATGTTCATTATGCACTGGGCAGAGTGCTGAGAGCAACACAGCCTATGGCGGGGCTGGGGTCTGTGAGCAGACAGATCCATCCTACAGGGCACTGGTGTGGGGCACAGTCCACGCAGAGGCAAAGACGACAAAGCAAGACCAGAAGGGTGGGAAGCTACCACGGATTAGGCTGCAGGGTCAGGGACTCCAGCATCCGAGCTGGCGAGGAAACAGTACAGGGTCTGAGTTCTGAATGGAGGGCATGGACTGTGATGAGGAAAACAGGGCTGGAAGAGCTGCCAAGGGACTTACTTGGTGAGCTCAGAAGAGCACTGGGCACCTATGCTGTTCATGGCTACTCCCTGGGGTGGGCTTCTCTGAGCAGGACCCAGCCCCCTCAGCTACCTCCTGGCTGCTGCTGCCAACTTGCACCTGGCCACCTCCCCTGCTTCTCCCTGGGCTGTGCGTGGCCACCCCCGAGACCACACTGACTTCTTCCCTGGGGCTGAAAGTTTCTGGAGGCCCCCAGGAGGCCTTCCAGACATCTGCGTTCCTTCTGGACTCTCCAAGTAAGCACAGGCTTCTGTCCTACTCTGTAACCCTAGAGGGCACCTCTGCTGAGGTCAGACATCTCGTTGATGTCTGTGATGACATCCATGACAGGAGGCAACCACAACACATGGCTATGGTCATGACAACCACGGTCCCCACCACGACACAATCATGTTCACAACCACAACCACGTGGCCACAGCTATAACCAGCCCAAGTCTACCCCACATGAATGCACAGCCCAGTTACAGGGCTTCAAGCTTCGGTTCCTGCCCACTCCTAACTGTTGGTGGTGAGTCTCTGGCTTCCAGGGATCTCCAAAGGTCTTCCTATCAGTCCTGGAGAATCAGAGCAGGAAGCCCTTTCACTTCACTGTGCAGCAGGGATGCTCAAGGGCCGTGAGGACAGGAGGCATCTCCAGGCCTGGCCTTCACGTGCTGCTTTCCCTGCACAACCACACCACCTCAGCATGCCTGCTCTTTCAACAGGGCTTGCTTGACACTCCTCCCAAGCCTTCCCCTGCTGTGAAGATAAGAGAGCAGGGTGGCC
Source organism: Pongo abelii (assembly GCF_028885655.2). Lineage (NCBI taxonomy): Eukaryota > Metazoa > Chordata > Mammalia > Primates > Hominidae > Pongo > Pongo abelii. Next base: position 161,359,200 of record NC_071992.2, on the reverse strand, counting down.
ATGTGCGGTGGCTCACGCCTGTAATCCCAGCTACTTGGGAGGCTGAGGCACAAGAATCACTTGAACCTGGGAGGCAGAGGTTGCAGTGAGCCAAGATCATGCCACTGTACTCCAGCCAGGGCAACAGAGACTCCATCTCAAAAAAAAAAATAAAGAGCAGTGGCAGAGAGAGCAGGGCCAAGCTGACAGCAAGGCTTTGTTGGGGGATGCCAGGAACCACCCACGAGGGGGCACGGTGGTGGTCAAAAGCGTGGGGGTGCACAGCTGGGACCTGGCCCCTCCTCCACTGCTCTGGGCCAATATCCTTCAGTATCTGATGCTGACTGTACCAGCTGGGGACAAGTAACATATCTGGGCATTTCTGCCTTGCTTAATGTATTCTGGTTTTGTGCTGCTGCATATTTTATCTAAGAGGCTACATCCCTGCCCCGGACTCGGGTCTGCAAGCAACTGCTGGGTCCATCAACAGCAGCTCTCACCTACTATGGGATTCTATTTTTTTGTTGTTGCTTTATCACAGTAAGGACCACCTGCTACATATAAACCCACTGAACTATTTCTGCCAACTGTAGCTGGCTTTTCTGCCATGGCACCCTCTTTAAACTCCCCTGTCCATGTTGGAGACATTTTAATGGACGGCTGGGTTTTAAATGGGCCACCTTATAGCTGAACCTCCTTCTCAGGGGGGCTGAGCAGAAAGGATAACATAGGAGTAGCCAGCAGAGCCAGTGAGGCCAGGGTTCCTGACCACTCTTCCCATCCCACACATCACATGCAGCCTTCCTGGGCAGCTGCAAGGCCCACAGGGTGTGAAGAGGCTCAGAAACCCTCCTTGTCCTTTGAAGCTGCCTAGGGTCATATGAATGGAAGGAAGACCATAGCCCCCACTTTATTTTTTTTTTTGAGATGGAGTCTCACTCTGTCGCCCAGGCTGGAATGCAGTGGTGCAATCTTGGCTCAGTGCAAGCTCTGCCTCCTGGGTTCACGCCATTCTCCTGCCTCAGCCTCCCGAGTAGCTGAGACTACAGGCATGCACCACCACGCCTGGTTAATTTTTTTGTATGTTTAGTAGAGATGGGGTTTCACCATGTTAGCCAGGATGGTCTCGATCTCCTGACCTCCTGATCCGCCCACCTCGGCCTCCCAAAATGCTGGGATTACAGGCGTGAGCCACCGTGCCCGGCCCTACAGCCCCTATTTTTCACAACTTTGGACTGTCCAACTTGCTTCCCGAGGCCCCTACAAACCTGTGGCCTCTGTAGGACCTGGTCCTGCCCTGCTGCAGGAGTGACTGTGATGACCCAGCAGCAACTGAAGGGGAGGTGAGGAGCTACCTTTCTGCAGCTGAGATGCACGCAGACCCATCTCCTTTGTCACGCTGGGCAGCACACCAGCTAAGCAGGGAAGCAGAGCACCAGGCCAGGCGCCTGCCCATCAGGAGCTGATGCCGGAGGCAGCGGGTGCCCTGGTTAGGGCTGAGGACCCCAAGATAGGCTGAAGTCCTAACTTGAAGCACCTCAGAATGTGACCGTGTTTGGAAACACAGTCGTTGCAGATTAATTAGTCACCATGAGGTCACTGGGGTGGCCCCTAACCCAACATGACTGGTGTCCTTCTAAGGAGACGGCCACATGAACACAGACACACAGGGAGAAGACAGCCGTGTGAAGGAGTCAGAGATCAGAGTGAGGGAGGCATCCACAAGCCAAGGAACCCAAGGATTGCCAGAAAACCACCAGCTGCCCAGAGAGGCAGGACAGGATCCTTCCCTAAAGCCTTCACAGGGAGCACGGCCCTGCTGACCCCCCGGTTTCAGATTTCCGGCCTCCACAGCTGTGAGACAATAAATTTCTGTTGTTTTAAGCTTCCTAGTCTGTGGTTCATTGTTACGGCAGCCACAGGAAAGTAATGCACTCCTGGAGCCTGAGGGTCTGAAGGGAGCTGCCTCAGGGAATATGCTTACCTGAGGAGATGTTACTGAATGCCAAACCTAACCCTTCACTTGGATCCATCGGTTTGTATCTTTGCTTAACAAAAGTATGAGTAAAATTAAAAATAGAACAAAATGTGACATGATTCAAAAACAAGCTCTGTTTTTGTGGAAATGCATGGGTTTTTGTGTCTTGGCTCTTCTGCAGTTTGGCCTCTCCCAAGGCAGCCCCACAACGGGTCTATGCTCCCTTCTACGTGCTGGATGCTGCTTCCCCAGTGGCATTCCCAGGCATCCCAGCGTAGCCCCCGCGACTCACCCATAGCTACCCACAGTTGTGAGGCCCCTCCTGCAGTTTCTCCTCACCCCAGGGCTTCTCTGCGATGAGGTCTAAGCCTCACCTGTCTTGGAGGTCCTTGGTGCCTCTGTCCCCTCTGCTCCCTGCAGGTCGAGGACCCATGGCTCTTCTCCCTGCTCCAGCCGGGAGATCAGCTCAGGCTTGAAAACCAGGAATCCTGCTGTGTGTGCGGCAGAGAAGACGACAGTGTCAGCATGACAGGGAGCATGCAGCACAGGGCTAAGCCTTCCCGTTTCCAAATGAAAAGGGGCAGGGGGGCTACAAGGCACAGGCCAAGCTCCTGCAGGGAAAGGGGGTGGAGAGTGGGGAGAATCTGGGGACACAGCAGCCCTTTCTGTCCAGATCTGTCCAGCTCCTGTGGCTGGACGGCAAGGGATACCTGATTCCCACAATCTCCAGGCAACCCTGTCACCAAACAGTCTGCAAAGGACAGTCTGCCTCTACCCCTGGAACTCAGGGGAGAAAGAAGGAGAAGCCCAAGCTTCACTTAGCAGAGCCGGGCCTGTCCCTCAGTTCAGAGAGCAGAGATGCTCCAAGAGGCAGGGGTGGTTACAAAATAAGATAAGAAACAACGACAAATAGACAGAAACAAAGCACATTTTGCATCAGAAAGCTCCAAGGTCCAGTCCTCAGCCAGTGTCCTTCCAGTCTCAAGTCCCTGTACAAAGGATGCCTCAGGGCCTGCCTCCCTCGCTGCAGACTGGGTGGCAGAGACCTATGGGGACCCACCTGGCACCCTGCCTTCTTGGGGCCACCTGCCACCATACCCTCTTTGTGCCGGTCAGTACAGAGATGAACAGCTGATCCATAGGCCAGCCAAGGCCTCTGGTTGGAAGTTTCCTTCAGGGTTCCCCCAACTGGAAGGAAAAAGGCAGGCAGAGATTCCAAAGGCCTATCGCCAATAAGCTCAAACCCCCAGATGCAGGCAGGACTCCACACTCAACAGAAAATGCATATTCTCTCCAAGTACATGTGGAACGAAGAAACAGCCTTGGGTCAAGCCACAAACTGAGTCACAGACATGCCAAAGAACACCACCACAGGACACGCGACCAGGCAAATGCAACTCAGTGTGAAACTCACCACAAAATGGTACTTAGATGCCATTAGCTACTTGGAAACTACATAATAAATGACTAACTGGCAACTGTATTTATTATGAGTCAGAATTTATAGGATGCAGCCCAAGCAGTAAGTAAAGATAAAATGTTACTTATTTAGAGATATGGTCTTGCTCTGGCACTCAGGCTGGAGTGCAGTGGCACCATCACAGCTCACTATAGCCTAGACCAATCCTCCCAGCTCAACCTACTGAGTAGCTAGGACTACAGGTGCGTGACACCACACCCAGCTAATTTTTAAATTCTTTGCAGATATGTGGTCTCGCTATGTTGCCCAGGCTGGCCTCAAACTCCTGGGCTCAAACAATCCTCCTGCCTCAGCCTCCTAAGTAGCTGAGATTATAGGCATATGCCACTATACCCAGAAAAATTTTATACTTTTAGATACATTTACTAAAAATGATCATTTTAAAACACAAATGAGGTAAACAGTAAGTTCAAGAAGTTGAGAATGGCCAGGCATGGTGGCTCACACTTGTAATTCCAGCACTTTGGGAGGCCAAGTTAAGTGGATCACCTGAAGGTCAGGAGTTCGAGACCAGCCTGGCCAACATGGTGGGAGGATCGCTGGAACCCAGGCAGTCCAGGCTGCAGTAAGCCACTGCACTCCACCCTGGGCAACAGAGTGAAACTCTGTCTCAAAAAATTAAAAAAGCAAAACAAACAAACACTACACACATCAAATTCACATAAATAAAAAGGAAGAAAATAATAAATCTGGGGCAGGATTCAGAGAGCTAGAGAACAAAGACATATAAAAACATCCTCCAACCCAACCCCCCAAAAAAGGCAAAACCAAAAGCCAATTATTTGAAAACATGAATCTGACAATCTCATGACAAAACCAATCAAGGTCAACATAGTGAGAAGATGCTGCCAAAAAACAGAGAATAAGAGACACAATTACAAATATAACAGATTAAAAACAAAAGGAAATGCCAGGCAAGGTGGCTCATGCCTATAATCCCAGCATTTTGGAAGGCTGAGGCAGGACTGCTTGAGGCCAGAAGTTTAAGACTAGCCTGGGCAACATGACAGACCCCAACTCTACAAAGAAAGAAAAAACAGCTGGGCATGGTGGCGCACACCTATAGTCCCAGCTACTAGGGAAACTCAAGTGGAAGGATCACTTGAGCCCAGGAGTTCAAGGCTGCAGTGAGCTATGATCACACCACTGTACTCTAGGCTGGACAACAGAGCAAAACCCCAACTCTTTAAAAAAAGAGGAACTATAAATGCATAAATGCTAATCCAAGACTTTCCTTCCCAAAAGCCCAAGGTCCAGATGGTTTTACAGATTAGCTCCACCAAGTTCTACTTGTATGCCAAATGCCATTTATCAAACATGTCAAAATTATATAAGGACAATACACAAAAAGAAATACATAGGCCGGTCGCGGTGGCTCATGCCTGTAATCCCAGCACTTTGGGAGCCTGAGGCAGGCGAATCATGAGGTCAGGAGATCAAGACCATCCTGGCTAACATAGTGAAACCCCATCTCTACTAAAAATACAAAAAAATTAGCTGGGTGTGGTGGCGGGCACCTGTAGTCCCAGCTACTCGGGAGGCTGAGGCAGAAGAATGGAGTGAACCCGGGAGGCGGAGCTTGCCGTGAACCAAGATCAGGCCACTGCACTCCAGCCTGGGCGACAGAGCGAGACTGTCTCAAAAAAAAAAAAAAAAAAAGGAAATACATATACACACATATATATATATATCCGTTTCACTTATGAACAGAAACACAAAAATACAATATTGGCTAGTTGAATCCAAAGGCATATCAAAATTTATATATAAATATCATGATTTAAGTAAGGTTTATTCCAGGAATACAAGAAAATATAACAAAGCAATTTCCTGCATTAATAAAGAAAATAAATCATGTGTCTCAAATGATGCAGAAAAAGAACTTGAAATTCAATATTTTTTTATGATTAAAAACAAAAAACAAAACTCCTTAGCCAAATTCTGTGGTTATGTAGATGCATTCCCTTTAAAATCAGGAACACAACATGCCCACAGGGTCCTGTTTAACACCACGCTGGCCACTGCAAAGACAGAGATGGGAGAAGTGAGGGCTGGGAGGGAAAATACCAAACTCTCATTTGCAGGAATCCTCCTGCTGGAAAACAGCAGAATCACCGAGGAACACTGATTTACCCAGGGAGTTCCACAAAGTTGCCAGATGTAAGATCATTCTCCAGAACCGACAGCATTTTTGTACTACAGCAATAATCAGCTAAAAATACATTCACAAAGCAAAAAAATCAAAACTTTTACATTGGCAGAAAACAGTTTCAAAGCACTCCCAATAAAAATTCCAGTGGCATTTTTTAGAAACTCAACTTATTCTAAAATTTGTATGCAGCCAGGCGCAGTGGCTCAAGCCTGTAATCTCAGCACTTTGGGAGGTCAAGGCGGGCGGATCACCTGAGGTTAGTTCGAGACCAGCCTGGCCAACATGGTGAAACCTCATCTCTACTTAAAATATAAAAATTAGCCAGGCATAGTGGCACATGCCTGTAATCCCAGCTACTCAGGAGGCTGAGGCGGCAAATCACTTGAACCCAACAGCCGGAGGTTGCAGTGAACCGAGATCGCGCCATTGCACTCGAGCCTGGGCAACAAGAGCGAAACTCCGTCCTAGAAAAAAAAGAATTAAACGGGTGAGTTTAATTCTTTTAGTATTCTTATAGTATTAAGAAACACTACAAAATTAAAACAAAAAACAAAAACCACCCCAAAATAAAAAACAAAGCCAAACTGGCCGGGCACGGTGGCTCACGCCTGTAATCCCAGCACTTTGGGAGACCAAGGTGGGTGGATCACCTGAGGTCAGGAGTTCCAGACCAGCCTGGCCAACGTGGCGAAACCCCATCTCTAGTAAAAATACAAAAAATTGGCCGGGTGTGGTGGCTCATGCCTGTAATTCCAGCTACTCAGGAGGCTGAGGCACGAGAATTGCTTGAACCTAGGAGGCAGAGGTTGCAGTGAGCCGAGATCACACCACTGCACTCCAGCCCAGGCGACAGGGTAAGACTTCGTTTCAAAAAAAAGCCAAAAACACAAATGAACAAACACAAAAAAACCAAAACAAACCAAAAGCAGGAAGCTGGCCCACAAGAGAGATTCAGGGAAGAGAACAGGGTTCAGAAACACCCCATTTCATAGATGAAAATGGTGGCTCCACATGTCAACAGAAAAAGGAGATGGGCTTTTTTTTTTTTTTTGAGACGGAGTCTCAATCTATTGCCCAGACTGAAGTGCAGTGGTGCGATCTCAGCTCACTGCAACCTCAACCTCCCAGGTTCAAGCGATTCTCCTGTCTCAGCCTTCTGAGTAGCTGGGATTATAGGCGTGAGCCACCACACCCAGCTAATTTTTGTATTTTTAGTAGAGACGAGGTTTCACCATGTTGGCCTGGCTGGTCTCGAACTCCTGACCTCAGGTGATCCACCCACCTCGGCCTACTTCAAAGTGCTGGGATTACAGGTGTGAGCCACCGAGCCTGGCCAAGGAGACTGTTTAATAGATGATGTTGGGGAAAACAGCTATGTGTGGACAAAATAAAACAGGAATTTTTACGTAACCCCAATACAAATGTGGAGCTGGGATACAGATGAGAAATATAAACTATAAAATCCACAGGAGAAAATGAAGTCCATCTCAGTGACCTTGGAGGAGGAAAGAACTTTTTTTTGAGATGGAGTCTCACTCTGTTACCCAGGCTAGAGTGCACTGGTGTGATCTTGGCTCAGTGCAACCTCTGCCTCCCAGGTTCAAGGAATTCTCCTGCCTCAGCCTCCTGAGTACCCAAGATTACAACCGCCCACCACCACGCCTGGCTAATTTCTGTATTTTTAGTAGAGACGCGGTGTCACCATGTTGGTCAGGCTGGTCTCAAACTCTGACCTCAGGTGATGTGCCCGCCTCGGCCTCCCAAAGTGCTGGGATTACAGGTGTCAGCTACCACGCCCAGCCAGGGAAGAACTTTTTTTTTTTTTTGGAGACAGAGTCTCACTCTGTCACCCAGGCTGGAGTGTAGTGGCACAATCCCGGCTCACTGCAACCTCTGCCTCCTGGGTTCAAGCGATTCTCCTTCCTCAGCCTCCCAAGTAGCTGGGACTACAGGCGCACACTGCCATGCCCAGCTAACTTTTTTTTGCCTTTTAGTAGAGACAGGGTTTCACTGTGTTGCCCAGGCTGGTCTCGAACTCCTGAGTTGAGGCAATCTGCCCGCCTTGGCCTCCCAAAGTGCTGGGATTACAGGCGTGAGCCACCGTGCCCGGACAGAACTTTTAAATAAAACTTCAAAGAGACAATCCACAAGGCAAAAACATGGTAATTACATTAAAATCTGACCTAACAAAGTTAACAAACACAAAAGAAGCAGAGAAGATTTTTTTTTTTAGACAGGGTCTCACTCTGTTGCCTAGGCTGGACTGCAGTGGCACAATCATAGCTCATTCCAACCTCGACCTCCCAGGCTCAGGCAATCCTCCCTCCTCGCCCTCCCAGTGGCTGGGACTACAGGCATGCAACACCATGTCCGGCTGAAAAAGTGATTTATATACACAAAACTAACCTGGTATTTATCATATTTGATAAATTCTAAGATAGTCTTTTTTTTTTTAGATGGAGTCTCGCTATGTTGCCCAGGCTGGAGTGCAGTGGTGCGATCTCGGCTCACTGCAAGCTCCGCCTCCAGGGTTCAAGCGATTCTCGTGCCTCAGCCTCCCGAGTAGCTGGGATTACAGGCATGCGCCACCATACCCGGCTAATTTTGGTATTTTTAGTAGAGACAGGGGTTTCACCATGTTGGCCAGGATGGTCTCGATCTCCTGACCTCATGATCCACCCGCCTCGGCCTCCCAAAGTGCTGGGATTACAGATATGAGCCACCGTGCCTGGCCCAAACATAGTGTTTTTATAAAACCCTTTCCCATCTCTTGGACGCATCTAGGATTGATGTCATCCGCCAGGTGGCAGCTGTGACACACCATCACTGCCTGTGCACACATGAGCTTGCCCCAGCTGCTCAGTCACTGCTGCAGGTAAGTCACCAGCACCATCATACAATACATGCTGAATTCAGCTGCTCTCTACACTGTCTTCAAAAGCTTTACCCTGTGACTTGGCACAGCAGCAGGACATTATAAATAGACAGAAGCCATGGAAAAAGAACAGCAGCTGTACCTTTGAGCCTGGAGAAGCAAACTGTTGCCGGGGGAATGACTGCAATTCCAGTTACTGGCAAATCAGCAACTGTGTACACACGGGGCCTGAGAGAGGAGGACAGGCACAGCAGGTGGAGCTGTTAAAAGGGATGGCTGCTACATGCCAAGCAAAAAAGCTCAAGCACCAACCTCACTGGAGGAAGAAAATCCCAACAACACTTACGAAAGGCTGCAGCACCTCTTGATGGCCAGGCCCACAGGTTGCCATCATGTGGAAAGCACGGACACAGATAACCAAACCAGAGAGTGGGGTCACTAAAAGCTGTGAAGAAACATTAGAAGTACCCTTACTCCGGCTGGGCGCAGTGGCTCACGCCTGTAATCCCAGCTACTCGGGAGGCTGAGGCAGGAGAATCGCTTGAACCCAGGAGGCAGAGGCTGCAGTGAGCCAAGATCGCCAAGATCGTGCCATTGCACTCCAGCATGGGTGACAGAGTGAGACTCCATCTCAAAATCTCAAAAAAAAAAAAAGGACCCTCACTGCCTATGTCTTTTCCTATTTCAGTGAGACGGGGTAAACCACGTCTAAATGAGTCTAAGAGGGCTCTTTAAAAAGTATAAAGTAAAATTAAGTGATAAAATGCGTGTAATCAGTAGCATTCCAACTTTCTTAAAATAACGATGTGTACATAATTACATGTTTTACAAAGTAAGGCACCTTAGACAGAATGAAGAAACAACACCTTCAAAGTAATAAGACACAGCGGACCTAGAATATGGTCAAATGCCCTGAGCAGATATTTCACAGAAGAACCTGGCAAGCTAATGAGGGTGTGAAAATAGGCTCAAGCTCAGCAGGAATCAGAGAAATGCAAACTCAGACTACCAGAGCCTCCCACCGTACACTTATCTGACTGGCAAAACAGAAAGCTGGACTTTGCCAGACTAGCTGGGACAGAGGGGTACAGGCCTGATCCAACACCCCAAGAAGCTCCTGGCCAACCAACGATGCCCCTGTCAGTTCCACTCCTGATCCCCCAGCCCAGGCACTCTCTCGGGGGTCTGATGCAGCAGAGGGCTTAGTCACAGGCAAGAGGCCCAGCAAGGCCCAAGTTAGACGCACTCCCCTTCACCAAGTTGCAATCCAACGACATTACGCAGCTTGTGAGAACACAGGCATGGACGTAAAGAGCACCGTAGTGGCTGCCTGTGGCAGTGGTGCAGTTCAGAGAGGAGACTAACGGCAGGACAGGAGGGGCAAGGGGATGACGGCATCTGCATAGCAGCCGTGTGGGCGTCGCTGCCACCTCTTGCTCTGGTTGCACAACTTTTTCCTTAGATTCCTCCACCCAATAATTTCTCTTTTCTTGTCTAAGCTGTTTCAAGTTTGGATTCTATTTCTCTCAATTTAACAGCTTAGGAAAAAAAGAGGCTTTACTAACTCCCAGAATCCCACCCACTCCCTGGGGGCTGAACCCCATGACATGGGCAAAGCTAGGAACCAGCCTGGCACACCACTCATGAGTCCAAGCCCCCTGTGGAGCCCACAGGAGTCTGAGCATTTGGCCTGCATATCCCAGCCTCTGATGGAGGCCTGGCTGGGTGGGTGCTGACTGATGATGCAGGGGAAGGGGCCCCGAAGTGCAGCCTCACCTAGTCCAGCCACACTGCTGTGGTTCTCCAGCATCACTTCCCTGTAGAGGGCCCTCTGGCCAGGGTCCAGACACTGCCACTCCTCCCGAGAGAAGTGCACAGCCACATCGCCAAATGTTACCACCTCCTGAAAGGACACACACCAGCACCCCAGGAATCCCTGGGTGCCAGCCCCCTTCTGGCGCTGCCTCATGACATGTCTCAGGCAGGTGCACCATGGGGTTGGGCGAGACGCTCACCAGGACTCCTCTGCCTCTAATATTCTGGGGAGGGGCAGTCTCGGGGAGGAGGAAGGAACCCAGTCCACGGTGGTCATACAACCCTCCCCCCTCAAGAGCCTCAATTAGGCCCTGGTTTGGGCAAGGGTTTGCTCACTACCTTGGGGTTGGGGGCAAGGGGGCCTTCCTAAGCCCAGCAAGGGCCAAGGTAGGGTCTGGGCCCAGGCCCAGTGGGCAGAGCAGGAGGTGGGCCTTCACAGGACAAGCGAGGGGAAGGAGGCAGTCAAGCTTCCTACCATGAGGCTCAGTGGTGGGTGGGCATCCACGTGTTCTGGCCGAGAGACCTGTTGGCAATTATGAAAGGATTAGAGGTCAGGTTGCCAGAAGCCCAACTTCCAGGCTAATCAAGGGGGTACTGTGCTCTCTGCTCCTTTACCTCCAGCCCCAGATTTCTCTAGCAGAGACATGGGGCTGGGTTGAAGCAGCCATGGCACTTGAGTGAAGGAGGCCCACTGAACTCTTGTTCCTCTTTAGAGTGTATGTGTGTGTGGCATGTGTGACTCACTCCACAAAGCTGTAAGGAGTGGATGCCACGTGCCAGGCACTGAGTAATAGGGATACAGTAGTGGACACGAGGACCCTGCCTTCACGAAGCAGTCTGGCGGAGGAAAGAGTTAAACAACCACACAAATAAGCACATTGCAACCACGACAGCGCTCAAGTACAGGGAACTATGAAAGCCACTTAGACTAGAACGTTCAGTGTAATGGGTCACTTCCCCAGGGACCTCGGCTAAGGTAATGGAGGTGGAGAGAGCACTCCAGGCAGCAGGAATAGCATGTGAAAGGGCCTGAAGCAAGAAGAAATGGGGTTGGATGAACCAGTGTGGGTAAATTCCCGGAAGCAAGGGAAGGCAGTGAGTGACTGGAGGTTGGAGAAGGCAGGAGCAAAAATGACAAACTGTAGGGAAGACAAGAGTGGACATGGAAACCCCTGTCCTCAAGTACATAAATTCCAGTCTCCAGCTCACCTGTCGCCAGGATGGAACCAGGCACAGGGATGTAATCTGATATAAATCGTTCACCTCAATTAAGCCAATGACCTCAGACCCTCTATCTGCCCAGGCATTCCCCCGGGAGGTCGGAATGGGAAAAAGAGTCTTCGTATGGCAGCTTCTGGCCCAGAAAGTGGTTTGTGGGTGGAAGCCCCAGGTCACCGGCACAGGTAGGCTGATCCCCCCACCTGGCTCCTGACAGTGGGAATGCCCAGAATAGCAACCAGAATTTAGAGAAGACAAACAGCCTACCCCACCCAAGGCACCGTTATTTCCTCCACTGTCACTTATCCTAGGCCTTCCAGGGCAATAAATAGAGAAAAGGCTCTAGAAGGAGGTGATTTCGCAGGAGGGGGAGTCAGGGCTCCGGGAGTAGGCCCAGGCCTAGAGAAAAGGCCGCAGCTGGAGCTCGCCTTACTCAGGCCCCTGACACCGTGGCTGCCACGAGCGGGGTCTGCGGGGAGCTGGCAGACTCGGCCAAACGAAGCCCACCTCGCGCCGCTGCGGGGGAAGGTGGCTGGGCTCGACCACCTCCCACGCCAGGCGCTCAGGGCCCCGCAAAGCCCCCGCGCTTTCCCGACTGGAGGCCCGGGGGACGCGGGGACCGCAGTGCCGAAGGCGGGAGGGCGCAGGAAGCGACCAGGAGCACTCGGACCGAAGACAACCCGAGTCCGCGCCCGCCGCGCCGACTCACCCTCCCTGAGGACCACCCGAGGCTCGCAAACGCGCGACGCCGCCGGAAACGGGCCTTGGCCACCCGCGTCCGCCCCGCCCCGCCCCGCAAACTTCCGGCCGCCCTGGGCCGCTCGGAGGCCCGGCCATCTCTGTGGTTCTCAGCCCCACCTCCCAGGCTCCGGAGAAGGGGTGGAGTTAGAGCCGAGGAGGGGCGAGGCTGGGGCCCGAGGGACAAGAATCTGGGCAGGACTAGAAGCCCAGATAGGCGGGGCCGGTGCCTGGGGGCGGGGCTACAGTCGCAGTCGGGCAGGGGGCGGAGCCGCGAGGGAGAGGAGGGCCGAGCCCGGAGTGGGCGGTGCCTGAGCAGGGACGGGGCGGGGCCAGGGGCGGGGAGGGCGGGGACAGAGGAAGGGCCGGGGGCGGGGCCGGGGCGGGGCCGGGCCGGGGCCGGGGGCGGGGCCGGGGGCGGGGCCGGGCCGGGGCCGGGGGCGGGGCGGGGGCGGGGCGGGAGCTGGGGACGGCGGCTGGGAATTGCGGTCTCCGAGGCTCGGGGCTCGCTGGCGGGTGGGAGGAGCGGGGTCGGGGCGAGGCTGGTGGAGATCCAGGGGGTCGCCCGGCTGGGTCCTGCGCACCCCAGATCACCAGCTTCGGGCGCTGGTTCCCACCGAGGCTGTTCAAGCGCCGCTCGCCCGCGTCCGTGCGACAGGAGGCGCCTGCTGGGCGCGCTCCGGGCCCCGCCTCGCGGAGACGCCTGGCTCGGGCCTTGTCCCCAGTGGGCGGCTGGGGCGGGCGCGGGGTCGCAGAGCCTCCGGGACCCCGAGGAAGGGCGTCCCTCGGAGTTGCCCGAGGCCGGGCCCCGCGTCCCCTCGCCACTCGCCTCGCCCTTCTCCGGCCCCGCACCGCCCTCCACCCCGCCTCCGTCGGGTTCCTTCTGTGTCCGGCAGAGCCTGCGCGCCTCCCCCGGACGGCCACGGACTCGCAGCCTCGGCGAGGACGCTGCCTGCGTCCCGGCTGCCTGGACCTCCCCGCGTGGCTCCCGGCGAAGCCCAGCAGCCGGAGGGTGCCAGGTCCGCCTGACGCGCCCCATCCCACGGGAAGAACGAGGCGGGGGTCCAGGAGGGACGTAAGCCGGGCTCCCCAGGCGTGTTGATCCGAACCCGCGCGGGGAAACTTCCGCAAACCAAAGGAGGGAAGAGTCAGGCAGCCCCCCAGCGCCCCAGGGAGGCCCAGGTGAAAAACAGACGCCGGTCTCGCCTCTCCTGGTGCGGATGATCCCGGCACTCCCACCCCCGCCCTTGCTGCCCCGAGTTCGGCTCCCTCAGCCCCACGTCGTCTCTGGTCACCTAAGTGGACCCCAGCTGCTTAGGGAGCATGTCGCGAAGGATAGGGAAGGACAGGGGGTCTGCTTCCCCAGCCGCCCTCCAGACCCCCAGGGCTGGTAGGGGCCGGCAACCCTATGCCCCAACCTCGCCTGCTGCAGGTGAGGGGGGCACACCAGGGTAACACAGGAGCAGGAGGGGGAGAGAGCCTGGCGAGAGCATCCACCTCATAGGCACCTTCCTTGTGTCCAGGGTGCAGATGCCAGGGCTCTGAGGCCCTGAAGTCCTGTCTGTGGCGAGGGGGCTTCCTCCATTCACTGCATACACTGCCTGGCTGAGTCTAGAGGCCACTGAGCAAGCAGACCCTCCACAGCCAGGCACGCTCAGGCCCTCACATGGTCACAGTGCTTATGCTCTGGGCCAGCCTGGATTGCTCATCCCTGTCTGAGGTTGAGATTCACAGGGTCTTCCAGTTCCCCCTCTTTCTTTCTCTACTGATTGAGAAACACAGTCATTTGACTGCTCCGGGCCCTGGCCACTGCGTGTTCCCTGCAGCCTTGAACCCAGTCTGGGGCCTGGCACATTCCCTGATAAAACTGTTTAGGTTGCTTAAAAACACGATCAACCCTATTGCTAAACACGAAGAAACTGGCCCTGCCCTGAGCCCAATCCCTTAAACTCTCATCTAAGCTCCATAGCCAGACTCCCTTGCCGCAAACGTACCTGGGTGGAGCATCCCTTGCCTCATCATCGATCCCAAGAAAGCTGAAGCTCCATGTGAAAATTTCTGGAAGAAATGCTCTGGACTAATCACCATGGCATTTAGCGCTTCTTTCCTTGGAATCCCAACCAATTCCATCGCGGGACTGTTTGGGGAAGTCTTTTGAAGCAACTCCCTTGCTGCCACTTTTGGGGCAACTCTAGCCTCCTCATATTTGGCCAGATAGAACAGTTCCAAGCTGTAAATGTTTCCAGGAAAAAAATCTCAACTACAAAGACATTTTCAAGGTGCTGCATTTCCAACAGCACTCTCCGTATCCGAGTGGACGGCCCAGAGCAATGGTGCTTCCAATCCACAGAGCCCCTCCACAGGTCTCTTGCTATCTGCACACACCCACATCTCAAGGTGAGTTCAGACACCCACATCTCAAGGTGAATTCAAATGTACCCTGGATTTGTTTTTTTTGTTTTGTTTTGTTTTGTTTTTTAGACATAGTTTCACTTTTGTTGCCCAGGCTGGAGTGCAATGATGCAGTCTCGGCTCACTGCAACCTCTGCTTCCTGGGTTCAAGTGATTCTCCTGCCTCAGCCTCCCGAGTAGCTGGCATTACAGGCACCCGCCACCACGCCTGGCCCACGCCTGGCTAATTTTTGTATTTTTAGTAGAAACGGGGTTTCACCATGTTAGCCAGGCTGGTGTCGAACTCCTAACCTCAGGTGATCCGCCCACCTCGGTCACCCAAAGTGCTGGCATTACAGGCGTGAGCCACCGCGCCTGGCCCCGCGGATTTAACAGGTGTGGTAAGGCATGCACACATGAGAATGACTGTCATGAAGGAAGAAGTTATAGTCATGGGTCCCTGGAAACTGGGCAGGGCACACAGGGCCACGTGAGAAGGACCAGTGATGGCCAGGAGGCAGAAAGGGGGAGAGGACGTCAGGCTACAGTGAGCCCAGATCACGCCACTGCACTCCAGCCTGGGTGACAGAGCAAGACTCCGTCTCAAAAAAAAAAAAAAAAGGTGCACTGGAAGGGGAGTGTTTGCTGTCTCTGGGAATTAGCTAGCCCGGAGGGAGCAGCCTCTCCAGGATCAAGGCCCCAAATGCTTGGGTGACCCTGGAGAGCAGGGACGGAGCCCTGCAAACAAAAGGTTCTTAATTCTATGCACACACTCCCTGGTGCATGGTTTCAAAATGTCTTAGTGAAGTCAGGTCCAAGCCTGTATGCAGTGGAGAGGACACCTAGGGAGGAACAGTGCCTGATGGGTGAGCTGGGGAGGAGCGGGCACTGCCAGGAGGGCTCTGGGCTGCTGTGGGAAGGGGCGAGGTGAGCATCAGGTCAGGGGTGCTGTAGGTTTTCCTGGAAGGCACCCTGGGCCCTCCGGACAGTCAGTCCTCACCCATACCACACCCATCAGAGTACAGAGGAGATCGCATCTCCCTGTAGTGATGATCTGTTTGGGGCCACATGACAACCACAAGCAGAATTTGCTTTTCTCTAACAGCCAAATCAAGAGAGACTGGAGGCTTGTGCCACAATTGGGCATCTCTTGGGGTGAGATCTTGGCAGACGCTTCCTACCCTTCAAGTGTCCTGTGGGCAGCCCGCCTGGCTAGCTGGGTGTGACAGGGTCCCCCGGTTCAGGCCCTGCCTGCTGCGCCTCCCCAGGCTCACTCCAGGCCTCTGGACTGTTTTCCTCAAGCGGGATTCCCAGCCTCCAAACCTGAGCTAATCTCCCTGCTGGAATGAGGGGAGGCGCCCTGGATCCTTACCCAGCCAGAAACGGGGGAGAGTGCTCCCAAGGGACCCTAGCAGAGGTGGGTGAGTGTGAACAGGGTGGCCACAGCCCCACTGCCATAGGCCAGGCCACAACTTGGAGTGGGCCTGGGAGCTCAGAAGTTTCAGAGGACAGAGAACTAGGAGCCAGGAGCCTCCAAGAGCCACAGCGCCCACCTCACGGAGGGCCGGGGCAGACAGTTGGCCCCTCCTGGGCACCATGCCATACAGAGACCCACGAGTGCCAGAGCAGCCACGGGACTGGGG
Source organism: Pongo abelii (assembly GCF_028885655.2). Classification (NCBI taxonomy): domain Eukaryota; kingdom Metazoa; phylum Chordata; class Mammalia; order Primates; family Hominidae; genus Pongo; species Pongo abelii. Next base: position 161,342,931 of record NC_071992.2, on the reverse strand, counting down.
TTTTGGGAACAGCAGTGGTGGCTGCTGCGCACACACAGAGGAGGACTGGCACGGAGGCCCTGGAGATGGAGGCTCTGCTGTGCGTTGGGGATGGCCATGCTGCCATCACACCAGGGATGTCCAGGGGGAGGCAGCCTCAGGAAGCAGTGCCACACGGGCTGATTATGAGTCGACAGTGAGGGTTCCGGCTGGAGGACCCGGTGACATGGGCTGGGAGAGGGTATCTACTGCCGTGACCTTGGAGGGTCTTCCCTGTGCCTGCTGTGCGGGGCACCAGGGATCCTGACGGGAGATGGTCGGTCAGGGAGGAGCAGGCTGAATGACAGCGATTGGCTTTGCCCTGGTGCAGGGACTGTGGTCATTCCAGGTGAGGGTGAGGAGAGGTGAGGCCAGGCAAGCCTGGGTTTCCAGGCCCTTCGGCAGCATACGGCCGTTTGAAGTGCATCTCAGGAGGCAAGGGATCCTTCCCTGGGTTCAAGCAGGAGAAACCTGGGCTTCGATTAGCAGCTGCTAGGACCTCCATGTTGTCATGTTGGTCATTCGGGGCCTGTTGTTGAACGGGAACAGCTGCATTGCCGGTGGGGGCTGTACCATGGAGGAGAGGGGGAGCTGTCAATCAACCACCATTGCAGACGCTGGGGCGTCCGACTGGCGACAGAGATGGTGTGGTGAGAGGTTGGTGGGACTGCTGAGGTGCCCAGGACCAGGGGGGCTTAGCACAGAGGGGTCCAGGCTGGGTCTGTCCCCCCAGGAGAGAGACGCAGTTTGGGTCTAGGTGGGGGTCTGTCCATCAGCCTTGAGCTTGTGGCTGGGGATGGCTAAGATTTGACTGTTGTTTCTTTGCAGTCTTGGGATTTGGGAGTAGATTTTGAATTTGAGCAGGTCTAGAGACAAGAAGTTTTCAAGAGTTTCAGAAAAAGGAGTCAGCCGGGCATGGTGGCTCATGCATATAATCCCAGCACTTTGGGAGGCCAAAGAGGGCAAATGGCTTGAGCTCACGAGTTCTAGATCAGACGGGGCAACCTGGCAAGACCCTGTCTCTACAAAAAATACAAAAATTAGCCAGGCATGGTGGCGGGCGCCTGTAGTCCCAGCTACTCAGGAGGCTGAGGCAGGAGAATCACTTGAACCTCGGAGGCGGAGGTTGCAGTGAGCCATCACGACACTGCACTCCAACCTGGGTGATGGAACCAGACCTTGTCTCAAAAAAAAAAAAAAAAAGAAAGAAAAGAACAAAGGAGCCAGGAGGCCACAGCTGGAGCCCAGGGCAGAAACCCTTAGCCGGTAGGTAGCTCAGACCTCAAGCTGGGTTGTGAGGACTGTAGCCCTGGCTAGGGGGGTGGAGCCCATGGAGGGCCAGCCATTCTCAGTGGAAGTTAGAGGGAGGAGAAGGGGACGTCCTGGTGTGATGGACAAGACGAGGGTGTCCTAGAGGAGGGAGGGTGGCCAGCCGTCGGGACTGGACCTGAGTCTTGACTCATCATTGAGGCCCAGATTGTTTCACAGAAGGGGAGCCTGCTCACCAGCTCTCCCCAGCTCACAAAGACCCACGAACGCGGAGGGGCCTCTCACCAGCTCTCCCCAGCTCACAAAGACCCACGAACACTGAGGGGCCCTGGAGCTGCTGGACGAGCCGGCTTGGATTGCTGGGCCATGTCGATGCAGGCGACAGCCGGGGCACAGGGCTTTTGAGGCCCAATAGTGTCTCGCCTCCTTGGGGTGGCCTCTGAGAACAGACACAGCTCCAGAGCTTAGAGCCTGGCAGATGAGCGGCACTGGGGGTGCCTGGTGGGGCCTCTCTGGCAGCTGCTGACAGGCTGGTCCTGAACTCCTGGCTGCAGCTCTCGCTGCCTCCACATCAGCGGCAGGTGCAGCCGTCGGGTGTGTCTCACTGCGAGTGAAGGTTGTCCTCGGGCATCAGGGCCCTGGAGTCCTCATCTGGCTCCCACTGGTGCCCTCCCGATCTTCCTTGCCAGTGTCCTTTCAGACCTGTGACCTCTTGGTCACTCTTATGTGGCCTGCGGGGTGAATGACAGTTCTCCCTCACAGGCCTGTCTCCAGCTGAGCACCTCTGAGCTCCCCTAGACTCCTTGGGGGCAGGGCCAGAGCCTCCCATGACCTCGAGTCCTCCAGGGACCAGTGCCTCACAGGTCCAGCCTGCATGGGGACAGGCAGAGCCAGAGTGGCCACAGGCCTGCTGCGGCAAGAAGGCAGGTGGCACGTGAGCCACCGCACCCGTCCTTCCCAGGCTGGTGGTATCTGCCTGTGTCCCTGTGCTTATGGCTGCTGGCATAAACATAATTACTGGCCCCTCGTAGCAGGCCCCAAGGACTCCGTGGGCCCTACCTGTGCTCCTGTGTTTCTTGTGGCTGGGGTAGCAGCAGGCCATGAGAAGCTCCTCCTTCATACGAGGGTTTCAGACCACGCTAAGTGTGCCAGGACGCCTTCGTGGGCAGTGGGTGGCAAGGCCGCTCTGTCCTGGCAAGCCTGCCCCTGTGCACTCGTGCGGTGGATGCATACAGGTGGCCGGTGGTCCCTTCCTTGAGAATGGAGGCCACTTGGCGGGAGACACCCAAAGGAATGGCAGCACCTTGACAGGTTTGCTTCACTGCCCTTGGCTCCTGCCTTGCCCAAGTCTGTGTGTCCCTCAAGAGGGGCCGGTCTGCAGGGTACAGAGGGACCAAGGGATGTCCCCCCAGGGTACGGATGGTCCAGGAGGATGCTTTGCAGCTTCTCAGTGGGCGTCACCCCAGGGAGGCTGGTCTGCCCAACGCCAGGTGCCCAGGGATGGAGGATCCAAGCCTAAGCCACTTCCAGTCCTGTCAGGGCAACCTCCTCGGCTCCTGCAGCACAGTCTGTCTGGTTCACTGCAGTAACTCTGGGTCCAGAACAGCCCTGACATGTCACAGCCCCTCCCCGTGCAAAAGCTGGTCTCTCAGCTCGTCCTCACAAGCACCTGCGAGGCAGGAGATGCCCTCCTTTGCAGGTGAGACACAGAGGCACAGAGGTCAGGCTGCTAAGAGTGCCACCAGGGTCTCCCCCACACCCACAGAACCTCCTTCTGCCTTCCACAGCAGCTGTGTGTGGGAGGAGGACAGTTGTGGGTGATTGCAGGCCAAGCGTGATGCCAAGCAGGAGAGGAGGAGCACAGGTAAAAGGAGCTTGTGTCCCATAGGCTGGGGGATTTCTTTTTCTAATGCAATGTGATCTCCCCAACCCCCTGCCAACCCCCCTTGGGCTGCTGGTGAAGAAGTGTGAGTAACTAGACTCCTCAGTTAGTGACAGGCTTTTTTCCCCAAGCCAGACGATGGGGAGTTCACAAAGGAGTTTGGATCTTAGATCATAAAGTGAGTCCCTTGCTTAGTGCTCTGCAGGATGTGGTTTAGTTTCAGGATCTGAGTTCTAACTGCCAATCTCAGGCCACTGGCAGTAGTGGGAGGCTGCTGTGGGTCCAGCCTGGGGGCCTGGCCACCCATACAGTGTCAGATTAGAGCCGAAGGCCACAGAGCTGGGTGGAGGGTGCTGCTTCCTTGTGGGAGCCTATGACATTTTGCCCGTCACGTAGAAATCCAAGCTAACTGGCCCCAGAGTTGCTGCCAGGTTGAAGTGTCCACTCTGAGACGTTTTGGGCAGAAGCTTGCAGATTTGCCCCTCCATTTAACTCAGGAGACAAGGGCTATGCTGACCTCCCCAACAGTGGCCTGGGGCAGGGAGCGGGAGAAGTGGCAGGCCCTGGGGGGAGGGCTGCAGGAGAAGAGGGTCCAGAAGTGGAGCCAGGCAGCAGTTCACCCACCCCAGCGCCCCTTTAGTCAGGACCTGCAGTGTCCAACATGGTGGGCCCAAGCCTCATGTGGCCATCAGACACCTGGAAAGTGCCCCGTCCAAATCAACATGTGCCACAAATGAAAACACTTGATTTCAAAGACTCAGTATGAAAAATCAAATCAAATCTCTCGCCGATGATTTTTTATATTGATTGCATTTGGAATTATATTTTGGATTTAAGGTAAATAAAATGTATTACTGTATTTAATTTTACCTATTTTTTTTTATATTTTATTTTATTTTATTTTTATTTATTTATTTATTTTGAGGCAGAGTCTCACTCTGTCAGCCAGGCTGGTGTGATCTCAGTTCACTGCAACCTCCACCTCCCGGGTTCAATCGGTTCTTGTGCCTCAGCCTCTTGAGTAGCTGGGATTACAGGCGTGCACCACCATGGCCAGCTAATTTTTGTATTTTTAGTAGAGACAGGGTTTTGCCATGTTGGCCAGGCTGGTCTTGAACTCCTGGCCTCAAGCTATCCACCTACCTCAGCCTCCCAAAGTGCTGGGATTACAGGCATGAGCCACCACGCCCAGCCTCCTTTTATTTTAAAGTTAAAAAGTAGCTCAGAGATAGCGATTTTAGGTGAAGGATTCGGGCTGTGGCCTCTGTGCCCAAAACTTCTGTCTTCAATTAGATTCTTTCATTTCTACAAAGCAGGCACCACAGCCTCACATCATTTGATCATTTGAACTTTTTTTTTTTTTGGAGACGGAGTCTCGCTCTTTCGCCCAGGCTGGAGTGCAGTGGCGTGATCTCGGCTCACTGCAAGCTCTGCCTCCCGGGTTCACGCCATTCTCCTGCCTCAGCCCCCCGAGTAGCTGGGACTACAGGTGCCCGCCACCACAGCCGGCTAATTTTTTGTATTTTTAATAGAGACGGGGTTTCACTGTGTTAGCCAGGATGGTCTCGATCTCCTGACCTTGTGATCCACCCGCCTCAGCTCCCAAAGTGCTGGGATTACAGGCATGAGCCACTGCACCCCGCCGATTTTTTTTTTTAAGAGACAGTCTCAATATGTTGCCTGCAGTGATATATAATAATTGTACGTATTTATGGGGCACGTGATATTTTGACATTTACACATGCATGTGGCCAGGCTGGTCTCAAACTCCTTGCCTTAAGGGATTCTCCCGTCTCAGCCTCCCAAAATGTTGGAATTACAGGTGTGACCCACAGTGTCTGGCCATTAATGTTTTTTAGAGGCTTAAGGTGTTTCCTGGGTACTTGAGATACAGTGGCAAATGAGAGTGTTGGGAGATGATGAGTTTGATTTAAAATGTATTTCGAAACATACAAATAAAGACATCCTGTAGAGAGTTGGATATATAGATAGGAAATTCAGGAGATGCGGACTAGAGGTTAGATGCCGCCAACATCTATAGAAGATAATTTAGTGATGGAAGTGTATGAAATTGTCCAGTGGGTGTGTCAAATGAAGAGACAGATGGCTTTAGGACAGAAAGAAATATTAATCTTTTTTTTTTTTTTTTTGAGACAGAGTCTCACTCTGTCACCCAGGCTGGAGTGCAGTGGCGCAATCTTGGCTCACTGCAACCTCCGCTTCCTGGGTTCAAGTGATTCTCCTGCCTCAGCCTCCCAAGTAGCTGGACTACAGGTGTGTGCCACCAGGCCCGGCTAATTTTTGTATTTTTAGTAGAGATGGGGTTTTACCATGTTGGCCAGGATGGTCTCTATCTCCTGACCTCAAGTGATCCGCCCACCTCGGCCTCCCAAAGTGCTGGGATTACAGGCATGAGCCACCACGCCCGGCCAGCAATATGAATCTTTAAGGAATGGGCAAAGGAAAAGATGGAGTAGTGGAAAGGTAGAAGGAAAACCCAGAGTGCAGTGTCATGAAAATACAGGGAAGGGACGATTGAGAGGAAGGCACGGTCAAGTGCTCAGAGGGCAAGAATGACAAGAGTCCGCTGTTTTCAGCATAAGGTCAGCTGGTGACTTGGTGAGGATGATTTTAGTGGAGTAATGGGGTTCAAAATCCAACTGCAGTGTTTCGAAGAGTGAACGAGAGGCAAGGGAAGTGGAGACAATGACAGCCCTTTCAGAAAGTTTGGCAGTGGTGGAGAGTACATAATCACTGGGGGAAAACAGAAGGAAAGACACATTTTTAAAAGAAGTCAGAATTGGTATTAGAATAAGAAAATAAACTGCAGAGACAAGTGTAAGGTTCTGGGAAGCAGCCAATAGTTAGGAGAAGTGCGTGAGGTGAGAATGCCCCCCTAGTTGATCGATGGATATGTAATAATTGTACATATATATGGGGTACATGTGGTATTTTGATATTTACACATGAATACAATGTGCAATGATCAAATCAGGGTGATTATGATACCCATCACCTCAAACATTTATCATTTATTTGTATTGGAAACATTTCAAATCTTCTATTTTTAAATATGCAATAAATTATTATAACTATCATCACTCTAATGTGCTATCAAACACTGGAATATATTTCTTCTATCTAACTTTATGTTTGTACCCATTAATCAACATATATTCATCTCCCACCCCATCCTTCCTAGCCTCCGGTAACCATCATTCTACTCTCTACCTACATTAGACCACTTTTTTTTTTTTTTTTTTTGAGATGGAGTCTTGCTCTGTCGCCCAGGCTGGAGTGCAGTGGCGTGATCTTGGCTCACTGCAACCTCTGCCTCCTAGGTTCAAGTGATTCTCCTGCCTCAGCCTCCGGAGTAGCTGGGATTACAGGCGCACGTCACCATGCCCGGCTAATTTTTTTAAATTTTTGGTACAGACGGAGTTTCGCCATGTCGGCCAGGCTGGTCTCGAACTCCTGACCTCAGGTGATCTGCTTGCCTCAGCCTCCCAAAGTGCTGGGATTACAGGCATGAGCCACTGTGCCTGGCCAAGATCAACTTTATTAACTCCCATATATGAGTGAGAGTGTACAGTATTTGTCTTCTGTACCTGGCTTATTTCACTTAACATAATGACCTCCAGTTCTATCCATGTTGCTACAAATGATGGGATTTTTTCTTTTTTTTTTTTTGAGACGGAGCTTTCCTCTTGTTGCCCAGGCTGGAGTGCAATGGCGCGATCTCGGCTCATTGCAACCTCCGCCTCCCAGTTTCAAGCAATTCTCCTGCCTCAGCCTCCTGAGTAGCTGGAATTACAGGCATGCACCACCACGCCCAGCTAATTTTGTATTTTTACCAGAGACGGGTTTTCTCCATGTTGAGGCTGGTCTCGAACTCCTGACCTCAGGTGATCCGCCTGCCTCAGCCTCCCAAAGTGCTGGGATTACAGGCGTGAACCACCGCGCCCTGCCTAGGATTTCCTCCTTTTATGATCAATAGTACTCCACTGTGTAAGTGTACCTCATTTTCTTTATCCATTCACACGCTGATGGACACTTAGGTTGATTCCTATCTTGACTATTGTGAATAGTGCCGCAGTAAACATGAGTAAAAATATCTCTTTGATATACTGATTTCCTTTCTTTTGGAAATATACCCAGCAGTGGGATTGCTGGATCATATGGTAGGTCTATTTTTCAGCTTTTTGAGAAAACTCCAGTGTTTTCCACAGTGGCTGTATAGTTTACATTCCCACCAGCAGAGTACCTGCTTTCTCCACATCCTCACCAGCATCTGTTGTCTTTTTGTTAATAATCATTTTAACTGGATGAGATGATATCTTATTGTGGTTTTGATTTGCATTTCTCTGATGATTAGTGATGTTAACCCTTTTTTCATATGCCTGTTGGCTTTTTTTTTTTTTCTTTTTTTGAGACAGAGTCTCTGTCACCCAGGCTGGAATGCAGTGTGCAATCTCAGCTCAATGCAACCTCTGCCACCCGGGTTCAAGCAATTCTTGGGCCTCAGCCGCCCAAGCAGCTGGGACTACAAGCATAAGCTACCATGCCCAGCTAATTTTTGTATTTTTAGTACAGACAGGGTTTCACCATGTTGGCCAGACTAGTCTCAAACTCCTGGCCACAGTGATCCACCTGCCTCAGCCTCCCAAACTGCTGGGATTAACAGGTGTGAGCCACTGCGCCTGGCCCCTGTTGGCCATTTCTACATCTTTTCTAAAATGTCTATTCAGATCACTTGCCCATTTTAAAATCAGATTATTACTATTATTATTACTTTTTTGCTATTGAGCTGTGCGAGTTCCTTATATATTCTCGTTATTCTTCTTTTTTTTTTTTTTGAGACGGAGTCTCACTCTGTCGCCCAGGCTGGAGTGCAGTGGCGTGATCTCGGCTCACTGCAACCTCCGCCTCCCGGGTTCACGCCATTCTCCTGCCTCAGCCTCCCGAGTAGCTGGGACTACAGGTGCTCACCACCGCACCTGGCTAATTTTTTTGTATTTTCAGTAGACACGGGGTTTCAGTAGAGACAGGGTTTCACCATGTTAGCCAGGTCTCGATCTCCTGACCTCATGATCCGCCCATCTCGGCCTCCCAAAGTGCTGGGATTACAGGTGTGAGCCACTGCACCTGGCCTTTTTTTTTTTTTTTTTTTTTTTGGCAAACCCATTTCTGTAGGATATTCTGGTCATTAATCCCTTGTCAGATGGATAGTTAGTAAAAAATTTCTCCCATTCTGTAGGTTGTCTCTGTTGTTCCCTTGGCTGTGCAGGTTTGGAGTGATGTAATGCCACTTACCTATTTTAGCTTTTGTTGCCTGTGCTTTTGAGATCTTACCCAAAAAATCTTTGCCCAGACCAGTGTCCTAAAGCATTTACCCAATGTTTTCTTCTACTTTCATACTTTCAGGTTTTACATTTATGTCTTTAATCTATTTTGATTTGATTTTTGTATATGGTGAGAGATAGGCTTTTTTTGTTTTGTTTTTGTTTTTTGTTTGTTTTACAGAGTCTCACTCTTTCGCCCAGGCTGGAGTGAAGTGGCGTGCTGTCAGCTCACTGCAACCTCCACTCCCCGCTCCACTCCCGGGTTCAAGCAATTCTCCTGCCTTAGCCTCCCAAGTAGCTGGGATTACAGGTGTGCGCCACCACACCTGGCTAATTTTTGTATTTTTAGTAGAGACAGGTTTCGCCATGTTGGCCAGGCTGGTCTCGAACTCCTGACCTCAAATGATCTGCCCACCTCGGCCTCCCAAAGTGCTGAGATTACAGGCATAAGCCACTGCACCCAGACAAGATAGGGTTCTAGTTTCATTTTTCTGCATATCCTCAAAATGTATTTCCAGTTTTCCCAGCACCATTCACTGCTCTTTCCCCAGTGAATATTCTTGGCACCTTTGTTGGAAATCAGTTCACTAAATATATGGACATATTTCTGGGTTCTCTATTTTGTTCTATTGGTCTATGTGTCTGTTTTTATATCAGTAATATGCTGGGTTTTGTTTTTTGAGACAGGGTCTCACTCTGTTCCCCAGGCTGGAGTGCAGTGGCACGACTTTGGCTCACTGCAAATTCTGCCCCTGGGTTCAAGACATCCTCCCAAATAGCTGGGATTACAGGTGTGCACCACTACACCAGGCTGATTTTTGTATTTTTAGTAGAGATGGGGTTTTGCTATGTTGGCCAGGCTGGTCACGAACTCCTGGCCTCATGTGAGCTGCCCACCTTGGCCTCCCAAAGTTTCAGGATTATAAGTATGAGCCACTGTGCCTGGCCCATGCTGTTTTGATTATTATAGCTTTGTACTATATTTTGAAGTAGTGTGATGCCTTCAGCTTTGTTCTTTTTGCTCAGGATTGATTTAGGCTGTTCAGCATCTTCTGTCATTGTATATGAATTTCAGGATTTGTTTCCCTATTGCTGTAAAGAATGTCATTGGTATTTTGATGGGGATTGCATTTAATCTGTAAATTGCTTTTGGTAGTATTGTCATTTTCACCAAATTAATTATTCCAATCCATGAACATGAGATGACTTTCTGTTTTGTGTGTGTGTGACCTATTCAGTTTCTTTCATCAGTGTTTTATAATTTTCCTTGTAGAGCTCTTTAACCTCATTGGTTAATTTTTTTTTTTTTTTTTTTTTTTTTTTTTTAGACAGAGTCTCGCTCTGTCACCCAGGCTGGAGTGCAATGGTGCCATCTCAGCTCACTGCAACCTCCGACGCCCAGGTTCAAGCGATTCTCCTGCCTCAGCCTCCCAAGTAGCTGGGACTACAGGTGTGTGCCACCAAGCCCAGCTAATTTTTTGTATTTTTAGTAGAGATGGGGTTTCACTGTATTAGCCAGGATGGTCTCAATCTCCTGACCTCATGATCCACCATCTCGGCCTCCCAAAGTGCTAGGATTACAGGTATGAGCCACCGCGCCCAGCCTCGTTGGTTAAATTTATTCCTAGGTTTGTTTTTTGGTTTTGGTAGCTATTGTAAACGGAATTGCTTTCCTGGTTTCTTTTTTTGGTAGTTTGTGGTTGGTATGTAGAAATGTTACTGCTTTTTGTATGTTAATTTTGTATCCTGCAACTTTACTGAATTTGTTTGTTCTAAGAATGTTTTGATAAAGCTTTTACAGTTTTCTATATATAAGATCATGTTGAATGCAAACAGGGACAATTTGGCTTCCTCATTTGGAAGGAAGTATTTGGATGCCCTTTATGTCTTTCTCTTACCAGGTTGCTCTGGCTAGAACTTCTGCAGTGCAGCTTTGAGAAGGCTGAGGTGTTGAGTCTGGGGCATGCTAGAAAGATCCATGTAACAGGAAGAAAGTGGCAGCCCAGGTCCATGCCTGAGTCTCCTGGTGAGACACGGAATCCTCCCAGCAGACTGAAGTGACCAGAAATGCCCTGAAAGAGGGTGGCACTGCCTTTGCTTCCAGTCTGAAGTCTGCACCTCGCTGAGCTTACTGTCGGTGTCTCTCCCACCCTCTCTCAGCCTTTGCTTCCAGTCTGCAGTCTGCACCTCGCTGAGCTTACTGTCGGTCTCTCTCCCACCCTCTCTCAGCCTTTGCTTCCAGTCTGCAGTCTGCACCTCGCTGAGCTTTACTCTCCGTGTCTCCCCCACCTTGTCTCAGGCGCTGCACAATAGAGGTTCAGAAGCTGATTGGACCTGAGCTGGTACCGGGACTGGGAACAAAAAGAGACAGAAACTTGTGAACGTGACCCAGCAATAAGGGGTCGGGGAAGGTGAGCAGAGACTCCAGGTTCTGTGAATGGGGTCCACGGAGTAAGTGGATTGTGTCCAAGATGAATTAGAATGTCTTGAGATGAACCTATCCTGGATGCTTTGGAAATAGCTAGGGAGAGCAACAGAAGCTACAAGTGAGTCTGGTTATGACACAGGACTCTTTCGGTGCCACTTTGCCAGCCAGATACCTCCACGGCCGGCAACGCCCCTGCCCAGGGCCTCATGGCTCCAGGCTATTCGAGGTACCTGCCCACTCAACCCGGTGGGCTGTGCGTGGCTTGTGCTTTGGGCTGGATCCCACGCTCGCCATGGGATCTGCACTCGGACTGCAGCTGGGCCGGGCATGCCAGGACCTGCTTCCACCTTGGGCGCCGACGTCTGGATGAGAGGAACGTGGTGGCGCCTGAAAAACTGGAGACACCAGAAACGCTGGATCCCCAAAGGAAGTGTTATTCCCGCTGTCCATGCTGTGGGTGTGAAGGTGCGTGCTGCACATCCCGGTTTCCAGCACGGGACAAAGACTCAGAGAGGCACCTGCCGGGAGTCTCAGGTGATGGGACCCAGTGGCAGGCATGTGGGCAGCTGCCCCAGGTGGAAGAGATCTTGGCACAGCTCTCGGTTTCCCAGGTGGAAGGGATCGTGGCACAGCCCTCGGTTCCCCAGGTGGAAGGGATCGTGGCACAGCCCTCGGTTCCCCAGGTGGAAGGGATCGTGGCACAGCCCTCGGTTCCCCAGGTGGAAGGGATCGTGGCACAGCCCTCGGTTCCCCAGGTGGAAGGGATCGTGGCACAGCCCTCGGTTCCCCAGGTGGAAGGGATCGTGGCACAGCTCTCGGTTTCCCAGGTGGAAGGGATCGTGGCACAGCTCTCGGTTTCCCAGGTGGAAGGGATCGTGGCACAGCTCTTGGTTCCCCAGGCTGGCCCTGACCTTCGTGCTTTCCTGCCCATGGCCCAGACTTCCGAGCTCCATGTTAGGGATGCTCAGGGACAACCCTTCAGCCTCCCCCACCATGTTCCGGCTACTGCCCAGGATTCTTGTTCGCTGGAGGATGGATCCAGCCCTCCCCATCTTGGTGCCCTACCAGGGCCAGGCTTCCCGTGGCTCTTTCTGCAGCCCCTGGCACGGACTGTGGGGTGCATAGCCCAGGGAGCAGTGGGCCTTGGATGGGCCAGGTCTGCATGTTCCCACCCCCATCATGGAGTTTGACACACCAGTGGGCAGGTAACTCAATCCCCCCTCACCTTCTCTTCATCTGTTAGGGGTGACAAGGTGCTCCCAGTGGGGCCAAGAGGATGCAGCACCCCCACCGGCTCCCCTTCTGGCCACACCCTTCTCTCCTGGCCCACCTTCTGAGCTGGCAGGGCTTCCTTCCTGGCTTCTGCTGGGCAGTGTATTAGGGTCCTCTAGAGAGACAAAACCAATAATGGAGTTTAGGAGAGGGGATTTTTATTTGTTGGAGACAGAGTCTTGCCCTGTCATCCAGGCTGGAGTGCAGTGGCTCGATCTCGGCTCACTGCAACCTCTACCTCCCAGGTTGAAGTGATTCTCCTGCCTCAGCCTCCCGAGTATCTGGGATTACAGGCACCCAGCACCACACCCAGCTAATTTTTGTATTTTTAGTAGAGACGGGGTCTCACCATGTTGGCCGGGCTGGTCTCGAACTCCTGACCTCAGGTGATCCGCCTACCTCCTCTGCCTCCCAAAATGCTGAGGTTACAGGCAGGAGGTACTGCGCCCAGCCAGGAGAGGGGATTTATTAGGGGAACTGGCCCATACACTTATGGAGGCTGAGAAGTCCTCCCATAGGCTGTCTGCAAGCTGGAGACCTAGAGAAGCCATTAGTGAGGCTCAGTCCAGGTAAGAAGGCGGTTGAACCAAGGAAGCCAGTGGTGTAACTCTCATTCTGAGGCTGACTGGCCGAGAGCCCTGGGAGGCCTCTGTGGCAAGCCTGAGTCCAAAGGCTGAAGAAACTGGAGTCCTGATGTCCAAGGGCAGGAGATGGGTGTCTCCCTCCAGAAAAGAGAATTTGCTTCTCTTCTCCCTTTGTGTTCCATCTGGGCCCCCAACCAAGTGGATGTGCCTGCCCACGCTGAGAGCAGATCTTCACTGAGTCCACTGAAAACATCCTCACACACTCAGAAACAATGCTTCGCCAGCTGCCAGGTGCAGTGTGTGTGCCTTAGTCCCAGCTACTCAGGAGGCTAAGGTGGGAGAAACACGAGCCTGGGAGCTGGAGGCTACAGTAAGCCATGATTGTGCCATTGCACTCCAGGCTGGCTGACAGAGAGATCCTGTCTCAAAAAAAGAGATAGATAGATAGAGCTCCACCAGCCATCTAGGCTTTTTTTTAAAAAAAAAAAAAAAACAGGGTGTCACTCTGTCACCCAGGTTGGAGTGCCGTGGTGCTATCATAGCTCACTGCAGCCTTGACTTCCCAGGCTCAACCCATCCTCCCACCTCAGCCTCCTGAGTAGCTGGGACTACAGCCTACAGGCACAGGCCACAATACCTGGCTTATTTTTAAATTTTTTGCAGAGAAGTTTCACCATGTTGCCCAAGCTGGTCTCAAACTCTAGGGCTTAAGCAAACCTCCCACTTCAGCCTCCCAAAGTGATGGGATTACAGGCAAGAGACATGGCAGCCAAGTAAGGCACCTTGTATCCTGTTAGTCGGCTTTACACCACCTGAAATTCACCGCCACACAGGGCCTGGTGCTAAGGCCTGGCTGTGCCCAATGGTTCTGCAGGAAGACCCGGGCCGGCCTGTGGGGAGCTCAGCTGCATATGCGTCTATGGCGTCCCCTGTGCCCTGCTCTTTGGGGACTGAGCATAGCTGCCCCTCCCTCCCTCCCTTCTGCCCGCTCCTGAACGTTTTCGGAAGGTCCCAGGAAATGGTGGCTGATGGTGGTTCCTGAGGCCACACCACGGGCTGCCTAGTGCCCTTTCCCTCCCCAGTGCCCGGCTGGAGCAAGAAGCCGAGCTCCTGGTGGGAGCTGGCCCTTTCTTTAGACTTTGCTTCACCTTTAGGACGTGGGGTTCTGAATTTCTGCGCTGGGGCCCCGCCGGCTTGGGTGAGCTTCCAGCGTGAATCCTCGGCCTGTCGTCCCGGTCATCAGGAAGCCCAGCGGGGCGCCCGCCTGCCCTCTGTGTCCTCCCGGCGCTCGCGGCCGTGCACCTTCTGGTGCTGGATGAGGGTGGACAGCCGGCTGCAGGCCCTCCCGCAGGCGCGGCACCGGTACGGCCTCTCGCCGCTGTGGAGCCGGTAGTGCTCGTTCAGCGTGTAGCTCCTGCGGAACGCCTTGCCGCACTCGGTGCACGCGAAGGGCTTCTCCTTGGTGTGGATCTTCTGGTGCAGAGTAAGGTTGGACTTGCGACCGAAGGCCTTGCCGCACTCCGCGCACTCGAACGGCTTCTCGCCCGTGTGTAGGCGCAGGTGCAGCAGCAGCAGGGAGTTGTGTCGGAACGGCCTCCCGCACACCGGGCACTCGTGGGGCGGGTCCCCCGCCTGGGGCCTCTGCGCAGCTCTGAGCAGAGCGCCCTGCCCCGCGCCGCCGTCCTGGGCGCCCTCCTGCGCGTGCAGCCGGTGGTGCTTCAGGAGCGAGGACCCTCGGATGAAGCGCTGCCCACACCGCAGGCACCGGTAGGGCCGCTCCCCGCTGTGGATGCGGCCGTGCTCGTTAAGGGTGAACCTGCGGCAGAACGCCTTGCCGCACTCGGTGCACGCGAAGGGCTTCTCCCCGGTGTGGAACTTCTGGTGCTGCAGCAGCCGGGAGCTGCGGCTGAAGGCCTTGCCGCACTCGCCGCATGCGTAGGGCCGCTCGCGGGTGTGGACGCGGTGGTGAGCAGCCAGCTGCGTGCTCTGCCGGAAGGCCTTCCCGCACTCGCCGCACTGGAACGGCTTCTCCTCAGTGTGGATCAGCTGGTGCCGCAGCAGGATGGAGCTTTGCTTGAAGGCCTTCCCGCACTCCGTGCACTGGAAGGGCTTGGCGCCGGTGTGGATGATCTGGTGCCTGAGCAGCAGCGAGTTGTATCTGAACGCCTTGCCACACACGCACCTGTAGCGGGGGGCTGAGCTCCCCACAGGCCGGCTCGGGTCTTCCTGCAGAACCCTTGGGGAGGCGCTGTGCTCCCGAGCCCGGGGGTGGGTGGGTTTATCTGACCCGTCCTCAGGACCGCCATGCGGGTGGGGTGGTGCGGGGGGGAGGCACCCCCACACGGTGCCCGGCAGTCCTGCCTGCGTGGAGAGCTTTCTCTGCAGAGCAGACTCCATGATCCCAGCCTCCATCCTGGAATCTGAGAGAAGGAACAGAAAACGGAAGGATGATCCAGCCTCTACACTCACAAACGAACTTATTGTTTGAAGACAGAACCTTTTTATTACCAAGTCTTCCCCCAACACCCAGCTTTACTGAGGTATAAATGACAAATAAAACTTGTATACAGGAGGCTGAGGCAGGAGAATTGCTTGAAACCAGAGACAGAGGTTGTAGTGAGCCGAGATTAAGCCACTGCACTCCAGCCTGGGTAAAGAGTGAGACTCTGTCTTAAAACAAAACAAAACTTGTATATACTTTTGGTGTACAACATGATTCAATAAACGTCTACACTGTGAAATGATACCACAATCAAGTGAAGACAGAGTCTTTGTTAGACGTGTAGGGAGGTTTGAGAAATTATTGCCAGAGGTTTTAAAATCAGGGTTTCAGGCCAGGTCCAGTGGCTCACGCCTCTAATCTCAGCACTTTGGGAGGCCGAGGTGGGCTGATCACCTGAGGTCAGGAGTTCAAAACCAGCCTGGCCAACACGGTGAAACCCCATCTCTACTAAAAATACAAAAATTATCTGTGCGTGGTGGCGGGCGCCTGTAGTCCCAGCTACTCGAGAGGCTGAGGCAGGAGAATCGCTTGAACCCAAGAGGCGGAGGTTGCAGTGAGCCAAGACCGCCCCACTGCACTCCAGCCTGGGCGACAAAAGCAAAACTCCGTCTCAAAAAAATAATAATAAAAAAATAAATAAAATAAAATCAGGGTTCGGGTGAGAAGGGAACAAAAAGGCTAATAATGGCTCCAGCACTGTGGGAGGCTAGCTCAAGGGGAGCCCATAGGAGAGGCCCAAGGTCTGGCAGGGAAGACAGGCCAGGCATGAGGTGCAAGTTGCACCTCACCCCACAGCCACATTCTTTACTCCTCTCTCCTTCAGAGTTCACCCACAGTTCATTCACTCAGCAAACATGTCTGGGCAGGTGCGTAGAGCAGGTGCCTGCGCAGACCTCCAGGACTGGGGGCCTCCTCCCCAGCTTAAGGTTCTTTCTGCAGCCTCCACTGCCCTGAGCTCAGTCCCTGGCACATGGGCCATAGGGAACCGGGAAAACCAAAGCAACCTGTGGGCAAGCAAGCCTCCCAAGTGCCAAAGCAAGAGACCGAGGGCACAAGCTGTTCCAGTGTAATAAAGAAAATATATAAAATAAGAATAGTTATACTAGAAATAGATTATAGATATGATGATATATGAATATTATTAGTCATCAGCTTGTAGCATTACTCTTTATTCTAATATTATAATAATCTCTGTTCTGGCCGGGCGCAGTGGCTCACGCCTGTAATCCCAGCACTCTGGGAGGCCGAGGTGGCGGATCACAAGGTCAGGAGATCGAGACCATCCTGACTAACATGGTGAAACCTCGTCTCTACTAAAAATACAAAAAAAAAATTAGCCAGGCGTGGTGGTGGGCATCTGTAGTCCCAGCTACTCGGGAGGCTGAGGCAGAAGAATGGCGTGAACACGGGAGGTGGAGCTTGCAGTGAGCCGAGATCGCACCAGCCTGGGCCAAAGTACGAGACTCCGTCTCAAAAAAAAAAATAATGGCCGGGCGCGGTGGCTCACGCCTGTAATCCCAGCACTTTGGGAGGCCGAGGCGGGCAGATCACGAGGTCAGGAGATTGAGACCATCCTGGCTCACACAGTGAAACCTCGTCTCTACTAAAAATACAAAAAATTAGCCGGGTGTGGTGGCGGGCGCCTGTAGTCCCAGCTACTTGGGAGGCTAAGGCAGGAGAATGGCATGAACCCGGGAGGCAGAGCTTGCAGTGAGCTGAGATCGTGCCACTGCACTCCAGCCTGGGGGACAGAGCGAGACTCCATCTCAATAATAATAATAATAATAATCTCTGTTCTACAATTATAACCTAGGAAAAACCAGGCCATACAGAGATAGGAGCTGAAGGGACACGGTGAGAGGTGACCAGAAGACAAGAGTGCGAGCCTCTGTCACACCTGGACAGGGCCACTAGAGGGCTCCTTGGTCTAGCGGTAACGCCAGTGCCTGGGAAGACGCCTGTTACTTAGCTGACCTTGGTCTAGCAGTAGCCCCAGTGCCTGGGAAGGCACCAGTTACTTAGCAGACCTGGAAAGGGAGTCTCCCTTTCCCCGGGATAGTTAGAGAAGACTCTGCTCCACCACCTCTTGTGGAAGGCCTGACATCAGTCAAACTCGCCCACAGCCATCCCGAGGCCTCACCGTCTCCCTGTGATGCTGTGCTTCAGCGGTCACGCTCCTGTTTCACTTTCATGTTCCACCCTGTACACCTGGCTCTGCCTTCTAGACAGCAGTAGCAGAATTACTGAAAGTACTAAAAGTCATTAAAATGCATAGAAGAAATAATGGCGTACGCTGTCCTGTCTCTCTCCCCTCCTCAGCTGCCAAACAGGGAAGGGCCCCCTGTCTGGTGAACATGTGACTCACGTGACCTTATCAATCATTGGAGATGACTCACACTCTTTACCCTGCCCCTTTCGCCTTGTATCCAGTAAGTAACAGCACAGCCAGGCATTCAGGGCCACTACCGGTCTCCATGTCTTGGTGGTAGTGGTCCCCCGGGCCCAGCTGTCTTTTCTTCTATCTCTTTGTCTTTTGTCTTTATTTCTACAATCTCTTGTCTCTGCATACGAGGAGAAAAACCCACAGACCCTGTAGGGCTGGTCCCTACACAACCCAAGGGTAATGGCCACTGTGCGCACAGACCCGGCCCCTGACACCTTGGGGACACCAAAATGGAAAACTCATGCACTTGCGTCTTCCTGCATAAGTTAGTTTTGACCTTAGACCTACAAGCAAGGCAGTTAGTAGGAAATCTGGCCCTGTTGTGAGGAGCTAAACATACACACCTCCCACTGCGGGAGAAGGGACCTGCACAGAGCTGCACCGAGGCCAGGCCGCATTGGCAGCGCACGACACGCCCTGTGGTGCGGCAGCAGCCCAGGCCTTCCAGTGCCTTGTACTCACCTGTGCACAGGCTGGCTTTGGCCACACTCTGTTCAGCCCCCTGCAGAATCAAGGCCCCCGGCTCCTCTCCTTGCTCCAG
Source organism: Pongo abelii (assembly GCF_028885655.2). Taxonomy (NCBI): domain Eukaryota; kingdom Metazoa; phylum Chordata; class Mammalia; order Primates; family Hominidae; genus Pongo; species Pongo abelii. Next base: position 161,324,649 of record NC_071992.2, on the reverse strand, counting down.
TAGGGAGATCAGTGCTGGTTTGGCAACGAGAAAGCCTAAGCTCAGAGAAGGAAAGCAGCATGTATCAGTACAGGAGGGAGGAGGGATGCCCAGGTGCCTGGCTGGAGGCCATTGGGGGCACAGAGTGCTTGGAGTGGGTCAGGAACATTCACTCTCCCAGAAGGGGGCACCTAGGTGGCCAGGGGGAGATGGGGGGCCTGCCCCAGGAGAGAAGCCTCAGGCAGGCTGACGCTGGCAGTGGGTGCCCAACAGGAAGCAGAGAGGGGCTCCTTGGGGAGCCTCCAGCTTCCCCTCAAAAATGTGTCAGACCTTGAATCTGGAATGGAACCACCTTCCTTTGAAGCTAACACAGACGCACCTCCCGGCCCCAGGACCAAAGGCAGAAGCCCTCACCTAGCGAGGCCAGGTTCCCATAGTTCTCCAGCATCACGTCCCTGTAGAGTGCCTGCTGGTCGGGGGCCAGGCAACTCCACTCTATCCTCGTGAAGTACACAGCCACATCCTCGAACACAACAGCCTCCTGCAACCACATACTCTGCTATCCAGGCAGTCAAGGGCTCGGCGAGAACTCAGCAGATGAGAAACATTTGCGTGATCTGCTAGAGGCCTCTCTCCTTGCTGCTCATTGCTGAATCCACAGGGCCCAGCAGAGAAAGGGCAGCCCAACACTCCCCGAGTGAGCGGCCTCATTCTCAGCAGAAGCCCTAGAGAGGAAGAGGGAAAAACTGAACTTGGGGGAGGGAGAGAGATTTACCAGGAAGGGGGTCCCAACCTTGGCCTCACCCTCTCCACAGGCTATCAGGGATTTGGGGGAGGAGGACCTGCACTGGTGGGGAGCATCCCCACCCTCTGGGTCTCAATTTCTAACACCAGCAGTGAGTCAGCATCAGAAGAGGGAGGATGGGCTGACCATTCACACCAGGAAGGAGGCAGGCACTGGGGAAGGACAGGGACCCTGCCCTCAATGGCTGACCATAGAAGCTCAGGGGCCATAGGAGGCCGCAGGAAGCCCACCTCTGCCCAAAGGCTGGAAGGATTTGGCCATAGAACAAGGAGGCTGTCCTCGGCTTGCAGATTCCATCTTGTGATGTGGGTGGGTGTGAGGCAACCTGGAAGGTTCTCAGGGCTGAAAAGCTGAGGCTAGGGGTGAAGCAGTCTCCTGGGGCAGTGGACAGGCTCAGGGGGTGCTCACCTGGGGTCCAGGCTTCGGGAGTGCCATCGCCATCCCAGGGTACCTCTGTGGAGGAGCAGGTGCTACAGACAGTGAATTCTGGGGGAACATAGAGCCATGAGTAGAAAGGGCCCAGGCCTAAGGCCCTCCAGCCCCCCAGAAGGCCCCTCCAGATCCAGAAGGGAGCAGGAGAGGGTAAAGTGCTGGGGCAATCACATCAGCCACCTCCTTCACGTCCCAAGAAGCTGCACCCAGGCTTCTCCATGGGAACACCCACTCCCTCCAATGTTTTCTGGCTCTCACCTTGCTGGGAGGCCTTCTGTGACCACCCTTTTTAAAACTGCCATCTCGCCTTCGGCTCCGAGCTGACCCTGATCAGGGCTGAGTCGTCTCGGCGGCGCTGCCGAGACCTCCACCCAGGACAATCCCCCTCCCTGGGCCTCTCTCCTCTTGCCTACGAGTCCCCTCTCCTCGTAGGCCTCTCGGATCTGATATCGTGGGGTGAGGTGAGCAGTCCCAGGGAGGGTGGTTACTGCTGAGGAGCTGCATTCGCTGTTAAGATGATAGAGGTACTGACAACAACTGATTCTCAGAAACTGCTATACCAGCTGAATGCCCTGTTGGAACAGGAGTCTAGATGTCAGCCAAAGGTCTGTGGTTTGAGACTAATTGAGTCTGCACACGATAATGGCCTCAGAATGACTGCAAGACTAAGGGACTTTGAAGTAAAAGATCTTAGTCTAACTCAGTTCTTTGGCTTCGACACAGAGACATTTTCTCTAGCTGTGAATTTACTGGACAGATTCCTGTCTAAAATGAAGGTACAGCCCAAGCACCTTGGGTGTGTTGGACTGAGCTGCTTCTATTTGGCTGTAAAATCAATAGACGAGGAATGTCCCATTGGCAACTGACTTGATCCGAATAAGTCAATATAGGTTTACAGTTTGAGACTTGTTGAGAATGGAAAAGATTGTATTGGAGAAGGTGTGTTGGAAAGTCAAAGCTACTACTGCCTTTCAATTTCTGCAACTGTATTATTCACTCCTTCAAGAGAACTTGCCACTTGAAAGGAGAAATAGCATTAATTTTGAAAGACTAGAAGCTCAACTTAAGATATGTCATTGCAGGATCATATTTTCTAAAGCAAAGCCTTCTGTGTTGGCATTGTCTATCATTGCATTAGAGATCCAAGCACAGAAGTGTGTAGAGTTAACAGAAGGAATAGAATGTCTTCAGAAACATTCCAAGATAAATGGCAGAGATTAGATCTTCTGGCAAGAGCTTGTATCCAAGTGTTTAACTGAATATTCATCAAATAAGTGTTCCAAACCAAACGTTCAGAAGTTGAAATGGATTGTTTCTGGGCGTACTGCACGGCAATTGAAGCATAGCTACTACAGAATAACTCACCTTCCAACAATTCCTGAAATGGTCCCTTAACTGGATTATTACAGCACCAAAAAACTTCTCTGAAGCCTTTCTCTACAACCTTGTTCTACGGATTCCATAATGTTACAATGGATTTAAACTATGAAGCCCCAAAACATCACGAGATAAGCATGATGGTCTCAGACTTGGGAAAACTGCCTAATATTATGCTGTAGTGGAATTATGTTTAGATTTGAATTCATCTGTGAAACATTCAAATCAAAGCTAAAAGCCTAAATGTGAAATGCTAATGACAAGCCTGAGAAGAAAACAGGTGACATTTGTATCTATGATAAAAATTTTTATACAGAACCTACTGCCTCAAACTGAATCCCATCAAGAAAACTAGTTTCTATTGTATTAGTAACTCAAAATAAATTATCACTTCGAAAACTTGCTTTCCCACACTAAGGTAAGTTCAGGCTAGATTCAACACTCCAGAAGTTTTTTTACTAAAGACTGTTTTTAAGTTAGAAGTGATGGCAATTTTCCACTGATGCCCTTACTGTGCCAAAACAAAAATCTTAAGAAAAGCAAGTAGACACCTTCATAACTGTGAATGAAGCTGCTGAGGTAGTGTTTAGGATCCTCCATGTCAGTTAGTGAATGTAAGAAGTACAGTGTTAAAGTGTTGTAAACAGTTACTCAGTGCAATGTATAGCCTGAGTCTATCCATGATGGCTATAACCAATTTGACATCACGTTATGGATCAATACGCAATGAAAAACCAAAGAACCGCAGTATATCTTATTCTTAACTTTTGTAAACCATGTTTTATGGGTAACTTTTTAGTTTTCCCAAAAGGCTGATAAATTTCAATATTTTGAATACATCGTTGTTAATTTTGAGTTGGCAGAGGTAAACTAACCAACTACCATTATGTTTTAGTACTAAGGGATATACCTTTCAATAAAGTTAATGAAATTCAAAAAAAAAAAAACTGCCATCTCCCCTCCTGCCTGGGAATTCCTTATCCTCGCTCCTTGCTTTATTTTTCTCCATAGCACTATGCCATCTGACATAAGACAAGTTAACTTCCTTGCTCCTTATCTGCCTTCTCCAATTAGACAAGGCCTTTGGTCTGTACCCCTACAGCCTGAGGAAGGACTTGGCACACAGCATGTGCTCAGAAAGGATTTATGAAATGAACAAAGCATGACTGGTTAGAGCAAAATTATTGTTTTGTTTTGTTTGAGACGGGGTCTCGCTCTGTCGCCCAGGCTGGAGTTGGTGGCGTGATCTCGGTTCACTGCAACCTCTGCCTCCTGGGCTTAAGATTTCCTCCCAGGATGGCCAAGGTTGCACCATTGCACTCCGGCCTGGGCAACATTGTTCATTATGAAATGAACAATGGGTGACTCTGCAACCAATAAAACCATGTTGTGGGAACATCAGAAAACATTCTTGCATTTTACTACATGAAACAAGCAGACTGTAAGCAGAAAAATAAAGCTGGTAGCATAAAACCCTAGTTCTCTCTGCGTCATAGAATTATGAGTGGTTCCTCTTTTTCTCCTATTTTTCTTTCCTTTTTTTGAGACAGGGTCTCAATGTGTGACCCAGGCTGGAGCACAGTGGTGTGATCTCAGCTCACTGCAGCCTCAACTTCCTGGGTTCAAGCAATCCTCCCACCTCAGCCTCCTGAGTAGCTGGAACTACAGGTGCATGCCACCACACCCCTAATTTTTAAAAATTTTTATTACTGATGAAGTCTTACTATGTTGCCCAGGCTGGTCTTGAACTCCTGGACCCAAGTGATCCTCTTGCCTCGGTCTCCCAAAGTGCTGGGATTACAGGTGTGAGCCACCACACCCGGCCTCTATTTTTCTAATTTAAGACTTTTTTGGCCAGGTGCGGTGGAGACAGAGACCATCCTGGCTAACACGGTGAAACCCCATCTCCACTAAAAATACAAAAAATTAGCCAGGCATGGTGGCAGGCACCTGTAGTCCCAGCTACTAGGGAGGCTGAGGCAGGAGAATGGCGTGAACCTGGGAGGCGGAGCTTGCATTGAGCCTAGATCGCGCCACTGCACTCTGGCCTGGGTGACAGAGTGAGACTCCGACTCTTGTTGCCCAGGCTGAAGTGCAATGGTGCAACCTTGGTCATCCTGGGAGGATCCCTTAAGCCCAGGAGGCAGAGGTTGCAGAGAACCGACATCATGCCACCAACTCCAGCCTGGATGACAGAGTGAGACTCTGTCTCAAACAAAACAAAACAATAATTTTGCTCTAAGCAGACGTATACAGAGTAGGCATGAGGCCCTGGTCTCCTCACTCTTCCCTTCAACAGACACTTGAGCTCTTGTGTTTGGTTGAAGGTCTCTGGGGCTATCCATTTCTGTAGAGCTGGAGCCCTCTAAGTAGCTGCCACTTTGTAAAGAGATGTTTCCCATTAGGCATCAGTTAACAAAAAGCATGTGTTTAGAGGCTGGGCACGGTGGCTCATGCCTGTAATTCCAGCACTTTAGGAGGCCGATGAGGGCAGATCATTTGAAGTCAGGAGTTCGAGACCAGCCTGGCCAACATGGTGAAACCCTTCTCTACTAAAAATACAAAAATTAGCCGAGTGTGCTGGTACGCACCTGTAATCCCAGCTACTTAGGAGGCTGAGGCAGGTGAACTCCTTGAACCCAGTAGACAGAGGTTGCAGTGAGCCAAGTTTGCCCCACTGCACTCCAGCCTGGGCAACAGAGTGAGGTTCTCTCTCAAATAAAAATAAATAGTGCATTTAGAGGCAGGACGGCTGCTTGGTCACAATGCTATGAAGTGACGTTTGGCAGTAGAGCCCTTTTGACATGTTAGGGTACGAAGGGCGATGGGGGTAGATCAGACAGATTCGTGAATCACCCCTGCACAGAGGGCACAGACTGCAAACGCATGGAAGAGCAGGGCCACACCACCCCCACCCAGCCCCCACTCACTGTCTGTCCAGGGCAGTCTGTGGCAGGACCCATCTGGGCCACTGCGATGGCCACACGTGTCGTCCTCACCCCAACAAGGCAACCAGAGTATCTCAGGGTATGAGGCTGCCGGAAGACTAGAGCCCCTGACCCCTCAACACGTACCACCCTCCACTCTGGTAAGAACTGCAACCCAGGACTAGGGTTGGACTTGGACTAGGAGGGGGTAAGTTACTGCTGCTTTTTGTTTGCTCATGTCTAGGGACTGCATGTCCTCAGGGAGGGGCTACCTGGTTAGAGGGGAAAAAAACCTGCTTTTAGTTCTATCTTTGGAATTAGGAAATAAACCTTCAATCAGAGTAAACAGCACTGAGCTAAAAATAATCGAGCAGACATATGATGACAACAGATCAAGCTGTTGCTGAGACAGAAAATGTCAAGGGGAGGAGGGTGCTAATTTTAGATGAAGGACCACCAAGAAATGTTACTGGGGGAAGTCACATTTAACTGGGGTCTGGAAGACTAGGCGGGGTCACCTCCTTCCATACCTAGAATAAGCCCTGTTCCTGGGGGACCTGGGGCACCCCGCTCACTACGCCACAGCCATGCAGCCATGCCAGGCTTCTCTCTGTTCCCCCACCTGGGATTTTCTCCTCAAGGATCTGTGGCTGCTTCCCTCCTCCAGCAGGTTTCAGTTCAAATATTAACTCTTTTTTGTTGTTGTTGTTTGAGACAGAGTCCCCCTCTCTTGCCCAGCCTGGAGTGCAGTGGCGCGATCTCAGCTCACTGCAAGCTCCGCCTCCCGGGTTCACGCCATTCTCCTGCCTCAGTCTCCCGAGTAGCTGGGACTACAGGCGCCCGCCACCACGCCCGGCTAATTTTTTGTATTTTTAGTAGAGACAGGGTTTCACCGTGTTAGCCAGGATGGTCTCGATCTCCTGACCTCATGATCCGCCCGCCTCGGCCTCCCAAAGTGCTGGGATTACAAGCGTGAGCCATTGCGCCTGGCCAAATGTTAACGCTACAGAGCCTCCCCTGACCGCCAAGGCTACCCTAACCCCCTCTCACAATTTTATTTCCTTGGTTTATTCTGTGCATGGCCCTTATCAAAACCAAAAGTTATTTTGCTGCGTTATTGCCTGTTACACTAACGCCTCACCTCTATTACAATTCACGCTCCTGGAGGCGAGGGGTGCTGCCCGCTCACTGCGGGGTCCCCAGCACCGGAACGCTCACAGTTAAATACCCAACAGCTATTTACGAAATGACTGTTGGTCCAATAAATGCCCCAACCCGGGGACGGGGCAAAACTGCTCAGGGTAAATGAAAGCTGCGGGAAACGGCGTCCGCCAGGGAGCGAGGCTGCGGGAAAGAGCCCGCCATCGGGCGGAAGCGAGGAGCAGAATCTGGTCCTCCCCGGAGCAGCCCCACCTCGCCAGGCCTCCCTGCCTGCAGCCTCATCTCTGCGCAACCGTCCGGCTCGGCGGAGCGGGTCTCGGGGGCCCGGCCGCACGCCCTCGACCACAGCCAGCATGGACCGGGGCGCAGGACCCTTCGCCCCGATAAGGGTTCGGGACCCAAGGCTAGCGGAGACGGCAGTGCCGGCTGCGGGTCCGCTCCCTGTCGAGCTCCGCGCGCTCACTGCGGGGGCTACAGCCTCCACCGGGCCAGGCTCGGAGGACCGCGCCCCTCCCAGTCCCCGCCCCGCGGCCGGGACCGACTCACCCTGGGCCGCCGGGACAGCGCGGGGAGGAGCGCAGGGCGCCCGGCTCTCAGGCTCCGGTTCCTTCCCCGCCCCCGGAAACGGTCGCTGCGCCGCTCTGGGAGACCTGGAGGACCGCGCGCCTCGATGGCGCTCGTGTCTCGACGCCTTCTGGCCCCTGTGGCGCGGCGGTCGCCTGAGGGGTTCCGGGCCAGACCGGGTATCAGTCCCAGGCCCGAGGGGCGCGGCAGGGCGTCGACGTTCTCGGCGCTCCGTTTCCCCCCGGGATCGGAGGCGCCGAACGTCCATCCCTTGCGCCCACTCTCTGCCCCCGGGTGGCCTGCGGGGGTTGGGGAGCACGGCGCGGGATCGACTCCTGGACCCGCAGGAACGGCGGAGCAGGGGCGTTGGGCCGGGGTCGGTCTCTTATATAAATTTGTGACATTGTTTAGTATGACTTTTTTTTTTGAGCCTGAGTCTTGCTCTTGTTCCCCAGGCTGGAGTGCAACGATGTGATCTGGGCTCACTGCAACCTCCGCCTCTCAGGTTCAAGCGATTCTCCTGCCCCAGCTTCCGGAGAAGCTGGGACTACGGGTTCCCACCACCACGTCCGACTAATTTTTGTATTTTTAGTAGAGACGGGGTTTAACCATGTTACCCGGGCTGATCTCGAACTCCTGATCTCAGGTGATCTGCCCACCTCCGCCTCCCAAAGTGCTGGGATTACAGGCGTGAGCCACCGCACCGGGCCAGTTTCTGGGATCTTGAAGTGTCTTTGCTGCTCCCTCTGATCACTCTCAGACCACCTCTCCTGTCTGCACCCAAGGATGGCATTCTGACTTCTAACAACCCTGTGATTTTTGTAAACATTTGTATGCTCTTTGTATTTACTAATTTAATCCTCACGGTAATCCTATCAAAATACTACTGTTCCCATACTAAAATGAGGAGAGCATAGTGTCCCTGTTATTTGCCAAGGTCTAATCTCTTTTTTTTTTTTTGAGATGGAGTCTCACTGTTGTTGCCTAGGCTGGAGTGCAATGGTGCCATCTTGGCTCACCATTATCTCTGCCTCCCAGGTTCAAGTGATTCTCCTGCTTCAGCCTCCCAAGTAGCTGGGATTACAGGCATGCGCCACCATGCCCGGCTAATTTTGTATTTTTAGTAAGGACGGCGTTACTCCATGTTGGTCAAGCTGGTCTCTAACTCCTGACCTCAGATGATCTGCCAGCCTCGACCTCCCCAAGTGCTGGGATTACAAGCGTGAGCCACTGTGCCTGGCCAAGGTCTCATCTCTTAAGTAACAGAGCTGGGATCCAACCCACGTACCTGGCTCCAAGTCACATATTCTTTTTTAAAAAAATTTAATAATTTAATTTGTTCAAGTCACATATTCTTCAGCCACTGAATTGTGTTGTGAAACCATCATGCAAGTGGAACAGTTCAATATATGAAACTCGGTGTTTCCCGAGTTCCCACTCAATCCACACACACTTTAAAGATGGTTTCACCACACTCTAGGTTTTCAGATCCTCTGAATTGCAACCAGACCCTGGGAGGAGGTATGAGGATCAAAGAAGGAAAGGGACTCATCCAGAGCCACAGCTGGTTGGGAGACGGGTCAGATTTGAGCACAAGACAGACCAGGAACCATCATTTTCTTCCTTTTCACAAGGGCAGGGGAAACTGGGTCAGGAGGGTGACACCTGTCTAAGTAGGCTCATGTGGGCGGCAAGCCATCCAGGTGCCGAGGCAAGAGACCAAGGGCATGAGCTGTTCCAGTATAGATCATAGACATGATTATATATGAATATCATTAATCACTAGTTTGTAGCAATTACTCTTTATTCCAATATTATAATAATCCTCGCTCAACAATCATAACCTAGGAAAAACCAGGCCATACAGAGATAGGAGCTGAGGGGACATAGTGAGAAGTGACCAGAAGACAAGAGTGCGAGCCTTCTGTTATGTCCGGACAGGGCCACCAGAGAGCTCCTTGGTCTAGCGGTAACGCCAGCTTCTGGGAAGACACCCGTTGTCAGGCAGACCGTGGTCTAGCGGTAGCCTTAGTGTCAAGAAAAAACACCAGCTACTTAGCGGACTGGGAAAGGGAGTCTCCCTTTCCCCGGGGGAGTTTAGAGAAGACTCTACTCCTCCACCTCTTGTGGAGGGCCTGACATCAGTCAGGCCCGCCCGCAGTTATCCAGGGGCCTAACCATCTCCCTGTGATGCTGTGCTTCAGTGGTAATGCTCCTAGTCCACCTTCATGTTCCATCCTGTACACCTGGCTCTGCCTTTTAGGTAACAGTAGCAAAATTAGTGAAAGTACTGAAAGTCTCTGATATGCAGAAATAATGGCATAAGCTGTCTCTCTTTCTCCCTCTCTCTCTCTGCCTTGGCAGCCAGGCAGGGGAGGGCCCCCTATCCAGTGGATACATGACCCACGTGACCTTACCTATCACTGGAGATGGCTCACACTCTTTACCCTGCCCTTTTTGCTTTGTATCCAATAAATAACAGCGCAGCTAGACATTCGGGGCCACTACCGGTCTCCACGACTTGGTGGTAGTGGTCCCCCGGGCCCAGCTGTCTTTTATCTCTTTGTCTTGTGTCTTTATTTCTACACTCTCTCATCTCCGCACATGGGGAGAGACCCACAAACCCTGTGGGGCTGGACCCTACAGGCTCAGCCCAGCACTCCACTATGGGTGGCGCTAAACTTGTGTGATGTCCACATAGATCCTTGTCCCAGGACTGGATGCCCCTAGGTTCTTCAGACTCTTTGGGGGACCCAGGGTGTCTCCTGCATTCACACTGCTGACAGCAGATCTGCTCAGGAGTGAGACACAGGCTGGGTAGGACAGAGGCACTCTTCAGATTCGGGGTCCAGCAGGAGGGAACTGTGGGCACTTGCCTGACAGCCACAACCATCTTTGGGGGAGGGATCATGACTCCCCTCAGGGCCATGGCACATAATTTCAGACAATATGGGTATTGTGGTGAACTTGGATGTCCAAAAATTGTATGTAAATCCTATGCTATTCTCTCATTGTAAAAGGATGCCAAAACTTCAACGATTTAATCACACACGTGGGGTCCCAGAGAATGTTCACCCACGGCTTTATGTCAGGTTGACATGACGTATCCAAGCCATATAGACGGCAGGGGTCATGGAGACTGAGCACTCACTAACCCGTTGTGCTTCACAATACACTACCTTAACCCCTCTCAGAGAAATTCTAACACTCACCTCCAAGCTGTCCCTAAGCATGTGCAATCTCCACCCTCCCAACCACCCACCTCTTCCTGTTGGCATTGGTCCCTGGGGTCTCCCCTCACCCACTCCTGAATGGGTGACACGGGCTCCTATGGCACCCACCCCTGAGGCACTGAAAGCACATGAGAAAACTATCTCAGAGAATCTTATTGGAAATATGTTTCCACAAGACATAGCTCCACAATTATAAGACACTAAATTAGAAAAGCAGTGTGCATGAGGCCAGGCACGGTGGCCCACACCTGTAATCCCAGCACTTTGGGAGGCCAAGGCGGGTGGATCACGAGGTCAGGAGTTCAAGACCAGCCTGGTAAAGATGGTGAAACCCTGTCTCTACTAAAAATACAAAAAATTAGCTGGGCACAGTGGCAGGTGCTTGTAATCTCAGCTACTCGGGAGGTTGAAGCAGGAGAATCCCTAGAACTCAGTGGGCAGAGGTTGCAGAGAGTCGAGATCGCGCCACTGCACTCCAGCCTGGGCAACAGAGTGAGACTCCATCTCAGAAAGAAAAGAAAAGAAAAGCAGTGTGCATGAAAAGTACTTAGATCAGTCCCTGGCCCATAAAAAGTGCCTAGCATTGGCCAGGTGCAGCAGCTCATGCCTGTAATCCCAGCACTTTGGGAGGCCAAGGCAGGTGGATCACCTAAGGTCAGTTCAAGACCAGCCTGACCAATATGGTGAAACATCGTCTCTACTAAAAAATACAAAAATTAGCTGGGCGTTGTGGTGTGCGCCCATAGTCCCAGCTACTCGGGAGGCTGAGACAGAATTGCTTGAACCCGGGAGGCGGAGGTTGCAGTAAGCCCAAATCACACCATTGCACTCCAGCCTGGGCAACAAGAGCGAGACTCCATCTCAAAAAAAAAAAAATATATATATATATATATTCCTTTTATTACAGAGAGATCCCATTTTAGCCATATGTGATGGTGTGCCCATATGTGGCATACAATTATGCTACGGGGGCACAGTAGGGGGCAGGGAGATAAGGACACATCAGTTGTCGGGGATTGGGGGTGCAGGCAGATAATGCTGGTTGGGAAGGGGAGCCAAGCTGAGCAAGACAGAGGATCACAATTTCTCATGTTTCTACCAAATTACTGCTGCATGTATGTGACAAGAAACATTTGAAGAACAATTTCAAAAGGAAATAATTTTTTTTTGAGGCACAGTTTTGCGCTTGTTTCCCAAGCTGGAGTGCAATGGCACAATCTCAGCTCACCACAACCTCCGCCTCCTGGGTTCCAGTGATTCTCCTGCCTGAGCCTCCCAAGTAGCTGGGATTACAGGTACCCACCACCATATCCAGCTAACTTTTGTATAGACGGGGGTTTCTCCATATTGATCAGGCTAGTCTCGAACTCCTGACCTCAGGTGATCCGCCTGCCTCGGCCTCCCAAAGTGCTGGGATTACAGGCATGAGCCACCGCACCCGGCTGGAAATAAATAATTTCTAAGAATAAAGTTTGAACAGCAGGTTAGGGGTGACATCGGATGGCCTAAGGGAGGTCACCAGGCCACTAGCACAAGCAGAGGCACTGTGTGGGGAAGGCCTAATCCTGGCCCAAAAAAGATGGCTCCACCCCAGAAGGCTGGAAAACCCCATGTCCAGTGCTTGCGGCCTCGTCTGGCGTGGCTGTCAAGTGACCCAGAATTGCATAGCCCCTGCTGTGTGCCAGACTGTGTGGTCTCCCGTGAAGGTCAAGACTGAGCCCAGTCACACAGTCCTCAGGACTGTCAGGTGGATGCTGGCAAGGCCATGTCTCTTCGAGCTTAAAGCGGCCTGGTCAGTCTCCTGGCTGCACGTAGGGTCTTGGTAGCCGCATCTCATCCCAGAGACCCGTGAGACCATCTTGGGGACCCCACAGCCTGTGTGTCCAAGCACTCTTCTCACCTCTATCCCGCACCCAACTCTCCTTCTGCTCCTCCAGAGAAGCAGATTTGTTCAGGAGTGACGCACAGGCTGGGCCTGTGGGCCAATTTTGGGCTGACCCCAGAACCCCTCACCCTGCCCCCGGGGTCCAGTCCTGCCCCTCTGCCCCTGGCCCTAGCTGTGGGCTGTGCTGCTTCCTGAGTCCCCACCCGGCAGCTCCTCCTCGATCCCCCTGCCGACCCTAGGGGAGGGCCTCCTGCAGCAGCCCCTCCTCTCCCCTGTGAGCAACAGCGGGCACAGGACACCTCTTCCACCCTCTCCTGTCTCTTTCTCACGATGTCAACCCTGCCTCAGCCTCTGCAGGGTCTAGGAAACACCCCAACTCCCAGTACTGACAGCAAGCCTCTCCTGCCCACTGGGACCCCTGCCTTCACCTCCTTGCTGCCTCCCCACCCACGGCCTCGCGTGTGCTCGACAGGGCTCACTCAGCCAGGGACTCTCTCCTGGAAAACCTCTTCCCCACCACCCCCCTCCTGCGGCCTCGGGATCCCACCCGTTAGGGGCTCGATTCCGCGAAGCCCCTCTCCACAGCATGTACCGCTGGACACCCCCAGTCGGGCTGACTCTTTCCAGCTCAGGCCCCCACAGCCCCTCCCAGCCTCCGTTTCTTGCTCCCTCCCCACCCACCTCTCCGGCACAGGGTTCTGGTCAGGGTACGGTCCAGTCTCCCATTATTCGTCCTCTCCGCCGCATGTGACGCAGCCCATCCCCGCTCCTTCTTCCTCGACCTGGGACCCTCCCGCTAGGCCCTCCCCACTTCCTGGGCCGGCCGGCCCTCACCCTCGGCAAGGATCCCGGGGCTCCTCTCCTCGACGCCCGACCTCTCTAGGAGCCTACGGTGGATAAGGTCCCCGCGTCCAGGAGCGCCCGTTCATCAGGGAGACGGACATTTGCCACCTGCAAACCACGACGTTCCACGAGTGGGTCCACGCGTCTCCCCTGCCCATCTCCTGCTCTGCACCAGCGAGAACCCCTCGGCCTACACGGAAGCCCCTCACCAGGCAAGCCGGGAGCCCCAGGCCCCGTGGCCCGGAGTGGGTCGCTCTGTGACACCCTGGACAGGTCACTCAACCACTCGGCGCCTCCTCGGCCACTCAGAAAACACCTGCCCTCCCGGAGATCCCGGTGAAAGCCGAGCACTCCTGCACCCTCCTTCCGAGCCCACGCACACCAGGACACCTTGAGCCGCATCTCCCGGTGCGCCTGCGCGGGGGCCCCGGAGGCGGAGAAGTAGGCGGGGCCGGATGCCGCTGGTGACTACAAGCCCCGGCGTGCACCGCGCTGGGCTGGCGGTGGCGCGCCCGGAAGGTGTCGGGGCCCTGGGCCCCGCCCCGGAAGATAAGGCGGCTCGCGAACTTCGCGTTTCCTCTTTCGGCCGCGCTGGTGAACAGGTAGGTCATGGTCGCGGCCCTGCGGCATGGGCAGTATCCGCCGCCATCGTCCTCCCTGAGGCGCGCTGAGACCCGGGCCGGCCCTCGGGAGAGGATGCCGGTGCGGGCGCCCGCGGAGAGGGTAGGGGGTGGTGGGCGCGGCGGCCTCGGGGGCGGGGTCCCGGAAAGCCGGGCTGGCGGGGGTACTCGGGCCGTCCGGCCGCGCTAATCTTGAGTCGCCCCCAGGACCCGTCGCCATGGGCCGTGTGATCCGTGGACAGAGGAAGGGCGCCGGGTCTGTGTTCCGCGCGCACGTGAAGCACCGTAAGGGCGCTGCGCGCCTGCGTGCCGTGGATTTCGCTGAGCGGCACGGCTACATCAAGGGCATCGTCAAGGTGTGGAACGCTGACCAGGGCGGGGCGGGAGGGGACGGGACGCCCGGCCGGAACGCCGCAGTCACGCCGCCTCTGCCCACAGGACATCATCCACGACCCGGGCCGCGGCGCTCCCCTCGCCAAGGTGGTCTTCCGGGATCCGTACCGGTTTAAGAAGCGGACGGAGCTGTTCATTGCCGCCGAGGGCATTCACACGGGCCAGTTTGTGTATTGCGGCAAGAAGGGTTAGCATCGCGGCGGGGAAGGAAGGTCGGGGTGGGGAGGGGTCTGGGTGTTGCCGGAGGAGTTAACGTTCTAAGCCGATACGGGAACCTCGCAGGCAGAAGCTTCAGGTGGGGACATCCGCTTGCCCAGACCAGTGGCCACGGTGGGCACCGGTGGGTGCTGAGAGAGCTGTACCGGGGAGACTGGATGTTGAATGCTGTGCTCGCAACTTCGCGGGCTGCCTAGAGCGAGGGGGTTCGCATTGCCTCTTACTGTGCTGACGGCCTGATGCTGCTTCCCCTTGCAGCCCAGCTCAACATTGGCAATGTGCTCCCTGTGGGCACCATGCCTGAGGGTACAATCGTGTGCTGCCTGGAGGAGAAGCCTGGAGACCGTGGCAAGCTGGCCCGGGCATCAGGGAACTATGCCACCGTTATCTCCCACAACCCTGAGACCAAGAAGACCCGTGTGAAGCTGCCCTCCGGCTCCAAGAAGGTTATCTCCTCAGCCAACAGAGCTGTGGTTGGTGAGTATCAGGCAGCAGTTGAATGCTGAGGGTGAACAGGCTGTGAGCGCCGGTGGACAGCCAGTGGCTAGACTTGGTCCCTGGAATTCGATTACCTGTTCTAAAACTTGGGTTTTGTAAGTTTGAGCTCATCCTGTAGTCTCAGTTGTCATCACTGTAAAACGGGCACAACAGTACCTGCTTTACTGCTGTTGTGGCGTTAAACGAGATTGGGATTAAGTCACCAGGGACTTGAATTCTACCGTGGGCTTCCTGATTGCTGTACTTGCATACAGTTGGTTAACAGCCTTTTCAGAGAAGGCAGGGAGAGATTGTGACTTTCTCAAAGACATCTAGTGAGTGAGTGAAAAAGGATTTGAGTCTAGGTTAACTCACTGTGCTGTTTGGGAACATCTTGGAATCCTTGTGACGAACTCAGCCTCGCACGGGGGAGGCTCTGAGGTTGTGTTCCTGGAATAAGCAAAGCTGAGATTGGCAGGCTGAATCAAGTATCCTATGTCAGGTTGAGTGACCTGCCTGATGTCTCACACGTGGTGAGGGGGGTGCTTCCCTGCACTTGGAGCTCAGCCAGCATTCTATGTGATGGAGGTGAGGGCCTTGGCTTGCCTGCCCATTGTGGATTGAGGAAACTGGATGTCAGCTCACAGGGTGCAAGGGGCTCCCTAGGGTGGAGGCAAGTGAGCTTTTTGCTAGGTAGTTGGATGCAGTATTGTGAAGGTGCGTGACAGGAGATTGAGAGGAGGTAGGGGTGCTCTGACCAACTGGGGGTTCCCTGAGGTACCTGATCTCCCTTACAGGTGTGGTGGCTGGAGGTGGCCGAATTGACAAACCCATCTTGAAGGCTGGCCGGGCGTACCACAAATATAAGGCAAAGAGAAACTGCTGGCCACGAGTGCGGGGTGTGGCCATGAATGTAAGTAACCCAGAAATGCAGACTCGGGTATTCAAGGTACAGTGGCCACACGGTTGGGTAGACAAGTCCCATCCACAGGTGTCCCTGCAGGAGGGGGTTTGCGGTGGGAGGAGCAGCAGGTGGTGGTTTGTAGTCACAGGACTGTTGATCCTGCTCCAGCACTCCTGAAGGAGGTGGGCTCACCCTCGTTCACCGTTTCTCCGCAAGAAACGGAGGCTGGGAGGGGCAGTGGGGGCCTGAGCTGGAAAGAGTCAGCCCGACTGGGGTTGTCTAGAGGCACATGCTGTGGAGAGGGGCTTCGCGGAATCGGGCCCCTAACGGGTGGGACCCCGAGGCCAGGGGCGGGGGGTGGTGGGGAAGAGGTTTGTAAAGCCATCTTCCTCTGCCTGCAGCCTGTGGAGCATCCTTTTGGAGGTGGCAACCACCAGCACATCGGCAAGCCCTCCACCATCCGCAGAGATGCCCCTGCTGGCCGCAAAGTGGGTCTCATTGCTGCCCGCCGGACTGGACGTCTCCGGGGAACCAAGACTGTGCAGGAGAAAGAGAACTAGTGCTGAGGGCCTCAATAAAGTTTGTGTTTATGCCACCAGGCTGTGCCCACCCCCATGGTTTCAAAGGGAGGGGTCCCTGCTGGGAGGATTTCTGTGGGATCCCCCTGGTTGGTACTGGGAGGAAGGTAGACTACTGAAGTAGACCACCAATGAGTGGTAGAAGCTTGAAGGGAAAGTTCACAACTAGAAACGAGGTGCAGGTACCCTGGGCAAGACGCTTGCTTCCCCACAGAGGGGACCAAGAATGTGGCATCCAGGACCTGACACTTAGGTGGGTGACTCAGTCCCATGGCCTGCAGTGCTTGGATGTGAACACTCATTTTACATATCAGGAAACAGAATAGGACGCAATCGTGAGCCTGGTGTTCTGGACCATACCCTCACTCTGCCAGCTCCCTGCTAACTTGCTCAGCACCTGAGGCGGTCCTTTGCCCAGGGTCTTTGGGCTACACCCTTCCCCTCCATACTGGGTACAGCCCTGCTGATGTCAGTGTGTTTAAGTCATTGCCAGGGATACCTGGCTTGCAGGTGACTGCCTTGCACTGGGAACTTGGGATGGGCCCTGGAGGAACGTGGGACAGGCACCCTGTCTACAGCCAGGAAGCCATTCCTAGGCTGGCTTTTACCATTGTGTTTCTGCATGCATTCCCACCCCGCCATGGCGGGGATGGTCACTGACTGGAGGGTTCTGGGTGCTTTTTCCTGTGAGTGGTGGGTGGAGCCTCATGCCTTTCCTCATTTTCTAGCCTGATAGTGACAGGTGAGGTTGAGGGTGGTGATTGAGTGTGGGGTCCCAGGTCACTGCTGGGATTGCTGAACAAAGGGATGAATGCATGCAGTGTGTGTATGGGGAATCCCACCCACCTAGAGCCCTACACTGGACTGGAGCTGGCACCAGCAGTAGGTTGGTCTGCTCCTTGAGTCCTGGAACTCCACAGCTTCACAGGGCATGTAGCCCCCCCTCTTCCGTGGGGCAGAGAAACTAACCAGGAACAGCCCCCAAAGCTGCATTGATTACCTTAAAGCACATGGCCTTTCCCTGCTGGCAGGGGCTGATACTTTCCTTCTCTCTAGCTTTGGTAGTGACAAGGCTGAGAGTGGTGATTCTGAGTGGAATCAGGTTGGAAGTGTTGGGGAACCCCCCCTCTGCAATGGGAGGGCAAGTAAGCTGGTTTCTGTCACAAGGCAGAGTGGAGGGGCTTCCTGTTTGGCCATAGCCGTGGCATCTTGTCCCTTAACCATGACCCAGTGAGGAGATCCCAGGACAGCATCCTATCAGCACTTTCACACGAGGAAGTTCCACCAGTGAATGCAGCAGCTGCAGATCACTGCCCGTAACAACACTCCTGTGGAACTGCAGCAGGCAGGATGAGGCATGGTGCTCTCCCTATAGACTTGGTTGGAGAGTGCCTGGCAGGTGAGAATAGTCACCTTAGGCTTCCGTGGTCACTCCGGGATGACAAGTCCTAACTGGCTGTGTGGTGGCTCCTGGCTGTCGTGGTCCACGCTGTCTCTAGAGAACCTTACCCCCCATTTCTTGATCTTGCTTTCCTGATCCTGCTGGTATGGCCCCACCTGTCTTTGGGCGCCAACCACACCTAGGAAGTGACCCAGCAGGGCCTGTTTATTTTAGACAGGCTCTCGCTATTGCCAGGCTGGTCTCAAGCCCCTGGCTTCATGAGGTCCTTCCACTCCAGCCCCGCCCCGCCGCCAGTAACTACGGGACCTGGTTTTGATCCCGTCATTCGCAGGGCCGGTCCCAGGTGACTTGTCGAGAAAGAATCCAGGAGGGCGGTGTTTCCTCCTGAAGGATGGAGGGGCATCTGGAAAGAGGGTTTTGGGAAAGCACTAGATGCTTAGCTTGGCCATAAGCGGTCACTTTTTCTCCTCCCTTCTGGGCAAAGTGGACGCAGGGCTTGGCCGATGGGCCGGCCATGAGGGAAAGTTTGCTCCAGAAGCAGCTCAGGCACCCGAAAAACCCTTTCTCCAGAGTGGACACTGGGCCCCATTTACAGGAGTTAGGGATGAGGGGCAATAGGTTAAACCCAAGACAGGCTTCTTTGGCCAGTAAGCATCCTCTCTTGGCCCTAAGGAAGGGTGCGGTTCCAGTTTCTTTGTAAAGGAAAGGGCCTAGTTCTTTCTTGCTTGCGGCGCCTTTCGTGGATCATTAGGGAGAGAATTTCTCAGAAAAAGGGAAAGACTGATAGTTTTCGACTCTGACCATCGCCCCAGTTCTGAGGCCTCTGGGCCGTGGCTTCGGACTGCCACCCGGTGGCAGCATTCCCGCTTTATGGCTTTGCCATTCGCGGGTCCCCGGAGCCTTACTGCGAGCCAGGGAGGTGGGCAGCCGACACGCGGCTTCCTAGCGTCCCAGAGCGGCCCGGACGGCGCCTCGGACCCAGACAGTCGGCTGACGTCACTTCCGGATCGGTTCCGATTGGCGGGGCGGGAGGGCCGAACGGGCGAGGTTGGGCTGCCGTGCTGCTCGGCGGCGCTGAGGTGAGTGTGAGCCCGGCGGGGGCGGGCGCGCGGGGCGCAGACCCTCCCGGCGCAGACCCTCCCCTGCGCGCTGCCCCTGTGCCCGGTCCTCTCGCGGTGCTGCTGGCCTGGGTCCGTCCCACCATCAGCGGCACTTCCTGTTCCATGGACCCCCGGACAAGGCCCCGAGTACGGACTGCGCCTCGCCGCTCTCTGCCAGCCCTGGGGTCGCTCCTCACGGGGCTCCTTCAGCTCTCGAGCCCCTCACAACTCCCTTGCCCCACGCGGGGCCCCCTGGACTCCTGCCGCACAGAGCGGCTTCTGCGTCCCGGTGCGCTCCAGACCCCTTGGTCCCAGCGGCCCGAGGCTTCCCATCCCGGCTCCCTCCCACGCCCCTCTCCTGTCAGCTTTTCAGCGGCGGGGCTCGTGCGTCCAGCGGTCCTCCCAGCCCTCTGCGAATGCCGCCCCTCCTGCCTTTAGCGTCCGCGCTCCGCCAGTGCTCCTCCCTCTGCTTGTGCCTTCCCTCCGCCCCACCCTCCTCGCTTCTGGCGCTCCAAGGCTTTTCTCCCTGCAGCCAGGCAGCCAGATTTTTGTTTCTCTTCTTTATGTTTTCTTTCTTTTCTTTTTTCTTTTCTTTTCTCTTCTCTTCCTTCTTTCCTTTCTCTCTCTCTTTTTCTGAGACGGAGTCTCGCTCTGTCGCCCAGGCTGGAGTCCAGTGGCGCGGTCTCGGCTCAATGCACCTTCCGCCTCCCGGGTTCAAGGGATTCTCCTGTCTCAGCCTCCCGAGTAGCTGGGATTACAGGCGCCCGCCACCAAGCCCAGCTAATTTTTGTATTTTTAGTAGAGATGGGGTTTAACCATGTTGGCCAGGCTGGTCTCGAACTCCTGACCTCAAGTATCTGCCCGCCCCAGCCTCCCAAAGTGCTGGGAATACAGGCGTGAGCCACTGCGCCCGGCCTCGTTTTCTTATATCTCTACAAACCTAATACTGTTTTTGTCTCTTAAAAATCTACATATGTATGGCGGAGCACGGTGGCTCATGCCTGCAATCCCAGCACTTTGGGAGGCCAAGGCGGGGGGATCACGAGGTCCGGAGATCGAGACCATCCTGGCTAACACAGGGAAACCCCGTCTCTACTAAAAAATACAAAAAAATTAGCCGGGCGTGGTGGCGGGTGACTGTAGTCCCAGCTGCTCGGGAGGCTGAGGCAGGAGAATGGCCTGAATTCGGGAGGCGGAGCTTGCAGTGAGCCGAGATCCCGCCACTGCTCTCCAGCCTGGACGATGGAGCAAGACTCCGTCTCAAAAAAAAAAAAAAAAAAAAAAAACTACGTATGTATTATACTGTGGATATTCTATACCTGACAGTTTTTCTCAGCCTTATAACTGTGCTCTGTCTCCTTGACGTTACTTTCCACCACTGTGACTTTGCTGATGGACGCTGAAGTTTTTTCTTCTTCTACACAGGCACATGGTAACATTCTTGTGTTTCTTCTTGTGTGCATTAGCAAGAGTCTCCATAGAGTACATACTTTGAGTTGGGTTTCCCCACTGAGAGTTTTGCAGGGTTTCAGTTCTACCAGGTAGGGCCAGACATATTTCTAGAGTAACTACCAGTTTACAGTGTCCTCAACATTTGGTATTATGAAGTATTTTATATTTCCCCAATCTGTGGGGAGAGTCCTGTTTTACTTTACTTTTTTTTTTTAATTAAAAAATTAGAGATGGGGGTCTCACTATGTTGCCCGGGCTAGAGTGCAGTGGCCACTCACAGGCGTGATCCCACTAACGATCAGCACGGGAGTTTTGACCTGCCCTGTTTCCCACCTGAGCTGGTTCACCCCTCCTTAGGTAACATGATGGTCTCCTGCTCCCCGGATGTCACCATATTGATGCCGAACTTAATGGGGACACCCAATTGGCACAGCAACACTACAGCCCAGAACTCCTAGGTTCAAGTGATCCTCCTGCCTCAGCCTTCTGAGTAGCTGGGACTACAAGGTTTGCCAGGTCATATCCTGTGTTCATTTATTAAAAATTGTGACATTTTTCTAATTAAAAAAATTTTTTAATATATTCTGTATATTTATACTTTGTTACACATCTGCAAATATCGTCTTTCACTCTGCAGCTTGTCTGCTTGCCTTTTAATTTTGTGGTGTCTTGTACAGAATCCTTTTTCTTTTTCTTTTTTTTTTTTTTTTGACAGGGTCTTGCTCAGGCTGGAGTGCAGTGACACAATCTTGGCTCACTGCAGCCTCCATCTCCCATTCTCAAACGATCCTTCTACCTCAGCCACCTGAGGTTTTGCCTGGAACCACAGGCTCACACCACCATATCGGCCAATTTTTGTAGAGCTGGGGTTTCACCATGTTACCCAGGCTGGTTTCCTACTCCTGAGCTCAAGCAATCTGCCCACCTCAGCCTCCCAAAGCACTAAGATTACAGGTGTGAGCCACCATGCCTGGCCTTTTTTCCTTTTTGATGGAATCAAACAATCTTTTTCTTTATAGGCTTTTATCGTTTATTTATTTTTATTTTTATTTATTTTTTTGAGACAGAGTCTTGCTCTGTCACCCAGGCTGGAGTGCAGTGGCGTGATCTTGGCTCACTGCAACCTCCGCCTCCCGGATTCAAGCGATTCTCCTACCTCAGCCTCCTGAGTAGCTGGGATTGCAGGCGCCTGCCACCACGCCCAGCTAATTTTTGTATTTTTAGTAGAGACAGTGTTTCACCATCTTGGCTAGGCTGGTCTTGAACTCCTGTGACCTTGTGATCCACTCACCTCGGCCTCCCAAAGTGCTGGGATTACAGGCTTGAGTCACCGTACCCGACCTTTTTTTTTTTTTAACATTTAGGTCTTCAACCTGCCTGAAATATATTTGTGTACCACAGAAGGCAGGGAACTAATTTTATTTTCCAATGGAAAACCAGTTGTGCCAATACCATTTATTGTCCTTCTTCATTGCCATTAATATTGCAGGTATATTAACATATGCATAGATGTCTTCCATTTCGATATCTAGTAGGGCACACCCTTGCCTCCTTTGGTTGTTTTTTTGGTATTGCCTTAGCTAATCTTTTTTTTTTTTTTTTTTTTGGAGATGTAGTCTCGCTCTGTCACCTACGATGGAGTGCAGTGGTGTGATCTCGGCTCACTGTAACCTCCGCTTCCCGGGTTCACGCCATTCTCCTGCCTCAGCCTCCTGAGTAGCTGGGACTACAGGTGCCTGCCACCACGCCCGGCTAATTTTTTGTATTTTTAGTAGAGATGGGGTTTCACCGTGTTAGCCAGGATGGTCTCGATCTGACCTCATGATCCGCCCGCCTTGGCCTCCCGAAGTGCTGGGATTATAGGCGTGAGCCACTGCGCCTGGCCACACTGCCTTGGCTAATCTTAGATCGTTACTATTTCATGTGATATTTGGAGTCATTTTGGTCAGATATCATGTCCTGTTGAAATGTTTATTATAATTGCACAAAATAAATGTAACTTGGGGATAGTTGATATCTTTATGTTATTGAGCCCTCCTATTTAGAAACATTGTCTGTTTCTCCATAGACCTTTCCAAGGTACTTCAGTAAAGTTTTATAATGTTGTCCATTACATGCATATGTTTTTTTAAGACAATGTACTGTATAGTTTTTGTAGCTATTGTGAATGGTCAGTTTTCGGTTGCTGATTGCTAACAAATAGGAGTGGTATTAATTATTCTCTATTGACTTTGTATATGGCAATGCTGTTGAACTCCTGTCATTCCAACACTGGATTGATAACTCTTGGATTTTTCTATGTAGATTATTTTTATCATTCTCAAAGAATGATGATTTTGTCTTTTTTCTTCTGATCCTTGTAGCTTATATTTCTTTTTTCTGTGACTTACTGCATTGGCTAGGATGTTGAATAGCAGCAGGGAGAGGGAACGTCCCTCTCTTGTCGCTGAATCTACTACAAGTGCTTCTAATGTGTCCTCTTAGTGTTGTGAACACAAACTTGAATGCATGGAACCCCAGGGTCCCTGAGCCACACTCTGAGAACCACTGCTATGCTTCCCGGGGTCAAGTGATCCTCCCACCTCAGCCTCCCAAGTAGCTGGGACTACAGACATGTGCCACCAAGCTGTGCTATGCTAATTTTTTTCATTTTTTGTAGAGACAGGGACTCACTATATTGCCCAGGCTGAGCTTGAGCTCCTGGGCTCAAGCGATCTTCCCGCCTTGGCCTCCCAAAGTATGGAGATGACAGGCATGAGCCAACCACACCTGGCCTTTTGCTCTTTTTTTTTTTTTAATCTATTTAAAATGGTTTTTTTTTTAACCTGGGAGCATAGATTCAAATTGCCCTAAATATACACTCCTTCCTTTTTTGTTCTTGATAACATTTCCTTTCCTACTTTTCCATCTATTTTCTTTTTTTTCTTTTTTTTTTTTTTGACATAGGCTCTGGCTCTGTCTCTGTCACTCCAGCTGGAGTGCAGTGGTACAATCTTGACTCACTGCAGCTTCTGCCTCCTGGGCTCAAGTGATCCTCCCACCTCAGCCTCCCAAGTAGCTGGGACTACAAGCACATGCCACCATGCCTGGCTAATTTTTGTATTTTTTTGTAGAGAGGGGTTTTGCCATGTTGCACAGGCTGGTCTTGAACTCCTGGGCTCAAGAGAGCCACCTGCCCTGGCCTCCCAAAGTGCTGGGATTACAGGCGTGAGCCACTGCGCCCGGCCCTCCTTGACTTACTTTCTTATTCTGCATCTGATTTCTTTTCTTTTGTTTTTTGTTTTTGGACAGAGTCTCACTCTGTCACCCAGACTGGAATGTGCAGTGATGTAAGCTCAACTCACTGCAACCTCCACCTCCCGAATTCAAGTGATCCTCCTGCCCCAGCCTCCCAAGTTACTGGGATTACAGGTTCACGCCACCATGCCCGGCTAAGTTTTGTTTTGTTTTGTTTTGTTTTGTTTTGTTTTGTTTTGTTTTTGAGTCGGAGTCTCACTCTGTGGCCAGGCTGGAGTGCAGTGGTGCGATCTCGGCTCACTGCAACCTCTGCCTCCCAGTTTCCAGTGATTCTCCTGCCTCAGCCTCCCGAGTAGCTGGGATTACAGGTGCCCACCACCATGCCCAGCTAATTTTTATATTTTTAATAGAGACAGGGTTTCACCAAGTTGGCCAGGATGGTCTTGATCTCTTGACCTCGTGATCCGCCCATCTCAGCCTCCCAAAGTGCTGGGATTACAGGCGTGAGCCACTGCGCCCAGCCCCAAGTTGTGTATTTTTTAGGAGAGATGGGGTTTCACCATGTTGGCCAGGCTGGTCTCGAACTCCTGACCTCAAGTGATCCACCCGCCTTGGCCTCCCAAAGTGCTGGGATTATAGGCATGAGCCACAGCCTGCATTTGATTTCTTGCTGAATACTTATTTATTTCAGTCTTTCCTGTTAAAATGAGTCTATTAAGGATGCACAATTTTCTTTAGGTAGGCTTGGTTCTATTTCCACTTTAGTTTCCATTTCTATATTTTTCTGGAGAGAGGGTAATTTTTCATATATTTCTAATATAACAACAATATGGATAGAAATTGTTTTGCCAAATGATATATTCCTTTGGGATTTGTTGAAACTTTCTCTGTTGCTTTTTTTTTTTGGTAATATTCAGTATGTTGAAAACAATGTGTGTTCTCTATGTTTTAAGCATGAGATTGTTTACTTGACCCACTTGTTTCTGAGGGAAGTATGTTAAAAATCTTGACTGGTCGCGGTGGCTCCCGCCTGTAATCCCAGCACTTTGGGAGGCCAAGGCGGGCAGATCACAAGGTCAGGAGATCAAGACCATCCTGGCCAGCACGGTGAAACCCCATCTCTACTAAAAATACAAAAAAAATTAAACGCACCTGTGGTCCCAGCTACTCAGGAGGCTGAGGCAGGAGAATGGTGTGAACCTGGGAGGCGGAGCTTGCAGTGAGCCGAGATCGTGCCACTGTGCTCTAGCCTGGGCGACAGAGTGAGACTCCATCTAAGAAAAAAAAAAAAATCTCACTCCAGAGGAGGATTTACCAGTTCCTCTTTGGTAGATCCATACCTGTTTGTAATTATTACAGCTTTTTGGTGGGCTTTTAGTAATATGCAGTGTTTTATTTTTATTTTATTTATTTATTTATTTTGAGACAGAGTCTCACTCTGTTGGCCAGTCTGGAGTGCAGTGGCACAATCTCGGCTAACCGCAACCTCCGCCTCCCAGGCTCAAGCGATTCTCCTGCCTCAGCCTCCCGAGTAGCTGGGATTACAAGCATGTGCCACCACTCCCGGCTAATTTTTGTATTTTTAGTAGAGACGGGGTTTCACCATGTTGGCCAGGCTGATCTCGAACTCCTGACCTCAGGTGATCCACCCACCTCGGCCTCCCAAAGAGCTGGGATTGCAGGCGTGAGCCACTGGGCCCGGCCAGTTCTGTTCTTTCATGGGCTTGTGCAATTTGTCATGGTCCACTGAACTGTGTACTCACGATTTGTCAACTTTTATAATAAAAATATACTTAAATAAAAAGCTTTAAAGATACAGAAAAGTTATATAGCTACCACAGCTTCATTTTAACTAGTGTTTGATCTAATATTTACTAATACTTAGCCTTTCTGTGTTATTTTATTTTAGGCCAAATAGTTGCATCACATGTATCTAATCCGAGAGTCTCATGCTTCTGGTAGGTGAGTCAATCTTATTTTATTTATTTATTTTGAGACAGGGTTTTGCTTTGTTGCCCAGGCTGGAGTGCAGTGGTGCGATCACAGCTCACTGCAGCCTCTACTTCCTGGGCCCAGGTGATCCTCCCACCTCAGCCTCCCAAGTAGCTGGGACTACAGGTGTGTGCCATCACAGCCAGTTAATTTTTTTTTTTTTTTTTTTTTGTTGGTAGCATTAAGGTCTCCCTACATTGCCCAAGCTTGTCTCAAATTCCTGGGCTCAAGCCATCCTCCCGCCTCAGCCTCCCAAAGCACTAGGATTACAGGTGTGAGCCACTGAGCTTGGCCCCTTCTATCATTTTTAATTTTTTTTCTTCCTTAGCCCTTAACATTTTGTCTTCATTCTTCCATGTAAAGTGAATGAGTATTGTCGTTTTCCTCCTGAATGAGACAGCTTAGCATGCCAGAGCAGGGAGGGGGATAGACGGCCCAATGGCAGCAGGCAATAGAGGTGACTGGAGGCTGGGCACTTTGGTGCACTCCTTTAATCCCAGCACTTTGGGAGGCCGAGGCAAGAGGATTGCTTGAGCTCAAGAGTTCAAGACCAGCCTGGGCGAAACCCCATCTGTACAAAAAAATATAAAAATTAACCAGGTGTGATTGTTGGGGTGATCAGACCCAACACCAGGCCGTGGGGGCTATGAAGTCCGGCGGAGTCAAAGGAATGAGAAAAGACAGGTTAAGAGTACTTAAGGTGGGTCCAGGGGGCCAATGCTAGTATGGAGGCTGTGAAGGCCCCGAGCTCTGGGAGCCCACACTATTTATTGATGATCGAACAAAGAAGCAGGTGGTGAGGACATGCGGACGTGAGGGTAGACAGGTGAGGACATGAGGACATGGGGATAGAAAGGTAGCGGTGCATCAAGCGTAGCTGTGATGGTTTAGCATTTTCTTTGACACATATGTACTATGCTCTGCTACCTGAGATAATGGAGAACATGTTTACGAGCCTAGGAGAGCAAGAAGCAAGGAACCAACAAGTCTGTGCACATTCCAGAGGCCACGAGGGGTTTTATGCCCTGAGCCCTGGATTCCATCCAAGCCACAAGGGGTTTTGTGCCCTGAGCCCTGGATTCCATCCAAGCTGCGAGGGGTTTTGTGCCCTGAGCCCTGGATTCCATGCAAGCCACGAGGGGTTTTGTGCCCTGAGCCCTGGATTCCATCCAAGCCACGAGGGGTTTTATGCCTTGAGCCCTGGATTCCATCCAAGCCACGAGGGGTTTTATGCCTTGGGTTAGATTATGGTGCGGCAGGGCAGCCTTCCACCCTTTGGCACAGAGCTTGGTGTTCCAAAGGCCACGAGGGGGTTTGGACCCTGGACCCAGGACGTGTTCCAAGACTCTTTTACATTATGGCAGACAAGCTAGTCCTGCCTCAGCTCTTCCACCAACAGTGGTGGTGCGTGCCTGTAGTCCTAGCTACTCAGGAGGCTGAGGTGAGAGAATAGCTTGAGCTCAGGAGGTCGAGGCTGCAGTGAGCCGAGATCATGCCACTGTCCTCTAGCCTGGGCAACTAAGAGAAACCCTGTCGTGTCATTAAAAAAAAAAAAGAAGAAAAAGAGGTGGAGCTGGAGAGGGCAGCCCCAGGCAAAGAGCGGAGTCTATGCCCGGGAGGCCAACTAGCAGTACCCCCATTGGGATGGGCGGGGGTGGACCAGTGAGGCAGGCAGGGCTGTTTATGGCAGCACCAAGTAGCCTAAGCTGTGGAAGAAGGGGCCAGACTGGGCCTCCACTTGTTGTGTTCTCTTCCCTCAGCACCTCAGTGACCAGCTCCTGCTCACTGCCCTCAGAAAGCCCAACCCTCAGGCAATGGCGGCCTTGTTCCTGTCTGCCCCACCCCAGGTGAGTGTCTGTCCTCCTGGGAGGAGTGAAGTTTTTACCCAGGGCTTTCCTTGGCAAACACTGCCAGGTGTCTCTGGTTTGGGGTGCTGACATGATGGTAGGGGTGGCCCTGAGACCCCCATGCAGCCATCCCTTGGGATATATTAGCTGGCTCGGTGGCAGATGGGTCAGGCCACCCACTGTGCTGCTGCCTTTAGCATGCTTCTGCTGCCTCTACCAGCCCACTACCAGCCCACTCTGGACCACACCTGGGCTGCAGCAGTCCCTGTCATTCCAGGCCGAGGTGACCTTCGAGGACGTGGCTGTGTACCTCTCCCAGGAGGAATGGGGCCGCCTGGGTCCTGCTCAGAGGGGCCTCTACAGGGATGTGATGCTGGAGACCTACGGGAACCTAGTCTCACTGGGTAAGGCCCTCACCAGAACTCAGCTCTGGGAACAGCCCTGGGGGCTAAGGGCTCAGCAGAGGCTGGGCTGGGGGCCTCACCCCCTGGGCACAGAGGTAGGTGATGACCTTTATCCCAGGCAGGCACCTGATCTGAGAAGATGAGGGGAAGGGTAGTGCTGGGACCTTCCTGAGTCAGCCCTTCCCTTCCCTCTCGCTCCAGGTCCCAGGCAGACCCCTCCCTGGTAGGGCGGGGGACACCAGGGGGGCGGAGTTGCATACCTCCTAGTGGAGGGAACCCCTGAGCTCTCATTCCCTTATGCTCAGGACTGCCCCAGCCCAATCTCAGTGCCCTCCAGAGGGTGTCCAGGCTTCCATCACCCCCTCTGCCTGTGCCTCCCTTACTCTGCAGCCCCAGGGTGAGACAGCACTAGGTGCTGCCCTGTGTCCTTGGTACCAACCCCAGTCCCTGTCTCCTTCCCAGGAGTAGGACCTGCAGGCCCCAAGCCTGGAGTGATCTCGCAGTTGGAGCGAGGGGATGAGCCCTGGGTCCTGGATGTTCAGGGCACCTCTGGGAAAGAGCACCTGAGAGTCAACAGCCCAGGTGCGTGAGGGTATCTGCTCCCCAACTCAAGTCACCGAACGAGCATTTGTTGGGGTCCAGGGTGTCTGGTTAATGAATCAGGAGTTTGTGGGCAAGATGCATCGGGGCTAGCACAGGAGGCCTCACAGTAGCCTTTGTTGAAGCCGAGGTGACCCCTCTCAGTCTGGGCACCTTGGTGGGGAGATTATTGAGCAGAATCTCTCCAGGGCAGCATTTCTGTGGAAAATAGGAATGGACATTCCAGGCAAGGTCCTGTGTAGAGGGGAGTGAGTAGGTGCAGAGCAGGGGTGCTGTAAGGGGAGGTGAGGGTCTGCGGAACCCCACAGAACCCTGCCCTCCAGAGCTGATGCCAGACAATGAGGGCCTAGTGATGGAGCTATCATTTAATTCCCCTCTCTTCTAAATTAATACACTGCGGAAAAGTGAGAGACTACACATCACCCTGAATCTCACTACCCAGACGTGGTTGTGTTGTAGTATATTTCTGCTATTCCTTTTCTAGCACTGGCCTTTCCACTGTTATGTACCGACACTGCTTTTTTTTTTTTTTTTTTTTGAGACAGGGTCGCCCTCTATCACCCAGGCTGGAGTGCAGTGGTATGATCATGGCTCACTGCAGCCTTGACCTTCTGCACTCAAGCGATCCTCCCATCTCAGCCTCCTGAGTAGCTGGGACCACAGGCATGCCATGTGCCACTCACAGTAATTTTTTGATTTTTTTACAGAGACGAGGTTTCACTATGTTGCCCAGGCTGGTCTCGGACTCCTGGGCTCAAGCGATCCTCTCACCTTGGCCTTCCAAAGTTCTGGAGTTAAGGTGTGAGCCACTGCCACTGCACCTGGCCCAGACGCTGTTGCTTCTTTTTTGATTTTTTGAGACAGAGGTCTCGCTCTGTCACCCAGGCTGGAGTGCAGTGGCGCAATCTCAGTTCACTGCAACCTCCACCTCCTGGTTTCAAGCGATTCTGCCTCAGCCTCCTGAGTAGCTGGGACTATAGGTGCCTGCCACCATGCCTGGCTAATTTTTGTGTTTTTAGTAGTGACAGGGGTTCACTGTGTTGCCCAGGCTGGTCTCGAACCCCTGGGCTCAAGCGATCCTCCCACCTTGGCCTCCCAAAGTGCTGGGATTACAGGTGTGAGCCACTCTTTTTTTTTTTGAGACAGAGTCTTGCTCTGTTGCCCAGGCTGGAGAGCAGTGGTGTGATCTCGGCTCACTGCAACCTCTGCCTCCCGGGTTCAAGCAATTCTTCTGCCTCAGCCTCCCGAGTAGCTGGGACTACAGGTGCACGCCACCATGCCTGGCTAATTTTTGTATTTTTAGTAGAGATGGGGTTACACCATATTGGCCAGGCTGGTCTCAAGCTCCTGACCTTGTGATCCGCCTGCCTTGGCCTCCCAAAGTGCTGGGATTACAGGCGTGAGCCACTGTGCCTGGCTGACACTGCTTCTTAACAGAAATGATAGTGTGTTCTGCTGTGCAGACACGGAATATGTTTCCATTTCTGTGCGCATGAGTCTCAGTCATGTCTTCAGTGCAAGTGCAGGCCAAAAGATTGGATAGCTCTGATGGTCACCTTTTTGCATGCGTCTCATGATGTTCTAGGAAGGAACTGCTGGCTCAAAGGACTTCTTATTTTGTAAATTTGCTTATTTGAATGTAAATATCTATAGAAATAGGACAAACCCTAAGTTTACAACTCAGTGAATTTTTATGAAAAATCATCTTTCAGATTAAAATACAGACTGTTTCAGCTCCCCAGGAGCTCCCTGGCTCTCCTCTGCCATTTCCCACTGCTCCCCACAGGGGTCTTCTTTCTGACTCCTGTCACAAGAGGCTGCTTCCTCCTTTGGATTTTTCTGTGTAGACTCACACCAGGCATCTTTTGCTGAACACTGTGAGAGCTGCTTGTGTTTCATGGAGCAGCAGTGTGGTCTGTTTGGTTGCCATTGTTCTATTGTATGAACACACCACAACTTACGTTCCCTTCTACTTGTGGAGGACATTCAGTTGTCCAGGTTTGGGGTTGTACAGGAACTGCTGTGGACGCTCTTGTGCATGTATCTCTCTGGTGGCCGGAATACATTTCTGGCGTGTGTGTACCTGGGAGCAGAGTCACTGAGTCAGCATGTTCATAGATCAGCTTTAGATATGGTTGCCAAGCCGTCCTCCAAAGCAGCAGCTCCAGCACAGGCTCCTGTAGTAGTGTGTGAGCACCGTCTGCTGTACATCTTGGCAGATGTTGGTGTTCAGCACCTCTTCATGTGCAGTGCAGAGCAGGCAAGGGGTGGAAGGATAGACCCCTTAGGACTAGGAAGGGAGCAGTAATGAAAGTGGCAGTCATGAGGTGCTTGCACCTGGAACTCACTGTGCTGGGCACCGGGCTGAGTGCTTCATGGTCAGTCTGTTGTATTACTCTGTTTTGTTCTCATGATAGTGCCATGTGGTCACAGATGGAGAAACCAAGGCTCAGAAAGGTAGGCGAGTTGTTGCCTCAGGTGACTCAGCTGGCAAGTAGGGGCCAGGACTAATCAATCCTGAGTGTGGCTGCTGGTATCAGTCTCTGAGCGGCCATGTAGCAGGACCCCACTTGGGTACTTGTCACTCTCCATTCTTGGGGAGTGGCCACCCAGGAGAAGTTTGTTGTGTGAGTGTCAAATCAAGGAAGGAAGGAGTGAATGTTAGAAGGGCTGTATGACTGCGGCCCCAGGTGAGCTGCGTAAGCCCCTGAGCACCAGGCTCTCATCTTTGCAAGGCTGTTGGGACTTTGGAGATGATCAGATTGGTACCCCACAGGTGGCCAGCAGCATCTCATGCCTGCCTTCCAGAATCAGAGCAGGTGACCCTTAGATGTTCTGTTTTTTGTTTCAGCTCTTGGGACTAGAACTGAGTACAAGGAGTTGACTTCACGGGAGACATTTGGTGAGGAAGATCCCCAGGGATCTGAGCCAGTAGAAGCCTGTGACCACATCAGGAAGTCAGAGGGGAGCCTGGAAAAGCTAGTGGAGCAGAGAGGCCCCAGGGCAGTCACACTGACCAACGGGGAGAGCAGCGGGGAGTCTGGGGGAAGCCTCAGGTTGCTGTCAAGACCTGTTCCCGATCAGAGACTTCACAAATGTGATATATGTGAGCAAAGTTTTGAACAGAGATCATATCTCAACAACCATAAGCGTGTACACAGGTCAAAAAAAACAAATACAGTTCGTGACTCTGGGGAAATCCTCAGTGCAAACTTAGTTGTTAAAGAAGGTCAGAGAATTCCTACTGGGAAAAAATTGCATTATTGCAGTTACTGTGGGAAAACATTCAGGTACAGTGCCAACCTTGTCAAGCATCA
Organism: Pongo abelii; assembly: GCF_028885655.2. Lineage (NCBI taxonomy): Eukaryota > Metazoa > Chordata > Mammalia > Primates > Hominidae > Pongo > Pongo abelii. Next base: position 161,292,904 of record NC_071992.2, on the reverse strand, counting down.
GCGGCTTCACACTGAAGAGAAGCCCTACAAATGTGATGAGTGTGGGAAAGCCTTCAGCCAGAGCTGCGAGTTCATCAATCACCGAAGGATGCACTCAGGAGAGATTCCCTACCGGTGTGATGAGTGTGGGAAGACATTCACCCGGAGGCCTAACCTCATGAAGCACCAGAGGATTCACACTGGGGAGAAACCCTACAAGTGTGGGGAGTGTGGGAAACACTTCAGCGCCTACTCTTCCCTGATTTATCACCAGAGAATCCACACTGGAGAGAAGCCCTATAAATGTAATGACTGTGGGAAAGCCTTCAGTGATGGCTCAATCCTTATCCGACATCGTCGGACTCACACTGGAGAGAAGCCATTTGAGTGCAAGGAATGTGGCAAAGGCTTTACCCAAAGTTCTAACCTTATCCAACATCAGAGAATTCACACTGGAGAGAAACCCTATAAATGTAATGAATGTGAGAAAGCTTTCATTCAAAAAACCAAACTTGTGGAACATCAGAGAAGCCACACTGGAGAGAAGCCCTATGAATGCAATGACTGTGGCAAAGTTTTCAGCCAGAGCACACACCTCATCCAACATCAGAGAATCCACACAGGAGAAAAGCCCTACAAGTGCAGCGAGTGTGGGAAGGCCTTCCACAACAGTTCCAGACTCATTCACCACCAGAGGTTGCACCACGGAGAGAAACCCTACAAATGCAGTGATTGCAAGAAAGCCTTCAGCCAGAGCACTTACTTGATTCAGCACCGGAGGATCCACACCGGGGAGAAGCCCTACAAGTGCAGTGAGTGTGGGAAGGCTTTCCGGCACAGTTCCAACATGTGTCAGCATCAGCGGATTCACCTCCGGGAGGACTTCTCCATGTAACAGTGGAGCAGTGTCTGAGGGCAGAGTCCAGCTGAGCACTTCCTGCATGCGCACCCGGCACCTGACTCTGCCCTTCACTTATTATCCACACAATGTTTTCACAGAGTGAAAGGACATTTCTCATTAAACAAACCTCTTTTCTTAAATCAAAAGCAGTGCATGTTCATTTTAGAGAAATTGAGAGAGAAAAGTGAGCAAAAAAGAAGCTTCTGTAATCTCTCCCACTTAGAAAATTCATTGCTGCTGATTTAGGAATATTTTCTTTGAGACATACTGGAGAGCATTTTAAAAAGAAAATACTGTAATGCTTGTCATTGCAGCACCTAGGATCTTCACTTTTGCTATTTCCTCAATATCAGAAAATTCACACTGAAGATAACACCATATATTTTAACATTTTTACATATTGTAAATTTAAAAACATCGTCCAGGTGTGGTGGCTCACGCCTGTAATCCCAGCATTTTGAGAGGCCAAGGTGGGTGGATCACTTGAGGTCAGGAGTTTGAGACCAGCCTGGCCAACATGGTGAAACCCCGTCTCTACTAAAAATACAAAAATTAGCCAGGTGTGGTGGTGGGTGCCTGTAATCCCAGCTACTCGGGAGCCTGAGGCAGAAGCATTGCTTGAACCTGGGAGGCGGAGGTTGCAGTGAGCCAAGACTGTGCCACTGTACTCCAGCCTGGGTGACAGAGCGAGACACTGTCTCCAAAAATAAATGAAACAAACATATCATTCATACTTTTTATGTCAATAGAGTTGAAGTTGCCTTTTGTACTGTGGTGAAATAACATTAAATTTACAATTTTAACCATTTTTAAGTGTACAATTCAGTGGCATTAAGTACATTTATGGTGTTGTGTAACCATCACCACTGTGTATTTCCATAACTGTTTTATTACTCCAAACAGAAACCCTGTACCTATTAAATAATAACTCTTCATTTCCCCCTTCTCCCCGCTGCTGGTAACCTCAATTCTATTTTCTGTCTCTTTGAATTTGCCTATTCTAGGAACATAAATATGTGTGGAATCATGTAATCTGTGTTTCTTTCTATGTCTGGCTTAGTTCATTCAGCATAATGTTTTCAAGGTTTCTCTGTGTTGTTTCCTGTTTCAGAACTCCATTACTTTTTTTTTTTTTTTTTTTTTTTTTTTGAGACCGGGTCTTACTCACCCAGGCTGGAGTGCAATGGCATGATCTTGGCTCTGCAACTTCACCCTCCCAGGTTCAAGCAACTCTTTCACCTCACCCTCTTGAGTAGCTGGGACCATAGGCGCATGCCACCATGCCTAGCTAATTGTTGTATTTTTTGGTAGAGATGGGGTTTCACCACATTGCTCAGCCTGGTTTCAAACTCCTGTCCTCAAGTGATCCACCCACCTTGGCCTCCCAAAGTGCTGGGATTGCAGGCGCAAGCCACTGTGCCTGGCCTCCATTACTTTTAGTTTTTTTAGATGGAGTCTCACTCTGTCGCCAGGCTGGAGTGCAGTAGTGCGATCTTAGCTCGCTGCAACCTCCACCTTCCAGGTTCAAGCAATTCTCCTGCCTCAGCCTCCCGAGTAGCTGGGATTACAGGCACGCAGTACCACACCCACCTAATTTTTTATTTTTAGTAGAAACGGGGTTTCACCATGTTGGCCAGGATGGTCTTGATCTCTTGACCTTGTGATCCGCCCGCCTCAGCCTTCCAAAGTGCTGGGATTACAGGCGTGAGCCACTGTGCCCAGCTTCCATTACTTTTTATAACCAAGTAATATTCCGTCGTATGTATATAGCACATTTTGTTTATCCATTAATTTGTTGTTGGACACTTGGGTGTTCCCACATTTTGCTTGTTGTAAGTAATGCTAGTGTGAACACTGGTGTAAAAATGTTTTTGAATCCCTACTTCAAGTACTCTTAGCTACATACCTAGGAGTGAAATAGCTGAATCATATGGTAATTTAACTGTTTTGTCCAGGCATGGTGGCTCACACCTGTAATCCCAGCACTTTGGGAGGCTGAGATGGGCGGATCCATCCATTTATTTATGTGTTCTTTAACTTCTTTCAGTGATCTTTTGTAGTTTTTTTTGCAACCTCCACTTCCCGGGTTCAAGCAATTCTTCTGCCTCAGCCTCCTTAGTAGCTGGGATTACAGGCATGCACCACCATGCCGAGCTAATTTTTGTATTTTTAGTAGAGACAGGGCTTCACCACGTTGGACAGGCTGCTCTTGAACTCCTGACCTCAAGTGATCCGCCTGCCTTGGCCTCCCAAAGTGCTGGGATTACAGGTGTGAGCTGTCTTGCCCAGCCAGTATCTATTGAATAGACTTTCCTTTTCCAATTGAATGATGTATTAGCTTGGGCTGCCATAAGAACATACTACGGACTAGGTGGCTTGGCATAAGCAACAGAAATTTATTTCTCACAATTCTGGAGGCTAGGAAGGTAAGGTAGCAGCCTATTCAGTTCCCAGTGAGGGTTCTCTTCCTGGCTTTCAGATGGCTGCCTTCTTGCTGTGTTCTTACATGGTGGAGAGAGACAGATCTCGGTATCTCTTCCTCTTTTAGAGGCACCAGCCCTATTGCATTAGGGCCCCACCCTATGGTCTCATTTAACCTGTATCACCACCTCACAGCCACTGTCTCCCACACTGGGGGTTGGGGCTTCAACATACAAAATTTGGTGGGACCCAAACGACAAAGGGTCTAAGCATCCTTGCTGAAAGTCAACTGATAATATACGCAAGACTTTATTTCTGGGCTCTCTATTGTATTACATTTTATTTCCTGTCATGCCAGTATCACATTGTTTTTTATTGTAGCTTTGTATTAAGTTTTGAAATCAGGAAGTGTGAGTCCTCCAACTTTGTTCTTTTTCAAGATTGTTTTGGCTATTTGGGGTCACTTGCCATTCCACATGAAGTTCAGGATAGTCCTTCTTTTTTTCTTTTTTTCTTTGAAGCAGGATCTCACTCTGTCACCCGGGCTGGAGTGCCATGGCACAAACTCAGCTCACTGCAGCCTCGACTTCATGGGCTCAAGCGACCCTTCCATCTCAGCTTCCTGAGTAGCTGGGACTACAGGTTCGTGGTACCATGCCCAGTTAAGGGTTTTTCTATATGTACAAAAAACACCATTAAGATTTTGATAGGTATTGAATCTGTAGATCACTTTGGGTGATATTGTCACCTTAACAATATGAAGTCTTCCTATCCATGAACAGCGAGTGTATTTCCATTTATTTATGTGTTCTTTAACTTCTTTCAGTGATCTTTTGTAGTTTTTCAGTTTATGAGGCTTTTGCCTCTTGATTAGATTTATTCCTGAATATTTTATTCATTTTAATGCTCTTGTGAATGGAATTGTTTCCCTTAATTTCTTTCTTTTTTTTTTTTTTGGATATGGAGTCTCGTTCTGTCACCCAGGCTGGACTGCAGTGGTGCAATCTCGGCTCACTGCAACCTCCTCCTCCCAGGTTCAAGTGATTCTCCTACCTCAGCCTCCTGGGTAGCTGCGATTACAGGCCTGCGCCACCATGCCCAGCTAATTTTTTTTTTTTTTTTTTTTTTTTGGTACTTTTAGCAGAGATGGGTTTCACTTGTTGGCCAGGCTGGTCTCGAACTCCTGACCTCGAGTGATCCACCCACCTTGGTCTCTCAAAGTGCTGGGATTAAAGGCATGAGCTACTGCAACCAGCCTTTTTTTTTGAGACAGAGTCTCGCCCTGTTGCCCAGGCTGGAGTGCAGTGGTGTGATCTCAGCTCACTGCAACCTCCGCCTACCGGGTTCAAACAATTGTCCTGCCTCAGCTTCGTGAGTAGCTGGGACTTCAAACACATGCCACCAAACCTGGCTAATTTTTGTATTTTTAGTACAGGTGGGGTTTCGCCATGTTGGCCAGGCTGGTCTTGAACTCCTGACCTCAAGTGATACACCCGCCTTGGCCTCCCAAAGTGCTGGGATTATAGGTGTGAGCCACCGTGCCCAGCCTGGCTCTGTTTTTTTTGTTTTGTTTTGTTTTTTTTGAGACGGAGTCTTGCTCTGACGCTGAGGCTTGAGTGCAGTGGCGTGATTTCTGCTCACTGCAAGCTCCGCCTCCCGGGTTCAGGCCATTCTTCTGCCTCAGCCTCCCGAGTAGCTGGGACTACAGGCGCCCGCCACCATGCCCAGCTAATTTTTTGTATTTTTAGTGGAGATGGAGTTTCATCATGTTAGCCTGATGGTCTCAATCTCCTGACTTTGTGATCCACCCACCTCGGCCTCCCAAAGTGCTGGGATTACAGGCATGAGCCACCGCGCAGCCACCTGGCTCTGTTTTTTCAAGTTACGTCTCCTCCTAGTGTATCCCACTACTGCCTCCTCCCGAGCTGGCTTCCCTGTTCTCACCTGGGAAGGAGCATCTCTGTGTGTCTGTATTTTTAGTCTCTGGAACATCTGGCAGCCATGGCTCTTCCTCTCTCTCCAGCTAGAAGATCAGGTCACGTTTGAGGCCTGGAAATTCTGCTGGCAGAGAAGGAAACACAACACGTGCATTTCTGCTGAGAACCAAAGCCTATGGTCTGCAGAGAGCAGGCAGAGAGATTCAGCTGGACCAGGTAGGAAGGCCCAGGGTGATGGAATAGATAGGGGCTCTAAAGATAAAACTATGTCCGGGGTGGGAAGGGATGGGGTGAGTCATGGCTGAGGGAGAAAGAAGGGGAAAGGCTGAAAAGAGTGCAAGGTGATTAAGAGGATCAGACTCTGGCTGGGTGCCGTGGCTCATGCCTATAAGGTTCAGACTCTGGCTGGGTACAATGACTCATGCCTTTAAGATTCAGACTCTGGCTGGGTGCAGTGCTCATGCCTGTAAGGTTCAGACTCTGGCTGGGTGCAGTGCTCATGCCTGTAAGGTTCAGACTCTGGCTGGGTGCAGTGCTCATGCCTGTAAGGTTCAGACTCTGGCTGGGTGCAGTGACTCATGCCTATAAGGTTCAGACTCTGGCTGGTAAGGTTCAGACTCTGGCTGGGTGCAGTGACTCATGCCTGTAAGGTTCAGACTCTGGCTGGGTGCAGTGGCTCATGCCTGTAAGGTTCAGACTCTGGCTGGGTGCAGTGACTCCTGCCTATAAGGTTCAGACTCTGACTGGTAAGGTTCAGACTCTGGCTGGGTGCAGTGACTCATGCCTGTAAGGTTCAGACTCTGGCTGGGTGCAGTGCTCATGCCTGTAAGGTTCAGACTCTGGCTGGGTGCAGTGCTCATGCCTGTAAGGTTCAGACTCTGGCTGGGTGCAGTGCTCATGCCTCTAAGGTTCAGACTCTGGCTGGGTGCAGTGACTCATGCCTGTAAGGTTCAGACTCTGGCTGGGTGCAGTGCTCATGCCTGTAAGGTTCAGAGTCTGGCTGGGTGCAGTGACTCCTGCCTATAAGGTTCAGACTCTGACTGGTAAGGTTCAGACTCTGGCTGGGTGCAGTGACTCATGCCTGTAAGGTTCAGACTCTGGCTGGGTGCAGTGCTCATGCCTGTAAGGTTCAGACTCTGGCTGGGTGCAGTGCTCATGCCTCTAAGGTTCAGACTCTGGCTGGGTGCAGTGCTCATGCCTCTAAGGTTCAGACTCTGGCTGGGTGCAGTGACTCATGCCTGTAAGGTTCAGACTCTGGCTGGGTGCAGTGGCTCATGCCTGTAAGGTTCAGACTCTGGCTGGGTGCAGTGACACATGCCTATAAGGTTCAGACTCTGGCTGGTAAGGTTCAGACTCTGGCTGGGTGCAGTGACTCATGCCTGTAAGGTTCAGACTCTGGCTGGGTGCAGTGCTCATGCCTGTAAGGTTCAGACCCTGGCTGGGTACAATGACTCATGCCTTTAAGATTCAGACTCTGGCTGGGTGCAGTGCTCATGCCTGTAAGGTTCAGACTCTGGCTGGGTGCAGTGCTCATGCCTGTAAGGTTCAGACTCTGGCTGGGTGCAGTGCTCATGCCTGTAAGGTTCACACTCTGGCTGGGTACAATGACTCATGCCTTTAAGATTCAGACTCTGGCTGGGTGCAGTGCTCATGCCTGTAAGGTTCAGACTCTGGCTGGGTACAATGACTCATGCCTTTAAGATTCAGACTCTGGCTGGGTGCAGTGCTCATGCCTGTAAGGTTCAGACTCTGGCTGGGTGCAGTGCTCATGCCTGTAAGGTTCAGACTCTGGCTGGGTACAGTGACTCATGCCTGTAAGGTTCAGACTCTGGCTGGGTACAGTGACTCATGCCTTTAAGATTCAGACTCTGGCTGGGTGCAGTGCTCATGCCTGTAAGGTTCAGACTCTGGCTGGGTGCAGTGCTCATGCCTGTAAGGTTCATACTCTGGCTGGGTGCAGTGCTCATGCCTGTAAGGTTCAGACTCTGGCTGGGTACAATGACTCATGCCTTTAAGATTCAGACTCTGGCTGGGTGCAGTGCTCATGCCTGTAAGGTTCAGACTCTGGCTGGGTGCAGTGCTCATGCCTGTAAGGTTCAGACTCTGGCTGGGTGCAGTGGCTCATGCCTGTAAGGTTCAGACTCTGTCTGGGTGCAGTGACTCATGCCTATAAGGTTCAGACTCTGGCTGGTAAGGTTCAGACTCTGGCTGGGTGCAGTGACTCATGCCTGTAAGGTGCAGACTCTGGCTGGGTGCAGTGCTCATGCCTGTAAGGTTCAGACTCTGGCTGGGTGCAGTGCTCATGCCTGTAAGGTTCAGACTCTGGCTGGGTGCAGTGACTCATGCCTGTAAGGTTCAGACTCTGGCTGGGTGCAGTGGCTCATGCCTGTAAGGTTCAGACTCTGGCTGGGTGCAGTGACTCATGCCTATAAGGTTCAGACTCTGGCTGGTAAGGTTCAGACTCTGGCTGGGTGCAGTGACTCATGCCTGTAAGGTTCAGACTCTGGCTGGGTGCAGTGCTCATGCCTGTAAGGTTCAGACTCTGGCTGGGTGCAGTGCTCATGCCTGTAAGGTTCAGATTCTGGCTGGGTGCAGTGCTCATGCCTGTAAGGTTCAGACTCTGGCTGGGTGCAGTGGCTCATGCCTGTAAGGTTCAGACTCTGGCTGGGTGCAGTGACTCATGCCTGTAAGGTTCAGACTCTGGCTGGTAAGGTTCAGACTCTGGCTGGGTGCAGTGACTCATGCCTGTAAGGTTCAGACTCTGGCTGGGTGCAGTGCTCATGCCTATAAGGTTCAGACTCTGGCTGGGTGCAGTGACTCATGCCTGTAAGGTTCAGACTCTGGCTGGGTGCAGTGACTCATGCCTGTAAGGTTCAGGCTCTGGCTGGTAAGGTTCAGACTCTGGCTGGGTGCAGTGACTCATGCCTATAAGGTTCAGACTCTGACTGGTAAGGTTCAGACTCTGGCTGGGTGCAGTGACTCATGCCTGTAAGGTTCAGACTCTGGCTGGGTGCAGTGCTCATGCCTGTAAGGTTCAGACTCTGGCTGGGTGCAGTGCTCATGCCTGTAAGGTTCAGACTCTGGCTGGGTTCAGTGACTCATGCCTGTAAGGTTCAGACTCTGGCTGGGTGCAGTGCTCATGCCTGTAAGGTTCAGACCCTGGCTGGGTACAATGACTCATGCCTTTAAGATTCAGACTCTGGCTGGGTGCAGTGCTCATGCCTGTAAGGTTCAGACTTTGGCTGGGTGCAGTGCTCATGCCTGTAAGTTTCAGACTCTGGCTGGGTGCAGTGGCTCATGCCTGTAAGGTTCAGACTCTGGCTGGGTGCAGTGACTCATGCCTGTAAGGTTCAGACTCTGGCTGGGTGCAGTGCTCATGCCTGTAAGGTTCAGACTCTGGCTGGGTGCAGTGCTCATGCCTGTAAGGTTCAGACTCTGGCTGGGTGCAGTGACTCATGCCTGTAAGGTTCAGACTCTGGCTGGGTGCAGTGGCTCATGCCTGTAAGGTTCAGACTCTGGCTGGGTGCAGTGACTCATGCCTATAAGGTTCAGACTCTGGCTGGCAAGGTTCAGACTCTGGCTGGGTGCAGTGACTCATGCCTGTAAGGTTCAGACTCTGGCTGGGTGCAGTGCTCATGCCTGTAAGGTTCAGACTCTGGCTGGGTGCAGTGCTCATGCCTGTAAGGTTCAGACTCTGGCTGGGTGCAGTGCTCATGCCTGTAAGGTTCAGACTCTGGCTGGGTGCAGTGCTCATGCCTGTAAGGTTCAGACTCTGGCTGGGTGCAGTGGCTCATGCCTGTAAGGTTCAGACTCTGGCTGGGTGCAGTGACTCAAGCCTATAAGGTTCAGACTCTGACTGGTAAGGTTCAGACTCTGGCTGGGTGCAGTGACTCATGCCTGTAAGGTTCAGACTCTGGCTGGGTGCAGTGCTCATGCCTGTAAGGTTCAGACTCTGGCTGGGTGCAGTGCTCATGCCTGTAAGGTTCAGACTCTGGCTGGGTGCAGTGCTCATGCCTGTAAGGTTCAGACTCTGGCTGGGTGCAGTGCTCATGCCTGTAAGGTTCAGACTCTGGCTGGGTGCAGTGCTCATGCCTGTAAGGTTCAGACTCTGGCTGGGTGCAGTGCTCATGCCTGTAAGGTTCAGACTCTGGCTGGGTGCAGTGCTCATGCCTGTAAGGTTCAGACTCTGGCTGGGTGCAGTGCTCATGCCTGTAAGGTTCAGACTCTGGCTGGGTGCAGTGCTCATGCCTGTAAGGTTCAGACTCTGGCTGGGTGCAGTGCTCATGCCTGTAAGGTTCAGACTCTGGCTGGGTGCAGTGCTCATGCCTGTAAGGTTCAGACTCTGGCTGGGTGCAGTGCTCATGCCTGTAAGGTTCAGACCCTGGCTGGGTACAATGACTCATTCCTTTAAGATTCAGACTCTGGCTGGGTGCAGTGCTCATGCCTGTAAGGTTCAGACTCTGGCTGGGTGCAGTGCTCATGCCTGTAAGGTTCAGACTCTGGCTGGGTGCAGTGGCTCATGCCTGTAAGGTTCAGACTCTGGCTGGGTGCAGTGACTCATGCCTATAAGGTTCAGACTCTGACTGGTAAGGTTCAGACTCTGGCTGGGTGCAGTGCTCATGCCTGTAAGGTTCAGACTCTGGCTGGGTGCAGTGCTCATGCCTGTAAGGTTCAGACTCTGGCTGGGTGCAGTGACTCATGCCTGTAAGGTTCAGACTCTGGCTGGGTGCAGTGGCTCATGCCTGTAAGGTTCAGACTCTGGCTGGGTGCAGTGACTCATGCCTGTAAGGTTCAGACTCTGGCTGGGTGCAGTGCTCATGCCTGTAAGGTTCAGACTCTGGCTGGGTGCAGTGCTCATGCCTGTAAGGTTCAGACTCTGGCTGGGTGCAGTGCTCATGCCTGTAAGGTTCAGACTCTGGCTGGGTGCAGTGCTCATGCCTGTAAGGTTCAGACCCTGGCTGGGTACAATGACTCATTCCTTTAAGATTCAGACTCTGGCTGGGTGCAGTGCTCATGCCTGTAAGGTTCAGACTCTGGCTGGGTGCAGTGCTCATGCCTGTAAGGTTCAGACTCTGGCTGGGTGCAGTGGCTCATGCCTGTAAGGTTCAGACTCTGGCTGGGTGCAGTGACTCATGCCTATAAGGTTCAGACTCTGACTGTTAAGGTTCAGACTCTGGCTGGGTGCAGTGACTCATGCCTGTAAGGTTCAGACTCTGGCTGGGTGCAGTGCTCATGCCTGTAAGGTTCAGACTCTGGCTGGGTGCAGTGGCTCATGCCTGTAAGGTTCAGACTCTGGCTGGGTGCAGTGACTCATGCCTATAAGGTTCAGACTCTGACTGGTAAGGTTCGGACTCTGGCTGGGTGCAGTGACTCATGCCTTTAAGGTTCAGACTCTGGCTGGGTGCAGTGCTCATGCCTGTAAGGTTCGGACTCTGGCTGGGTACAATGACTCATGCCTTTAAGATTCAGACTCTGGCTGGGTGCAGTGCTCATGCCTGTAAGGTTCGGACTCTGGCTGGGTACAATGACTCATGCCTTTAAGATTCAGACTCTGGCTGGGTGCAGTGCTCATGCCTGTAAGGTTCACACTCTGGCTGGGTACAATGACTCATGCCTTTAAGATTCAGACTCTGGCTGGGTGCAGTGCTCATGCCTGTAAGGTTCAGACTCTGGCTGGGTACAATGTCTCCTGCCTTTAAGATTCAGACTCTGGCTGGGTGCAGTGCTCATGCCTGTAAGGTTCAGACTCTGGCTGGGTGCAGTGCTCATGCCTGTAAGGTTCATACTCTGGCTGGGTACAGTGACTCTTGCCTTTAAGATTCAGACTCTGGCTGGGTGCAGTGGCTCATGCCTGTAAGGTTCAGACTCTGGCTGGGTGCAGTGCTAATGCCTGTAAGGTTCAGACTCTGGCTGGGTGCAGTGACTCATGCCTATAAGGTTCAGACTCTGGCTGGTAAGGTTCAGACTCTGGCTGGGTGCAGTGACTCATGCCTGTAAGGTTCAGACTCTGGCTGGGTGCAGTGCTCATGCCTGTAAGGTTCAGACTCTGGCTGGGTGCAGTGCTCATGCCTGTAAGGTTCAGACTCTGGCTGGGTGCAGTGACTCATGCCTATAAGGTTCAGACTCTGGCTGGTAAGGTTCAGACTCTGGCTGGGTGCAGTGACTCATGCCTATAAGGTTCAGACTCTGGCTGGTAAGGTTCAGACTCTGGCTGGGTGCAGTGACTCATGCCTGTAAGGTTCAGACTCTGGCTGGGTGCAGTGCTCATGCCTGTAAGGTTCAGACCCTGGCTGGGTACAATGACTCATGCCTTTAAGATTCAGACTCTGGCTGGGTGCAGTGCTCATGCCTGTAAGGTTCAGACTCTGGCTGGGTGCAGCGCTCATGCCTGTAAGTTTCAGACTCTGGCTGGGTGCAGTGGCTCATGCCTGTAAGGTTCAGACTCTGGCTGGGTGCAGTGACTCATGCCTATAAGGTTCAGACTCTGGCTGGTAAGGTTCAGACTCTGGCTGGGTGCAGTGACTCATGCCTGTAAGGTTCAGACTCTGGCTGGGTGCAGTGCTCATGCCTGTAAGGTTCAGACTCTGGCTGGGTGCAGTGCTCATGCCTGTAAGGTTCAGACTCTGGCTGGGTGCAGTGACTCATGCCTGTAAGGTTCAGACTCTGGCTGGGTGCAGTGGCTCATGCCTGTAAGGTTCAGACTCTGGCTGGGTGCAGTGACTCATGCCTATAAGGTTCAGACTCTGGCTGGCAAGGTTCAGACTCTGGCTGGGTGCAGTGACTCATGCCTGTAAGGTTCAGACTCTGGCTGGGTGCAGTGCTCATGCCTGTAAGGTTCAGACTCTGGCTGGGTGCAGTGCTCATGCCTGTAAGGTTCAGACTCTGGCTGGGTGCAGTGCTCATGCCTGTAAGGTTCAGACCCTGGCTGGGTACAATGACTCATTCCTTTAAGATTCAGACTCTGGCTGGGTGCAGTGCTCATGCCTGTAAGGTTCAGACTCTGGCTGGGTGCAGTGCTCATGCCTGTAAGGTTCAGACTCTGGCTGGGTGCAGTGGCTCATGCCTGTAAGGTTCAGACTCTGGCTGGGTGCAGTGACTCATGCCTATAAGGTTCAGACTCTGACTGGTAAGGTTCGGACTCTGGCTGGGTGCAGTGACTCATGCCTGTAAGGTTCAGACTCTGGCTGGGTGCAGTGCTCATGCCTGTAAGGTTCAGACCCTGGCTGGGTACAATGACTCATGCCTTTAAGATTCAGACTCTGGCTGGGTGCAGTGCTCATGCCTGTAAGGTTCAGACTCTGGCTGGGTGCAGTGGCTCATGCCTGTAAGGTTCAGACTCTGGCTGGGTGCAGTGACTCATGCCTGTAAGGTTCAGACTCTGGCTGGGTACAATGACTCATGCCTTTAAGATTCAGACTCTGGCTGGGTGTAGTGCTCATGCCTGTAAGGTTCAGACTCTGGCTGGGTGCAGTGCTCATGCCTGTAAGGTTCAGACTCTGGCTGGGTACAGTGACTCATGCCTTTAATATTCAGACTCTGGCTGGGTGCAGTGCTCATGCCTGTAAGGTTCAGACTCTGGCTGGGTGCAGTGGCTCATGCCTGTAAGGTTCAGACTCTGGCTGGGTGCAGTGCTCATGCCTGTAAGGTTCAGACTCTGGCTGGGTACAATGACTCATGCCTTTAAGATTCAGACTCTGGCTGGGTGCAGTGCTCATGCCTTTAAGATTCAGACTCTGGCTGGGTGCAGTGCTCATGCCTGTAAGGTTCAGACTCTGGCTGGGTGCAGTGCTCATGCCTGTAAGGTTCAGACTCTGGCTGGGTGCAGTGCTCATGCCTGTAAGATTCAGGCTCTGGCTGGGTACAATGACTCATGCCTTTAAGATTCAGACTCTGGCTGGGTGCAGTGCTCATGCCTGTAAGGTTCAGACTCTGGCTGGGTACAATGACTTATGCCTTTAAGATTCAGACTCTGGCTGGGTACAGTGCTCATGCATGTAAGGTTCAGACTCTGGCTGGGTGCAGTGCTCATGCCTGTAAGGTTCAGACTCTGGCTGGGTACAGTGACTCATGCCTTTAAGATTCAGACTCTGGCTGGGTGCAGTGCTCATGCCTGTAAGGTTCAGACTCTGGCTGGGTGCAGTGACTCATGCCTGTAAGGTTCAGACTCTGGCTGGGTGCAGTGCTCATGCCTGTAAGGTTCAGACTCTGGCTGGGTACAATGACTCATGCCTTTAAGATTCAGACTCTGGCTGGGTGCAGTGCTCATGCCTGTAAGGTTCATACTCTGGCTAGGTGCAGTGCTAATGCCTCTAAGGTTCAGACTCTGGCTGGGTGCAATGGCTCATGCCTGTAATCCCAGCACTTTGAGAGGCTGAGGCAGGAGGATCGCTCGAGCCCAGTAATTCGAGACCAGCCTGGGCAACAAAGTGAGACCCTGTCTCTACACAGAACCCAAAAATTAGCCAGGCATGATGGCTCGTGCCCGTAGTCCCAGCTACATGGGAAGCAGAGGTGGGAGGGTCACTTGAGCCTGGGAGGTTGAGGCTGCAGTGAGCCATGATTGTGCCACTGCACTCCAGCCTGGGCGACAGAGTGAAATCCTGTCTCAAAAGGAAAAAAAAGAAAAGAAAAATTCAGATTCATCAGGACTATACCAAATCGTGCTGGGAAGACAGAAGGTCCTGTCAAGCATGAGTGGAATTCCATGGTGCAACATCTATAGGGAACTCGGAGAGAGGGGCTACCTCAGGCCCAGCCTCTTTCCTCCCTGTGGAGCTCAGGTCTGTCACGTGGAGAAAGGGTCTAGTTTCTAGGTCGAGAAAGGATGTGGAATTGCCATCACTGTCAACAAGTGAAGTACTCAGAGAGCCTGGAGAGGGGCAGGGCAGACGGCAGAGCCTACCCAGCCGGGTCAAGTTCCCACAGTTCTCCAGCCGCCTTTTGGTGAAGAGCTAGATGCATCTGTTCCCTCCTTGTGAAATACGCAGCCACATCGTCAAATGTCACTGACCCCTGAAATAATACGTGGGTGTGGGAAAAAAGGCACTGCTAGACATCAATTTAAGACAAGGTAAAAATACTGTTAAGTTACGGAAAAAAATACATGGAATTCACTACCCTCAGTAATGTAACTGGGATCAAGCAGAGTGATAAAAATTACTGGAGGCAAATAAATACAGTTATAGAGTCTTGCTCTATTACTAGGCTGGAGTGCAGTGGTGCGATCTCGGCTCACTGCAACCCCCGCCTCCCGGGTTCCAGCAATTCCCCTGCCTCAGCCTCCCTAAGTAGCTGGGATTACAGGCACACACCAGCACGCCCGGCTAATTATTTGTATTTTAGTAGAGATGGGGTTTCACCATGTTGGCCAGGATGGTCTCGATCTCCTGACCTCGTGATTCACCTGCCTCGGCTTCCCAAAGTGCTGGGATTACAGGCATGAGCCACTGCACCCGGCCACAGTATGGTTTTATTTCTAATCTTCTGTACTCACCTTTTGCTTCTCCAAGCCCCAGCTAGAAGAAACAAATCTGGTGTTCCCTGACTCTGCACCACCCAAGTCAGGGTGGTTCAGTCCCCCAGCTTCGACAGAAGAACCACATCACTCAGGCCCACAATTCCCCAAACCACAGGAAGAGCAACCAGGTTTTAGGCCCTGGTGATGGGACAGGTGGCCATGAGGCCTCCTGTGTAAACCTGGAACTTGGGAAGAGGCCTCGGAGCAACCCGCTACACCCAGAAGCTCCCATCCCAGCTCACGGGTGAAGGGCCAGTGGAACAGGAATGTGTTCTTCCTAGAGAAAGCTTTGGGACTTCCCACCCTTTCAGTAAAGGCTTTTGTGCATTCTACTGGAATGTCAGTTATCAAACCATTACCGCCACCACATAGCCCTTGCCCGCCTGCAGTCGGCCTTCTGGTCTGTCTGACACAGTCGACCTCTGCAGCGTTCACCTTGCTTCCTGTCTTGTTTTGCTTCCAACTTTCCATTACAAAAAACTTCCAACGTAGAGAATATTAAAAACTATCTCTGACCGGGCGCAGTGGCTCACAACTGTAATCCCAGCACTTTCGGAGGCTAAGGAGGGTGGATCACGAGGTCAGGGGATCAAGACCAGCCTGGCCAAGATGGGGAAACCCCGTCTCCATGAAAGATACAAAACTTAGCTGGGCGTGGTGGCAAGTGCCTGTAATCCCAGCTACTTGGGAGGCTGAGGCAGGAGAATCGCTTAAACCTGGGAGGCAGAGGTTGTAGTGAGCCAAGATCGTACCAGTGCACTCCAGCCTGGGTGACACAGCGAGACTCCATCTCAAAAAAAAAAAAAAAAAACACGCCTTCCATATCCACCTAAATTCAGCAGCTGCCGCTCTGTTGTCCTGTTCTCCGAAATGCTCTCTACATGTTGTATTTCTGGCTGAACCATTTGGAAGTAATTTGCAGCTGGTAACACATCTCCCCAAATGTCGCAGCCCTCCTCTCAAGAATGAGACCATCACTGCACATAACCACACCTAAGAAAATTAACAGTAATTCTGTAATCTCATTTAATAGCCAGCCCATGTTCAAATTTTCCCAATGTCCCCAAAATGTCCAGTAAACTATGTTGCCCAGTCTGGTCTCAAACTCCTGGGCTCAGCTCAAGTGATCCTCCTGCCTTGGCCTCCCAAAGTGCTGGAACTACAGATGTGAGTCACTATGCCCAGTCTCCACCTACACAGGAGAAACGGCACCCTGTCTGCTTGTGGGCTGCCTCTTCCGGCTTTGGAAGTACAGACAGCATTATGGCCACAAGCCTCCAATACCCTATTATTTCTCAGGACTAGGCCCCTTTCTGAATAGGCCTGTGTCGAACCCCAAATTCCAGTGTCAAGAACTCCAGTAGACGGGGGAGACCCTTCTTCCTGAGACTGCAAGTTGGGCTAGAGGATGAGTGGTCCTTGTCCCTGCAGCTTTGTCCTGGGTGGCCCCTCCCCTGCTCTCATTCAGGCCATTCCAGGTTTTCATTGCTAGGACATCCCTTGCGTGCGTCTCCTCATGAACCCACAAAGGGAACTCTCTGGATGTGTACACGTGGGATTCCGGTTCCCACGGAAGATACGTATTTTTCTGCCAAAATAGTTACTCCACTTCCCATTTCCGCCAGCTCTGAAGACTCGTACCAGTTCCCCACATCTGCACATTTGTTACTGTCAGGTGTTTCCTGGCCATGTGGTCTTCAACTTTGTCCCTGTTTTTGCCAATTGTTTTCTATTGGATTTTTTTTTTTTTTAGACGGAATCTCACTCTGTAGCTGGAGTGCAGTGGTGTGATCTCAGCTCACTGCAGCCTGCACCTCCCAGGTTCCAGTTCAAGCAATTCTCCTGCCTCAGCCTCCCGAGTAGCTGGGATTACAGGCACCCACCACCACGTCCAGCTAATTTTTTTTGTATTTTTAGTAGAGACGGGGTTTCATCATGTTGGCCAGGCTGGTCTTGAACTCCTGACCTCGTGGTCTGCCTGCCTTGGCCTCCCAAAGTGCTGGGATTACAGGCATGGGCCACTGCACCCGGCCCAGAAAAATTTTTATTTGTCTTATTTCATTGATTTAGGTGAGGCCTGTATCTATTTGGCAAACATTTCCCCACTTGTTGCTTGTTTTCTGGTGTGGTGGCCATGACGGCCACCTGAACCCAGCCCACACAGGGTCACCTCTGGCTCCACTGTTGACTTTTCTCACTCTCGCTGTCTATGTCCCGTCTGCCACCCAAACTGGGGGTTCCTGTTCCTTCTCCTCCCTACCCCCACAGGAGCCATGCTAACACAGGTCCCTAACATTTCCCATCAGGGGCTTCAACACCCCCACAGAGCAGCCAGAGAACATAAAAAAAAACAACACAACCCCTGTGAGAACCCCTTAGCGGTATCCTGTGATCCTGCAATGAAGTGCAGGCTCACAGGGTCTCCCATAGTTTGGCCCCATCTCTAGTCTCACCTGTGCCTCTTCCTCCCCCGCTTAGCCTCAGGCTTTTCCTGACGTGCCCCACTGTCCTGTGCCGTGGGGCCTCTGCCATGCAGTTCCATGGCTTAAGCCACTCTCTACCTGGCTATGGCCTCAGAATGGCCTCCCTGACCCCACAGATCAGGCTGGCTTATGTCGTGTGCTCCTGGGGCACTCGGCTCCCCTTTTTCTGCCTTGTCTTGTTTAGTATTCATATGTCTCCAGCCCAGCAGACTGTGCACTCCACGAGGAGGAAGCCCCAGTTCCTGCACACAGCCTGGCGCACAGGTGGTACCCAATACATACTTGCTGAATGGACAAGGAGGCTCTTTTAAGCCCTAGAGGCATTTGCTAGGTAGAGAAGCTCCATGCAGAGTAGAAGGCACTCACTGGAAGGATGGACAGCTCACCTGATGTCCAGCCTTTGAGGGCACAGCTGAGATTCCCAGCTTCTAGGCTGTGGCAATGGGCAGACATCCAGAACAGCAGGGACTAGGGGACAGATGGACCAAGAGAGTCCAGTGGGGACTGTGAGGGACAGACAGACCAAGAGAGTCCAGCTGTAACCTGTGGCTCCTCCACTGACGAGGCCTCTTCACTTCCCCTGTCCTCCGGGCTTGGTTGGAACAAAGTTCTTTTGGTGGCATTAAGCTGCCTCTGGCACACATTCTAAAGTGGCTGTGGTCACTCCGGGCCAGCCTGAGGGCTAGAGGCCGCACCAGGGTTTGTGTGCGTCTCAGTGCGGGATGTGAAGTGGGCTCCCCACGGGACTTGTTTTCCCAGCAACAGTCGCGACCTGGCCGATCCAGGCAGGATGCAGTGCAGAAGCTGGCCACACCCAGCCAGGACCAAGATGGGGATAGGAACAGCCCTAGTTGCCCTCACTGCTCATTACACGCGAATTTTAATTAATACATTAGCATAAGACATGCCCGCCAGCACGTGACCATTTACAGATGCCATCGCAGCGCCACAGGTTCCCCTTATACGGCTTAAAAGAGAGGGTTCCTCTGTTCAGGGAACTGCCCACTCCTTTTCTAGAAAGCTTGTGAATAACCCACCCCTTCTTTTTTGTTTTTGAAACGGAGTCTCACTGTCGCCCAAGCTGGAGTGCAGTGGCACGATCTCAGTTCACTGCAACCTGCACCTCCCAGGTTCAAGTGATTCTCCTGCCTCAGCCTCCTGAGTAGCTGGGATTACAGGCACGTGTCACTATGCCCGGCTAATTTCTGTATTTTTAGTAGAGACGGGGTTTCACCATGTTGGCCAGGATGGTCTCAATCTCCTGACCTCATGATCCTCCTGCCTCGGCCTCCAAAGTGCTGGGATAACAGGTGTGAGCCACTGCACCCGGCCAACCCACCCCTTCTTTAGCATATTGCATTAGTCCTTTCTCACACTGCTATAAAGAAATATCCAAGACTGGGTAATTTATAAAGAAAGAGGTTTAATTGGCCCATGGTTCTGCAGGCTGTACAGGAAGCATGGCGGAACCTGCTTCTTGGCAGAAGGCGAAGGGGGAGCCAGCACTTTACATGGTGGAAGCATGAGGAAGAGAAAAGAGAGGGGGTAGAGGTGCCACACACCTTTAAATGACCAGCTCGCAAGAACTCACTCACTCTCAGGAGAACAGCATTAAAGGGGAAATCCACCATTGTCATCCAGTCCCCTCCCACCAGGCCGACCGCCAGCCATTGGGGATTAAATTTCAGCATGAGATTTGGGTGGGGACACAGATCCAAAACATATCACATATAACTCAGGAGTAGCTGTGAAGACTGCTAGCCAGCCGTCCGCCAGTGCTGCCCTGCCTGTGGGGTAGCCCTGCTCTGTCTACAGAGCAGGCATTTTCCTGTACTCTGTCGCTCTGATAAATGTGCTCTGCTTTCACTTTACTCTGTCAGCTCACTCATGAATTCCTTCCTGTGCAAAGCCAAGAACCCTCCCAGGCCGAACCCTGATGGTGGGGTTCGCCTGCATCTGATGTGTGGACAAAACTATTTATGTTGAGAGTCTGTAGTTCTTAAAGACCAAGGTTGAGGCCTAGTTGGGAGGAGGGCTTAGAGAAGCCTGAGTTGGAGAGGAGACTCTTTGCCATCCCACAGCTCACCCTTCTCCAGGCGTAAGGGACCACCCTGGCATGGCCACAGCCTTGGTGACCTCCTTCCCCACATCCAGCCAGGGGAGAGTCTCAGAGAGCCCCAGCCTGCTCTCCATGCTGCTGCCAGAATTGTTTTCCTACAACACTCTCAGGACCAGGGAAACACAGAAAGCTGTTTTAGGGGAGCATCTGGCTTCTGCTCCTCTGATTCATTCTCTGCAGATCAGCAAGAGTGAAGTACCTGCATGTGGAGAAGGAACCTGTAACAGGTAGTATCGGGGAATCTGCCCCGATAGTCACGTAGGTTCTTTTCTATTTTTCCTAAGCGTCAGCCGGCTTGAGAAATAAAGGGACAGAGTTAAAAAGAGAGAAATTTTAAAGCTGGGCGTCCGGGGGAGACATCACATGTTGGTAGGTTCCGTAATGCCCCACAAGCCGCAAAAACTAGCAAGTTTTTATTAGAGATTTTCAAAAGGGGAGGGAGTGTGCGAATAGGTGTGGGTGACAGACATCAAATACTTAACAGGGTAATAGAATATCACAAGGCAAGTGGAGGCAGGGCGAGATCACAGGACCACAGGACTGAGGCGAAATTAAAATTGCTAATGAAGTTTCGGGCACCATTGTCACTGATAACATCTTATCAGGAGACAGGGTTTTGAGATCAACTGGTCTGACCAAAATTTATTAGGCAAGAATTTCCTCTTCCTAATAAGCCTGGGAGCGCTAGGGAAGACTGGGGTCTATTTCACCCCTGCAGTCTCGACCATAAGAGACAGGCACACCTGGGGGTGCTGTTTATAAGCCTATACCTCCAGGCGCGTATTCTCTTTCTCAGGGATGTTCCATGCTGAGAAAAAGAATTCAGCGATATTTCTCCCATTTGCTTTTGAAAGAAGAGAAATATGGCTCTGTTCTGCCCGGCTCACTGGCAGTCAGAGTTATCTCTCTTGAGAGATAACTCTTGAGAGAGTAAGGTTATCTCTCTTGTTCCCTGAACAATTGCTGTTATCCTGTTCTTTTTTCAAGGTGCCCAGATTTTGTATTGCTCAAACACACATGCTGTACAATTTGTGCAGTTAATGCAATTATTACAGGGTCCTGAGGCGACATACATTCTCCTCAGCTGACAGGATTAAGAGATTAAAGTAAAGACAGGCATAGGAAATCACAAGGGTATTGACTGGGGAAGTGATAAGTGTCCATGAAATCTTTACAATTTATGTTTAGAGACTGTAGTAAAGACAGGCATAAGAAATTATAAAATTATTAATTTGGGGAACTAATAAATGTCCATAAAATCTTCACAATCCACGTTCTTCTGCCATGGCTTCAGCCGGTCCCTCCGTTTGGGGTCCCTGACTTCCCGCAACAAGGTAGCTCACGCCCCTCCAGCTTCTTTGTCCTTCTAATCTTCCTGGGATCAGACGGAATGCACTGGGGTCTGCTATTTGCCATGGCAGAGGCCTCTACATATGACTGGGAGGGCCACTTTCTCCTGACAGTTAGCAGGCGCTTGTGGCTGCAGATGCAAAATCATGGTCCCTAATCGGCTTTATTATTATTTTATTTATTTTATTTTTAGAAATGGGTTCTCACTATGTTGGCCAGCCTGCCTGAATTCTGGTGTTTTTGTATGTGGAAACTGGTGATGCAAGTACTGAATGTACCTCATGCAGCCGGAGGAAGATACAGACGGATTGCCATCCGTCCCCCAGGGTAACAATTCCCGATGAAGTCACTCTCTTCCCACCACTCCTCCTGAGAGGGTACAGTGGAAGGAAGGGTCTGAATTTTCCTCCCCAGAATTTCCCAAGACACAGGTATATTTGTCATGAATGTGAGGAGTGAGAACAAGGGCCTGCCCTGGCCCCCAGTCCAATTGCCCTCTCCGGCACTGCTTGCTGTGGGTGTTAGGCCTGGTTAAATTTTGTTGTTGTTGTTGTTGTTGTTGTTGTCGATGGAGTCTCACTCTGTCGCCCAGGCTGGAGTGCAGTGGTGTGATCTCGGCTCACTGCAACCTCCACCTCCCAGGTTCAAGCGATTCTCCTGCCTCAGCCTCCCAAGTAGCTGGGATTACAAGCGTGCACCACCACACCCAGCTAATTTTTTGTAGTTTTAGTAGAGATGGAGTTTCACCACGTTGGCCAGGCTAGTCTCAAACTCCTGACCTCAGTTGATCCGCTCACCTCGCCCTCGCAAAGTGCTGGGATTATAGGCGTGAGCCACCGTGCCCAGCCAATGGGTAAATATGCTGAGTATGTATTTTTAAAGGTTTGAATGCAGAAGAAAGGTCTGACATGGAATTTTTTTAAGTGGGGTAATTTACATGTAAGTAGCAGTTGAAGAAATGAGACAAGGTAAGCTCTCTTAGAGGAAAATGTAGAATAAAGTAAGGAGAATGCCCAGGGCAGACACTGAGTAGAGGAGAAAGTAGCAAAGGAGATTGAGAGTGGTTGGCAGAAAATGAAGGAAGGATGGTATTATTGATGATAAGGAAATCGAGTGTTCCAAGAAGGACGGACAGTTCACGGCGTCAAATATTGCTGAGAGGTCAAGTAAAGGAAAACTAAAAAATGCCCACTGGTGGCCAGGAACTGTGGCTCACACCTGTAATCCCAGCACTTTTGGAGGCCGAAGCAGGTGGATTACTTGAGGTCAGGAGTTTGAGACCAGCCTGGGCAACAGAGCAAGACCCTGTCTCTACCAAAAAAATACAAAAAATTAGCCAGACGTGGTGGCACACATCTGTGATCCCAGCTACTCATGAGGCTGAGGTGGGAGGACTGCATGAGCCCGGAGAGGTGAAGGTTGCAGTGAGCCGAGATTGTGCCACTGCACTCCAGCCTGGGTGACAGAGAGAGACCTTGTCTCAAAGGAAAAAAAAAAAAAAAAAAAAGCCCACTGGTTTTAGAAACAGGGAGGTCAGTGGAGTAGGGAACAGCTCTGCTGTGGGTCCTGAGGACCTTGGACATCTTCACATAGCTGTGTGGCAAGGTCCATCACTGTGTGAACTGAGTTTGGCAGAATGCTTGGAGGCTCCTCCTGAAACTAAGGGAGACAAGCAACCTTGTAAGAAACGACAGTGACACCAGCGCCCCTGGGCCCCTGGTTGGCTGCGTCTGGAATGCTCCCTTTGCCTCTCCTTGGGGTACAGCTGCAGACACACCACTGCCTGGCTGCAGTGTGGAGCTGGCGCCTCAGCAGCACCGTGGCCACCATCTGTGCTTTCTGTCATCTGGCCCCTGTGGTTTGCTGTCATCTTGTGTGTCTAGGGACACAGGCTGCTGATCATGCTGTAGCTGTTTGAGTAAGAAATAAACAATCTAGGCTGGGCACAGTGGCACACGCCTGTAATCCCAGCACTTTGGGAGGCTGACGCGGGTAGATCACTTGAGGTCAGGAGTTTGCCACCAGCCTGACTAATATGGTGAAACCCTGTCTCTACGAAATACAAAAAAATTAGCTGGACATGGTCATGCATGCCTGTAATCTGAGCTACTTGGGAGGCTGAGAGAGGAGAATCACTTGTACCTGGGAGGTGGAAGTTGCAGTGAGCCAAGATCTCACCATTGCACTCCAGCGTGGGCAACAAGAGTGAAACTCCGCCTCAAAAAAAAAGAAAGAAAGAAACAATCTATATTCTTTGTACTCACTGCTGACCAAATCCACATAAATATGGCAAACCAGCTTAGCATCTGTGGCAGTGACGCCGGTAACCCTGTCAGCTGCTGGATTGCTGCCTAGGGACTGCTTGGATGCTTGCCAGTTGGTAGCCCTGTAAATAGGAAATATCCATTAGGAGAGCTTGCAGCCACCAGTCACAGAGTGATTACACGCCCCTTGTAGGAGATGTGAAAAAGAAAAAGAGGAAATCAAATATTCTGCAATCTTTCAACTAGTATGATGTATTTATTTTCAGCTTTTTATATACGTTTTTCAAGCACTTCCCAAGTATTTATAGAGTACTTACTATGTTCCAGGCTGGTGGCTGAGCAGTGAACAAACCAACCTAGGTCCCTATATCTGGAAACCTTCTTAAGTTTGTGAACTTAAACACCCGTATATACAATTGAGATCATATCATAAATATAATTTTGTATTCTATTTTTCACGTTCTGTTTCATAAGCATTACCCTCTGCAGACAAATTTTTTTCAAATACCACACATAATGGCTGCATAATGTTCAATTGAGTGTACAGAAGACAATAGATTTATCTATTTCTGTGCTGCAAAAAGTATAATTATCTTCCATTTCCCCTTCTATGAATAACTAGGTATTTTCCAAATTCTCCCCATTATTTAAAAAAAACACACACACACACACAACAAACTCTGGGATGGGCACCGTTCTCTTTGTAACTTTTGTTATTTCCATAGGATAGATTCCTAGATTAATTGAAGTGTTTAAGGCTCTTTATGTGCAGTTTAATTCATTTTCAACATTGTACTAAACACGCTCCCGCAAGCATAGCAGTGTGTAATTCTCCACAATCTCCCCAGCACTGATATTAATAATGTAAGGCATCTTCTTAATCATGTGTAACTTTGCACGGTGCTTTAGACTTCTAGACATTCTTCTTCCTCGTTGATTGCCTCAAATTCAGACATAAAATTTGTGCCTTGATTCTAACACAGTGTACAGGGCCTACACTATATTCTGGGTGACAAGATGGTTTGGCTTTCCTTTCCTTCTCCCCCTGCTCCTAAACTGGTCTCCTCACCTTTATCAAGTGCTATTTTTTAAACCATGCTTTATTGTGTAGGGGCCAAGGGGAAAGTTCCTCTTTGCCCTCTGAAGGTTCATTGAAAGCCAACTCATAAAAGGTAGATTTTTGGAGAAAAGGCAAATAAATGGATTTATTTATTTATTTATTATTTATTTTTGAGATGGAGTCTCGCTCTGTCGCCTAGGCTGGAGTGCAGTGGCGCGATCTCGGCTCACTGCAACCTCCGCCTCCCGGGTTCAAGCGATTCTCCCGCCTCAGCCTCCGGAGTAGCTGGGATTACAGGCGCCTGCCACCACGCCCGGCCTTTACCTCCAGTTTTCACACAGAAAGGCGGAGGGAACATCAGAGTCATGTTTTTAGGTTTTGTGGCTGGCTTTGGGGGTCTGGTCTCTGGGACCCGCCTTGGGGAAAAGGGATTCACTCTGTGAGGAGCCTCGCGGGAGAACAGAACTGAGACTGGAGGGCTGGGAAGGTCAGAGGGA
The DNA here is from genome assembly GCF_028885655.2 of Pongo abelii. Lineage (NCBI taxonomy): Eukaryota > Metazoa > Chordata > Mammalia > Primates > Hominidae > Pongo > Pongo abelii. The sequence continues at coordinate 161,268,376 of NC_071992.2, read as the reverse complement.
AACTGCCTCCCAGGCCTTCATTTTGGGGCGTTGTGTTCTGAGCCCCAATAATTGTAACATCTTCATAAGCGACTTTCTGGTGGTTATGGTGAATCGGGACACACGATGTATGGTGACCGACGGGGGAGCCGGAAGCCCAGCGGGGTTAGGGTTCAGGTGAGGATTTAGGGTCGGGGCGAGCGGGGCACGGCCCGGACGCGCAGCGCCACCGCTCCCAAACCCTCCGCTCAGCTGCCGCGGGTTCTCGCCCCCCGACCATAGACGGCGCGGGCCTCCAGTCATCCCAGAGCGGCCCCGGAAGAATCCGGGCGGAACCGCGGCTGGTTTCCGGTTCCCGGCGTTCTCCGAGGCGCACTGAGGCCCCTCAGGGGGCGGGGAATCCTGCGTGTGCGCAGCTCGGCCCGGCCCTCACTCTTCATCCAGGGCCCGCCTTCTCCCCGGCTCAGGATCCGGTTGTGTGGGCGGGTCCGCTGCGGGCTCGGTGCGACTGCGCAGCTCGTCGGCGTTTCCTCGGTGGCTGTCCCGGGCAGAGCGAACAGGTGGGGCAGTGTCGGACCAGGAAGGAGCGCCAAGCGGGCAGGCAGGCGGGGAGGGCGCGGGGAGGCGGCGGCCAGTCCAGGAGGGGCCTGTTCTGGGTGCCGCGGCGGGAGCCACCGACGGGCTGCAGAGGCCGGGAGGAGGCGACCGCGGCGCGGCCCTAGGAGGCTGGACTGAGGACCACAGCTGGCTTCCGGCCTCTCCCCGGAGCCCGGGGCCTTCGGCAGCATCCCCGCGGCCTCCCCCTCACGTCCTCAGCCCTGGTGAGGCTTCACCCTCACGTGGCTCTTTGCCCCAGGTTGGCCCAGGCAGGTAGAACGGCCCTGCACCCCGTTTCCAGGGCCTTCAGCAGGCTGGACCGCGGGAACTGCCAGCTTTCACCCCTTAGCCGGGCGTCCCTGGATCCCCCGCGGGCTCTGGCTCCGGCCGTTCTGGGATTTCAGGAGTCACTGAGCAGTAGGGCACGTCGGCCCATGCTGCATGGTGACCTGCCTCCTGCAACCCAGGAAGCTACACCAGCAATCAGCTTCTGCCTCCTGGCCGTCCTTCCACACCCCAGGTTGAATGGGGCTGAGCCTGAGTTCTCCCCACTGAAGGTAAGTTGGAGGAGACTTCAGGCCAGGGCAGTCTCCTGTTTTCTCTTGGAAACCACAGCAGCCCATGCGCACAGAATGGCAGCCACACTCCAGTTTCCAGGGTACCAGGTGAGTTAACCCTCATTCCTGCCCACCTCTTCATCTTCATCCCCATCTCAGTCAGAAGCTGCTCTCCTCTGGAGCAGTGAGCCTGGCAACTGGTAAGGCCAGCCAGGGGCTCATAGCAACCATGAGGAAAGGGTTCTGAGAGGTAGACTCGCCCTCCCGCAGGGAGAGGGGCTCTGAGCTCAGCTGGGTCCCCGTGTGGCTGAAGTTGGCTGGTCCTCAGCGCTCTCAGCTGCCCCGTCAGGGACCTGCTGATACACAGTTCATACTGACCGCAGCAGGGCCTTGGGTAGTGGGGCCCCACCAGGTCAGGGCCCTTTTAGTGCAGGCTGCTGCCCAGTGGGCATGGCCCGGGCAGCGGCGATGTTTTGTTGCAGGAGATGCCGCTGACCTTCCAGGATGTGGCCGTGTACTTCTCTCAGGCGGAGGGACAGCAGCTGGGCCCCCAGCAGCGGGCGCTCTACAGAGATGTGATGCTGGAGAACTATGGGAACGTGGCCTCTCTGGGTGAGGCTCTCTGCACTTGGCCTGGTTCACAGTGGGGGCCTCTGAGGAGCTTGGGAGGCTGCTTTGGCTCTTTGGATCCCAAAGAAGAGGGTCCTGCCCCTTGTCCCCAGGTATCAGTCTGATCTCTACAGAAGGAACATTTCCCATGGGAAAAGCCTGCCTTGCTCCCCAGTTTTAGGGACTTCACTCCCTGTTGCCAGTGGCCCCACTGGTGTCCCTCCAGTGGCAGGAGAGCTAGTGAGTGGATTCTCCTTTGGTACTTAGTCTCAGCCCAACCTGACCAGCACACATGCAGGCGTACACACGTGCACACAGGGCCCATCTCTCCACACCTGGCCTGGAAGGCCCAGTGGACCATGCCAGCTCACCAGTGTCCTCATCCTCAACAGGATTCCCTATCCCTAAGCCGGAGTTGATCTCCCAGCTGGAGCAGGGGAAGGAACTTTGGGTCCTGAATCTTCTGGGAGCTGAGGAACCAGATATCTTGAAAAGCTGCCAGAAAGGTGAGAATGGATGGGATGCTAATCCTGGGAACAGCCTCCCAATCCTGCCTTAAGAGGCTCCAAGCGAGGGACAGCTGGGACATGGTGTTCATGTTAATGGCCTCCTCCAGGGGCAGTCTCACAGATACAGCCCCCTCTACAAATGTGAGCATGTGCACATGCTTTAGAAGTTTTATCTTGCTGGTCTGTTTCTTTGTTTTAAAAATATATATATATATTATTTCTGATCATATTTTTGTTTTGGTGATTTACCTCGATAACAACTTCATTCCCTTTATATAGTACACTTATTTCCTTTTGACAATAGATATTGGCTCCCTACCATGTCCTTTTTATTCTTCACCCCATTCTCTCCTTCATTTGCCAATTTTAGTCAGTAGTAGTCTTTTTTTTTTTTTTTTGAGACAGAGTCTCACTCTGTCACACAGGCTGGAGTCCAGTGGCACGATCTTGGCTCACTGCAACTTCCGCCTCCCTGGTTCAAGCGATTCTCCTGCCTCAGCTTCCCGAGTAGCTGGGACTACAGGCGCACACCACTACGCCCAGCTAATTTTTGTATTTTTAGTAGAGACGGGGTTTCACCATGTTGGCCAGGATGGTCTTGATCTCTTGACCTCGTCATCCGCCCACCTCAGCCTCCCAAAGTGCTGGGATTACAGGTGTGAGCCACCGCGCCCGGCCAGTCAGTAGTCTTTTTTTTTGTTTTTGTTTTTGTTTTTGAGAGAGTCTTACTCTTATTATCCAAGCTGGAGTGCTGTAGTACGATCTCGGCTCACTGCAGCCTCCACCTACCAGGCTCAGGCAATCCTCCCACCTCAGCTTTCCAAGTAGCTAGGACTACAGGCACATGTCACCATACCTGGCAAGTTTTTTTTTAATTTTTGTTGAGACAGGATTTCACCACGTTGCCCAAACTGGTCTTAAATTCTTGAGATCAAGTGATCCATGTCAACTTCCCCAAGTGCTGAGATTACAGGCGTGAGCCACTGCACCTGACCAGTGGCTTTTTTAAATGTTTACCTTTTTTCTATTGAATATACATCTACTACTTGATATGTCAGCTCTAAGTATTATATTTGACTCCCAGCTACTGAGACAGTCAACAAGCTTGTTCTGCTTTTCTCCCTTTTCCTCCTCATTCCTTTCCCAATTTTTGTTGGTTATATTGTTTCTACACTGTCAGAACATATAACACTTTACCACTCATATCCACAGCTTTGTTACTGTCTTATATCTGCAGTTAAGTATGTTATTAATAATTGTTTACCTCTGGTCCTTTTACCAAAAATTTCCCCATCTCTTGGTTGGCTGGAGCTTGTCTTCTAGTTTATTCAGAAAGGCTCGTGAAAAATATACCCGGTATTTGTGCACATTCAAAATTGGTTGAATAAAGCCTTTGGTTTCTACATGTAAGAGCTAAGATTATTGTAAAATTACATTGTTTTCTCAAAGTGCAGCTTCAGGTGCGTGTCACAAAATTTTAATATGTTGTATTTTCATTAACATTTAGTTCAAAATGTTATCTAGTTTTTCTTGTGACTTCTTCTTTGACCCAATGATTATTTGGACATGCATTAATTTCCAGATAGTTGGTGTTTTCCTAGTTATCTTATTGTTATTGTCATTTAATTCCATTGTGGTCAGAGAACATACTGTGTATTATTTCATTCCTTTCATATTTGTTGCTTCTTGTTTTATGACCCCAAATGTGGTCTCTCCTGGTACAAATACCACGTGCACTGAAAAAGAATGTGTATTCTGCCATTTGGGGGTTAGATACATATCAGTTAAGTCAAGGTGGTTGATGGTATTGTTCAGGTCTTATGTATCCTTGCTGATTTTTTCTTTTTTTTTTTTTTTGTCTAGTTATTCTTTCAGTTGCTGAGAGAGGGGTGTTAAAATACAGAAGTATGATTGTGGAATTGTCTTTTCTTCCCTTTAATTTTTGTAGTGTTGGCTTCATGTATCTTGAAGCTGTATTATAAGACTTATTTCACTTATGACTATCATTATGAGAGATAAGAGAATTCCTGTTTGTCTCTGGTAATACATTTTGTTTTGAAATATATTTTATCTAATATTAATGTAGCAACTCCATCCTTCTTATACTTACTGTTAGCGTAGTGTATCTTTTTTGATCCATTTAATTTCAACCTGTGTCTTTACACTTAAAGTGAATCTCTTGCAGATATCATACAATTGGGTCTTGTTTCTTCATCCTAACAATCTTTGTGTGTTAATTGTAGTGTTTAGTCTGTTAATGTTTAATGTAATTGTTTATATGGTTCAGGAATGCACTTGTGCATAATATTTTATTTTTTATTTATACTTACCTCTTCTGTTTTTTAAATTTCTCTTTCCGGCCTTTATTTGGGTTATTTGAATACTTTTTAGAACTCCATTTAAATTTTATTATTTGCTTTTTACAAAATCTTTTTGCATTCTTTTTTACAGTGATTTTCCTAAGGTTTACAGTATACATGAGTTTCCACAGTTTACTTACAGTTGATTTATGTACTACTTCACATAAATCCAGAAATCTTGTAACCATCCCTCCCATCCTTTTTGTTATAGTTGTTGTGTGTAATACATCTACATACATTTTAAACTCAGAAAGACAATGTTATAATTTCGGTTTTAAACAGTTATATAGTTTATAAAAAATTAAAAGGAAAAAGGCCAAAAAAATAGTATTTTAGCTGTTCTGACATGTAAGGAGCTTAGAAGTCATCACTGTGTCCTAACAAGTAAAAAGCTGAACAAACTGAAAAATCAACAAATCTTAGCACCATCAGAGAGGTGTGAGGTCAGAGGACAAATCACTGCTCTCAAAATTGGAGAGGTATGGCTAGGTGCAGTGGCTCACACCTGTAATCCCAGCACTTTGGGAGGCCGAGGCAGGTGGATCAGTTGAGGCCAGGAGTTCAAGACCAGCCTGGCCAACATGGTGAAACCCTGTCTCTATTAAGAACATAAAATTAGCTGGGCGTGGTGGTGGGTTCCTGTAATCCTAGCTACTCAGGAGGCTGAGGCAGGAGAATCGCTGGAACTCAGGAGGTGAAGGCTGCAGTGAGCCGAGATTGCACCACTGCACTCCAGCCTGAGTGACAGAGCGAGACTCTGTCTAAAAAAAAAAAAAGAAAAAAAAATTTGGAGAGATAAACAGGCAGATACAAAGAATCACAACCACATCTTGTGAGCAATAATCTCCCAGGGAACCAGTGGCCAGATGGGTAAGCCTAAAATGTAATTGGCAAATTGCTAGAGGCTCAGTGTAGACAACTCTGAAAAAAAAAAACTCTGGGGGGACCCGGTCATGGGAGGACCCCATGCTTTTGTGAGCTTTACCTCCAGGAGCTCTATTAGGTACTGACTGTGAATATCAGAGAAAAATCTCCTTGCGCTTCTGGCAGGAGAAAGTGAAAAGGGACCACTTTGGAATATACCATTCTGTTCTTAACAAGACCTGCCCTCAGGAGAAACAATTTTACCAGGGCCTAACCTGCTGGTGTTTTTATCAGAACTTAACCTACCTGGGGGAAGGGAAATACCTAACTCTAGCTACTTCTGAATATTCTGTCCCACCTAATGGCGGGTGGGGGAAACTGAAAAGCACTTGGGAAGTTCATAGTCCAGGGACACAAGCTCAGCAAGACTGAGCCCTACTCATAGTATCATAGAACACTTTCCCACCCCAACACCTGAAAACATGATGAAAGCCCTATTCACTGCAATTCTTTTACCCAGTGTATCATGTCTACCTATCAACAGAAAATTACAAAGCATACTAAAAGGCAGGAAATGTAGTTTGAAGAGACTGAACAAGCATTAGAACCAGAGTCAGTCGTGGCAGGAGTGTTGGAGTAATCAGACCAGGTATTTTTTTAAAACTATGATTAACATGCTAAGGGCTTTAATGGAAAAAGTAGACAGTATGCAAAAGCAGATTGATAATGTAAGCAGAGAGATTAAAATTTTAAGAAGCTGGATGTGGTGGCACATACCTGTATTTGCAACTCCTCATAGTGTAGCAGGATTGCTTGAGCCCAGGAGTTCAAGGCCAGCCTAGGCAGCATAGCGAGATCGTCTTTCTTAAAAAAAAAAAGAAAGAAAAGAAAAAGAAATTTTAAGAATTTTTTAAATGCTAGAGACCAAAAACACCATAAGAGAAAGGAAGAGTGCCTTTGATAGGCTCATTAGTAGCTGGTACAGGGCTTCAAAGAGATTGTTATTTGAAAGTGGACTTGTATTAGCTGTAAATGCAGATTGCAAACCAATTTAAAAAGTTAAAAAAGAAGTATAGTTGATATGCTAAAAAAGGATACAAAATGCAATTACATATAATAGAATGCTCAGGTAAACCCACAAAAAGTAGAAAGAGTATGGAAAACAGAAATAGGAATGAAGAACAAGGGCAAAAAGTAGAAAATGGTAACAAATGTGGTAGATGTTAATTCAGCAACATCAGTAATCACCTTTTTAATTTTTTTTTTTATTTTTTTGAGACAGAGTCTCACTCTGTCCCCCAGGGTGGAGTGCAGTGGCATAGTCCCAGTCTATTGAAAGCTTTGACCTCCCAGGCTCAAGTGATCCTCCCACTGCAGCCTCCCGAGTAGCTTGGGACTACAGGCATGTACTACCACACCTGGCTAATTTTTGTGTTTTGTAGAGACAGGGTTTCACCATATTGCCCAGGCTGGTCTCGACCTCCTGGTCTGAAGACATCCACCCACCTTGGCCTCCCAAAGTGCTGGGATTATAAACATGAGCCACCGTACCCAGCCAATAATCCCCTTTTTAAAAAGTTATTTATTTTTTTTTTTAGAGATGGGGTCTCACTCTGTTGCTCAGACTAGAGTGCAGTAGCTTGATCATGACTCATGGCAGCCTTGACCCCCTGGGCTCAAGCGATCCTCCCACGTCAGCATCCCGGGCAGCTGGGACTACAGGTGCATGTCACCACATCCAGCTCTTTTTTTATTTTTATAGAGATCAGGTCTCACTATTTTGCCCAGGTTGGTCTCAAACTCTTGAGCCTCAAGCAGTCCTCCTGCTTTGGCCTCCTAAAGCACTGGTATTACAGGCCACAGTGCCTGGCCCCAACTGTGTTTTCTATGAGGAACCTACTTCGGCCAGGAGTGATGGCTCCTGTAATTCCAGCACTTTGGGAGGCCGAGGTGGGAGGATCCCTTGAGCCTGGGAGTTTGAGACCAGCCTAAACAACATAGTGAAAACTCATCTCATCAAAAAGTTAAAAAGATTAACTTGGTGTGGTTGTGTACCTGTAAGTCTCAGCTACTCAAGAGGCTGATGTGGTAGGATCGCTTGAGCCCGGGAGGTTGAGGTGTAGTGAGCTGTGATTGCACCACTGCTCTCCAGCCTGGGCAACAGAGCAAGACCCCATTGCAAAGAAAAAAGAAACCTGCTGTCTCATGACAAGATCTTGCCGTGAACAAAAAAAAGAAAAGAAGCCCACTTTAAACATAAAAACACAAAAGAGATGGAGAAAGATAGTAATCCAAAGAAAGCGAAAATATCTTACTACTTTAGACACAAAACATAACAGTTCTTGAGGTGTATGGGCCTAACAACAGCATCAAAATATGTGAGGTTGGCCAGGCACGGTGGCTAACACCTGTAATCCCAGCACTGGGAGGCCGAGGCAGGCAGATCACTTGAGGTTAGGAGTTCAAGACTAGCCTGGCCAACATGATGAAACCCCATCTCTACTAAAAAGACAAAAATTAGCCAGGCATGGTGTAGTGCACCTGTAATCCCAGCTACTCAAGAGACTAAGGCAGGAGAATCACTTGAACCTGGGAAGTGGAGGTGGCAGTGAGCCAAGATTGCACCATTGCACTGCAACCTGGGTGACAGAGTGAGACTCCATCTCAAAAAAAAAAAAAAAAGTGAGGTTGTCAGGTGTGGTAGTCATGCCTGTAATCCCAGCACCCTGGAAGGCCAAGAAGGGCAGATCACTTGAGCCCGGGAGGTTGAAGCTGCACTATGATCACGTCACTGCACTCCAGGCTGGGCAACTGAGTGAGACCCTATCTCTAAAAACAACAAAACCAGCTGGACACGGTGGCTCACGCCTCTAATCCCAGCGCTTTGGGAGGCCGAGGCAGGTGGATCACCTGAGGTCCGGAGTTCAAGACCAGCCTGACCAACATGGAGAAACCCCATCTCTACTAAAAATACAAAAGTAGCCGGGCCTGGTGGCTCATACCTGTAATCCCAGCTAATCGGGAGGCTGAGGCAGGAGAATTGCTTGAACCCGGGAGGCAGAGGTTGCAGTGAGCCGAGATCGCGCCATTGCACTCCAGCCTGGGCAACAGAGCGAGACTCCGTCTCAAAAAACAACAACAACAACAAAATATGTGATGCAAAAACTGATAGAACTACAAGGGGAAATAGATGAATTCACTGTCTACAGTTGGAGATCCAGCACCCTCCATCATAAATGGACAGATCCAGCAGGATGTAGTTGAATTTAACAGCATCATCACATCAGTCAGCTGGGAATAATTTACATCTGTAGACTGCTTCATCCAACAATAGCAGAATGCACATTCCTGCCAAGCTCATATGAAGCATTCACTAAGACAGACCACATTCTGGGCCACAAAACACACTTTAACATACTTGAAGAATAGGAAACATAGAATGTCTATTCTCAGACCACAATGACATGCAACTAGAAATGAAACCAGAAAGCTAGCTAGAAAATCCTAAAGTACTTGGCAAATAACACACTTCCAAATAACACGAGTCAAAGAAGATATCTCAAGAGAAATTTTAGAATATTTTGAATTAAGTGAAAATGAAAATAAAACTTACCAAAATTTGTGGAATGCTGTGAATGCAGTGCTTAGAGGGAAATTTATAGCATTGACAGCATGTGTTAGAAAATGGGAAAGATCTAAAATCATAATGTAAGCTTTCACTCTAGGAAACTAGAAAAAGAACAAATTAAATCCAAAGTAAGCAGAAGAAAAGAAATAAAAATTTAAGCAGAAATCAATGAAATGGAAAACAGGAAATCAATAGAGAAAATCAACGGAACCAGAAGATGGTTTGAAAAAACAATAAAATCAGTAAACCTTTAGCCAGACTAAGACAAAGAAGAGAGAAGACACAAAATACTAATATCAAATGAAAGAGGGGGCATCACTACAGAGATGTCCCACAGACTTTTAAAGGGCAATAAAAAAAAGATGAACAACTCTGTGCCCAAATTTGATAAATGAACCAATTCCTTGAAGGACACAATCTCCCAAACACGGGAAGAAATAGACAATCTGAATAGGGCTGTGTCTGTTAAATAAGTCAAATCAACAATAACCTTCCAAAATAGAATCCACTGGGCTCAGATGGGTTCACTTACAACTTCTGCCAAACATTTAAGGAAGAAATTATACCAGTTCTCTATAATCTCTTCCAGAAAATAAAAACAGAGGGAATACTTCCTAACTCATTATATGAGGTCAGCGTTACCCACCCAAATGCCAAAACTAAACAGACATTACAAGAAAAGGAAACTACAGACAAACACCTCTTATGAACATAAATGCAAAAATCCCAACAAATTAGCAAATCAAATCCAATGATGTATAAAAATAATTATATACCATGACCAAGTGGGATTTGTCCCAGGTTTACAAGGCTGGTCCAACATTAGGAAATAAATTAATGTAATGTGATATACCACATCAACAGGCTGAAGAAAGATCATGTGGTCATACCAGTAGATGTGGAGAAAGCATTTGACAAAATCCAACCTTGATTCATGATTACAAATTCAACAAACTAGGAATAGAGAGGAACTTCCTCAAGTTGATAAAGACCATCTACAGAAAATCTACATTTTCCTTTATACTGGGAAGAAGAAGTGGAATTTGAAGTTAAAAACACATTATTTACATTAGCACCACCAAAGATAAAATACTTAGGTGTAAGTCTAACAAAATATGTACAAAATCTATGAGGAAAAATACAAGACTGATAAAAATATATCAAAGAAGAGCTAAATAAATGAAGAGATAGTCTGTTCATGAGGAAAACTCAGTATTATCACGATGTCAGTCCTCAGCTTGATTTATAGATTCAACACAATCTCAATCACAGTCTCAGGGGCTAGGTGTGATGGTTTATGCCTATAATCCAGCACTTTGGGAGGCCAAGGCAGGAGGATCGCTTGAGCCCAGGAATTTAAGACCAGCCTAGGCAACATAACAAAATTTTTTTTGTTAGCTAGGCCTGGTGGCATGTGCCTATATTCCCAGCTATTTGGGAGGCTGAGGTGGGAGGATTGCTTGAGCCTAGGAGTTTGAGGTTTCAGTAAGTTATGATCATGCCACTGTATTCCAGCCTGGCTGACAGAGCAAGACCCTGTCTCTAAAAAACGAAAAAAAACTCAGGTTATTTTGTGGATATTAGCAAACTGATTCTAATGTTTATAAGGAGAGGTAAAAGACCCAGAATAGTGAACTCAGTGTTGAAAGAGAAGAGCAAGGTTGGAAGACCCATAGTACCCAATTTCAGTACTTTTACTATAAAGCCACAGTAATCAAGGAAGTGTGGTATTGCTCAAAAAATAGAAAAAAATAGATCAATAGAACAGAGAGCCCAGATATAAACCTGCATAAACATATGCAACTGATCTTTGACAAGGGAACAAACATACCTCAATGTGGAAAGGATAATCTTTTCAAGAAATGGTGCTGGAATAACTGAACATTCACGTGCCAAAAAAATATATATATATATCTAGACACCCTTCACAAAAAATTAACTTAAAATGTGTCTTATTCTGCTCAGACTTAAAACCACAAGCTGGGTGCTTAAAACACTAACTTTCCTCCGCTCCCCTTCCCCTCCCACTCCCCGTCCTCCTCTATATGGAGTCTCGTTCTGGTCACCCAGGCTGGGGTGCTGTGGCACAATCTCTGCTCACTGCAACCTCTGCCTCCTGGGTTCAAGTGATTCTCCTGCCTCAGCCTCCCTAGTAGCTGGGATTACAGGCGCCCGCCACCACGCCCAGCTGGTTTTGTACTTTTAGTAGAGACGGGGTTTGCCATGTTGGCCATGCTGGTCTCAAACTGCTGACCTCAGGTGATCCACCCGCCTCAGCTTCCCAAAGTGGTGGGATTACAGACATGAGTCACCGTGTCCAGCCTTATTTTCTTACAGTTCTGGAGGCTACACGTCCGAGATCAGTGTGTTAGCATGGTTAGTTTCTGGTGAGGGGTCTCTTTCTAGGTACAGATGACTGCCTTCTCACTGTGTCCTCACATGACGGAGACAGAAAGGGCAAGTTCTCTGGTATCTCTTCTTATAAGAGCACTAATTCTGCCATAACGACCCTCATGACCTCATCTAACTCGAATGATCTCTCAAAGACCCCATCTCCAAACGTCATCACATTGAGGCTTCAACATGTGAATTTGGGGTGAGCAGGACACATTTCATTCCATAGAAAAATGGATCATACATCTAAATGTAAACCACAAAACTATGAAACTTCTAGATGATAGTATAGGAAAAAAAGAGTGACCTTGGTTTGACAATGAGTTTTTAGGTACAACACCAAAGGCACAATCCATGGAAGAAACAATTGACAACGGGACTTCATTAAAATTAAAAACTTCTGCTCTGTAAAAGACAACATCAACTTTGGGAGGCCGAGGCAGGCAGATCACCTGAGGTCAGGAGTTCGAGACCAGCCTGGCCAACATGGTGAAACCCCATCTCTACTAAAAATACAAAAACCAGCTGGGTGTGGTGGTGGCACCTGTAATTCCAGCTACTCCAGAGACTGAGGCAGGAGAATCGCTTGAACCCAGGAGGCGGAGGTTGCAGTCAGCGAGATTGAGCCACTGCACTCCAGCCTGGGTGACAGAGTGAGACTCCATCTCCAAAAAAAACAGACAACATCAAGAGAATGAGAAACAGTCCATAGATTGGGAGAAGATATTTGTAAAAGGCACATACAAATGACCATTATCCAAAATACACAAAAAATAAGAAAACGAACAGCCCATTTAAAAAAATGGGTGAAAGGCCTGAATAGGCTCCGAATGGAAGGAGATACCCAGATGACAGCTGGGCATTGTGAGAAGATCAATGTCGTATGTCTCTAAGGAATTACACATTAAAACAGTGAGATTCCACTGCACACCTATTAGAATGGCCAAAATCCACACCACTGATAACCCCCAGTGCTGGCCAGGATGTGGAACAGGAACTCTCATTCATTGCAGGTGGGGATGCAAAACGGTGGTCACTCTGGAAGACAGTTTGACAGTCTTACAAAACTAAACATACCTTTACCATGTGATCCAGCAATTTTGTCCCTTTGTATTTACCCAAAATGAATTAAACATTTATGTCCACACAAAATCCTGCACACAGATATTTATGGCAGCCTTATTCATAATTACCAAACCTTATTCATAATTTCATAATTACCAAAAGTCGGAAGCAACCGAGATGTTCTTCAGTAGATGAGCGGGTAAATAAACCAGTGGCACATCCAGAGAATGGAATCATATTCAGGGCTAAAAGGAAATGATTGGCTGGGCACGGTGCCTCATGCCTGTAATCCCAGCACTTCGGGAGGCTGAGGCAGGCAGATCACTTGAGGTCAGCAGTTCGAGACCAGCCTGGCCAACATGATGAAACTCCGTCTCTACTAAAAATACAAAAATCAGCCAGGCATGGTGGTGGGTGCCTGTAATCCCAGCTACTCAGGAGGCTGAGGCAGGAGAATCACTTGAACCCGGGAGGCGGAGGTTGCAGTGAGCCGAGATGGTGCCACTGCACTCCAGCCTGGGCGAAAGAGTGAAACTGCGTCTCAAAAATAAAATAAAAATAAATGAGCTACGAAGCTATGAAAAGTCATAGAAGAACCTTAAATGCACATTACCAAGTGAAAGCAGTTAGTCTGAAAAGATCATACAGTTGGCCTTTGAACAACACTGGTTCGAACTTCCCAGGTCCACTTATATGTGGATTTTTTTCAACCAAACACATGTGAAACCCATGTCCAGAGGGCTGACTTCATATAAGTGGATTCTGAAAGGCCAGCTGTAGAACATGAGTATGCATGGATTTGGGTATACGTGGGGGTCTCGGACCCAGTCCCCTTTGTTTACCAACAGACACCTATACTGTATGATTCCAACTATGTGACATTCTGGATGAGGCAAAACTATAGAGACAGCAAAAAGATCAGCAGTGCTAAGGAGAAGAGAAGCAGGGTGGAGCCAGAGGATTTTTAGGGCGGTGACACTAGTCTATATAGTACTACAGTGGTGGATGCAAAACCCATAGATCACACAGCACCAAGAGTGAGCCCTAAACTGAGATTTTAGATGGTCATGATGTGTCAGTGTGGGTTCATTCATTGTGACGCTGTATCACTGTGTTGCGGGAGGTAAGTAGTGGGGGAGGTGTGTGGGGGGTGGGTTATGTAGGAACTGTGTTTTCTGCTTAATATTGCTGTGAAATGCTCTAAAAATAAAGTATTTTCAAAAAAATCTCATGTTTCCCCAGATTTTCCATCTCTAGTGTTCTTCATCCCTTTCTGATCTGAGTTTCTAGCTGGCACCATTTCCCTTCAGCCCAAAGACCTTTGCATTTCTCATGGTGCGAGTCTGCTGCCCCAATTCTTAGTTTTCTCGTGTATGAAAGTACCTTTATTTTGCTTTTTTTTTTTTTTCCTTTTCCCATTCAGCACTTTAAAGCTGCTATTTTACTCTTTTCTGGCCTCCTTGGCTTTCGATGAGGAGTCAGCCATTCACGGGATCACTGGCTCGTGGTGTGTCGTGGGTCACTGCCATGAGGTGAGCTGCCTGTCGGTTCGGTTCCCAGCAGGCGGACTCTGATGTACTGCAGCACTGGCCTCTTGGTTTTTACTCTGCTAGGTGTTCATATAGCACCTTGATCCTGTAGATTTCTGTCTTTCATCAAAGTTGGGAAACTTTTGACCATTATTTCTTCGCATTTCTTTCTGTACCATTCTCTCTCTGGTCTCCTGAGTTACCAATTATAAGTGACGATTTGAATTATCTAACAGATTTGTAAGGCTGTTTATTATTTTTAAAATATTTTTATCTGTATTCTTCAGATAATTTCTGTTCATCTCAATTCAAGTTGACTTACTCTTTCCTTTATTGTGCCCATTCAGCTGTTAGTCCGTCAAGTAATGCTTTATTTCAGAGATTGTGTTCTTCAGTTCCAGAATGACTATTTTATTCCTTTTTATTATTTCTGTGTCTCTGCTGAGAGTTTTCACTCCCTGAGATTTTCCTGTTTTGTTTTACTTCACCGAGGATAATTATAATTCCTGTTTTTAAATCCTTGTCTGTTAGTTTCAACATCTGACTCATTTCAGGGTCAGATGGTTGATTTCCTTTTCTCACGAAAACGTGCTCTATTTTCTTGGTTCTTCATGTGTTTGTTAATTTTGGAGTAGAGACTGTGGATTCTGTACGTATGGGTATATATGTATCTGCATCTGTGTGTATGTACATGTTTACGCATGTGAGTGTGTGTGAGTGTGCGTATGAGTGTGTGGGTACATCTGTGCAGCTGGTCACCAGCATGTACCTTCACAAGTTACATTTTGCTGGCATATCCACAAGCTGTCACCACTGTGCCCTGGGCACCAAGCTTCCTGAGGCTTGTGTGTTGGCCTGTCCCAGGGCTCTGCCATCGTCAGTATTGGCCCCGCTCACAGATGTTCTTTCCTGGGTTGGGCCAGCTCCTTTTGGACACTTTTGAGATCCACCTCGGGCCCGTCTGCGTTTGCGATGCTGCTTTTCTGTGGCTCCTTCTGGCTACTGGGACTGTTCCCTTCTGGCGTTGCCTTCGGCAGCAATTCCGAGGGACTCAGCCTCCAGGGCCTCCTGTTGTCCTTGAAAATGCAGTTTTACTTCATTATTTTTATTTATTTTGGGGGGTTATTTTTTGTTTCTTTTTTTTGTTTTTTGTTTTTTGCTTTTTTGAGACGGAGTTTCGCTCTTCTTGCCCAGGCTGGAGTGCAATGGCGCCATCTCAGCTCATCACAACCTCCACCTCCCAGGTTCAAGTGATTTTCCTGCCTCAGCCTCCCGAGTAGCTGGGATTACAGGCACCTGCCACCACGCCCGGCTAATTTTTGTATTTTTAGTAGAGACGGGGTTTCACCATGTTGGTCAGGCTGGTCTCGAATTCCTGAGCTCAGGCAATCTGCCTGTCTTAGCCTCCCAAAGTGCTGGGATTACAGGCGTGAGCCACCATGCTGGTCTATTTTTTTTTTTTTTTGAGATTTAGTCTTGTTCTGTTGCCCAGGCTGGAGTGCAGTGGTGTCATCTTGGCTCAGTGCAACTTCTGCCTCCTGGGTTCAAGTGATTCTCCTGCCTCAGCCTCCCAAGTAGCTGGGATTACAGGTGCCTGCCACCATACCCTGCTAATTTTGTATTTTTAGTAGAGACAGGGTTTCACCATGTTGGCCAGGGTAGTCTCGAACTCCTGACCTCAGGTGATCCGCCCGCCTCAGCCTCCCAAAGTGCTGGGATTACAGGCATGAGCCACCGTGCCCAGCCTGAAAACGCAGTTAAAACAAAACAAAACTTCATTTTGCTTGTTTGTATTTCTCTGTTGTTTTTTCTTTCTTTTTTTTTTTTTTGTGAGACGGAGTTTCACTCTTGTTGCCCAGGCTGGAGTGCAATGGCGCGATCTCGGCTCACAGCAACCTCTGCCTCCCGAGTTCAACCCATTCTCCTGCCTCAGCCTCCAGAGTAGATGGGATTATAAGCACGCACCACCACACTCGGCTAATTTTGTATTTTTAGTAGAGACGGGGTTTCTCCATGTTGATCAGGCTGGTCTCGAACTCCGGACCTCAGGTGATCTGCCCGCCTCGGCCTCCCAAAGTGCTGGGATTACAGGCATGAGCCACCGCGCCCGGCATGTATTTTGCTGTTGTTATTTTTATGGTTTCCTGAAGACATGAGAAGATTCAGAGCTAAACTTTGTTCCCACTGGTACCAGATAATGAAATTCTTTTTTTTTTTTTTTTGAAACAGAGCCTTGCTCTGTCACCAAGGCTGGAGTGCAGTGGTGCGATCTTGGCTCGCTGCAACCTTACCCTCCCAGGTTCAAGTGATCCTCCCGCCTCAGCCTCCTGAGTGGGACTACAGGTGCGCTCCACCATGCCCAGATAATTTTTGTATTTTTGGTAGAGACAAGGTTTCACTATATTGGTCAGGCTGGTCTTGAACTCCTGGGCTCAAGCAATCCACCTGCCTTGGCCTCCCAAAGTGCTGGGATTACAGCATCAAAATACATGAGGTTTCCGGGCGCAGTGGTCACGCCTGTAATTCCAGCACTTTGGGCATTTTTGTTGCCATGTAGTTCATATGTCAAGTGTAGGCTGTTTCAGCAAAATAAGGTTCCTAGCATCCCTGGGCTCTATGTTTTGTAGAAAGCCCTGTAGGTTGGAGTCTAGTTGGAATTCCATGGTTGGGCAGAGGCAACCCTTTTGATCCTAGTTTGCGGGGGTAGAGTCATGATTTGTGATCTTAGTTTAGGGGAGTGGAGTCGTGATTTGTAATCCTAGTTTGGGGGGTGGAATCGTGATCTGTGATCCTAGTTTAGGGGAGTGTAGTCGTGATTTGTGATCCTAGTTTGGGGGGGTGGAGTCGTGATTTGTGATCCTAGTTTGGGGGGGTGGAGTCGTGATTTGTGATCCTAGTTTTGGGGGGGTGGAGTCGTGATTTGTGATCCTAGTTTGGGGGGGTGGAGTCGTGATTTGTGATCCTAGTTTGGGGGGGTGGAGTTGTGATTTGTGATCCTAGTTTGGGGGAGTGGAGTCGTGATTTGTGATCCTAGTTTGGGGGAGTGGAGTTGTGATTTGTGACCCTAGTTTGGGGGGGTGGAGTCGTGATTTGTCACCCTAGTTTGGGGGGGTGGAGTTGTGATTTGTGATCCCACTTCGAGGGAGTGGAGTCGTGATTTGTGATCCTAGTTTGGGGAGTGGAGTCGTGATGGGAGTCTGCAGCAGGGAGGGTCTGTGTTCTCGGTGTTGAAGTTGGAGCGATGTCATCCCCCATGAGATGGGGGCTGTCCAGGTGGATGAATGGTGTGCCCCTAGTTGGCCGCCCCTGTCAGGAAGGCCTTGTAGTTCCCTGGGAGGGCTGCTCTGCACATCTCTGGCGCTGTTTCAAGTATCACCCTGCATTTATTGTGATCCCTCGCAGACTAAGGTGAGGAAGCCCTAGGAGGCAACTTCTTCCCAAACAGGTGCCCCCACGAGGTTGCCCTGAACAAGAAAACCATCCTGTTTCCACAAGCAGGTGCCCCCACGAGGTTGCCTTGAACGAAAGAACTGTGCTGTTTCCGCTCGCCTGACTGAGTCTAAGTCTGTGGGCAGAAGGCAGTTTGGACTTGCAGGCATGTTGCATCGCAAGGCTGCCAATTCGACTGACTGGTCCTCCAACACCATGAGCAAGGGGCCGGGGATGAGTAAAGCCACACCCTCCTGGAGTTTGGGAGGACCCTGTGTGTCAGGTCAGCCTGGTCCTGCAGGTGCCATTTCCATGAAGCAAGGAGGCACCTGCCTGTGCTGGGTGGGAGGTGTCCTGAGCTGTGGCATGGTGGGGATTGGAGTCCACAGGGGTGCTGCTTCCACTCAGTGTGGGACGCTCAGTTTCTAATGGCGCTCAATAGGCGGATAGCGTTTGCCTTTCTAGGGGGCATATTGAGCTGCTCTTTGGGGCTTGTTTAGTTCAGAACCCCATGGGCAACCAGGTGGACCATGTTTTCTCCTCAGACTCCACAAGGCAGAGTGGGTGTCACCAGAGTTTCCATGCAAGAGTGGGACCTGGAGGCATGGTGGCATGGTGTGCTAGGCTGCCTGCTGGGCCGGGCGAGGGCTGTGGAGCCTCCCCACTGAGAGGTGGTTGCTTTATAGGTTATGGCAGAAAAGGGTCTGGGTATTAGAGTAAGATACGGAAACTCTTGTCTCCAAAACGTGAAGAATCCAAATAAATGTGTCTGTCAAAGACCTGTGGGTGGTAACAGCGTCAGCAGTTTATGTTTAACGATTAATAGGATCTGCTGCACCCTGACCAGACAGTGCCCAAGAATTTTACTGAAGGCACCGGCCCCTGTATTTTATGTGGGGTGATAGGATAACCCTTTTTTTTTTTTTTTTGAGATGGAGTCTCGCTCTGTTGCCCAGGCTGGAGTGCAGTGGTGCAACCTCAGCTCACTGCAAGCTCCGCCTCCCGGGTTCATGCCATTCTCCTGCCTCAGCCTCCCAAGTAGCTGGGACTACAGGCACCTGCCACCACGCCTGGCTAATTTTTTGTATTTTTAGTAGAGACAGGGTTTCACCATGTTAGCCAGGATGGTCTGGATCTCCTGACCTCGTGATCCGCCCGCCTCGGCCTCACAAAGTGCTGGGATTACAGGCGTGAGCCACTGTGCCCGGCCTCATAGCTGCTTTTTTTTTTTTTTTTTTTTTTTTTTTGGCGACAGAATCTCTCTCTGTCACCCAGACTGGAGTGCAGTGGCGCGATCTGCACTCACTGCAAGCTCCACCTCCCAGGTTCACACCATTCTTCTGCCTCAGCCTCCCGAGTACCTCCCAGGTGGCTCATGCCTGTAATCCCAGCACTTTAAGAGGCCAAAGTGGGCAGATCACTTGAGACCAGGAGTTCAAGACCAGCCTGGCCAACATGGTAAAACCCCATCTCTACTAAAAATACAAAAATTAACTGGGTGTGGTGGTGGGCGCCTGTAATCCTAGCTACTCGGGAGGCTGAGGTGGGAGGATTGCTTGAGTCTGGAAGGTCAAGACTGCGGTGAGCTGAGATCATCCACTGTACTCCAGCCTGGGCAACAGAGCAAGACTGTCTTAAACAAAATAAAATAGGCCAGGTGCAGTGGCTCACGCCTGTAATCCCAGCACTTTGGGAGGCTGAGGCAGGTGGATCATCCGAGGTCAGGAATTCAAGACCAGCCTGGCCAACATGGTGAAACCCCATCTTTACTAAAAATACAAAAAAATTAGCAGGCATGGTGGCGGGTGCCTGTAATCCCAGCTACTTGGGAGGCTGAGGCAGGAGAAATCGCTTGAACCCAGGAGCCGGAGGTTGCAGTGAGCCAAGACCACGCCATTGCACTTCAAACTGGGCAACAAGAACCAAAAAAAAAACTCCGTCTCAAAAAATAACAATAATAAAGTAGGCCAGGCGCGGTGGCTCACACCTGTAATCCCACCACTTTGGGAGGCCGAGGCGGATGGATCACCTGAGGTCGGGAGTTCAAGACCAGTCTGACCAACTTGTAGGAACCCCGTCTCTACTAAAAATACAAAAATTAGCTGGGCATGGTGGCGCATGCCTGTAATCCCAGCTACTTGGGAGGCTGAGGCAGGAGAATCACTTGAACCCAGGAGGTGGAAGTTGCGGTGAGCTGAGATCATACCATTGCACTCCAGCCTGGGCAACAAGAACAAAACTCTTGTCTCAAAAATAAATAAATAAATAAATAAAATAAAGGTGAACTCCCGAGGGTTTGTTCATGATTCCCTTTATTTTAAAAGCTTTCCGTTTTCTAGGCTCCTCAGGAACTACTGTGACTTGGTCCCCCTTATAAAGTACTGAAAGTTTTTCTTGTCCCAATTAATAGAGTAGTAAAAGGGCAATTGTCCCCTCAGAGTGGGACAGTCCCTGGAGGACCACCAAGTCCCCTGGCTAAGGGATGAGGAGGCTGCCATTCTCTCAAGTTGGGAAAGGAGGGAGGGTATTAGTGTTCTGTGAGAACAGGCTGTCGAGGGTCCTCAGCCTTCAGAAATGCGGCTGCCTGAGCCCAGGTGTTTGACGGCCACCAGCTTGTTTTCTGGTTGCCCCCTGATGAGGGCGTTGGGCACACTCACCCAGTGTGGGGGCCCATGAGGGTCCGGTTCTTAGTCCGGGGATTTGGGGAAGGGTTTCCAGGTGCTCAGGGAAAATAATGGTGAGGCCTGGGTCCCCTGTGGGGAGCCAGGGTCAGTCGAGGTTGGGCTGGGGGCCCTCAGCAGGCGACTGCCGAACACCAGGAATCAGCTGCCCATGTCTCGCCTTTGCATGTGTCTTGTCCAGAGCTGCCGTGTGACTGAGGGGAGCCTCTTCAGGATTGGAGATAGTCCCAGGGTCCCCCGGCAGTGGCATTCAAAGAGACAACAGACCCCTCTCGCTGTCTGCCGTCACTCTGCAGGAGGTGGGTGTGGTCTCCAGGGCCCCTCCACAGTGAGCTCTGACTGTTGTCGCTGTGGTGAGCGGTTGAGTCCGGGCCACGCCTTGAGTATCCACCACAGGGAGCCTCCGAGTGCGCCCGTCCTCCCCACCCGGTGAGGCTTCCTTGACCTCATCAGTGGTTTTTCTGATTTGTGGGCATGGGATTGGCCACATTGAGGGACAGATGGGGGGATCTGGGCCAGTGTCCTGGAGGAATTTAGTACACATTTCTGTGGGAGTGAGCGCTAACTCTGACCTGGTATTAAATGCCCTGAGTAGCTGGTCAGCCCCCTTTTCACTCTGGCAATACAAAATCTCTCTTTTTTTTTTTTTTTTTGAGACGGTGTCTCTCTCTGTTGCCCAGGCTGCAATGGGGTGATCTCGGCTCACTGCAACCTCTGCCTCCCAGGTTCAAGCAATTCTCCCACCTCAGCCTCCCAGGTAGCTGGGATTACAGGCGCACTCCACTACTGGCCAGCTAATTTTTGTATTTTAAGTAGAGATGGGGTTTTACCATGTTGGCTAGGATGGTCTTGAACTCCTGACCTCAGATGATCTACCCTCCTCAGCCTCCCAAAGTGTTGGGATTACAGGCATGAGCCACCGTGCCCAGCCAATGTAAAATCTCTTTTTTTTTTTCTTTGAGACGGAGTCTTGCTTTGTCCCCAGGCTGGAGTGCAGTGGCGCGATCTTGGCTTACTGCAACCTCAGCCTCCCAAGTAGCTGGGATTACAGGCATGCACCACCACATCTGGCTAATTTTTGTATTTTTAGTAGAAACGGGGTTTCTCCGTGTTGGTCAGGCTGGTCTCAAACTACTGACCTCAGGTGATCTACCCACCTCAGCCTCCCAAAGTGCTGGGATTACAGGCGTGAGCTACCACGCCCGGCCTGCAAAATCCCTTAAGACAAATTTGAATTTTCTACCATAGAGGAATTTTGGTCTCCAGTTCTAATTCCCCCATCTCCTGTGATTTTGACCTTTTAGATTATTACCAGAAGAATCTGAGGGTGACCTCTGTGTGTCCCTACCTCACAGGCAGCACCTCCCTCTTCAGGGTGTCCCAGTGGCCTCTGTAGGACCAGGGTCAGCACCCACCAGCACCATCATTTTCTAGTGTCAGGGTTGGCCCCCAGGCCCCAGGACCGCAGGGCCAGCGGCACCAAGTAGAGTCCATGCTGTTGCTGTGAGCCTTGCATTCACTAAGAGCTGGGTGGAGGCCTCCAGCGTCCGGTGGAGCAGGGACCGGGTGCTCAGGGCATTTGCTTTTGCCCACCAGTCGTAGCCAGTTCGTGCCAGGAATTAGACCCATGACACCCCCTGGAGTTGGGGGACAGGGCCGACAGCCACAGGGACAAAGCATGGATATTTGCAAGGGGTCATGGCCAGCCCTGCAGGGATCGCCCATGGCCTGGGGTCTGCAGTAGACCTGGATACCTGTGAACGCCACGGGAGGTGTCCTTACAGCCAGGAGCTCCCCTCGGCTCAGCACTGGGACAAAGGAAAACACCAGGCAGGTGTGGCATGGGAAGGTCCCAACAGAGGGACTGTGGTCTGAGTGGGCGCCTCCTGGGTCAGGATTTCCGGAACACAGAGCCACCCTTACCTGCCCAACAGCCATTCAGGGTGCACAGTTTAGGCATCTGGCACGTGCAGCCTAAGATTCTGCCGGCTGCGGGACAGACCCTAGCGGCATCTCTGTCTTCCCACATGTAGTTGTCCCCACTGGCAGTGATTTTAGTCAGCCAGGCACAGCTGAAGCATCTCGTGCTAAGCATGGATGCGCTCCCTCCCAGCAGCGGTGTTAGCTGTTCCAGGGTTTTTTCTTTCTTTCTTTTTTCTTTTGTTTCTCTTGAGAAAACCTCTTCAGTGATCAGAAACAAGATGGAAAATAAAGATTTTCTTACGTATAGGTCTTGGGGGCACGCCTGAAGGCTACATGGAGGTCGGCGCAAGGAGAGGATGGAGGGCGAGGATCTGGGGCATCTGCCTTCCTGGGTTCCAGGGTGTGGGTGGAAGCCCAGATGGAGAAGAGGGGTGCAGAGTTTGAAGCAAACACATCCAAGGAGGGCTCCTGCTCCATGATCAGTCCAGGTTTTGCGTCCAGTCAAGCAGCTGTGTGCAGGTGGGGTTGTAGCGGTGGCCTCCGACCCACAGGGACTAAGAGGGAGGGGTTGGGAACTCAGGCCGCGGCCAGAGGCCTCATGGCAGCAGGAGCTCATGTCAAAGAGCATAGCGCATGCAGAGGCAGCTCAGAAACAGGCCTGCTGCACTGTGGTCTGCTTTAGAGGTGGGGTCTCAACATCTTGCCCAGGCAGGTCTCAAACTTTTGGCCTCAAGCGATCCTCCCACCTCAGCCTCTCAAAGTGCTAGGATTACAGGCGTGAGCCACCACACCCGACTTAAGTAATATTTTATCAACCTTTTTGTTTTGTTTTGAGACAGAGTCTCGCTCTGTTGCCCAGGCTGGAGTGCAGTGGTACGATCTCGGCTCATTACAACCCCTGCCTCCCTGGTTCAAGCAATCCTTCTGCCTCAGCTTCCTGTGTAGCTGGGACTACAGGCACATGCCACCACGCCCAGCTAATTTTTGTATTTTTAGTGGAGACAGGGTTTCTCCATGTTGGCCAGGCTGCTCTCAAACTCCTGACCTCAGATGATCCACCTGCCTCGGCCTCCCAAAGTGCTGGAATTACAGGTGTGAGCCACCCCGACTGGCTTTTATCAACAATTTATTACATACAAGCAAATTATTACTGCTGCTAGTATTAAGTTACCTACTGTGGTTTGTTTTTGAGGTCTGATAGGTTCTAAGGCTGTCTAATTTTTTTTTGTTTGTTTGTTTGTTTTTTTTTTTTGAAAATTAAGAGGATTTTATTGACTTTTCTATGTTCTCTGAGAAAATCATTCACATGTAAAAGTTTGACATTTGATATGAGATTTATTCACACTTTACACATACATTCTTGATTGTGAGGCAGACATAACTGTTCATTTCAACAGGACTTTCACATGGTAACAGTCACAAAATTGGCACACTGTATTAAAAAATGAAATCAAACAGCTAGACAAAAAGTATGCAGCTTTATGCCAATTTAAATCTCAACATGCACCACCCCTCATCCATGATCTCAGAATTAATCTGCTGTGAGCTTATTAAAATATTAGCCAGAATGTGTCTGAGGTCACAAATGATCGTTTACAAAATAAAACCTCTTTTCCTAGTGCTACTTGTTTTGTTATAGAAAAATATCACAAATAAAAATTAGTGCTATTCAAGGTGTTCATTTCAAAATCACATATGATACACAAGTTTCAAGCCATTGTTTTTATGTCTCACATTGAAACATCACGATACATGATGTGAAACTGATTTACTGATTAAATGTACCTTGCCCAGCTTGGAAAACCCATTGTCTACTATGTGGACTGTTTTTTTTTTTTTTTTTTTTTTTTGACACGGAGTCTCACTCTGTCGCCCAGGTTGGAGTGCAGTGGCACGATCTCGGCTCACTGCAAGCTCCGCCTTCCGGGTTCATGCCATTCTTCTGCCTCAGCCTCCCAAGTAGCTGGGACTACAGGTGCCTGCCACCACGCCCGGCTAATTTTTTGTATTTTTAGTAGAGACGGGGTTTCACCGTGTTAGCCAGGATGGTCTCAATCTCCTGACCTCGTAATTCCCCCGCCTCGGCCTCCCAAAATGCTGGGATTACAGGTGTGAGCCACCGCGCCCAGCTTGGCTCAGTCTAATGTAATTGGCCAACTCGTCTTTTTACTATGACCTGTCAGTCGTGCATAGGTTTTGGATTATCTAGAATTGATGTACAGCACTTTTCCCCCAGCATGTTATGGAAGATTTCAGACACACATCAAATTTGGAAGAACTTTATAGTGAAGACCCATACACCCGCCACCGAGGTTCTGTGTTAACATTTATCATGCTTGGAAATCATGTTTCCCTATCCCACTATTCCTCTACCAGACCCATCATCTACTTACTTTGTTTTTGCTTTTAAAGTAAATTAAAGGCTGGGCACAGTGGCTCACGCCTGTAATCCCAACACTTTGGGAGGCTGAGGTGGGCGGATCACTTGAGGCCAGGAGTTTGACACAAGCCTGGCCAACGTGGTAAACCCCGTCTTTATAAAAAAAATAAAAAATTAGCCGGGCATGGTGGTGCATGCCTGTAGTCCCGGCTACTCAGGAGGCTGAGGCATGAGAATCACTTGAACCTGGGAGGCAGAGGTTGCAGTGAGTTGAGATCGCATCATTGCACTCCAGCGTGGGTGACAGAGAAAGACTCTATTAAAAAAAAAAAAAAAATGCAGCTGTCAGGAAATGTCCTTTATTGAATTTAATTTTATTTTTACTTTTAAAATTATTGGGCCAGGCGTGGTGACTCATGCCTGTAATCCTAGCACTTTGGGAGGCCGAGGTGGGTGGATCACCTGGAGTCAGGAGTTTGAGACCTGCCTGGCCAGCATGGTGAAACTCTGTCTCTACTGAAAATACAAAAATCAGCAGGGCGTGGTGGCTCACGCCTGTAATCCCAGCTCCTCAGGAGGCTGAGGCAGGAGAGTTGCTTGAACCTGGGAGGCGGAAGTTGCCCTGAGCAGAAATTGTGCCACTGCACTCCAGCCTGGGCAACAGAGCAAGACCCTGTCTCAAAATGCATACATAAGATGCATAAAATAACCAAGAAGCAGCACTAACAGGACGCTTCCTTTAAATACATATGTGTCATTAATTGGAGATCAGTGTTTGTTTACAGTTTTTTCTTTTGAGGTGAAAATAATATAAATGAAGTGCACAAATCTTAAGTGTGAATTTGCTGAGTTTTAACAAATAGATACACTTGTGTAAACCAAACCTCTATCAAGATATATAATGTTATTGTTGCCCAGAAAGTTCCATCAGTACACAGTATGCCATTGAGGAAACACACACTTTTGTAGCTGGAGGAAGACAAAGAACTGTGTAGTTTCGTGAAACTGTGGTTCTGATAGCCACTGTTTGTGGTCATTTTGACTAAAGTGTTGATTGAGATATTCTAAACTTGCAGGGGAGCAAGGCTCCTGTGTGTGGTTTGTGCTAGACCAGGAAGCAAGGTGGCCTTAGCTCGTGGCCCAGGCATCCCATGGATGATGTCAGTATAGTGAACCCTAACATCGTGGGGCTTCCTCGGTGCTCCGGAGGAGCCATCATCTGGAAGCATTTAAGTCCTGTTGGGGCAGTTGGAGGAGAGTTCGTCTTCAGTCTTAATCCCATGTGGCTGCGCAACACACTACCCGAGGTGCTGCTATCTCCTCTGATGGGGGCGGTTCCCACGACCGCCACTGGGTGTCTGAATCGCATGAGATCTTGAGTAAGAGCTTGTCAGCCAGCTGGGAAAAGATGATTCTGTTTTTGTTTGTTCGTCTTTGAAGGGGCAGTGGTGAGCACAGGTGCCCTGCTTTAGAAGTTCCGAGTGTGTATCGGGGGTGTCCAAAAAGGAGGTTAGTGATGGGCACCCCCGGGAGCCAGAGGCTCCGTCCCGTCCTCCCCTACCGCGGTGTCTGACCTGGCCCGGCAGGCGTCTCTGGCAGTGTCTCCATGTGGACTTTGTATCCAGGCTGAGTTTCAGTCGTGTTTGTTGGGGGTCCGTTGGCAGGGCCCTGCCCCGGGATGCCTCGTCACAGCGTCACATGCCAGTGTCACCCCTGGGATGACCCGTCGCAGCATCACGTGCTGTGCTTTCCGTGGCTGTCTTACCACGGGAGGCCTCTGGGCGGCAGCAGAGCCCACCCTTGCTGCTCTTTCAGTCCAGGGATTGGTGCTCTGGTCCCCGCGCCTGGAGGATCCTTTAGGCCAGGTGGATAAAACATGGCCTCTCCACTTACCTGTTTGTTTTCTGAGTTCTCTTTTGGCGCTTTTCAGCCGATTCTGGTGATGTACGAAGGGAGAGGCACCGCTGGGCCTGCCATACAGCTGCACAGTGAGTGAGCGGCCTCGAGTTGGTGGGTAAGGGCACCCGCTCCTGGGAACACCGCCAGCCCTGGGTGGGCTCAGCCCTGCCTGCAATGTTGAGAAACTGTTACAATTGAACATCTTTATCTGAAGTAGTCACAAAAAACACATGTAACATGTTGATAGCCTGATGAGAGATCTGTTTTGGTTTTGGTTTTGGTTTTTCAGAGACAGGGTCTCACTCTGCTGCCCAGGCTGGAGTGCAGAGGTGCAGTCTCAGCTCACTGCAGCCTCCACCTCCTGGGCTCAAGCTCTTCTCTCATTTCAGCCTCCCAAAGTGCCGGGATTACAGGCACGAGCCACCATGCCCATCCCAAGAGATCTATTTTTAAGCGTGCAGTTACATTGGTATGAGACATCAGGGAGGACCCTGACATTTAAAAGGAATCTTATATGCTGCTAAAAGGGCGCTACGCATGGAGAAAAACGACACAAAAATTTTTTTTCGTTTTTTCCCCCAATTTTTCTTTTAACTTTTATAACCAGGAGCTTTAGGAGTGAACTCGTATTTTTAAATTTTAATATGAATATAGGTCAGGCACACTTCATTTTATTCCACTTCACTTTGTTGTGGCTTTGCAGATACTGTTTTTTTTTTTTTTTTTTTTTTTTTCATAGATGGAGTCTTGCTCTTGTCGCCCAGGCTGGAGTACAATGGCGCAATCTCAGCTCACTGCAACCTCCACCTCCTGGGTTCAAGTGATTCTCCTGCCTCAGCCTCCCAAGTAGCTGGGATTACAGGCGCCCGCCACCATGCCTGGCTAATTTTGTATTTTTAGTAGAGACAGGGTTTCACCATGTTGGCCAAGATGGTCTCCAACTTCTGACCTCAGGTGATCCGCCCCCCTGGGCCTCCAAAGTGTTGGGATTACAGGCGCAAGCCACTGCACCCAGCCAACATTTTTTTATAAATTGAAGGTTTGTGACAACCTTGGTCTGAGCAAGTCTGTCAGTGCCATTTTCAACAGCACATGCTCACTTCTTTGTGTCACATTTTGATAATTCTTGCAGTATTTCAAACCTTTTTTTTTTTTTTTTTTTGAGATGGAGTCTCGCTCTGTCGCCCAGACTGGAATGCAGTGGCGCAACCTCGGCTCACTGCAAGCTCCGCCTCCCGGGTTCACGCCATTCTCCTGCCTCAGCCTCCCAAGTAGTTGGGACTACAGGCGCCCGCCACCACGCCCAGCTAATTTTTTGTATTTTTAGTAGAGACGAGGTTTCACCGTGCTAGCCAGGATGGTCTCGATCTCCTGACCTCGTGATCCGCCCATCTCGGCCTCCCAAAGTGCTGGGATTGCAGGCGTGAGCTACTGCGCCTGGCCTCAAACCTTTTTTTTATATTTGTTATGGTGCTCTGTGATCTGTGATCTTTAATGTTGCTATTGTAATTGTTTAAGGGCACCATGAACTCTGCCCGTATGAGATGGTGAGCTTAATCGGTGAATGTTGGGTATCCTGACCCACTGATCAGCCATTCCCTACCTCTCTGCCTGTCCTAGGGCCTCCATATCCCCTGAGACTCAGCAATATCGAAACTAGGCCAATTAATAACCCTGGAATGGCCTATAAGTGTTCAAATGAAAGGAAGAGTCACATGCCTCTCGCTTTATTGCAAATGTTAGAAATGACCAAGCTTAGTAAGGAAGGTGTGGTGAAAACTGAGACAGGCCAAAGGTGAAAGTTGAGACAAGCCAAAGCCATGCCTTTTGCATCTGTTAGCTAAGTTGTGAATGCAAAGCAAAACTTCTTCAGGCGTGGTGGATCAAGCCTGTAGTCCCAGCTTCTCAGGAGGCTGAGACAGGAGGATCGCTTGAGCCCAGGAGTTTGAGGCTGCAGTGAGCTATGATCACACCACTGCACTCCAGCCTGGGTGACAGAGTGAGACGCTATCTCAAAAAGAAAATAACAGTAAAAAGAAAAGTTCTTGAAGGAAATTGAGAGTGCTATTCTAGTGAACATATGAATGACAAGAAGGTACAGCAGCCTTATTGCTGACATGGAGACAGTTTCAGTCCCCCTCAAACTGTCTGGATAGAAGATCAAACCAGACACATTCCCTTAAGCCAAAGCTTCATCTCTAGAGCAAGGCCTGAACTCTCTTCAATTATGTGAAAGCTGAGAGGGGTAAGGAAGCTGCAGAAGAAAACCTTGAAGCTAGCAGAGGTTGGTTCATGAGGGTTAAGGAAAGAAGCAGTCTCCATAACAAAAGCACAAGGTGAAGCAGCCACTGCTGATGGAGAAGCTGCGGCAAGTTGTCCAGAAGACGTAGCTAAGATGATTGACGAAGGTGGCTACACTGAATAATAGATTTTCAGTGTAGACAAAACAGCCTTCTATTGCAAGAAGATGCCATGTAGGACTTCCGTAGCTAGAGAGAAGGCAGTGCCTGGCTTCAAAGCTTCAAAGGACAGGCTGCCTCTCTTGTTAGGGACTATGTACACAAATTGTATTGTTTATTGAATGTTCACAAATCGGACCCAGCCATGGAACCAGCACAGATTAGGAAACAAAACATTATCAGCTCTACAGAAGCCTAGTGGTGTCCTTGCCAGGCACTACTGCCCCAGGGATAATCACTGAGTTTTGCTTGGTTTTGAACTTTTTATAAATGAAATTTTGCAGCATACAGTCTTTCATGTTTGGGTTCTTTCACTAAAAAAAAATTTTTTTCAGAGACAGAGCCTCACTCTTTTGCCCATACTGGAGTGCAGTGGCACCATCATAGCTCACTGTAATGTCAAACTCCTGGGCTAAAGTGATCCTCCCACCTCAGCCTCCTGAGTAGGTGGGACTGCAGGTGTGCACCACCATGCCCGGCTCAGTTTTCTTTTTTTTTTTCTTTTTTGGAGACGGAATCTTGGTCTGTGGCCCAGGCTGGAGTGCAGTGGCACAATCTCGGCTCACTACAAGCTCCACCTCCCGGGTTCACACCATTCTCCTGCCTCAGCCTCCCGAGTAGCTGGGACTACAGGCACCCGCCACTGTGCCTGGCTAATTTTTTGTATTTTTATTAGAGACAGTGTTTCACCTTGTTAGCCAGGATGGTCTCGATCTCCTGACCTCGTGATCCGCCCTCCTTGGCCTCCCAAAGTGCTGGGATTACAGGCGTGAGCCACCGCGCCCGGCCCATGCCTGGCTAAGTTTTCTAATAGTCTTTATTTTTATTATTATTATTTTGAGACAGAGTCTCACTCTGTCGCCCAGGCTGGAGTACAGTGGCACAATCTTGGCTCACTGCAACCTCCGCCTCCTAGTTCAAGCAATTCTCCTGCCTCAGCCTCCTGAGTAGCTGCGACTATAGGTATGCGCCACCATACCTGGCTAATTTTTACATATTTTTTAGTAGAGATGGGGTTTTGCCATGTTGGCCAGGCTGGTCTTGAACTCCTGACCTCAAGTGATCTGCCCACCTCTGCCTCCCAAAGTGCTGGGATAACAGATGTGAGCCACTGTGCCTGGCCTGATTTTCTAATACTATACTAACTTTGCATTCTTTTTCTTTTTTTTGAGACAGAGTCTTGCTGTCGCCCAGGCTGGAGTGCAGTGGCACGATCTTAGCTCACTGCAACCTCTGCCTCCTGGGTTCAGGCGATTCTCCTGTCTCAGACTCCCGAGTAGATAGGACTACAGGTGAGGATCATCACGCCCAGCTAATTTTTGTATTTTTGGTAGAAATGGGGTTTCACCATGTTGGCCAAGTTGGTCTCAAACTCCTGGCCTCAAGTGATCTGCCCTCCTGGGCCTCACAAAGTGCTGGGATTACAGGTGTGAGCCACCACGCCCAGCCTAACTTCGCATTCTTGAAATAAACCCACTTGTTGATGATGTGTTATCCTTGTTACATATATGACAGGATTTGGCTTCTGAAAATTTTGTTTAGGGGTTTTACATCCATCATTGTGAATGAGATCAGCCTTCAATATTGTTTTCTCATACTGTTGTCAAATTTTGGTATCAAAGATGAATTAACCTCACATACACTGTTGGAGCATGTAGCATCTCTTTCTGTTTTCTGGATGTAACTGATGAAGAATAAAACAGAATGAACAAATAACCAAAATGAAAAAGGAGGCACCACCTAGATATTTCAGACTATCATAAAAAGGCACCACCTAGATATTTCAGACTATCATAAAAAGATATATTGAGCTGAGTACAGTGGCTCACACCTGTAATCCCAGCACTTTGGGAGGCTGAAGCAGGAGGATTGCTTGAGGTCAAGAGTTGGAGACAAGCCTTGCAACACAGTGAGACCCTGTCTCTACAAAAAAATAAGCAATTAGCCAGACTACAGGTGGTGCACACCTGTAGTCCCAGCTACTCGGGAGCCTGAAGTGGGAGGAGCACTTGATCCCAAGAGTTCAAGGCTGCAGTGAGCTGTGATCACAACCCTGTACTCCACCCTGGCAACAGAGCAAGCCCCTGTCTTTTAAAAAAAGAGGCTGGGTGCGATGGCTCACACCTGTAATCCCAGCACTTTGGGAGGCCGAGGCGGGCAGATTGCCTGAGCTCAGGAGTTTGCAACCAGCCTAGGCAACATGGTGAAACCCCGTCTCTATTAAAATTACAAAAAATTAGCCAAGCGTGGTGGTGAGCATCTGTAATCCCAGCTACTTGGGAGGCTGAGGCAGGAGAATCGCTTGGAGGCAGGAGAATCGCTTGGAGGCAGGAGAATCGCTTGAACCCAGGAGGCGGAGGTTGTGGTGAGCCGAGATCGTGCTATTGCACTCCAGTCTGGGCAACAAGAGTGAAACTCTGTCTCAAAAAAAAAAAACAAGAAAGAAAGAAAAAAGGTGGTGGTGGATACATAATTATTTAAGTGCTAGATAAATTGACTCATAATTTAAAACCCTTCCTCAGAAAAAATGCCAAGCCCAGATGGCTTCACCAACTTGTACTAAACAGTTAAGGAAGAAATAGCAACTATCTTACATATATATGTTCAATAAAAGTTGGTTTATGCTGTGCATATAATTTTAGAATCTGATTCTTCACTTTGTAATATGAGCTTTTCATTTAATTATATATCTTTCTATTATAATAATGGTAGAATTGTATTCCATTATGTGAATAGTCTTTACTGGGTTTAAACAGCCCCGTTTTTGGACATTTGGATTCTTCCTTGTTTCCCCCCAATTACAAAATGCAGCGGGCATCATTGTACTCATTTCCACATACATATGGCAGTCCACTTAGGATAAGTCCTAGGAGAGTAGTTTGGGGGACAAAGGGTGTGTGATATATCAATTTTTTGGCTACATATTGTCAACTTTTTTAAAAAGTTATATTTTGGCTAGGCACAGTGGCCTGCACCTGTAGTCCCAGCTACTTGGGAGGCTGAGGCAGGAAGATCGCTTGAGCCTGGGAGGTCAAGGCTGCTGTGAACTGTGGTTGCACTGTGGCACTCCAGCCTGGGCAACAGAGCAAGACACTATCTCAAAAAAAAGTCATTTATTTACAGTCCCACCAACAGTACACAGCATGATTGTTGCTTTCTTTTTTTTTTTTTTTTTTTTTTGAGACGGAGTCTTGCTCTGTTGTCCGGGCTGGAGTGCAGTGGCACAATCTCAGCTCACTGCAAGCTCTGCCTCCAGGGTTCGCTCCGTCTCCCGGGTTCAGGTCATTCTCCTGCCTCAGCCTCCCGAGTAGCTGGGACTACAGGTGCCCGCCACCTCGACCAGCTAATTTTTTTGTATTTTTAGTAAAGACGGGGTTTCACCGTGTTACCCAGGATGGTCTTGATCTCCTGACCTTGTTATCTGCCCGCCTCGGCCTCCCAAAGTGCTGGGATTACAGGCGTGAGCCACCGCGTCTGGCCCTGGCCCAGATTCTTTAAATCAGGAACTCGATAGATATTTTTGTGCATCACAACCAGGCCGAGGCCTTCCTGTCTGTCACTGCTAACTTACTTCTTTTGTCGGGTTTCAGCTTGAACCTCACTCCTGGCATTTTCTCTGACCATGTAGACTAGGTTGGGGCCAATAACACATATACAGTTTCTGTCACATGGTGTATCATTATTTTTAAGAACTTACTTGCTATCTAATTGAGTAGAACATAAGCGTCATGAGATCGGAGACTATATCTTCCTGTATATTCCTTAACTAGAACATGCCTGGCCTTCTAAATATTTGTTGAATAATTTGCCAATTTGATAGGTGAAAAATCATAATTTGTTTTGATTTGACTACTTTGATAACTAATGAACTTGAATATTTTTATCCTGTTGATTGGCCATCCCATCTTTACTTTTGAATTCTGCCTTTCACATCTTTTCCTATTAGAGCATCTGCCTTCTGCATGATGGTTTATAGGAGCTTCTACCACATTATGGACATTATCCCTGATGGATGTTTTTCTCTAGTAATTCATTTATAATTTTCTTTAACAGATTCCGAGGTTGGGACCAAGAAGGAACTATCTATTTTAAACCAAAAATTTTCCGAAGAAGTAAAAAACCCAGAATTTGTATCAAGAAGACTCTTAACGGATAATGCACAGGCAGCTGAGTTTCGGGAAGCGTGGGGCCGTGAGGGCAAACTCGAAGAGCACCTGGGAAATTCTGCCGGGCAGAGTTTGAACAAACCCAGTATTCACAAGAGAGTTTTAACAGAAGCTACCGTGGGTAGGGAAAGATCTTTGGGAGAAAGAACCCAAGAGTGTAGTGCATTTGATAGAAACTTGAATCTGAACCGAAATGTTGTTAGACTTCAAAGAAATAAAACAGGAGAGAGGGTCTTTAAATGTGATATATGCAGCAAAACCTTCAAATATAATTCAGACCTAAGTAGACACCAGAGAAGTCACACTGGGGAGAAGCCGTACGAATGTGGCCGGTGTGGGCGAGCCTTTACTCACAGCTCAAATCTTGTTCTGCACCATCACATTCACACTGGAAATAAACCATTTAAATGTGATGAATGTGGGAAAACTTTTGGACTCAATTCTCACCTCCGTCTTCATCGGAGAATTCACACTGGAGAAAAACCCTTTGGCTGTGGTGAGTGTGGGAAGGCTTTCAGTCGAAGCTCAACTCTTATTCAACATCGGATAATTCACACAGGAGAGAAGCCCTACAAGTGTAATGAATGTGGAAGAGGCTTTAGCCAGAGCCCCCAGTTAACTCAGCATCAGAGAATTCACACTGGAGAGAAGCCGCATGAATGCAGTCACTGTGGGAAGGCCTTCAGTCGAAGTTCCAGCCTTATTCAGCATGAGAGAATTCACACTGGAGAGAAGCCTCATAAATGCAATCAGTGTGGGAAGGCCTTCAGTCAGAGCTCAAGCCTTTTCCTCCATCATCGGGTTCATACCGGAGAGAAACCCTATGTATGTAATGAATGCGGTAGAGCCTTTGGTTTTAACTCTCATCTTACTGAACATGTAAGGATTCACACAGGAGAAAAACCCTATGTTTGTAATGAGTGTGGCAAAGCCTTTCGTCGGAGTTCCACTCTTGTTCAGCATCGAAGAGTTCACACTGGGGAGAAGCCCTACCAATGCGTTGAATGTGGGAAAGCTTTCAGCCAGAGCTCCCAACTCACCCTACATCAGCGAGTTCACACTGGAGAGAAGCCCTATGAATGTGGTGACTGTGGGAAGGCCTTCAGCCGGAGGTCAACCCTCATTCAGCATCAGAAAATTCACAGTGGAGAGACTCGTAAGTGCGGAAAACGTGGTCCAGCCTTTGTTCATGGCTCCAGCCTCACAGCAGATAGACAGATTCCCACTGGAGAGAAGCACAGCGGAGACTTTAACCATGGTGCAAATCTCATTCTGCGCTGGACAATTCACACTGGTGAGAAATCCTTTGGATGTAATGAATATGGAAAAGCTTTCAGTCCCACCTCACAACCCACTGAAGATCAGATAGTGCATGCTGGGGAAAAGCCCTATAAATGTCAAGAATGTGGAAACGCCTTCAGTGGAAATTCAACCCTTGTTCAACATCAGGTAACTCACACTGGTCGGAAACCACGTCATTGCAGTGTGTGTGGGAAACCCTTCAGCCAGAGTTCACAGCTCACAACACCTCAGCAGACTCATGTTGGAGAGAAACCTGCTTTAAATGATGGATCTAAAAGATACTTTATTCATATCAAGAAGATTTTCCCAGAAAGACATTTTTAATGTGATAAATGCAGAAGACAATTTAGCAACTGTTCACTTTACATTGGAAGATAAGATGGCATAATGAAAGGTAAATAAGGTCTAAATATTACTGGCAAAGTAAAATAAATAGTTCAGATGACTACTAAAGTCAAAGTCATTAAATCTGGAAGTAAACACAAGAGAATTCATTCTGGGAAATCAGGCTGTCTGTGTAAAGGTCACTGCTGTGCTCAGGAGTTGAACCGTGTGGTGCTGTATCCGGATACTCATGACAAATGGATGGAGGGTGTGAAAAGTGAGCCCAGCTGGTGCTCTGGGTCTACCCGACCTGACATCCTTCCAGTCTTATCCTTCGTTTCCTATCCAGGCCCAGGCTTGTGGCTGAGAACATCCACTTTCACTCCCATACACCTGCCTCCAAGTGTGGTACAGAGAACTTGGGCCTGCTTGAGGGGCTTAGCCTTACTCTCTCCACCACCTCTCCCACCAACCCCCAGAGGAACTGCAGGTAGACGTTTCTTCCTTGCTTGGAGCCCCAGTTTTTGCATTTCATTTTCATTAAAATGAAAGTTGGTTTGGTTTTGGTTCTAAGGAGCTCTACAGTTTAACAGAGAGAGGGACCTTAGGGGCCAAGAAAGCAGGGGCCTACCAAATATCTCCACTTTTGTAATTACTGATAAAAAATTTTTTAAAGGCAGGTTTATTGAAGCATAATTTATAAACAATAAAATTTACTCTTTTTAGTGTATAGTTCTTTGGGCTTTGACAAAAACATACAATTGTGCCACCACCACATTCCAGACATTGAACATCTTCATCACCACCCAGAATTCCTTTGTGCACTCTTGTGGTCAACCCCTCCTCGACCCCTGTCTGTGGAAACCACTGGTTTGTTTTCTATCCTCTATCCATCGCCTCACCATTTCCAGAATTAGTGTGCAGCTGTTTGCATGTGGCTTCTTTTACTGAACATGATGCATTGGAGTCATCCATATTGCCTATGTAGAGTGCTTTTTTACACCAAGTAGCATTCCATTGTATGGATGGAGCCATTTGTTTATCCGTTCACCCATGGAAGGGTATTTGGGCATTTTCAGTATGGGCAACTATGATTAAAGCTGCCATCACTGTGTATCAACTACAGACTGTTTTGTGAATCTAACTTTTCAGTTCTCTTGGGTAACTGAAACTTTTCAGTTATCTTGGGCAATCCCACTCCTGTGGGATTGCTGGGTCACATGCTAAGCTTATGTTTAACATTTTAAGAAACTGCCAAACTGTTTTACAAAGTCAGTTGTACATCCCCACTGATGATGTGTGAGTTTAGTTGCTTTGAATCCTCACCAGATCTTGGTATTGTCGTTTTTTTTTTGTTTTGTTTTGTTTTGTTTTTGAGACGGAGTTTTGCTCTTGTTGCCCAGGCTGGAGTGCAATGGCACAATCTCGGCTCACCATAACCTCCGCCTCCCGGGTTCAATTCAAACGATCCTCCTGCCTCAGCCTCCTGAGTAGCTGGGATTACAGGCATGCACCCCCACGCCCGACTAATTTTGTATTTTTAGTAGAGACGGGGTTTCTCTATGTTGGTCAGGCTAGTCTCGAACTCCCAACCTCAGGTGATCCGCCCACCTCAGCCTCCCAAAGCACTGGGATTACAGGCGTAAGCCAATGTGCCCAGCAGTATTGTCCATTTTTTAATATTCTAGCTATTTTAGTGGAGATGTAGTGGTATCCATGGTTTTAATTTGCATTCTTCTACTGACCATGGTTTGATCAGTAAGCCTCTATTTAAAGAGTTTCATTGGGAAGTTTGAATAACACTGTAGTAGTTTCTCAGAGTGTGATCACCTCTGAAATTCTGATATTCAATTCTTTTTTTTTTTCTCCTCTTTTTTTGAAACAAAGTCTTGTGCTGTCACCCAGGCTGGAGTGCAGTGGCACAATCTCAACTCACTGCAACCTCCGCCTCCCAGATTCAAGCAATTCTGCCTCAGCCTCCCGAGTAGCTGGGACTACAGGTATGTGCCACCACGCCCAGCTAATTTTTGTAATTTTCTTAGAGATGGGGTTTCACCATGTT
Source organism: Pongo abelii (assembly GCF_028885655.2). Lineage (NCBI taxonomy): Eukaryota > Metazoa > Chordata > Mammalia > Primates > Hominidae > Pongo > Pongo abelii. The sequence continues at coordinate 161,231,660 of NC_071992.2, read as the reverse complement.
GGCCAGGATGGTCTCAAACTCCTGACCCCATAATCTGCCCTCCTCAGCCTCCCAAAGTGCTAGGATTACAGGTGTGAGCCACCACGCCCGGCCTCTAATTTTCAATTCTGAGACTCTACCTGCAAGAATCTTTTCTTTCTTTCTTTTTTTTTTTTTTGAGATGGAGTCTCATTCTGTCACCCAGGCTGGAGTGTGGTGGCGCGATCTCTGCTCACTGCAAGCTCCACCTCCTGGGTTCACACCATTCTCCTGCCTCAGCCTCCCAAGTAGCTGGGACTACAGGTGCCCACCACCACACCCAGCTAATTTTTTGTATTTTTTAGTAGAGACGGGGTTTCACTGTGTTAGCCAGGATGGTCTCGATCTCCTGACCTCGTGATCCGCCCGCCTCGGCCTCCCAAAGTGCTGGGATTACAGGCGTGAACCACCATGCCTGGCCAAGAATCTCTCAAATCTACTCTTCATTCCCTCCAGGTCTAACTGAAATATTTCCCCCCTTCAAGGAGCCTTCCTTAGTTAATCTCTCATTCCATCTTTGTTTTCTTTTTTTCTTTTGAGACAGTGTCTCACTCTATCACCCAGGCTGGAGTGCAGTGAAGCGATCACAGGTCACTGCAGCCTTGACTTCCTGGGCTCAAGCAACCCTCCGACCTCAGCTCCCAAGTAGCTGGGACTACAGGCACACACCACCATACCCAGATAATTTTTTAATTTTTTGTAAAGATGGTGTCACACCATGTTGCCCAGGCTGGTCTTGAACTATTGGGGTCAAGCGATCCACCCACCTTGGCCTTCCAAAGTGCAGGTCTTACAGGCGTGAGCCGCGGCGCCTGGCCCTACTGTTTTCTTAGGGAATTTGGGGTCACCGCTACATTTGGTTTAACATCCATTCTGTGATTTGCTGCGCTTATTCCCCTGCTCAGGTTCTGTCTCCCCCACTTTATTATTAAAATTCTTATCACAGAACCTCTTCCAAGTGTGGGAATTGCCAGCCTTAGTGTGGTCCGTGTGGAATGGTCCACATAAAAGAGGGAGTGGATAGCACAGGCTCGCCTGAAGGGTCCTATCTCCCTCTGAAATGGATTCACTCTGACCTCAGGGAAAACATTGAATCTTCTTGGGTCTCTTTTTCTCCAGCTCTAAAATGGGGGAAAAAAACACCTCCCCCACGTCTAAAAAATAACTCTCTTATTCTTGTATCCCACAGCAGAACATTCATATCCCCACCATTTCAACTTACATTTTACTTTCTACCTCGTTACCCTACATTCTACGGAGAACTCTCTGCTGTCAGAGATGTTGTCTTATGCACCTTTTTATCTCCAGCACATGATACAGAACAGGTGCTTAGGATGTACTTGGGAAGGAAGGAAGAGAGGTGAAGGAGGCAGAGAAAGGAAACAGTGCCAAGAATGTGCTTTGTGTAAATGTGAACCTTGTGTTCTGCTTCTGCTCTGTCCATGAGCACATTGGGTACATTAAAATTGTTTTCTCCTTCTAATCTACTGGAAGGGTCCCACAATGATGCCTCCCTTAAGAGGCCCACAGGTGTCACATTTACATAGAATGGAAGGAAGCACTGGGGCATGGGAGGGCTCGTGTGTGGCTCTAACAGCTATTTTGACATGTACTTGCTGTGGACCCTGGGACTGAGGATGTTAGTAGGAAAATTCATGGTTAAGCACCAAGAGAGCGAGGGAACACCTCAGGGGCTAAAAATGAAGACTGAAATGAAAGTCAGAGCTTCCCACCTGGAAACTGATGCTAGGACAGCTCTGGGTCCCGTTTACAGCCCCCATGAAGACACTGAGACCTGGTGGCTTGAGGGTGATGGTTGGAACCTGGGCCCCTGTCTAAAGCTGGAACCCCAAAGGGTTGAACCCCCTGTATAAAGACAGACTAGGAGAAAAATCCACCTGTGCATAAGGAGATGCTGGCAGTCTCTACAAGTTTAGGAGATGGAGATGGAGCTGGAGTCCTGGGAGCCCAAGGTGACTAGAAGTCAAAGGAGCAGAAGAAAACTAACACAACAGAAGTAAATATCCTCAAGCAAGCATCTGGAGATACTAAAAACATCTAGAATCATATTTTAAAATGAAGAAAAAAAGTCTCGTCCTATATTCTGCACCCCCAAAAAGAAACAGGAAGAAATACAGGAAGATATGGAACATAGGTAGGAAATTATAGACCAAATGACTCTTTTAAGCCTACTTCTAAATGGTTCAGAAAAAAGTGAAAGAGAAATAATATAGCAACAGTTAAGAACTGGTGAGTCTGAGTTAAGGTTATTTGGAGGTTCTCTGCATTATTGCAACTCTTCTTTAAGTTTGAAGTTATTTCAAAATAAAAAGCTCAGGGAGGCCAGGCATGGTGGCTCACGCCTGTAATCCCAGCACTTTGGGAGGCTGAGGCGGGTGGATCACGAGGTCAGGAGATCGAGACCATCCTGGCTAACATGGTGAAACCCTGTCTCTACTAAAAATACAAAAAGTTAGCTGGGCGTGGTGGCGGGCACCTGTAGTCCCAGCTACTCGGGGGAGGCTGAGGCAGGAGAATGGCGTGAACCCAGGAGGCGGAGCTTGCAGTGAGCAGAGATCGTGGCACTGCACTCCAGCTGGGCGACAGAGCGAGACTCTCAAAAAAAAAAAAAAGCTCAGGGAGATGTTGATCAAAGGATACCAAATTTCCTTTGTGTCCTTTGGAGGAAGTAAATAGGAAGAATAAGTTCAAGAAATCTACTGTACAACATGGTGACTATTGTTAATAACAATGTATTGTACTCTTCAAAACTGCCTTGAGTAGCTTTTTTCTCACCATAAAAAAAGTATGTGAGGTATGCATATGCTAATTAGCTCAATTTAGCCATTTCACAATGTATACATATTTCAAAACATGTGCATGATAAATATATACTTCTTTTGTCAGGTTCAAAATTAAATAAAAACTTTAAGAATGCTTAAGGCCGGGCATGGTGGCTCATGCCTGTAAACTCAGCACTTTGGGAGGCTGAGGTAGGCGGATCACCTGAGGTCAGGAGTTCGAGACCAGCCTGGCCAACGTGGCAAAACCCCGTCACTACTAAAAATACTGTCCTTCAACTTCTATTAACTTAGAGCTTAAAAAAAATCAGTCTAAGTCCAGTCTTCATTAATTTATAAACTTTTGTCAAATCTATTGTACTTTCATAATTATAAATCAAAAATTAGGCTGGGCATAGTAGCTTACAATCCCAGCACTTTGGGAAGCTGAGGCAGGAGGATTGCTTGAAGCCAGGAGTTTGAGACCAGTCTCGGCAACATAGTGAGACTCTGTCCCTACAAAAAACACAAAACTCAGCCAGTCATGGTGGCTTGAGCTTATGGTCCCAGCTACTTGGAGCCTGAGGTGAGAGGATTACTTGAGCCCAGAAGTCTGAGGCTGTAGTGAGCTATGATGGCACCACTGCACTCCTGCCTGGGCGACTAAGCAAGACCCTGCCTCTTAAAAAAAAAAAAAAAAATTAATATACTAAGAAGTTAAATGTTCAACTTAAGAAGTTAGACAAAGAATATTAGAGTAAACCTAAGGAAAGAAGTAGTAATGGGAAAACGAAAATTTTTAAAAAGGAAAGAATAAAGTCAATGAAGAAAACCAAAAGCAGGTTATTTGAAAGAGATACCAAAAGCACAAATGACAAAATAAAAAGAGAAATATTGACCTCATCAAAATTAAGAACTTTTGTTCTGCAAGTGATACCATCAAGAAAGTGAGCTGGGCATGGTGGCTCACGCCTGTAATCCCAGCACTTTGGGAGGCCAAGGCGGGCGGATCACCAGGTCAGGAGTTCGAGGCCAGCCTGGCCAATATGGTGAAACCTTGTCTCTACTAAAAATACAAAAATTAGCCAGGTGTGGTGGCAGGCACCTATAATCCCTGCTACTCAGGAGGCCAAGGCAGATTTGCTTGAACCCAGGAGGCAGAAGTTGCAGTGAGCCGAGATCACGCCATTGCACTCCAGCCTGGGCAACAGAGCCAGACTCCGACTCAAAAAAAAAAAGAAAGTGAAAAGACGACAGCCAGGCGTGGTGGCTCACACCTGTAATCCCAGCACTTGGGGAGGCTGAGGCGGGTGGATCATTTTAGGTCAGGAGTTCAAGACCAGCCTGCCCAACATGCTGAAACCCCATCTCTACTAAAAGTACAAAAACTGGCTGGGCTCACTGGCTCAGCCTGTAATCCCAGCACTTTGGGAGGCCGAGGTGGACGGATCACGAGGTCAGGAGTTTGACACCAGCTTTACCACCATGGTGAAACCCTGTCTCTACTAAAAATACAAAAATTAGCTGGGTGTGGTGGCACGTTCCTGTAATCCCAGCTACTTGGGAGGCTGAGGCAGGAGAATTGCTTGAACCCAGGAGGCAGAGGTTGTGGTGAGCCGAGATCGCACCATTCCACTCCAGCCTGGACGACAGATCGAGGCTCCGTCTCACCAAAAAAAAAAAAAAAAAAAAAATATGAAAACCATCCAGGCATGGTGGCGCACGTCTGTAGTCCCAGCTACTCGGGAGGCTGAGGCAGGAGAATGGAGTGAACCCGGGAGGCGGAGCTTGCAGTGAGCGAAGATGGCGCGCCATCGCACTCCAGCCTGGGCGACAGAGTGAGACTCTGTCTCAGAAAACAAACAACCGAAAAGACAACCCACGGTAGGTGAAAATATCTGCAAACCATCTACCTGCTAAAGAACTTGTATCCAGAACAGAGAAACAACTCTTACAACTCAATAAAAAGACAAGTAATTTTTAAATGGGCAAAAGATTTGAATAGATATTTCTTCAAAGATACACAAATGGCCATTAAGCATGTGAGGTGATGCTTAACATCATTAGTTATCAAGGAAATATAAATCAAAACCACAAAGCGACACCACTTCACACCCACCAGCTATGGCTATGATTAAAAAAAAAAAGGCCAATAACAAGTGTTGATAAGGATGTGGAGAAACTGTCATGTATGAACACGTATGGATGAACAGATGCAGAATGGGAATGTACAATGAGGCAGCTGCTGTGGAAAACAGTTTGGCGCCCCCTCAAGAAGTTAAACCTGGAGAAATTCTCAAATTCAGACTAAGGCTTTCTTCTGGCACTTCCTGAGGCCATGCACGCATCCTTTGGGCCCTTCACCACCTTCCTGCACCCAGTTCCCTGTGGCCCCTGCTTCTCTGGGTCGAGGGCCACTGCTGCTCACCTCTTCCTGGAACAGTCCTAAAGCCGCTGAGGCAGAAAAGGCCCAGCTCCCTCCACCCCGACGGGACGGCGCTGAGGTCCGATCCAAGCGTGTTCCAGACTCCCCTGCAGGACTGGACCCGGTCACCCCGCGGCCTCTGCACGACGCTCACCCGGGCTGGCCTCCTCCTCTTCCCAGTCCTCACTGGCCCAGCCTGCGCCTCCCAATAAGCCGAGATTACAGGAAGCCTCACCTCAGAGTCTGCTTCTGGGGACCCCACCCTGACGCGAATGGTTGGCATTGCAAGTTCTAAGGTGTTTTGACAAACCGTGCTTTAACCTCCACAGCAGGAAGTCCCGCGGAAACTCCGCGCGGCCCCTGCTCTCCCGCAGGTCAGGGCAGAACGCAACTTCTGGGGGTCAGGCGCTTCCGGCGGATTTTGAAACGGGGGCTACAGCTTCCGGAACCCCAGGTTTGAGGCGCTGAAGAATCTAGGGCCACAAGAAACCTATGGTCAGACGGCAGCTCCCACCCCGCGGAAAACGCACGCTCTGAAAACGTGGCTGACGAGATGGCGCCAGGTTTTCCCTCAGAAACGTTTCTCTTTGATCTTTCCGACCCATTTAGGGGATGCTTGACGCAAAGGATTTCTCGACCTCTACCCACTCGAGGCACTGGGCCAGAAATGAGGTGGAAAGCACTGGAAGAGGCGCGCGCCGGGGGCTCCTGCGGGGACCCCTCAAGCCACTCTCGGCGTCGCCCCGCGGACTCATTAGCGACATCCCCTGTGGGCGCCTCGCGTTCCCGCCGTACAGGAACGACCAGGCGAGGCAAGGAAACGCCTGGCTGGGGCAGCGGGGACGTGGCCCCTCCCCACGCTTTTGTCCTACCCACCCCCTCGGGCGCGCTTTGCCGACCACGCGGCAATGCGGACGCCCAGACTCGGGTGCGGGGCGCAGCGGCCCTCCCCCACCGCTCCGGGAGAGCGAGCGCTTCTGGGCGTGGCCCCGCCACACGCCGCCACCATTGCGCCCACTGCCACTTCTAGGGGCTCCTCCGACGGTCATGGATGTGCTGAGGCTACGCCGGGCGGGCAGCAGGGGCGAGTCCGCGCGTCCCTCGGGGCCGAAAGGAGCACTGTGGCCGGTGACCCCGGGCAGAAACCTGGTGGGAGCGCACTGGCAGTAGCCGTCCGCAGAGGTCTGCGCACCTGCTCTTGGTCCGCTCTGGGACACGCGGATGACCGCCCACTCGGTGGTTCAGCGGTCCCCGACGGGAGCTCGGGGTCCCGGCAAGGAAGGGGCCAGTTGGGCTCTTAGTGTGAAGCGACTGTGGGACATCCTGGTGAAGACAGGACCTAAAGCCGGCAGAAGATGCTGTGATGTAGATGCAAATTGGGGCGTCTTGATAGTCAGTGATGCCACTGAGCTCGCGAGGTCACCCAGAGACAGTGTTGAGTGAGAAGCGGCCCTGGTGCCCCTGGGGCAGTTGAAGAGGGAAGAGGCGCCCTGGGCATGGAGACCGCTGGGGCGGCCCTGGGTGGGAGGGGAGGGACCCAGGGGCCAGGTGCCACAGAGTCCCTCATGGAACTAGGCCCCTGAGACCTCAGTGTTGCTCAGGACTGTTGAGTTCCTTGGAGAATGAGAACAAAGGACCGAAGGTAGGAAAAATAACTTGACTTCTCTGTAGGAAAAATAGGTATCTTGGGAATGTTTCCAGGTGGCTGTGGTTGATGATATCCACAGCAGGAGCCCAGAAGCAACATATCAGAACCTTAGTCTTTTCACCCATTTGGGGAAAAAGTTATCTCCTGGTCACAAAGATAAAGTTGCTTTTGACCACTAGCCTAGTAAAGTCCACTGTGGTGGTAATGAGAGGTGAAGCCAGCTGGACTTCCTGGATCGAGTAGGGACTTGGAGAACGTTTCTGTCTTACAAGGGGATTGTAAAATGCATTAATCAGCACTCTGTAGCTAGCTAGAGGTTTGTAAAATGCACCAATCAGTGCTCTGTAGAGCTAGCTAGAGGTTTGTAAAATGAACCAATCAGCACTCTGTAAAATGGACCAATCGGCAGGACATGAGCAGGGACAAATAAGGAAATAAAAGCTGACCACCCTCCAGCCAGCAGGGACAACCCACTCGGATCTTCTTCCATGCTGTGGAAGCTTTGTTCTTTCGCTCTTCACAATAAATGTTGCTGCTACTCACTCTGGGTCCGTGCCATCTTTAAGAGCTGTAACACTCACTGTGAAGGTCGGTGGCTCCATTTTTGAAGTCAGTGAGACCACGAACCAACTGGAAGGAACCAATTCCGGACACAGTAACAGTAGCTGCCATTCATGGAGCACCTGCTATGTGCCAGGTGGTGCTAAGTGCTCTGTGTTTGCCAGGTAAGGATTGACATCACCATTTCACAGGTAAGAAAGCTGAGGTTGAACAAATTGTCTATGATCCAGATCCATCTGTCCCACTCCAAAACCCTCTTTTTACTCCCCCCAGGCTCTCATGTTCGATGTGGCTGGCCATCGTAGGGACAGACAAGAGACTGTCTTTAAATGTGTTACTGAATAATTTGGGAGTCGTTCTAAACTTCCATCAACTCTAAATTTATTGTCCCGAAGGGCATAGAATGAGATTTTAATTTCGTGAGCAGAAACCTAATCATTCATTAGAGAAACACAGAGGAAACTAACATTCAGCTTGGACTGTAAGCCTTAGAGGAAAGAAAATGGAAAGACAAAGAGCCAGAAATGTACAGATACTGTCCAGGCACTGTCCACTCCCCATGTTCTGGTTTTTGTTCCTCCAGCTTCCCTCAAGACCTGTGCACAAACAGAGGTACAATCCCAGTGGCAACACCAGGGTTGCTGACAACTTTCGGGCACATGTTAAGAATCTAGCCTCTAGCAGGGCTCAATCTGTGCCCTGGCTTTCTGGTCTTCTATGTCCACTTCCTGGAGTGTAGGGATCATCTCAGTATGAGGGAGGAATCAGGTATCAGAGCCTGCAGAGCCACTGTCCAGACTCTGGGCAGGTGAGTTTGCCTGTCAGTAATCTCCCTGCTGATCTCCCCAGTACAAGTGCGCTATGGCCCAGGTCCTTGACCAGAGCATTCAGCCACAAGCTGTGTGGGGTTGTTTTTTTTTTTTTAATCATAAAATCTCATGTGAAGGAAAAGGAGCCATGAGGGTAATCAAGAAGCCAGTTTACGGTCTGAGGAACAGGGCAGCATACCTACGACACCCCTGGATTACAGGTGAGGAGAAGAGCCATGCACAACATGGAGCACAGTAACTTCGTGGGCACAGGGAGCTGCCAGGTGCTTCGCAGTCCACGTACCCAGATGGCCTTGAAGAGAAATTCTGAAACCCTCCTGGTTCAAAATATCCTACAGCTCCCATGGCTCCAGGACTGAACACACTCCCCAGCAGAGCCTGCAAGGCCAGGCTCTGCAGGATCCCGGTCCTGCCCCGGTCCTCAGTCACACTCCCAACCCTGCGGCATCCGAGGGAATCAGCCTCTTCCCAGCTCATCTGTGTTCCTTCTGCCATCATCTTGTCAATCCTTCAAGGCCCAGTTCTAGCCCTTCATCCAAACCTTCCTCACCCCTCTTCCCCAATCAACCCTTCCCTTCACTGCAAGTCCTGTGGCACTTACGACCTTAGCAAGTGTAACCTGGCATCCAATGGTGTGCATAACAGGACAAGTGGAAGACAGTGAGCCAGACACAAATCAGTGATGCACAGAAGTACCTGTTGGTGACAATAGCTGCTGTGGCTCCCCTTCTATGAATGTAAGGTCCGTTTTCCCTGAGAGGAGTACAGAATTGTAGACAAGACTCAAGAGTCTACCCTCCCCTCCCTTTTGAAAAAAATTTTTAATTAGAGACCAGGCCGTCTCTATCACCCAGACTGGAGTTCAGTGGTGCAGTCGTGGCTCACTGTAGACTCAAACTCCTGGGCTCAAGCAATCCTCCTGCCTTAGCCTCCCAAGTATCTGGAACTACATGTGCAGGCCACCACACTCGACTAATTTGTAATTTTTCTTTTTTTTTGTAGAGACAGGGTCTCACTTCATAGTCTAGATTAGTCTTGAACTCCTGGCCTCAAGTGATCCTCCTGCCTCAGCCTCCCAAAGTGTTGGGATTACAGGCATGAGCCACTGCACCCAGCCCCTCTCTTCTTTTTAACACATATAAGGCAACAGCTTGCTTCTTACACCCAGGACTAGGGGTGGAACCCTGGAAGATTATGTGGGCCTGGTTGCTCTTCTCTGCACCTCAGGCCTCAGAAGATAGAGGGTCATTCCTGGCTCAGGTTGTGCCATTGCCTGATGATGAAAGAGGGGCAGATGGATGCATTTCATAGCTGTGTTCCTCTCCAAGCTTTGCTCCTTTCTCCTCAGATTGCGCCTAGAGGAAAAATCTAACCAGAAACTTTTTTTTTTTTTTTGAGACAAGAGTTTCACTCCATCACCCAGGCTGGAGTGCAGTGGTGTGATCTCAGCTCACTGCAACCTCTGCCTCCTGGGTTCAACCAATTCTCTTGACTCACTGGAGTAGCTGGGATTACAGGCGTGCACCACCATGCCTGGCTAATTTTTGTATTTTTGGTAGAAACAGAGTTTCTCCATGTTGGCCAGGCTGTTCTCGAGTGATTCGCCCGCCTTGGCCTCCAAAAGTGCTGGGATTATAGGCATAAGCCACTGTACCCAGTCAGTCAGAAACTTTTCAACAGCTATTTTGTATAAACAACGAACTATTCAGTTATATCTATGATTTGAAGTTCACAAAATCAATTGCTCTTACCATCAATGGCTTTATAATCCTTTATTTTCTGTTTCTACTTTAATGACCTTATTGTATGCATCACTATTTGAATTCAAATTACCTTTGGGGGGCATGAACTAGATATAAGTAATCTTTAACACATATATTTTTGGGACAGAGGCTCGCTCTGTTGCCCAGGCCAGAGTACAGTAGTGCAATCATGGCTCACTCCAGCCTCAACCTCCTGGGTTCAAATGATCCTCCCACCATGCCTGGCTAATTTTATTTATTTGTAGAGATGGGGTCTCACCATGTTGCCAGGCTAGTCTCAAAGTCCTGGCCTCAAGTGATCCATCTTGGTCTCTCAGAGTGCTGGGATTACAAGCATAAGCCACTGTGCCCAGCCTTGATTTCATTTCATAGTGAAAACTTCATTCTAAAGTCAAGGATTTTATCCTAAGCTGCTGAAGGATTATGTTAAAATAATTTTATGTTTTCAGTATAGCCAGTAGCCACAATGGATTGTCTTCTGATGAAAATACAGATCCTACATATTGGTGCAGCTGACCCTCATTCTACACGCTTTCAGATTTAAGAAACTTAGTGCAGAGGTGTAGGAAGCTGCCTCAGCTATTCTGTTTGGTTTCACGAAGACCTTGAGTCATTGCTCATTATTGTTCAGGATAAAAAGGCAGCTCTGGAGACCCAACACTAACTCTGTTTTCCATTTTCCTGTGCATCCACTTTGGGGGTTGCATTTATCTGCCTCTCTCTGGGTCTGGTCTCTGCTTCTGGTTTCTGCATATTTGAGATCAGGCCACACCATGGATCACTGGCCTCCCCTAGCATTTCCAATGGCATTCCCAGCCAGGAATAAGGCTGTCTTTGTCTCCATCTCACAATCCCCGTCTAAAGCAAGATTCCCTACAGAGCATGGCCACCCTGGGGCAAGCACCTGCTAGGGCAGTTTATTCAAAAGGGAGCAGCTGGCAACAGCAGGAACCCACATTTCCACCTACTTCCCGCAGTATACCAAAGCCTCTCACATCCATTATATCCTCTATGAATTATCTCATTGTAAATAATATGAGTTCCAACTAAATGCTTTTTCAACATTCATTACATCCATAGGGGTTCTCTCCAATAGGAACTCTGACATTATATAATGAGCTACAATGAAAGGCTTCCCACCTTTGTTGCATTCTTGGATGCTTTTCCCTCCTGTATGAATTGAGGGGTTCCTCTCCAGTAGAATTTGTGAGACAGTGACTGAGAAGCTAGCTCACACTGAAAGCCTGCCCACATTCCTTTAACTTATACTTGCTATCCATAGTGTGAATAACCTAATGTCTAATAAGGGTTGAGCTCTGGCTGAAGCATTTCCCACATACACTACATGCATGTGGCTTCTCTACAGAATGTGTTCTGTGGCAATGAATCAAGTGTGACATCTGAATAAAGCCTCTCCCACATGACACACACGTAAGTTTTCTCTCCAGTGTGTATTCTTTGATGATCAATCAGGTGTGATGTTTGAAGCCCCTTCCACACTCATTGCATTTGTAGGGCTTCTCTCAAGAATGCTTCCTTTGATTATGAATCACGTGTGATGGCTGACTGAAGCTTTTTCCACACTTTACATTCAAAAAGTTTCTCTCCTGTATGAATTCTCTGATATTGCATGGGATTTGCTTTCAGATTAAAGGCTTTCCCACACTGAATACATTTATAGGGCTTCTCTCCAGTATGTATCAGTTGGTGTTTAATAAGGTTTGAATTCCCACTAAAGGCTTTGCCACATTCATTCCACCTATAGGGCTTTTCTCCAGTATGAATTATCTGATGTTTAACAAGCTTTGATGTCTCCCTAAAGCCCTTACCACATTCACTACACACATAGGGTTTCTCTCCACCATGAATTTTCTCTTTTTTTTTTTTTTTTTTTTGAGACAGAATTTCACTCTGTCGTCCAGGTTGGAGTGCAGTGCCGCAATCTCAGCTCAATGCAACCTCCGCCTCCCTGGTTCAAGCAATTCTTCTGCCTCAGCCTCCTGAGTAGCCGCGATTACCAGCATGCACCACCACATGCAAATAATTTTTGTGTTTTTAGTAGAGATAGGGTTTCACCATCCATGGTGAATTTTCTCATGTTGTATAAGGCTTGAGTTGTGATTTTTTTCCCCATATTCAATACATACACAGGGCTTCTCTGTAGTATGAATTATCTGCTGCCAAGTAAGGTGTGAGTTCTTGCTGAAAGACTTCCCATACACATGACATCCATGGGGCTTTGTCCCACTGGTAACTGCCTGATGTCCACTCAGACATGACTCACATGGAAAGCCTTAGCCACCCATCCTCCATCCACTGGCTCTCTTTCCTGGCCTGTCCCTCAGAGGTACAACAGGCTTTGTGCCCAGAGACAAACTTTTCTCCAATTTATTACATTCCTGATATTTGTCTGCTACAATGATTTTCAAGGGGGAGCTGACCACTTTCCTTGAACCTCTCTTTTAGGGAAATAACTTCATCCTGGTCTGTATTGTGAATTTTTTCCAGCAACGTTCTGCTCCTGTCTCAGTCCTACAAGCTGATTGAAACTCAAACTCCTCTGGATTGCCTCTTGGGAAAATTTCCTGAGTTACTCCTTGTAATTGTTCTTCAGAAGATTTTTCTGTTGGGGTTGATTGTTTATGCTTTGTCTTGACCTAAGAATCTGAAACAAAGAATGGAAATTAAAAGTTTCTCTGTGAAAGAAAAAATTGATTGAGCCAAAGGAAATTTCTGTGCAGCTCATATGTCTCAGCCTGAGTTGAGTTTTATTTTCCCTTCTGTTAATCACTTTATTCCATTTTGTCTTGTATCACGCTTAGTTGTGTGTATCCATCTCTCTCTGAATGGACTGAAATTGTGAGGGCAAATGCCTTCTCACACAAGTACTTGCGGCACCTTAATGGCGCAGTGCACAAAGCAGGAACTGACAACTAAAGAACGAGGGATTCATTCCAGCAGTGTTTGCCAGGTGCCTCCTGGGTGCCTGGCACTGCTTGAGGTACCAGGGACTTGGTGAATGAATGAAGTCCCCTGTCCCTTAACATTCTAATGTAGAGACCAACAATATGATAGGACATCAGGGCAGGATAAATAATTCTTCCACAAACTACGATGTTCTCCACAAACCAAAATGCACACTCCCTGAAGACAAGGACTTGGTTTTGCTTATACTTAACCCCAGCACCTAGAAGAATGCCTGCATGCAAGCAGCATGCAAACTGTGGAAATAGGAGAGGGTGCTGGGGCCATGCTCCCAGGTGACTACAATGTGGAGTTTTGTTTGTACTTTGACATGTAAGTGCAAATCAGCTCATCAGGGAAGCCTGGTCACCACTAGAAAATGGCTGTCCCACCTGAGTAGCTGCACAATGGACTTACACTTCCCCTCAGAGGGAAGGTGGGGCCAGGACGGGAGCCAGAATAGACAATCAGGGGTCTCTCAGCTGGCCATTTGAACTCCCCCCTCACCACTCTCACAGCTCACATGCACAACACATCACAGTTCCCCTGAGATACCTACCTCCTCACTCACCTGTGTAGGCAGGCCCTGGCAGAGCAATGACCCATGGCATTTCCCCCTGCTCCTGCTGGGAGATAACCCTGAGTGTGGACACTGAAAAACCTGTTTATCAAGAAGATAATGGTCAGTGCTAGAATATCTGAGCTGCCCCTGGCTGAGGGCCACAGAGGCTGCAAGAGGAGGGGGATCCAGAGGAGGTCTCGAGAAGAAAGAATGGGTGATGAGATCACTGGCCACTCCCTGCTGGGACACGGGCACACCAGCATGGACTGGGGATGTCTGGTCTATGAGTCAAGAGAGCCCAGGGGACCAGTCACCTGGGGATGGGGAGCAGGGACCTGAAGCCCACCATGTGATGCTTATCCAGAGCTGTTAGGGTGCAGTGGTTCTCGAGCATCATATCCTGGTAGAGTGCTCTCTGAGGGGGTCCCAGGTGCTGCCCCTCCTCCTGTGTGAAGTACATGGCCACCTCCTCAAACATCACTGTGCCCTGGAATCACTGGTGCTCACTGCCCAGAGAGCCTCACCCCTGCCCAAGGGCAAGTGCACCTTGCAGCTTGGACTGAGTTTCTAGCAAGAGGCTCTACATGCATCTCCCTACCTTCCAGGCAGATGTTTAGGAAAAGAGCTAGAGGTAGGTTGGGCAGGGAAGGTGTGACTATGGAAACACAGAGCTCTCAAAACTGGGCTCTCCCCTTAGGGCCCTGCATCCTGCTCAGCTCTGTGGAAGGGGCAGCTAGTGGGGTGGGCCTGGATCTGAGGCGGAGTCTCACTCCGTCGCCAGGCTGCAGTGCAGTGGCACGATCTTGGCTCACTGCAACCTCTGCCTCCTGAGTTCAAGTGATTCTCCTGCCTCAGCCTCCCAAGTAGCTGGGACCACAGGCGCATGCCAACACACCCAGCTAATTTTTGTATTTTTAGTAGAGATGGGGTTTCACCATGTTGGCCAGGATGGTCTCGATCTCTTGACCTCGTGATCCGCCCACCTCAGCCTCCCAAAGTGCTAAGATTACAGGCATGAGCCACCGTGCCCGGCGACCACGGGATAATTGTTAATTTTCTCAGGTGAAATAAAGTATTGCTATCATGTAAGAAAATGTCCTCACCTCTAGGAAACAGGCTGAGGTACCTAAGGGAAAGTGTCATGATGTCTACAAATTACAGCTGACCCTGGAACAACACAGGTTTGAACTGCGAGGGTCAGTTATAATTGGATTTTCTTCCACCTCAGTCACCCCTGAGATTGCAAGACCAATCCTCCTCTTCCTCCTCCTCCTCAGACTACTCAATGTGAAGACAATGAGGATGAAGACTTTTATGATGATCTGCTTTCACTTAATTAATATTAAATATATTATGTCTTCCTTATGATTTTCTGAACACCATTTTCTTTTCTCTAGCTTATTTTAAGAATAGAGTATATAATACATATAACATAAAAAATGTGTTAGTTGACTATGTTATGCGTAAGGCTTCCAGTCAACAGTAGGCTATTAGTAGTTAAATTTTAGGGGAGTTAAAAGTTATGCTTTGATTTTCAACTGCACAGGGGTCACTGCCCCAACCCCTGTATTATTCAAGGGTCAACGGTATTTTCAAATTACTTTTCAGCAACAAAAAGTAAATATATTCAAAGATACAGCCAGTGTGGCAAAATGTCAACAACAACTATAGAATCTAAATGAAGAGTTTATGGTGTTCATAATACCTTTCTGTGGATTTGAACATTCTCAAAATTAAGAGCAGTGTGGAAAATAAAAAGTTCCTCTTCAAAGTTTCTTCTTTAAATCAGAAATGTGATTGGTATTTTCTCTCAGAGCTAGTTCTGTTCAAGCTTCTTATTTTATAGTGATAACTCTCTGTTACGCCTTATATAGCAAATGTAATGGAATAAGCATACTGTATGCCTGTATACTCTGACTTCAGTATTTGTGTTAGACATTTTCACAGACATGTAGTACATTCTATGTCCTTGTACCTTAACCAAAATATTCGTGTTGGACGTGCCCAGACATGTCCCAGCATGCAGCCTATGCCCCTTCCTTATTTGGAAATGTTATTACTGTTCTAAAGTCCTTTCGTAAGCAACTTCCTCTTTTCCTTTGTTCCTCACTGTCTTTACCTATTTAGAAAGTTTTAAATTGTTAGCCAATCGAGTTCAGCCTAGAATATGCGGTCCAACTCAGCCAACGGAGATAGGACACAGCAGTAGGGACCTCACGCGTTAGGGATACATATTCCTGTCTCCCTTTGTTCGGTGTACTCTCTTGACAAGACTGCTGGCAAGCAGTACCATTTCTGCAGAAAGTAAAGTTGCCTTGCTGAGAGTACTTTTTGTCTAAATGCTGACTCTTCCTTGAGACACCAGGGAATAAGCATTTATTTCTAACAAGCAGCAATAGAAGACATCACTCTGGTTTCTGGCAGAGGGCAGTCTGGAGGCAGGAGAGGACACAGGAGGAAACCTGTGGTCCAGGGCACAGGTTGGGGTCCAGTGGCCTTTTCCTATCTCAGTGCTCCACGTTTGCTAAGTCGGAGGTACCACCTGTCATCACTATCCCATGGCCATTCATGCTTGAGAGTCCTGCACAGACAGAGACAGGCTCTGCTCCACATTTCCCTCTTTATGCTATTCCCTGGCCCCCACCACCCCCAGCACGCTTCCGGCCCAAGAGCCGTGCAGAGACAGCAGGGCGGCTTCCAGATATCTTGTAGGGCATTGGACGTGAGAAGAAGAGCTGAGAGAGGGGCCCTGGGTGATCCTTGAGTGGAATCAATGAATGAACGAATGATTTCCTCTCACCTCCTCGAGTTTACTTCATATTGGTGGATCGTCTCAGGAAGACTCCAAAAGTGATTGCCACCACTCAGCTTTCTGGCAGTACAAGTGGGGAAAACGCAGGGATGAGGATGAGGCCAGAGGTGGGAGTCTCGCTTGTCCCTTCCCAACTTTCACCAGACAAAATGGCGGACCCCGCCCAGAGACCACGCCCCCCACCTTAGAGGACACAGCTCCTAGACAACTCCCCTCATCCTGCACTAACCTCACCCTGAAACCACGTCATTCACCCTTCACATATCCTGCTCCAGGAACGCTCTCCTCACCCTTCACAGACCCGCACCACCGGCAACATGGCTGTCACCCTTCACAGACCCTCAAGCCAGGAAAACACCCATCATCCTTCACAGCCCCTCATGCCGGAAAAACGCCCCCACCCTTCACAAACACCTGCACCCCAGGAACACGCCCCTCACCCTTCACAAACCCTCATTCCGGGAACTCGCCCCTCACCCTTCACAGACCTGCACCACCCGCAACACGGCTCTCACTCTTCACAGCCCCTCAAGCCAGGAAAACACTCCCCACCCTTCACAGCCCCTCATGCCGGAAAAACTCTCCTCATCCTTTACAAACACCCCCACCCCAGGAACACGCCCCTCACCCTTCACAGACCCTCATTCGGGGAACAAGCTCCTCACCCTACACAGACCTGCACCCCATGACCACACCCCTCACCCAACCCACGGACCACGCCCCTTGTCCTTTATAGACTCCGACCCGCGACCGCACATCCTACAGAGACCCGGCCTCGCCCCTGCATCCTTCGTAGATCCCGCCCTGTGACCATACCCCTCGTCCTTCATAGGCACCAGCCCGCGACCGTGCACGCCCCGCTTTTATTGGCCCAGCTCCGTGACCAGTGACCACGCCCCCGCAACCTTGAGAGACTCCACCCCCGAAGACCCCTCGCAGGAGCACAGTGACCCCGCCTCCACAGGGTCCGCTCCGCCACCCTGACCCTTCCGTGTCGCTCGCGGGACCCCACCCCTGTCCGCCTGCTCCGGTGCCCATGGGGAAGCCTGGTGCCAGGGGTCACCAGTCAGTCCAACTCACCGCCCGACTGGTGGGACAAGGACAGGTCAGCGGGTCACAGGCCGGAAGTGAGGCTCGCCCGGCCGCTCTAGGACGCGGGAAGACCGAGGCCTCGGTGGTTCCCCCTCTCTCCCGCCTGTCTCCCTCAGGAGAAGGAGCGGCTAAGGGAGGACCCGACACCGCGGTTGTACCCGCCTTCTTTTCTGGCCCGGAGTACGGCCTGGGATCTCCAGGGGTGGAGACTGAATGAGTGCTGTCGAGGACCGGCGAGAGTCTGGAAAGTTCGCGCCTTCGTAGGAGAACGAGGAGGTGACGGATAGGGAAGGGGGAGCTGCCGTTGGGTGGGCCGCCTGAGACCCTTGGGAAATGGCCCGGTCGCCGACTGTTTGCACCACTGGCATCCTGCAACACTGTGAGATGCGGCCCCGTTTGTTCCCAGAATGTAAATCATCCCGCACAGAAAAGGATGCGATTCACGAAGAAAGAGTTCTGTCTCCTCTCTGGGCACAGCTCTCTCCTTCCTGGAAGACAGCGGCCCTGGACAGGATGGGGACCCCCGACAGGTTCCAGCCCGGAGGAAGGCGCTGCAACTGGGGGATGCGGTGGAGACAGAGAACCTTGATGGATTTTATTCTTGTGAGAAGCCCGCTTTTCTACCCAAACCTCATGCCAGTTGGTGACGCGAAGTCAACTTGGGCACTGATCCAGCCCACCCAGCCCTCCATGGTCCCCAGACCGTCCCACCTTCCCGTCCCGTAGCCCACCAGCACCCCGCCCCGCCCTGCCGCCGAGCGCCCACACAGCCTCCCCTCCGTGCCCCCAGCCCACCAGCCCCCTACCCCTCCCACAGCGCCTTGCCCCACAGCGCCTCACAAGGCCTCGACCTCCGGTCCCTCAGCCCCACAGCCCCTGACAGCGCCAGGCCCCACCCCACAATACCCCACAGCGCCCCACAGCCTCCCACCTCCGCCTCAAGGCCCCAACCTATGACCCTCCACATTGCCCCACCCACAGCACCCCCACACCGGCCCGCCCCCAGGTGCCCCACACCACCCCACCCCACAGCTCCCCAGAGTGCCCCTTCCCATAGCCCCCCACACCACCCCGCCCCGCAGCGCCCGCCCCAAGGCCCCGCCAACGGCCCCGCCCCACTGCCCTGCCCCACCCATCCCCCACACCGCCCTGCCCTACAACACACCACCCCGCATCCTCCATAGCGCCCCCAACTTCAGTTCCCACACCACCCTGCCCCACAGCGCCCCTCACCGCCCCATCTCCCAGGGCTTTCAGTCCCCACCCCCTGCATCGCCCAGCGCCTAAGAGGCTGGGCTCCGGGTACCTCCCAAGAGACGAGAGGTGTGTCCCGCGCCTTGTGCAGTGAGAAGCCCTGGAACTCCAGGACCCTGCTTTTTTAGGCAGAATGCTATGGATGGGCCACTCCAAAGAGAAACACGGCTGGGGTCTTCTCACTGGGGTTGCAGGCCGTAGGATGGTGTGAACACTCCATGTTTATTCATATCTTGGACCCCCCAATCCCCCCAAGGGAGGGGTGGCCTTCTCTTTGCAAGAAGGCTTCTGAGTCCTTAGAGGCGAAGCTGTGTCCTCATTCCACTCCCCACTGATACCCAAGCCAACAAGGAGATGCCCTGACCCACTCATGGCCAAGGACACCAATGGAAAAGGCCTTCGTCCTCTCAGTACAGACTGTGCCAGGCAGGCCAGGAAAAGCCAAGAAAATGTAGATGCAACAGATAGGTTCCTAGCAAAATACTAAAGCTGAGCCAAAGTAGAAAACTTGAATTAACTAATTGCCAAAAAAAGAGATTAGAGAGGTGATTAAAAAGCTACCATTAAGAAAGCTCCAGATGGCTCCAGATCACATCTGAGCTCTCACCAACCTTTAGAGATCAGATAATTTGAAAGTTAATTACAATCTTCCAAGCCACAGAAAAAGATTAAAAACCTCAATTCACTTTACAAAGCCTTCTGTCTGTAAGCTTGTCTAAGTCTGTGTTGCTATAAAGGGAATACCTGAGACTGGGTAATATAAAGAAAGGAGGTTTATTTGGCTCACAGTTCTGCAGGCTGTGCAGGAAGCATGGCACCAGTATCTACTGGTGAGGCCTCAGGCTGCTTTCACTTATGGTGGAAGATGAAGGGGAGCTGGTGTGCAGAGATCACACAGCAAGAGAAGAGGCAAGAGAGAGAGTGGGTAGAGGCCAGGCTTGTTTAAACAACCAGGTTTTGGGGGAATTCATAGAACTAGAACTCCCTTATTACCATGAAGAGGGCACTATGCGTTCATGAGGGATCCACCCCCATAATCCAAACACCTCCTACCAAGTACCACCTCCAACACTGGGGATCAAATCTCAGCATGAGGTTTGGGAGGACAAACACCCAAACCATAGCGAGGCTTAACACGCCAAAATGATAGAGCTCAAAGAATCTATAGACCCAGATCTCTATGTTTAATGTTGAAAAACAAATTATAAATAAGACAGTAGCAAATACAATCAAGCAGCATATCAAAAAAATAATATGCCATGGCCAAATATGGTTTATTTCAGGAATGCAAGGATAACTACATACCATTGCAATTCATTAGCTCAACAAATTAAAAGAGAAAAAACAGGCCGGGTGCGGTGGCCCATACCTGTAATCCCAGCATGTTGGGAGGCCGAGGCAGGCGGATCACCTGAGGTCAGGAGTTTGAGACCAGCCTGGCCAACATGGTGAAACCCCATCTCTACTAAAAATACAAAAAAAATATCTGGGCATGGGAGGCTGAGGCAGGAGGATTGCCTGAACTCAGGAGGTGGAGGTTTCAGTGAGCTGAGATCACACCATTGCACTCCAGCCTGGGCAACAAGAGCGAAACTCCATATCAAAAAAAAAAGAAAAAACAGCATTCCATCCACGTATGCTAAATAATAACATTGAATAAAATTCTGAAGCCATTCTGAGTAAAATTTCAAAGAAAATAGGAATAAATGAAAATGATTTAAATATGGTAAAAATTATTAACCATAAACTCCAAGAACAAGCATCATTTATAGAACGATACGCTAAAGCTATTACTTTTTCTTTTTTTTGAGAGGGATCTTGCTCTGTCACCCAAGCCACGATGTCAGCTTACTGCAACCTCCTCCAGGTCCTGGGTTTAAGCGATCCTTCTGCCTCAGCCTCCTGAGTAGCTGGAACTACAGGCGCATGCCACTATGCCTGGCTAATTTTTTTGTATTTTTAGTAGAGATGGGGTTTCACTATGTTGGTCAGGCAGGTCTCAAACTCCTGACTTCAAGTGATCCGCCTGCCTCGGCCTCCCAAACTGCTGGGATTACAGGCATGAGCCACTGTGCCTGTAATTTAAAATAAGTTAAGGTGGTAAATTTTATGTTATGTGAATTTTACCACAATAAAATTTTTTTAAACTCAGAGCAATAAAAATCTTAGTGAAAACTTAGAATATCATATGTACAAGGTAGAGCAGAGGAATACTTTGTAACCATGACGGGCAACTCAGAAGCTGTAAAAAGCAGATTAGACATATTTACTAAAGCTATTACTTGGGCCAGGCGCAGTGGCTCACACCTGTAATGCCAGCTCTTCAGAAGGCCAAGGCAGGTGGATCACTAGAGGTTGGGAATTCAAGACCAGCCTGGCCAACATGGTGAAACCATGTCTCTACTAAAAATACAAAAATTAGCTGGGCATGGTGGCGCATGCCTGTAATCTCAGCTACTTAGGTGGCTGAAGCACGAGAATCGCTTGAACCTGGGAGGTGGAAGTTGTAGTGAGCCAAGCAAGATCACACCACTGCCCTCCAGCCTGGGAGAAAGAGTGGACTCCATCTCAAAAAAAAAAAAAAAAAGCTATTACTCTTAAAACAAGGAATAAGACCAGGACACCAACTTACATAATTTTTGCTCTAATTTTCTACAGACAGAATCATGTTCCCACAAAATTCGTATTTGAGGCTCTAACTGTCCATATGACTGTACCAGAGATAGGGCCTTTGTGTTAGTCTACTCTGGCTGCCGTAACAAATACCACAGACTGGGTGTCTTAATATAAATTTATTTTCTCGTAGTTCTGGAGGCTGGAAGTTTGAGATCAGAGTGCTGGGATGGAGAGTTTCTCAAGGGGTCTTTTCCTAGCTTTCAGAGAGCTGCCTTCTCACTCTGTCCTCACGTGGCATGGAAGAAGACAGAGAGATCTCATTTCTAGTGTGTTATCTTATAAGGGCACTAATCCCATCATGAGGACTCCACCCTCATGACCTTTAATTCTAATCACCTCTCAAAGTCCCCATCTACAAATATTATTACAACTGAGGTTAGAGCTTTAACATAGGAATTTCAGGGGGACACAAACATTCAGTCCATAACAGCCTTTAAGGAAGTGATTAAGGTTAAATGAGGGCTAGGTGCTGTAGCTTATGCCTGTATTCCCAGCATTTTGGGAGGCCAAGGTGTGTGAATCACCTGAGGTCAGGAGTTCGAGACCAGCCTGGCCAACATGGTAAAACCCTGAAACCTCATCTCTACTAAAAATACAAAAATTAGCCGGGCGTGGTGGCAGGTGCCTGTAATCCCAGCTACTAGGGAGGCTGAGACAGGAGAATCGCTTGAACTTGGTAGGCAGAGGTTGCTGTGAGCTGAGATTACGCCACTGCACTGCATGCAGCCTGGGTGACAGAGCAAGACTCCAACTCAAAAAAAAAAAAAAGTTGGCCAGGCTTGGTGGCTCATGCCTGTAATCCCAGCACTTTGGAAGGCCAAGGCAGGTGGATCACGAGGTCAGGAAATCGAGACCGTCCTGGCTAACATGGTGAAACCCCATCTCTACTAAAAATACAAAAATTAGCCGGGCGCGGAGGCGGGTGCCTGTAGTCCCAGCTACTTGGGAGGCTGAGACAGGAGAATAGCGTGAACCCGGGAGGCGGAGCTTGCAGTGAGCCGAGATCGCTCCACTGCACTCCACCCTGGGTGACAGAGCTAGACTCTGTCTCAAAAAAAGAAAAAAAGTTAAATGAAAGCATGGAGTGGAGCTCTGATCTGATATAACTGATGCCCTAAGAAGAGGAAGAGACACCAGTGTGCGCGCTCTTTTTTCCCCCCTCTCTCTCTCTCTGCCGTGTGAAAACGCAGTGAGAAGTTGGCCATTTGCAAGCCAAGAAGAGGGTCCTCACCAGAGACTAAATCAGCTAGCACTTTTACTGGGGACCTAAGCCTTCAAAACCGTGAGAAGTAAATTCCGTTGTTTAAACCCCATCAGTCTGAGGTATTTTGTTATGGCCCCCTGAGCAGATTAATACAACATTGTTTGGTAATTCTTACGAAAACAAAAAGAAATACGATTTGTATATGTGCTGATAAAGAAAAGACATTGACTCTTTTTGGGCAATGATGTGATTGCATAGAAAACACTGTTAGGATTAATATGAATGTTTGTTAAAGTTACTGGATATATTAAAGTATGTAAAACTCAATAGCTTTCCTCAATAATCATTAAGTAATAATCACCAACTTGAAATGGAAATGAGAAAATAGCTCATTCACAGTGGCAACAAAAACTATAAAATGTAATATTTAGTCATTATAAAGTAAGATGTAATAAATTATGACGTGTAAAACCATATTGAAGGACATAAAAACAAGATTCGAAAAAAAGATGTCCACATTCTTGGAAGACTTACTAAAAAGTAAATTCTTTCCAAATATATCGAAAATATGTATACAATTAACATACCTCTAAGTTGACACCCAGTAATTGCATCTTTCAAAGGATATAGTCAGTTTAATGTATATATGGAAGAAAAATTTTCAAAACTAGCCACGGAAACTATAAAGGATTAGGAGGGAGGATTTACTTTCCAGATTAAACTAGCCTCTAAATCCTGTGAAAGCAAAGCAATGTTGAATTGGTCTAAAAATAGACAGAAAGATCAAAGACTAAAATGGAAATCCTAGAAATGACCCCAAAACAGAGGGGAATTCACAATTTCACAAAGGCGGCATTTCAGTTCAGTGAGGCAAGGATCGTTTATATATATATTTTTTATTTTATTTATTTATTTTTTTTTGTGAGACAGAGTCTCACTCCATTGCCTAGGCTGGAGTGCAGTGGTGTGATCTCAGCTCACTGCAACCTCCGCCTCCTGGGTTCAAGTGATTCTCCTGCCTCAGCCTCCTGAGTAGCTGGGATTACAGGCACGTGCCACCACGCCCGGCTAATTTTTGTATTTTTAGTAGAGACGGAAATTCACCATGTTGGTCAGGCTGGTCTCGAACTCCTGACCTCAGGTGATCCGCCTGCCTCAGCCTCCCAAAGTGCTGGGGTTACAGGCATGAACCACCGCGCCTGACCAGGATCATTAATATATTTAGAAGAAATTAAAGTTGTACTCTGTCTCATAACATACATGAAAATATTTCTAGAGGTATTTAAAGGCTTAATTAAAAACAGAGCAATAAATAAGCCAGTCACGACAAATTCTGTATAATTCTGCTTATGTGCGGTACCTAGAGCATTCAAATCCATACAGACAGAAACAATGTTGGTTACTAGGGACTGAGGGGAGGGGAGAATGGGGAGTTAGTGTTTAATGGGGACAGTTTTAGTTTTACACAGTTAAAGAGTTCTGGAGATGGATGGTGGTGATGAGTGCACAACATTGTGAATGTATTGAATATCACTGAACGTACACTTAAAACAGGTTAAGATGGTAAATTTTATGTGAATTTTACCACAATAAAATTTTTTTAAAACTCAGAGCAATAAAAATCTTAGTGAAAATTTAGGACATCATATGTGCAAGATAGATCAGAGGAATCCTTTGTAACCGTGACGGGCAACTCAGAAGCTATAAAAAACAGATTAGGGATATTTATTTAATAAAATGAAAAACACTTGTATGACAAAAGATCCCTTAAATGAAATTGATAGACAAATTTTAACTGGGGCACGGCCAGGTGCGGTGGCTCACCCTGTAATCCCAGCACTTTGGGAGGCCAAGGCGGGTGGATCACTTGAGGTCATGAGTTCAAGACCAGCCTGGGCAACATGGCGAAACCCCGTCTCTACTAAAAATACAAAAATTAACCAAGTGTGGATGCACATACTTGTCATCCTAACTACTCGGGAGGCTAAGGCATGAGAATCGCTTGAACCCAGGAGGCAGAGGTTGCAGTCAGCTGAGATTGTGCTACTGCACTCCAGGCCTGGGTGACAGAGCAAGACTCTGTCTTAAAAAAAAATTTAATTGGGGCAAGAAAAGTATGAAGACATGCAGCAGAGCAAAGTGGAGGCAGCGTGTGGCCCAGTGGTTAGTACTGTAATGCCCAACCTTGTTTTTACTAACCCTGTTTTTAGACTCTTCCTCTTTCCTTTAATCACCTAGCCTTAGTTCTACCTGAATTGACTCCCCTTTAGCTAAGAGAGCCAGACAGACTCCATCTTGGCTCTTTCACTGGCAGCCCCTTCCTCAAGGATTTAACATGTGCAAGCTGACTCCTAGCACATCCAAGAATGCAATTAACTGATAAGATACTGTGGCGAGCTATATCCGCAGATCCCAGGAATTCGTCTGATTGATAACGCCCAACGCCCCGTGTCTATCACCTTGTAATAGTCTTAAAGCCCCTGCACCTAGAACTGTTTACTTTCCTGTAACCATTTATCCTTTTAACTTTTTTGCCTACTTTATTTCTGTAAAATTGTTTTAACTAGACCCCCCCTCCCCTTTCTAAACCAAAGTATAAAAGAAAATCTAGTTCCTTCTTCAAGGCCGAGAGAACTTTGAGCATTAGCCGTCTCTTGGCCGCTGACTAAATAAACGGACTCTTAATTCGTCTCAGTGTGGCGTTTTCTCTAACTTGCTCAAGTACAACAGTACATGCAGTGTCTGGCTCTGCTGTCACATTTTCAGAAGTCACCTAGAAGAGACAGTCCCTGTGCCTCGGTGTCCTTGTCAATGAAACAGGGTCGTGGTGAGGATCAAATGAATTAATGGTGTATAGAAAGTGCTTAGAATGGCCGGGCGCGGTGGCTCACACCTGTAATCCCAGCACTTTGGGAGGCCGAGGCGGGCAGATCATGAGATCAGGAGTTCTCCACCAACCTGGCTAACACGGTGAAACCCCGTCTCTACTTAAAATGCAAAAAATTAGCCGGGCGTGTTGGCACGCAGCTGTAGTCCCAGCTACTAGGGAGGATGAGGCAGGAGAATTGCTTGAACCCGGGAGGTGGAGGTTGCAGTGAGCCGAGATCGCACCATTGCACTCCAGCGTGGGTGACAGAGCAAGGTTCCGTCCCCCACCAAAAAAAAAAAAAAATTGCTTAGAACGACAATGCTTGGTGTAGTTGGTGCTATTGTTACCTATCATTATTATTTCTCTTATTTATAATATACAAAGTGCTCCTAAACATTTAATTTTTTTTTTTTTTTGACGGAGTCTCGCTCTGTCACCCAGGCTGGAGTGCAGTGGCGCCATTTCGGCTCACTGCAAGCTCCGCCTCCCGGGTTCACGCCATTCTCCTGCCTCAATCTCCTGAGTAGCTGGGAATACAGGTGCCCGCCACCACACTCGGCTAATTTTGTTTTTGTGTTTTTAGTAGAGACGGGGTTTCACCGTGTTAGCCAGAAAGGTCTCTATCTCCTGACCTCATGATCCGCCCGCCTTGGCCTCCCAAAGTGCTGGAATTACAGGCGTGAGCCACCAAGCCCGGCCTTTCTTTTTTTTTTTCTTTCTTTCTTTTTTTTTTTTTTTTTTTTTTGAGATGGAGTTTCACTCTTTCGCTCAGGCTGGAGTGCAATGGCCAGATCTCAGCTCACTGCAACCTCTGCCTTCCAGTTTCAAGCGATTCTCCTGCTTCTGCCTCCCGAGTAGCTGGGATTACAGGTGCCCACCACCATGCCTGGCTAATTTTTGTATTTTTGGTAGAGACGGGGTTTCACCACGTTGGCCAGGATGGTCTCAATCTCCTGACCTAGTGATCCACCCGCCTTGGCCTCCCAAAGTGCTAGGATTACAGACGTGAGCCACCACACTGCGCCAAATTTAATTTTTAAAAGTTCAAAAATACAATAGAAAGATAGATTTTAAAATGAATGGATGGGCTGGGTGCAGTGGCTCACGCCTGTAATCCCAGCACTTTGGGAGGACGAGGCGGGCAGATCACGAGGTCAGGAGATTGAGACCATCCTGGCTAACACGGTGAAACCCCATCTCTACTAAAAATACAAAAAAATTAGCCGGGCATGGTGGCGGGCACCTGTAGTCCCAGCTACTCGGGAGGCTGAGGCAGGAAAATGGTGTGAACCCGGGAGGTGGAGCTTGCAGTGAGCTGAGATCGTGCCACTGCACTCCAGCCTGGGCGACAGAGGGAGACTCCGTCTCAAAAAAAAAAAAAAAAAAAAAGAATGGATGATAGATGGTACAATCCAAATAGCCAATAAACATGAAAAAGATGCTCAACCTCACTAATCAATGGGCAACTTAAAACTCATGTGTGAACAATGAGCTATCACTTCTCACTCATGACATTGGCAAAAATGTAAAAAGCAATAGCACTTGGTGCTGATCGATTGTACTCTGTTGCAGCAATTCCTGCCTACAACATCCCTGCCCACCCATGAGATTTGCAGTGTCCCTCCTTACGGAAGGAGAAGGCCCCCCTGTACTGATGATGTTGCTTTGATCAATGAAACAGCTGCCACCTTTCAGCAGCCTGAAATGTTATTGTAAGATTCCAGCATGGCTTTTGCCGCACTGCCATGAAAACAGCTTGTCCAGGACAGATACTCTATGGCGCTGACACCAGCATGAAGATCTTTAAAGAGCAGGTGCATAACACAAAGAAGGCCTGAAACTCCAATGTCAAAAGCCAGAGATCTGGGAGTCGTTACAACTGCACAACTCAGCGAAAGCTGACTCATGTAGTGGGGGAACGGCGTTAACACACACAGCTGGTGGCAAGGTACATTTTCACGGGCACTTTATAAAGCAATCTAGGAGCATTTCTGAAATTCACAAATGCACCTGTCCTTGGACTGAGCCGTTCCACTCTGGGACATCCATGGAAATGGGAGCCAGTGCATAGGCTAGGGCCCAGGGGTGCACATGCAGCGGGGAAAATGGAAACAGTGAACGTTCATTACCCAACCTCTTGGTGACCCTGCGGACCCCATTCCCCGCCACCTACACTGCTGCACCACCAAGGCTGGCCTCCTTTTGGCTCCAGTTCTTGCTGCTCCCCCAAGCTGGCACCACCCGGCCCCTGCCCCATGCAGCCTATTCCTCACAACAACCAGAATATTTCCTTTAAAACACAAGTCCCGTCACCCCACCCCTCCACTCACTCAGGTCCCCAGACCCTCGCCATCCCCTTCCTTCTCCTCTCTGAAGATGGAGTCTGCTCTTTCACCTCTTGGTAGGCCTCCGGTCACATTCCTGCCTCAGGGCCTTTGCACTGCCTTTCTCCTTTGCCCTCACTATTTGCTTGGCTCAGCCCTTCCCTCCCTTCTGTTGTCTACAAAGACCTCCTCTCTGCAGCCTCCCCATCTCCCTTTCCCTTTTGCTTGACTTGTCCCCACTGCACTTGGCTCCATATGGCAGCACTGCGTGACACGCTTAGTTATTTATCTTTCCCGCAGACTTTCTAAATGTAAACTCCTGGAGGGCAGGGACATTCCTTTTCCATTTAGTGCTGTACCCCTGATGCCTAAACCAGTGTGTGATCAGTATTTTTTTAATAACTAAAACCAGAACAAAACCTGCTTTCATTGGGAAACAAACCTCTCAAAGAATTTTACGGCCGGGCGGCTGGGCGCGGTGGCTCACGCCTGTAATCCCACCACTCTGGGAGGCTGAGGCAGGCAGATCACGTGGTCAGGAGATCGAGACCATCCTGGCTAACACCGCGAAACCCCGTCTCTACTAACAATATAAAAAATTAGCTGGGCGTGGTGGCGGGTGCCTGTAGTCCCAGCTACTCGGGAGGCTGAGGCAGGAGAATGGCGTGAACCTGGAGGTGGAGCTCACAGTGAGCCGAGATCACACCACTGCACTCCAGCCTGGGCGACAGAGCGACACTCCGTCTCAAAAACAAAAAAAACCCAAACAAACAACAAAAAAAAATTGTATGGCTGGGCGCAGTGGCTCACGCCTGTAATCCCAGCACTTTGGGAGGCCGAGGTGGGAGGATCACAAGGTCAGGAGTTCGAGACCAGCCTGGCCAACATGGTGAAACCTCACCTCTACTAAAAATACAAAAATTAGCTGGGCATGGTGGCACATGCCTGTAATCCCAGCTACTCGGGAGGCTGAGGCAGGAGAATCGCTTGAACCCAGGAGGTGGAGGTTGCAGTGAGCCGAGATGGTGCCACTGCACTCCAGCCTGGGTGACAGAGCAAGGCTCCATCTCAATAAAAATAAATAAATAAATAAATAAATAAATAAAATTAAAAAAAGCCGGGCGCAGTGGCTCATGCCCATAATCCCAGCACTTTGGGAGGCTGAGGCAGGCGGATCACCTGAGGTCAGGAGTTTGAGATCAGCCTGGGCAACACGGTGAAACCCCATCTCTACTAAATATACAAAATTAGCCAGGCGTGGTGGCACATGCCTGTAATCCCAGCTACTCGGGAGGCTGAGGTAGGAGAATCGCTTGAACCTGGGAGGCAGAGGATGCAATGAGCCGAGATCACGCCATTGCACTCCAGCCTGGGGGATAAGAGTAAATCTCCGTCTCACCAAAAAAAAAAAAATTTACAATACACATTTTCTTCTCTTCCTAGTGTTTTTATGATGGTTTAGCTAGTCCATGCATCTGGGTTTGGCTTATGGGGGCCAAGTGGAGCATTAGTGGTGCGGTGGATTGCAGGCCCAGCCCTGAGCCACACAGTCCCTGTGTGAAGAGCAAGATGGTCCACAGCACCCAATGAGCACCTTTTTCAGTGGTCCCTGATGTCGTGTCTAGGGGCAGCAACTGGGAATGACTTTGAGGAGGATTTATAGTTAAGCAAGTAATCACTTCATTGTGGGACCTGCGTTGGTCCATGTGCTTTCCTGGGGCTGCCCCCAGGCTCCTTGGTCCATGTGCTTTCCTGGGGCTGCCCCCAGGCCATGCTGACTGGACCAGATGATTGTGGGTGCACAGCTGAGGGGCTGATGTCTGTCTCCAGCAGAGACAGATCCCACCCCCACTCCTCCTTAGGCTAGTAACACACATCCCATTTAGTGCCAGGGTTGGTGCCAAGAGACCCCGCAGAGCTGGGGCGGGGCATGGGGGAGCCCCTGCTTGGAGAAGCGGAATAGCCAGATGAGGGCAGGGAGGGAGGGAAGGAGACAGAGAGAGAGAGACATAGAGAAGGAGACAGAGAGAGGGAGGGGGAAAGAGACAGAGACAGAGAGAAAGAGGGAAGTGGTGGGGAGAGAGAGCAGGGAAGCCAAAGGCTGTGGGGAGAAAGCAGTGCCAGCCCTTTCCAGGCCCTTTGTCAGCCTCATGCCATCTGCTTGTAAGAAGCTCCCATGGCTTCCAGTGAGTTCTCTTCAGTTTTAGGAGCCTGTGTAGCTTCTACTTGTGAAGGAAATAATGTATACGGTGGTCCATTTCCAAGACAAAGTGCCTTGAATCGGTTTAGGACAGCAAACTACAGAAGAAACAGGATAAACTAGGCCCCTGCTTGGATAGCCAATGCCTGCTTCTTGTCCCCGCCCAGCCGCCCCCCCACCCCACTGCTTAATTGCCCTCACCCGATCCAAAGAAGTTTAGTCTGAGATGAAAGTTAACTAGCCTGCAAAATAGCTCGCTTTGTCTGTTCTTATCAGCCTTCCCAGCTACTTAGGTAATAAATCAAATTCTTAAAGAGCCCCTGAGCTGACTAGGATTGCAATGCATTGTGGGCTGCAACAAAATGCAGCAAGACAACCCTAAAGAAAACACCTACAGCCTCTGCATAACAATCAATAGGTGACGTCCGAGAAGACTGTGACCCCATAATACTCAGCCTATGAGGAACTGGGGGAGGGACCTGCTCACTAGGGGATAAATTGCTTGTTGTGACTGTGCTGGGTGTGCCTGCCTACTAGACACCCGACCTTGCAAGGACATCATTGAAAGTCTCACTTTCGCTGTTCTCTGGGTCTCTAAGTCCATTCTTTGGGTTTGGACGGGTGAGTTTGTTTCTCACACTTGCAATCAGATGATTCCAGACCAAAGACATTGGCATTTTAGGTGCAGATGTCCAAGCAGGACATCCTGCTGGGTTCCAGCAGACACAGGGCAGACATCATGGATGGTCCACCAGGCCCTCAAAGCCAGCTCTCTCCTAGATCCACTTGAGGAAAGGGCTCCAAGCAGCTGTCTGTGGGGCTTCCTGAGCCAGCTGTGCCTGCAAATCAATCCTGTTTCCCCAGACACAGTCACTAGTTGAGGAAGTGTCCTAAGCCAAGGTCTGCACACTGGATGGTCACCTGGGGAGCAAGGAGTTGAGACTCGGGGAGAAGAGCTGCCAAGAGAGAAGCCGAGTGGCAGGTGCTGTGTCTCCAGTGCCAGCCCAGCAGAGCGGCTCAGTCTGCTTTGAGGAGCCGCGCACAAGTGCACCTGGGACTGGCCAGGCAGGCCAGGGTGGCAGGAACCAAGGCCACCAGGGAGGTTTGCAGGTGGCTGGATACACTTGATCTTCCTCCCTGTCCCTCAGAGCCCACCAGCAAACCCCATTACTCAGCATCACCTGGTTCGTGTCCTCTAACCTGAAAACATTCTATGTCTATAATCCATCCAAATGTTCCCTCCAGGTCTCCTGCTAAGAGTGGGTTTAACCAGAGGAACCAGCAGGAAAGACACACTGGAGTCCAAGTGAGAGGTGACAGCGTGCTGGCAGCCCTAGCTCGCTCTGGGCGCCTCCTCGGCGCCCACTCTGGCCAGGCTTGAGGGTCCCTTCAGCCCGCCGCTGCACTGTGGGAGCCCCTCTCTGAGCTGGCCGAGGCCGGAGCCGGCTCCCTCTGCTTGCGGGGAGGTGTGGAGGGAGAGGCACGGGTGGGAACCAGGGCTGCTCGCCGCGCTGGGGGGGCAGTGCGAGTTCCGGGTGGGCGTGGGCTCCCTGGGCTCC
Organism: Pongo abelii; assembly: GCF_028885655.2. NCBI lineage: Eukaryota > Metazoa > Chordata > Mammalia > Primates > Hominidae > Pongo > Pongo abelii. Next base: position 161,200,119 of record NC_071992.2, on the reverse strand, counting down.
GCACTCGGAGTGGCGGGCCGGCGCCGCCAGCCCCGGGCAGTGAGGGGCTTAGCACCTGGGCCAGCAGCTGCGGAGGGGGCGCTGGGTCCCCCAGCACTGCCGGCCCCGCCCGCGCCGTGCTCGAATTCTCGCAGGGCCTCAGCCGCCTCCCCGCGAGGCAGGGCTCGGGACCTGCAGGGCTCGGGACCTCCCGCACGACCCAAGCTTCCCCGACAGGCGCTGCCCCATTCCAAGGCGCCCGGTCCCATCAACCGCCCAAGGGCTGAGGAGTGCAGGCGCGCGGCGCGGGACTGGCGGGCAGCTCTGCCCATGGCACCCACATGGGATCCACTAGGCGAAGCCAGCTGGGCTCCTGAGTTGGGTGGGGACTTGGATAACTTTTTTTTTTTTTTTTGAGAGGGAGTCTCGCTCTGTTGCCCAGGCTGGAGTGCAGTAGCACACCCTCAGCTCACTGCAAGCTCCACCTCCCGGGTTCACGCCATTCTCCTGCCTCAGCTTCCCAAGCAGCTGGGACTACAGGCATCCACCAACACGCCCAGCTAATTTTTTTGTATTTTTAGTAGAGACAGGGTTTCACCGTGTTAGCCAGGATAGTCTCGATCTTCTGACCTCGTCATCTGCCTGTCTCGGCCTCCCAAAGTGTTGGGATTACAGGCGTGAGCCACTGTGCCCAGACTTGGATAACTTTTATGGAGGATTGTATATGCACCAATCAGCACTCTGCGTCTAGCTCAGGGATTGTAAATGCACCAACAGCACCCTGTCAAAACGGACCAATCAGCTTTCTGTAAAACGGACCAATCAGCTCTCTGTAAAATGGGCCAATCAGCAGGATGTGGGTGGGGTCAGATAAGGGAATAAAAGCAGGCTGCCCTAGGCAGCAGGGCCAATTTGTTCAGGGTCGCCTTCCAGACTGTGGAAGCTTTGTTCTTTCGCTCTTTGGGTGTGCACTGCCTTTTTGAGCTGTAACACTCACTGCAAAGGTCTGCGGCTTCACTTCTGAGGCCAGTGCGACCACGAACCCACCGAGAGGAATGAACAATTCCAGACACGCCACCTTAAAAGCTGTAATACGGTGAAGGTCTGCAGCTTCACTCCTGAAGCCAGTGAGACCACGAACCCACCAGAAGGAAGAAACTCCGAACACGTCCGAACATCAGAAGGAACAAACTCCGGACACACCACCTTTAAGAACTGTAACACTCACCATGAGGGTCTGTGGCTTCATGCTTCATTCTTGAAGTTAGCGAGACCAAGAACCCACCAATTCGGGACACAAGCAGGGCCAAAGAGAGGGGCAGTAGGGTATGCACCTGAAGGGCATTCAGCCTCCCTGGGAGGGTGCACCAAAAATTTTGGGATGGCCCCACCTGTCAGACTCCCTCCTGCTGCACGAAGTATGCCCTCTCCCATCTGTTCTCCTACTGGAGTCCCTAGTAACGAAGCTGTAAAAAGAGACCAGCCCAAGAGAAACTCCTTGCAAAGTACATACTCAACAAAAGATTTGTATCCAGAATACATAAATAGCTCTCAAAATTCAACAATGAGAAATCTAACTTTTAATTTTAATTTTTTTTTTTGAGGTGGAGTCTGGCTCTGTTGCCTAGGCTGGAGTGCAGTGGCTCACTCGGCTCACTGCAAGCTCCGCCTCCCAGGTTCACACCATTCTCCTGCCTCAGCCTCCCGAGTAGCTAGGACTACAGGCGCCTGCCACCATGCCTGGCTAATTTTTTTTTTTTTTTTTGTATTTTTAGTGGAGACAGGGTTTCACTGTGTTAGCCAGGATGGTCTCGATCTCCTGACCTCATGATCTGCCCGCCTTGGCCTCCCAAAGTGCTGGGATTACAGGCGTGAGCCACTGCACCCTGCTTTTTTTTTTTTTTTTTTTAAGATAGGGTCTCACCTAGGCAGGAATGCAGTGGTGTGATCAGGGCTCACTGCAGCCTCAACCTCCTAGGCTGAAGTAATCCTCCCACCTCAGCCTCTTCAGTAGCTGGGATTACAGATGCATGCCATCATGCCTGGCTAATTTTATTTTTTAATTTTTTGTAGAGATGGGGTCTTACTATGTTGCCCAGGTTGGTCTTGAAATCCTGGGCCCAAGCAATCCTCCTGCCTTGGCCTCCCGAAGTGCTGGGATTACAGGTGTGAGCCACTGTGCCTGGTCAGAAACTCATTTTTTTTTTTTTTTTTTTTTTGAGACAGAGTCTCACTCTGTCACCCAGGCAGGAGTGCAGTGGCACAATCTCGGCTCACTGCAACCTCCACCTCCCAGATTCAAGCAATTCTCATACCTCAGCCTCCTGAATAGCTGTGATTATAGGAGCGTGCCACCATGCCCAGCTGATTTTTGTACTTTTAGTACAGACGGGTTTTCATCTCTACTAAAAACATTGGCCAGGCTGGCCTCGAACTCCTGGCCTCAAGTAATCCACCCACATCAGCCTCCCAAAGTGTTGGGATTATAGGCATGAGCCACCACGCCCGGCCAGAAACTTTTTTTTTTTTTTTTTTTTTGAAATGGAGTCTTGCTCTGTCACCCAGGCTGGAGTGCAGTGGCACAATCTCAGCTCACTGCAACCTCCACCTCCTGAGTTCAAGCGATTCTCCTGCCTTAGCCTCCTGAGTAGCTGAGATTACAGGCCCACGCCAGCACACCCAGCTAATTTTTGTATTTTTCATAGAGGCGAGGTTTCACCATGTTGGTCAGACTGGTCTCAAACTCCTGACCTCGTGATCCACCTGCCTTGGCCTCTCAAAGTGCTGGGAATACAGGCGTGAGCCACCGCGCCCGGCACAGAAACTCAATTTTTTAAAATGGACAAAAGGGCTGGGCAAAGTGGCTCACGCCTGTAATCCCAGCACTTTGGGAGGCTGAGGCAGGCATATCACTTGAGCCCAGGAGTTCGAGACCAGCTTAGGCAACATGACGAAACCCTGTCTCTACAAAGCTACAAAAAAAAAAAAAAAAATCAGCTGGGTGTGGTGGTGTGTGCCTGTAGTTCCAGCTACTTGGGAGGCTGAGGCAGGAGGATCACCAGAGCAAAGGAGGTCCAGGCTGTAGTGAGCTGAGATTATATCATTGCACTCCAGCCTGGGCAACAGAGCAAGACTCTGTCTCAAGGAAAAAAAAAAAAGGGCAGGCAAAAGATGTGGACATGTTATAAAAGAAAATATAAGTAGAGCAAATAAGTACATGCAAAGGTGTTCAACATCGCTAATCATTAGGGTAATGGAAATCAAAATCACAATTAGATATTGCCTCACATCCATTAGGATGACTACTATTAAAAAAAAAACAGAAATTAACAAGTGTTGGAGAGGATATGGAGAAATTGGAGCCCTTATGCACTGCCTGTGGGAATGTAAAATGGTACAATTTTGCAGTGGTTCACACCTGTAATCCCAACACTTTGAGAGTCCAACGTGGGTGGGAGGTCAGGAGTTCAAGACCAGCTTGGCCAACATGGTGAAACCCCGTCTCTACTAAAAATACAAAAATTATCTGGGCATGGTGGCAGGCGCCTGTAATCTCAGCTTCTGGGGCGGCTGAGGCAGGAGAATCACTTGACTCTTAGCTACTGGGGAGGCAGAGGTTTCAGTGAGCTGAGATCGTGCCATTGCACTCTAGCCTGGGCGACAAGAGTGAAACTCCATCTTAAAAATAAATAAATAACAAAATGGTACAATTGCTGTGAAAAAGAGTTTGGTGGTTTCTCAAAAAATTAAAAATAGGCCTGCTGCGGTGGCTCACGCCTGTAATCCCAGCACTTTGGGAGGCCGAGGCGGGTGGATCACCTGAGGTCGGGCGTTTGAGACCAGACTGGCCAACATGGTGACACACCATCCCTACTAAAAATACAAAAAATTAGCCGGGCATGGTGGCACATGCCTGTAATCCCAGCTACTCGGGAGGCTGAGGCAGGAGAATCACTTGAACCCGGGAGGCAGAGGTTGCGGTGAGCCGAGATCACGCCATTGCACTCCAGCCTGGGCGACAAGAGCAAAAAACTCTGTCACAAAAAAAAAAAAAAAAAAAAAAAAAAAAAAAAAAAAAATTAGGCGTGGTGGCTCACGACTGTAATCCCAGCACTTTGGGAGGCCGAGGTGGGCAGATCATTTGAAGTCAGGGTCTCAAGACCAGCCTGGCCAACCAACATGGTGAAACCCCATGTTACTAAAAATACAAAAATTAGCCAGGTGTGGTGGTGGGCATCTGTAGTTCCAGCTACTCGGGAGACTGAGGCAGGAGAATCGCTTGAATCTGAGAGGCAGAAGTTGCAGTGAGCCAAGATCACGCCACTTCACTCCAGCCTGGGTGGCAGATTGAGACTCCTTCTCAAAAAAAAAAAAAAAAAAAGATGGTTAAGATGGTAAATTTTATGTTATGTATTTTAAATACAAACAAAAAACAAAAAGAAAACCAAAAGACTGGCCACAGCAGGTGTTAGTGAGAATGCAGAGAAGCTGTGACTCGCGAGAGCTGCTGGGAGTGGTGTGGTGGCTTCTTAAAAAGTCAAACTTACTTCTAGTTAAACACTTGTAGAAAAAAAAGTCAAACTTGCAGGCACCCTGCGATGCGCCAGGCGAGCCCTGGGCACCTCCCTAGGAGAGGAACACGGATGTGTAAATACCCCGGTGTGGCCCAGGGATCCAACTTCGTTTTCCTCCCTGTAGCTTGCAAACAGAGTCTCTATTAAACAATAGACCTTTTCCCGTTGGTTTTGATGTGTGGATGTGATTAAACTCTTTGCTCCATTCCCTTGCGTGTTTCTGGGCCTGTGAAACACCCCGGGTCTGGAGCAGACCTTAATCTCTGGCAGGGTCCATCCCCCTTCATGTCCTCTTTCACAATTGGACATGCTATTTTTAGATCTATATTATTTTGTGCAATTTTTAAAATATGTTGTTATAGTCCTCAAAAAATCTTGCTGGAATTTAGATTATTAACATTTTGGATTTCTATATAACTTTAGGAAGACTCGACATCTTTACTATGTTATGCCACCTGGTCCACGAGCATGCTATGTTCCTCCATTTATTTATTATTTTTTTACTTTCTGAGACAGGGTCTCCCTCTGTTGCCCAGGCTGGAGTGCAGTGGTGTGATCACAGTTCACCCCAGCCTCGACCTTCCCAGGCTCAAGTGATCCTCACACCTCAGCCTCTTGACTACGCTTGGCTAATTTAAAATTTCTTTTTGTACACACGGGGTTGCCCTATGCAGCCCAGGCTGGTCTCGAATTCCTGATCGCAAGCGTTCCTCCACCTCAGCCTGGAAAAGCGATGGGATTACAGCTGTGAGCCACCACACAGGTCCCCCTCCATTAGTGGGAACTTTAGATTTTCTTTTTAAGTCCTTAAAGAGTTAAGTGTCCTTGGCCAGGTGTGGTGGCTCGCGCCTGTAATCCCAACACTTTGGGAGGCTGAAGTGGGTGAATCACTCGAGGTCAGGAGTTCGAGAGGAGCCTGGCCAACATGGTGAAACCCTATTTCTACTAAAAATACAAAAAATTAGCCAGGAGTGGTGGTGGGCACCTGTAATCCCAACTACTCAAGAGGTTGAGGCAGGAGAATTGCTTGAACCCAGAAGGCAGAGGTTGCAATGAGCCAAGATGGCGCCACTGTACTCCAGCCTAGGTGACACAGCAAGACTCCATCTCGAAAAAAAAAAAAAAGAATTAAATGTCCTCTATAAATATTTTGTATATTTTTAATTAGTTAAGTGTGTGGTCACCAGGGTGGAAAAAAAATGCTCACTGTAAATGTGTGGTCACGGGGGTGGGAAGTGCTCACTGCTAGTGTGTGGTCACGCGGGTGGGAACTGGTCGCCCCAGTGTGTGGTCACGCGGGTGGGAAGTGCTCACTGCTAGTGTGTGGTCACGCGGGTGGGAACTGGTCGCCCCAGTGTGTGGTCACGCGGGTGGGAAGTGCTCACTGCTAGTGTGTGGTCACGCGGGTGGGAACTGGTCGCCCCAGTGTGTGGTCACGCGGGTGGGAAGTGCTCACTGCTAGTGTGTGGTCACGCGGGTGGGAACTGGTCGCCCCAGTGTGTGGTCACGCGGGTGGGAAGTGCTCACTGCTAGTGTGTGGTCACGCGGGTGGGAACTGGTCGCCCCAGTGTGTGGTCACGCGGGTGGGAAGTGCTCACTGCTAGTGTGTGGTCACGCGGGTGGGAACTGGTCGCCCCAGTGTGTGGTCACGCGGGTGGGAAGTGCTCACTGCTAGTGTGTGGTCACGCGGGTGGGAACTGGTCGCCCCAGTGTGTGGTCACGCGGGTGGGAAGTGCTCACTGCTAGTGTGTGGTCACAGGTTTAAGGTGAAGGCAGTAGCCTGGATGTGTGATTTTCTTCAGCAGTCATGGAGGAGAAGGGTTGGGCTCGCCCAGTTGGGTTTTCTAAGTCAGTGGAGAGGGAGCGGGAGGCGAAAAAGCAGAGCCCTGTGTATAAGAGTGAAGAGTGACGACGGCCCAACAGGGAAGCGCGGGTGGCGAGACAGCCCGACCGGAGATCTCCTGAGGTGCGAGAGTCCCTGCAAGGCGAGTGAGCTGCAGGGCAGGAGGTGGAGCTCCACGGATGACTTGACGGAGGCCTTTCAGCCCTTTGCGGCTTCTCACGGTTGAGGACCGAGGGAATGTCTAGGACTGAAGGGTGTGCGCCCCTGCCTTCTACTGTCGAAGCTTCAGGCTGTTTAGCCTCCGTTTCTCCAGAAATGCCAGTCAGATTTAATTTCAAGAAACGCACATGGCACTAAGAGAATCTAGAAGACCAAGCTGAATGCAGATTAGAAAACGCCGAATAGAGCACTAGTCGAGCTGCAGCTGAGTGAATTACCGAGTAAAGGTGACAGGACTAAAAAGGTGAGAATAACAGGAGGTGAAGAGACACGAGCCGCCACAAGAAGGACTGAGGAACAGGGCAGCCCACGTTTTGAGAAGAATGGCTGTATTTCCAGAGTTGAAGAAAAGTGAAATCTCAGACTTGGGAAGCCCAACGTGGTTTGAGAGGGCAAAATTACACCAAACCACACCGAGACGTGTCAGATGGTAACTGCTCTGCACCAAAAGACACGGGAAGACACCGCTAACTCACAGGGTAGGTCCGCGCGGGAAGCCTCTGGCGCGGCGGCGGGGCGGGGCCAGGCGGCTCCCAGCATGCCGCGCGCGCCCTCCGCGGGACTCCGGCTCCCGGCATGCCGCGCGCCAGCGCATGCCTTATGCGGCCTCGCGAGGCAGTGCCCCCTGGCGGCGGGTGGTGTCCGCCGCGGGGGCGGAGCCGGAGGCGGGGGGTTGCGCTTGGTGACGGGAGGACGCGCGGCCGCCGCGCACTGGGCCGGCGGCGGCGGCGGCGGCGGCGGAGGACGCCGACAGCACGGGCTGCCGCGGCAGCGGCGGCGGAGCAGCAGAGAGGCCGGGGAGCGGCGGGCGGCTCACGCGCGTCGCGCGGGCCGGGATGAGGGACTGTGGCGGCGCGGCCCGCGCGCAGCCGGCCGGTGAGAGCGCGGGCAGCGGGCGGTGGGCGGCGCGGGCCGGGAAGATGGCGGAGGGGCCGGCGCTGCGGTCCCCGTGGTGCTGGCCCAGCCTCGGCGGAGGCTCCAGGCCCGGCAGCGCGAGGAATCCAGGCCCGCGGCGACTGCAGCGGCGGGAGGGGCTGTGACTGGGCCGTGGAGGGAGGGGGCGTGGGTGTGCGGGGCCGGGCCGGGGGGGGGGGGCGCGGAGGCTCGAGGTGCCAAGGCCGCGCGGGGCCCGGGTGCGCGCCGACGGGCCGGGCTGGGAGTGCGAGGGTGGGTGAGTGCGCGTGTGCCCGTCCCGAAGTGGGTGTGACTGTACCCTGTCCAGGGTGGGTTGTGTCCCTGCCCTAGGTGGGTGTGAGTGTGCCCGGCCCCAGTGTGGGTGTGGGTGTGCCCCTCTCCAGAGTGAGTGTGCCCCTGTCCACGGTGGGTATGAGTGTGCCCGGCCCGAGGGGAGTGTGGGTGTGTCCGGCCCCAGGGGGGGTGTGAGTGTGCTCCTGCCCGAGGGGGGTGTGTGCCTGGCCCTAGGTGGGTGTGAGTGTGCCCCTGCCCGAGGGGGGTGTGAGGGGACCCCGCCCGTGGTGGGTGTGGGTGCACGTGTGCCCAGCCTGAGCTCGGGGCACTGGCCGCATTCTCGGGCGCCTTCGGAGTGGGGACAAGGTGGGTGCCCGCCGGTCGGGGCTGGTGCCCGCGTCCTGAAGGGCGGCCCGGGTGCAGGGCTGCGGTGCGCTGCGGTGCGCTGCGGTGCAGCCTCGGGCTTTGTCCCCGGGGCGCAGGGAGCGGACATGGGCGTCTCCAGGTGGGGTCATGGCCGCCTGCGGGTGGGCTCTGCGGCCTCGCCTCTGCGGCAGGCGCGGGCTGGGGCTCTGGCGCTCGGAGCCTTCCTCTCCCCGTTGCCCCCCGAGCTGGAATTTCCTCGGTTGCTTCCCAGTTGCTGGAGTGCTGTGGGTGGAGGCGGCGTTCCGTGCCCAGGGCTGCGAGCGAGGCAGGCTGTGCATTTTGGGGCCCAGGACGTTTTTTATTTTAAAACGTGCAGCCGGCTCCTTGGCAGCTGTGGGTGTGTTCCGAGCCGCTTCCCACCAGCAGCTGCTGTGGGCGCTGCGCAGCTTGGGAAACGCAGCCGGGCCCCCTCCCCCTCAGTGCTGTAAGGGTTTAGCCAGACCTCCAGTGACCTCTGCTGAAAAACCTACAGTGGTGAGGCTTCTCGTGCGTCCTGGTGCAACAATACCGAGATTTGTCTTTTGAAGCCAGTGAGGGGAATTGGACGCTGCGTCCTAGGTGCCCTCTATAGACAGCAGGTGGTTCCGTCGGCAGCGCCCAATCCACAAGGAGCAAGGTGCGATTCTCGCGCCGGGGGAGGGAAAGGCGATTTGATAGGAGGTGTGGCTGTAAATCGAGGAGACTCATTCCATAAACCGCCCTGGGCGCAGGCTCTGTAGCCATAAATGCTTGGAGTGAATGAATGGGGGTGGCGCCTCGCTCCCTGCACTTGGTCTAGCCAGCTGTCTTGCTGAGAGGCAGGGGAGCAGAGTGGACAGGAGGGCGGGTTCTGGAGCCAGGCTGCCCGCCTCTGAGTCGCGACTCTTCTGTTTACTGGCTTTGTGGTCTTCGGCAAGGTCTCTGTGCCTTTGGCTTCTCATCTGTAAAATGGGAACACTAATAATATTGGCCTCATAGGGTTGTTTTGAGGACTCAGTCAATTAAGACTTGTGAAACACTTTGTTCCTGGCACATTGTGTTCTAGAAAGTTAGGAATTGTTATTACCGCCAAGATCTGGTGCTTCTGGGGTGCATGTGCTGGGTCAGTGGGTCTTTGGTTTCCCCAGCACTGCCAATGTAATGTAAACTTCCAGTTTACGTTAAGCTAGAAGTCTGTGGCGCTGGTTTCTCACACAAGAAAGCTGAGGTCATATTTGGATGAACACATGTTTATAAAGGTAAAAGAGAGACAAGCCTCACATACTTAGATGAATTATTATATAAGATTGTTTTAAGACGTTCTTAGAGAAAAATGGCCAGGTGCAGTGGCTCACGCCTGTAATGCCAGCACTTTGGGAAGCTGGGGCGAGCAGATCGCTCGAGGTCAGGAGTTCAAGATCAGCCTAACCAACATGGTGAAACCCCGTCTCTACTAAAAATACAAAAATTAGCTGGGTGTGGTGGCTCACGCCTGTAGTCCCAGCTACTCGGGAGGCTGAGGCAGGAGAATGGCGTGAACCCAGGAGGCGGAGCTTGCAGTGAGCCGAGATTGTGCCACTGCACTCCAGCCTGGGCGACAGAGCGAGACTGTCTCAAAAAAAAAAAAAAAAAAAAGAATATTTTATTTTATTTTTATTTTTAATTTTTGAGACAGAGTTTCGCTCTGTCCGCCTCGGCTTCCCAAAGTGCTGGGATTACAGGCGTGAGCCACCGCGCCCAGCCAGTTTTTGCTTGTTTTTGAGACAGGGTCTCACTCTGCTGGCCAGGCTGGAGTGCAGTGGTGCGATCATGGCTCACTGCAGCCTCAACCTCCTGGGCTCAAGGCATCCTCCCACCTTAGCCTCCCAAGTAGCTGGGACTACAGGTGTGTGTCACCACACCTGGCTAATTTTTTTGTTCGGTTTTGTTTGTAGAGATGGGTTTTGCCATGTCACCCAGACTGGTCTCAAACTCCTGAGCTCAAGTGATCCACTTGCCTTGGCTTCCCAAAGTATTGTGATTACAGGCGTGAGCCACTGCGCCCAGCCTGCCGTTGTTGTTATACTTCTCAGTATTATCCTTGCAACAGAAAAGGTGATTTATTAAAATAAACATTAAGTGACAGGGAGGACATAACAGAAAGTGAGAAGGTGGAATCACCAGCAGTGTAACATTCTGCCTGCTAAGCTGTTGTGAGAAGTAAGATTTTTTTTTTTTTTTTTGAGACAGAGTCTTGCTCTGTTGCCCAGGCTGGAGTGCCGTGGTGTGATCTCTGCTCACTGCAAGCTCCACCTCCCAGGTTCACGCCATTCTCCTTTCTCAGCCTCCCGAGTAGCTGGGACTACAGGCGCCTGCCACTGCGCCCGGCTAATTTTTTGTATTTTTAGTAGAAACGGGGTTTCACCATGTTAGCCAAGATGGTCTCGATATCCTGACCTCGTAATCTGCCCGCCTCAGCCTCCCAAAGTGCTGGGATTACAGGAGTGAGCCACCGCGCCTGGCCTTTTTTTTTTTTTTTTTTTTTGAGACGGAGTCTTGCTCTGTCGCCCAGGCTGGAGTGCCGTGGTGAGATCTGGGCTCGCTGTAAGCTCCGCCTCCCGGGTTCATGCCATTCTCCTGCCTCAGCCTCCCAAGTAGCTGGGACTACAGGCGCGCGCCACCACGCCCGGCTAATTTTTTTGTATTTTTAGTAGAGATGGGGTTTCACGGTGTTAGCCAGGATGGTCTCAATCTCCTGACCTCGTGATCCGCCCACCTCGGCCTCCCAAAGTGCTTGGATTACAGGCGTGAGCCACTGCGCCTGGTCGAGAAGTAAGATTTAACTTGCTTCAGAACATAGTGGAAAGATTCCCCATATTTCTCAAGGAGATGGTCCTCAAGTCTGGTCACCTCTTCCCTCTGTATTTTAGCTTTACCTTAGAAAATCACATCTCATCACCTTTATATTGTGTGACACAAAGATTAGGGAAAACCCTTCCACGTTTAGTAGAGTGTTTTGAGATTTGTGACATTTAAGGTGAGAATATTTAATGTTTAGAGAGTGGTAACACAAATAGCCTAAAATAGATTTTTAAATGCCCATCCCAGCTTTGTCTCCTACCTCTCTGCTGGGATGGGCTGTGGAAGCTGCATGCTACATGGAGAGTTGGCATGTCCTTGAACAATTTATCAACAGTAGTTTAGAGAATGCAGCCTCCTGGTAGGCTTGTACTGGCTTCTTTGGTGCTGTTGAAAAAAAGTCCATGAAATACGCTCTTATATTGAGACACCTACTTCTACTAGCAAAGCCTCTCTGCTGTGCCTCTTCATTGACTCACAGTCCTGCGTCATAGACCTTATGTGATCCGTCTCACAGTTAGCTTTGCGGGTGTCCTATAAAGACACCACAAGGCATGGCTCAAAAGAGCAGACTCTGGTGTTCAGCCTGTGGAGCAGACTCCCTCGCAGAGCTGGACAGACTCCCTCGCAGAGCTGGACTACCCTGCCTGGCTTGTCTCCTGTCCCTTCTCGTTACCTTTCTTGCTTCAGCAAGTGAAATCCTTACCCTCTGACACTGGCTGTCTCTGCTGCCACTGTGCTTGCTTTGTTGTGTCTTTCATCTGCCACTTAGACTTGTTCCGAAGTTTATCTGACAGGTCTTTGCTCTGCCCTGAGATTGAGTATGACCCTGACTTCCATGCCCTGGCCACACTGTTTCCACCTGCTGTGGTCCTCCTCCTCAGCTGGTCTGCACGCCAACTCCTCTGCCACATCTGCTGTGTTTGGTATCAAGACACCTGAGACCAGGATTTTGCAGGGGTAGTCGTCCCTAAAACTCATGTTGGTCACTGGTGCCTGCCATCCTGCTAACCCCCTGAAATGTGATGGTGACAAAATAATTTTATTATCATACATGTGTGAGTTTTGTTAACATGAAATAGCACCCCCCTCCATTGATAATCTTGTTATGAAACTCGTACCAGTCTTTGACACAGTTCGTGTATTGTGAAAAGAGATTATGGCCGCTATTATGATCCATTGGGTGGAATTTTTCTTGGTGCAACATTTGGTGTGTCTTTCCCCTCCTTTTCTTTTGCGTTTTTGGATTTCTGTGGGAAGAACCATAATATTTAGCATTAATAATTTTTTTTCAATTTTTTATGCAAGTGTTTTCCAAGTATTGTTTTGTAGTTTTAAAATCGAACATCTAATTTATACTCAGTTGTACTTACATTGTAGTGCCACAGACATGCTTTCAGGGAGCTTAAAAAGAAAAAATCTGCTACAGATATGAGTCCTTCTGTGATTAAAGGCCTAACCCGTGCTCCAGACCAGGGGTCAGTACACTGCAGCCCCACTGGCAGACTCCTCTGCCTGTTTTTGTAAATGAGGTTTTATTCAACAGCCGCACCTGTTTATTTCTGTATTGTCCATGGCTGCTCTGGCTGAACCGACTCCTTGTGCAGAGGCTGTGTGGCCCGCAAAGCCTAAACCCTTTGTTATCTGGCCCATTTACAGAAAAGTTTGCTTTAGAAGTTTAAAGGGGAGATAATTGCAGGGAGCCGCAGCAGTGAAGGGAGGCTTCAAGACGAGGTGGTCTTCTAGCTGAACCGTACTCAGTGGGATGTGAAGAGGGAAGAGTAGGGACATAGCACTGCAGACAGAAGTATTTTCACATTTTGGGAGCAAAGGTGAGAAGGTTGGTTATGTGTGGTTTCTAGCGGTTTAAAGGTTGTGTAAGGAATAATGGGAGATAAGGGTCATAATGAGAAGGTCTTTGAATTACAGTTAAAGGCTTTAGATTTTAATTTTCTTTTTGTTTTCGAGATGGAGTCTTGCTCTGTCGTCCAGGCTGGAGTGCAGTGGTGCGATCTCGGCTCACTGCAAGCTCCGCATCCCGGGTTCACGCCATTCTCCTGCCTCAGCCTCCCAAGTAGCTGGGACTACAGGCGCCCACCACCACGCCTGGCTAATTTTTTTGTATTTTTAGTAGAGACGGGGTTTCACCGTGTTAGCCAGGATGGTCTCGATCTCCAGACCTCGTGATCTGCCCGCCTCAGCCTCCCAAAGTGCTGGGATTACAGGCATGAGACACTGCGCCCGGCCTAGATTTTAATTTTCTAGCTAACAGGAGCCACTGCAGGCAGGTTTGTGAGCAGGGGATGTCCTGATTAATGGTTTAGGGAGATTTAATTGGCGATGTCCTGTAGGATGGGTTGGTGAAGGAAGAAATCCAAATCCGGGAGTTTACTGGACAGCTTTCTCCAGGGCGAGTTGCAGTAGCAACCCCAGCACTGCAGCGCTCACAGCAGCAGAGGCTGATTCCTGCTCGCGTTTCATTTGCTTGTGACTCTTTTCCAAGAGTCTTCATTTCCAGACCCAGGACCAGGCCTTATATGGCACATGCTGTTTTTATGGCAAGAGAGTGGCAGAAACCTAGTGTCTTTTCCAGCACTATCCTGGACTGGCATCTCAGGGTCCACGGACCAAAGCAGGGTGTGACGCACAGCCTTCTTGTGGGGAAGGGTGAGCCCCTGCTCGGACGCTGTGCTGAATAGAGCTAAGGAGCCCGCACCTGCTGTCTGGGCCATCTCACGATGACTGAAGGTGCAGCTGGATGTCTCCCCTCAGCCGCAGACGCTGGTCGCTGGAGCTGGCCACCATGCACGAGAGCCCCTGAGGCGGCTCAGACTCAGCACCCATGTTCACTTCTGGCCTCAACCCTTTGGGACTTTGGGACCTCCATCTGCTTAGTCACCACCTAGAAGTTTGGCATGCTGGGTCCTCCTCTCAGCTGCCATGCGAGCTGCCATGCGGTACGGCTCCAGGTCCTCTTGCTAGTTCCCCCTGAACAGTGATCAGAACCCCTGCCTGAGCGGGACCTGCGCCATGTCCCTCCTGCACTAGGCTGTGCTTCCTGGGGCTCCCCTGCCGCAGCCTTGAGCCACTCCCCTGTCTCTGCCACACAGGGCAGTGGTCTCCCCAGGGGTGATTCTGACACCACTCCCCGCCCCCGTGCCACATTTGGCAATATTTGGAGACATTTTTGGTTGTCCCAACTAGGAAGGGATGGCCAAGGATTTGTGGAGGCCAGGGATGCTGTTGAAATCCTACAGTGCACAGGATGGCGCCAGGCTCAGAGCGTCTAGGCGAGTGACTCTGCTGCCTGGCTCTCCTCCCTGGCTCCCCAGTGCTTCCTGGGCCATGCTCCACAGCGCTGCGTGACCCCAACCTACTCTGCTCTCCAGAAAAACTGCCATGTGGTCATGGGCCAAGCCTTTCTTGGCGTCCCTCCTTCCAAAACTAAGCCAAGTTCACCGGTTCCTTCAGCCCTTTGACTCAGACTCAGGTAATGTCCGTGGGAGCGCCTCCTGGATCGCTGCCTTGTCCTCAGGTGCTCCACCCCCTCTCGTAGTGCTCTAGGTGGTGCTTTTGGTCACTGCACAATCACATAATATTTTCTCCCCTCCGGACTGGGAAGTCCTTGAGGGCAACAGATACATTTGTATTTTCTTTTTTTTTTTTTAGAGAGAGTCAGGGTGGGTTGCCCAGGCTGGAGTGCAGTGGTATGATCACAGCTCACTGCAGCCTCCATCTCCTGGGCTCAAGTGATCCTCCCACCTTGGCCTCAGAAAGTGCCGGGATTGTAGACATGAGCCATGGCACCTGGCTGCTTGTGTTCTGAATGTCTTGCTGCAGATTGCAACATTTTCTTTGAGCACTGGCTTCAGTAAAGATGATTGGGTTTAGGATGGGGAGTTGCCCTCAGAGAATGGCTGGCGCAGCAGGAGGAGGGACTCCTTGACACATTTCCCACGTCCACTGCTTCCATCTTCCTGGGCCTCTCTTGTAACTTGCTTTCCTAAGTATAAATGTCTGGATTCTCACAGATTCTCTTTATTTTTGCTTCCTAGAAAGTTTCAATTTTGTTTATTAACATTTTTGAGCAGATAATATACGTGGTTCAAAAGTACAAAGGGAGCTCAGTGAAGCCTCCTAGTCTCTACCCTGGAACCTGGTTCCCCTGGAAGCTTTGCTGGACCAGCTTCTTGTGTGTCCTTCTAGAGATACTTTGTAACTTTGCAAGCAAACAAGTGTATGTGTTCTTTTTTTTCCTTACCCTTTTCTTTTTAAAAAGTTTCTGAACCTTGCCTTTTTCAACTATGTTTGAGAGATCTTTCCATATCAGTACATTTTCCAGTACATTCTTTCCATGGCTGCACTGTATTCGGCTGTATGGAGGTGCTGTGGAATTTTCGTGCAGTTACGAGCAAGGCTATAGGCACAGTGTTTCGCAAATGTACCTGTAGGACCCATTTTAGAAATAGCATCTCTTTCTTCAATCACCGTTTATTCCGTCACATCAGGGTTTGCTTTTGTCTCTTAGTGTCTTTATTTCTGCACTTCCTTTGGTCATTTATTTCTCCTAATTATCTCATCTCTCTATATTTTAAATAATATAGTAGGTCAAATTAAATGAGTGTCTCAGTTGGAAACTGGTTCACCTTTTGTGTGTTCTTTTGGTTGAGTGACTGGAAATATACACGTCCACGCAGAAACTTGTCCATGAGTGTTCACAGCAGCCAGAAAGTGGAGACAACCTAAATGTCCATCAACGGATGAATGGATAAACACAATGTGATCCATTCCTGCAATGGAATATTATTTGGCAATAAAAGGAAGTGAGTTACTGATTCATGTTATAACGTGTGTGAACCTTAAAAATATGCAGGCCAGGCGCAGTGGCTCAGGCCTCTAATCCCAGCACTTTGGGAGGCCGAGGCGGGCGGATCACAAGGTCAAGAGATGGAGACCATCCTGACCAACATGGTGAAACCCTGTCTATACTAAAAATACAAAAATTAGCTGGGCGTGGAGATGAGAGGTGACAACGTGCTAGCAGCACTCGCTCGCGCTCGGCGCCTCCTCGGCGTCCGCTCTGGCCACGCTCGAGGAGCCCTTCAGCCTGCTGCTGCGCTGTGGGGGCCTCTCTCTGGGGCTGGCCGAGGCCGGAGCCGGCTCCCTCTGCTCGCAGGGAGGTGTAGAGGGAGAGGCGTGGGCGGGAGCCGGGGCTGTGGCTGGCGCCTGCTGGGCTTGATCTGGGAGGAGCTCCCTCTGGGCTGCTAGAGTGCCCGGGCTAAGTGCTGGAGTGCCCGGGCAAAGTCCCACCATTGAGAGGTGAAGCCGGCTGGGCTTCTGGGTGGGGTGGGGACTTGGAGAACTTTTCTGTCTAGCTAAAGGTTTGTAAACACACCAATCAGTAGTCTATGTCTACCTAAAGGTTTGTAAACGCACCAATCAGCACTCTGTGTCTAGCTCAAGGTTTGTAAACGCACCAGTCAAGCACCCTGTGTCTAGCTCAAGGTTTGTAAATGCACCAATCAGTGCTCTGTGTCTAGCTAATCTAGTGGGGACTTGGAGAACTTTTGTGTCTAGCTAAAGTATTGTAAATGCACCAATCAGCACTCTGTGTTTAGCTGAAGGTTTGTAATCAGCACCCTGTCAAAACGGACCAATCAGCTCTCTGTAAAATGGGCCAATCAGCTCTCTGTAAAATGGACCTATCAGTAGGATGTGGGTGGAGCCAGATAAGGGACTAAAAGGAGGCCACCCAAGCCAGCAGCGGCAATCGGCTGGGGTCCCCTTCCATGCTGTGGTAGCTTTGTTCTTTCGCTCTTTGCACTAAATCTTGCTGGTGCTCACTCTTTGGGTCCACGCCGCCTTTATGAGCTGTAACACTCACCGCGAAGGTCTGCAGCTTCACTCCTGAAGCCAGCAAGACCAGGAACCCACTGGGAGGGAAGAACAACTCCTGACAGGAGGAAGGAACAACCCTGGACACGCTACCTTTATGAACTGTAACACTCACCGCCAAGGTCTGCAGCTTCACTCCTGAGGCCAGCGAGACCACAAACCCACCAGAAGGAATGAACAACTCCAGATGCACCTCCTTTAAGAACTGTAACACTAACCACGAAGGTCTGCAGTTTCACTCCTGAAGTCAGCAAGACCACAAGCCCACCAGAAGGAACAAACTCCGGACATACCATCTTTAAGAGCTGTAACACTCACCGCGAGGGTCCGCGGCTTCATTCTTGAAGTCAGCAAGACCAAGAACCCGCCAATTCCGGACACAGTGGTGTACCGGGAGGCAGAGGTTACAGTTAGCCGAGATCATGCCACTGCACTGTAGCCTGGCGACAGAGTTAAGACTCTGTCTCAAAAAAAAAAAAAAAATGCTAAGTGAAAGAAGCTGGAAACACACTGTATGATTCTAATGGCATTGGTGGCTTGTCTGGAGTGGCTGCTGCCATGACGCTGGCTGCAGCTGGGGAGGCCTGGGGCTGCATGGTCCACGGAGCTGGTGGGAACTGGGAACAGGCAGGAGCCGCACCCCCTTCCAAGTTGGAGGGGTGGGAGCCTGGCCCTCCTGGGCACAGCTGCAGCTGTCCAGCTGTGGCTATGGACCCAGACATCCCTGCTTTCTCGGGGACTCAGGAAGCCCCCCTTCCCCTGCAGACTCAGAAGCAGGCCAGCCTGCTCCCACTGCCTGGCCTCTCTCTGCTCCTGGTGCCGACGTCAGTTTTGGAACAAAGTTGAGGCTGAGCCCAGGCACTGTTGCAACCTGGCCAGATGTGCATGCACTTGGGGCAAAACTGACATGCCGGCCCCCTGCCTTCTCGGCCGCCTTTGGACTTTGGGTGCCGACGAGTGAGCACAGGAAGGAGCCCAAGGAGGGGCTGAGGGCAGCTTGGCTCAGGCCTGCAGGAGCCCCTCAGCACGAATAGCCTGGACACCACGGACGGCAGGTTGATGGCAGCAGGAGGCAGACAGGCTCCTGAGTGGAAAGGAGCAGGTCCCTGGTGAGGCCCCATGTTCAAGTCAGGGACAGCCTGAAGCCTGGGGGCTGGGCTGCCAGTTCCATGGACCAGAGTAAGAGTTTATGGTGCTTTTTCTGGGCTTGCCCACGGCCACCCATGAACTAATCAGCACGTACTTTCTCCCCCCTGAAGCCCATAAAAACCCTGGACTCAGCCAGACTCAGGCAAACAACAGGACAGCCTGCCTGCAGATAGGATAGGCGCTAACCAGTCCGAGTCTCCTCTCTGCTGAGACCTGAACAGTCGTCAGGACAACCCGTATGCGGAAAGGAGCTACCCACTGTGGGTCTCCCGAGAGCTGTTCTGTCGCACAGTGAAGCTCCTCTCCACCTTGCTTACTCTCCAGTTGTTCACATACCTCATTCTTCCTGGACATGTGACAAGAACTTGGGACCTGCTGAATGGCGGGACTAAATGAGCTGCAACACAAACAGGGCTGAAACACACACTCCCCCGACCACTGCCCCCCACCACTCACCACGTTGCAGGTAATGAAAAGGAGAGAAGAGCTGCAGTACTTTGGGGATCCCAGACCTAGGGTCTCCTCAAGCCAGGGCTGTGACACCCTCTTTGGGGTTCTGTGGTTCCCGGCATCTCCAGGCTTCCGAATACCACTGCATTCCCCTCATCCAGATACAGGTGCCCACAGTGGAAGCCACGTGCCGTACATCTGGTCAAGCCGCAGCCTCGCGCAGAGCTGGCACCTGGAGAAGCCTGCCCCACTGCAGCCGGCATGCCTGGCTATGCACGGTGGCCTGACCCAGCGCTTGCTTGCCCACACACCCCTTGCCACTTTGCGCCTGGCTTGCACTTGGCAGGTGTGGGATCTGGGCCGGTAGTGCGAGCTGAGCACAGCCTGCCAGGCTGAGTGGGTGGAATGATCCCAGTGGGCATGAGCAATACTCAGGCAGAAGGTGCCACTGGCCACAGCGGCTTCTGGCTGCTGAAGCAACACCCCAAGGATCTCATGACAATTCCGTTTATGTGAAGTGTCCAGAAGAAGTGAATCTGTAGAGATAGAAAGTAGATTAGTGGTTGCCAAGGGCTGGGGGATGACAGCCAAGAGGTATGGAATTTCTTTTAGCATAATGAAAATATTTTAAAGTTGACTGTGGTGAACGTGCACATATCTGTGAATATACTAAAAATAACCTAAAATCATATACTTTAATTGGGTGAATTGTATGTAATGTGAATTCTATCTCAGTGAAGCTGTTAAAAACAGGAGTGACTAGGATTTTTCAGAAGAGAACATTCCAAGGTGAGAGTCAGAAGGCTGCATGCCCACAGAGGGCCTTGGTGCCGATGTGTTCCTGGGGGCTGTGGCAAGGCGATGAGTCCCTGATCAGTTTCTTTTCTTTCTTCCTCTTTTTTTTTTTTTTTTGAGACAGGTTCTCGATCTATCACGCATGCCAGGGGGCAGTGGCATGATCTCTGCTCACTGTATCTTTGACCTCCTGGGCTCAAGTGATCCTCCTGCCTCAGCCTTCCAAGTAGCTGGAACAATAGGTGCATGTCACCGTGCCCAGCTAATTTTTGTAATTTTTGTAGAGGCAGGATTTCACCCTGTTACCCAGGCTGGTTTTGAACTCTTGGGCTCAAGTGATCCTCCCGCTTCTTGTCTCCCAAAGTGCTGGGATTACAGGCATGAACCACTGTGCCTGGCCCCTGATCAGTGTCAAATTTCAGGTGGTAGCAGATGCTACACTGGTCTCCGTGCAGAAGACTTGAGTTAAACATTGACTTAATCGCTGCCTGTGTGATTGAGCGCAGATAAGTGAGTTAAGCACTCGAGCTCTCATCTGCAGATAAGATGCTTGTCCTGCTTATTTGTTCAAGGTTGATGTGAAGCTGAAGAATGGCTGAGTCTCAGTGGGTTCTGTAAATTACTGTTATTTGTGTATAATAGGAGTTTTAAAAATTAATGTCAACACTAAGAGGCTGATGAACCAGCCTCTTGCAGGCTGGTCTAAGCGCACACAGAGCACAGTTGATGGCAGTGTAGACAGATGTGAGGCGTGGGAGCACCACTGTCTCCCCAGCTCCTGGCAGCCAGGGCGCTGGACACAGGGTCCAGAACCCCTTGTCTGGCCAACAATGTTTAAGTCTATTTTCCTTTCTTGCCGTGCTCCTTTCATCTTTTCTGCTTTTTCTCTTGATTATTACTTTAAACTACTAGAGGCCCCAACACTGTCCAGGCAGAGTGGCTGATGCTTCCTTCGTGGGTTGAGTTTACTGTTAGCCTTGAGATACTCCTAGTGGTTTTCCGTTACAGTCCCTTCAAGCATTCCCTGTGATCACAGTGGTGGCCAGCATGTTCCTCCTGGCACTCAGAGCTGTGCTGAAGCCTCTGCAGTGTAAGTTTTCCCGGAATCTGACTGCCTGCTGCATGTGTGGCTGATAAAGGGGAGCAGCTTCTGAAACTCTAGGTGCTGTTTCTATTTAATTGCAGCTGTGTTGACCTTTTATTTTCTATTCAGAATTCCGCCGTGCTGTGGAAATTCCTACATCTGGGAGGGGGTAGTGCTGTGACGTCCCTGAGACCCTCGTTTACAGCATGTGCCGGAATCACAGACGGCGTCCAGGAACAGTGTGGGGCTTTCTGCCCAAGGCCGCTGGGACCCAGGATGAGCCTCACTTGGGCAGAGCCCGTCTCCATTGCTCTGGCAGGGCTCTCACACCTGGTCTTGTGTTTGCCAGGCCCACCCACACTCATCTCGCCCCTATCTCTACTGTCGCCTGTATGTGCCAACCACTTGCCAGTCAGATACCCCCGACAGGGAGGAGACAGACCAGGCCTCTGGTGGGGGACACGGGAGTGAGTTGTGCTAACATCCTGTGGACAGCAGAGGTGGCTGTGTGCCTGGGGTCATAGGGAGAACCCTAGGGTGGCTGGCCGGGAGGGGTGTGGAGTTCAGGTAGGCTTTCTGGAGAAGGGGTGTCTTGTCTGGAAAGGAGGAATATCGGCAGCTGAGCCTTGGGCCATTCACCAGGCGCAAAAAGAGCGCACCTCAGGCGGGAGGGATGTGCAGCCGGAGCCAGCAGCTCTGTGTGACTGGAGTGCCTGGCGAGAGCCCAGGTGAGCAGGCATCTCGGGGTCAGTGAGCAGGTGGGAGGCTGGTGTTTGCAGCGTGTAGAGTGAGACTGTCTCCTGAAGGGGAGCACTTCTCAGCTTGAGCCCCACCTTCGGAGTCAACATGCAGTTAGGGAGAGTGAAGGGGTTGGCAATAGCTTCTTTGTAACTCCAGCTTTATTCGTTCATTTCTTTTGCGGAAAACATCAGAACTTATGTGAAGTTATTATCCACCCTTGACGCATTCTGATGTATTTTAAATGGTAAGTCATTGCAGAATTGGCCTGTTGGTGACCCTGTGCCCCTGGCTGGGAGATGCTGCAGGGCAGAGACTCTTGTCAGTGACCTGCAGAGCCTGGCATGGGCCCCAGGTGCAAGGATGAGACACCTGACATAGGCCTCATTCCACAGAGAGAACTGACATTAGGATGAGACACCTGACATAGGCCTCATGCCACAGAGAGAACTGACATTAGGATGAGACACCTGACATAGGCCTCATGCCACGGAGAGAACTGACATTAGGGTTTACAAACTGGAATTAATTAGCATGTGCTTGGTATGTGAAGGGCCCTGGTTGGGTATTGGGAGAAGCTTGGCGGCCCTGAGGCTTGGCAGCACTGCGTGTGCTGAGTGTGAGCACATGTGTGTGGTGGGGGTCTCTGGTGTGGGAGGAGGGAGCAGCACCACGCAGCGTCGTCAGAGCTGGATTGGGTGGTCGTGCCTTTCTGGTCATCCATTCCATGGATAACTGAGTGCCGGTGAGTGGTGCTGGGGGCTGGTAGTGCAGAGGTAAAGCATTTGTCTCTTGAAGCTCAGAGTCTAGTGCAGGTAACAGATACACACAGTGGGCAACTGCGGTGTGTGGTCTGAGTGCTGATCAGTGGTGCTGGGGGCTGGCAGTGCAGGGGTAAAGCGTTTGTCTCTTGAAGCTCTGAGTCTAGTGCAGGGAACAGATACACACAGTGGGCAACTGAGGTGTGTGATCTGAAGGACGGGGATGAGGCTGTGAGAGCAAATCTAGCGTGCTTCATTTAGATGAGGAGCTCAGGGCAAGCCTCCAGGAGGGAGATTGAGTCTGGGGCCTGCAGGAGATGGTGGGGATCAGCTCCTGTGGCAGCCCTGGGGTAGCAGGACCGGATGGCAGGAGCCCAGGGAGCCTGGAGCAGGGTGGGGGGTGGGACAAGTGAGACAGCCAGCCAGACTGCACCAAGGGCCCACCCAAAATAGTCTTCTTGAAGCCTCACCCAGGCTTTTGTGTCAGGAGCACATCAAGGAGACTGGCAGGAAATACAGAAATGGTTGAGCCACCTGTGGTTCAGGTGAATGACAGTGGGGCTGAGGCTGAGGGGAGATGGCAGAGGTGTGGGATTCAGAGGCTCGATGGCCCGGTGGGGAGGATGATGGGAGGGGTGTGGTGAACCCGGGCACAGCCTCCTTGTCCCAGGCGCTGATCCTGCTTCCCGGTACGCTCTAGCATGCGTCCGAGCTCTGTTGCTTTTTATTGCTGAGGGACGTTCTGTTGTACGGGTCAACCCCATTTCCTTTAGACTTTCATCCATTGCTGGGCATTTGAGTTGTTTCCACATTTGACTATTATGAATATTTGTGTAGTTGCTGGGTCATATGGTAATTCTATGTTTACTTTTGAGGAAATGCCAAACTGTTTTCCAAAGCAGCTGCCCCGTTCTACGTTCCCACAGCGATACATAAGGTTCCAATGTTTCCACATCCTTGACAATACTTGTGATTGTTCATCCTTCTGATAAAAGCCATCTCAGTGGATGTGAAGTGACATCTCAGTGATTTTTATTTGTATTTCCCCAATGGCTAATGATGTTGAACATCTTTTTTGTGTTTGTTGACCATTTGTTCATCATCTTTGCAGAAATGTCTATTCGTATCCTGTCCCATTTTTCAAATGGGCTACTTATCCTTTATGACTGAGTTATGTGTTTTTTATATATTCTGTATACAAGTGCCAGATCAGATATATACAATTTATAAATGTGTTCTTCCATTCTGTGGGTTATTTTTTTCTTTATTTTTTGCAGTACATAAGGCCTTGGAATTTTTATCTTTCTTTTTTTCTTTTTTTATTTTTTTGAGACAGAGTCTCGCTCTATCATCCAGGCTGGAGTGCGGTGGTGTGATCTTGGCTCACTGCAAGCTCCGTCTCCTGGGTTCACGCCATTCTCCTGCCTCAGCCTCCCGAGTAGCTGGGACTACAGGTGCCTGCCACCACGCCCGGCTAATTTTCCGTATTTTTAGTAGAGATGGGGTTTCACTGTGTTAGCCAGGATGGTCTAAAATCTCCTGACCTCGTGATCCACCCACCTCGGCCTCCCAAAGTGCTGGGATTACAGGCGTGAGCCACTACGCCTGGCTGGAATTTTTATCTTTCTTGATGGTATCATTTGAAGCACAAAAGTTTTTTAATTTTGATAGAAATAATTGTTATTGGTGGTGGTGGTGGTGGTGGTGGTGCTTGTACTTTTATATTACAGCTAAAAAATCATTGCTTAACCCAACATCATAAAGATTTACTCCTGGCTGGGCATGGTGGCTCATGCCTGTAATCCCAGCACTTTGGGAGGCTAAGGTGGGTGGATTACAAAGTCAGGAGTTCGAGACCAGTCTGGCCAATATGGTAAAACCCTGTCTCTTCTAAAAAATGCAAAAATTATCCCAGTATGGTGGCACACACCTATAGTCCCAGCTACTCAGGAGGCTGAGGCAGGAGAATCACTTGAACCTGGGAGGCGGAGTTTGCAGTGAGCCGAGATTGCACCACTGCACTCCAGCCTAGGCGACAGAGTGAGACTGTGTTTAAAAAAAAAAAAATATATATATATATATATATATATATATATATTTATTCCTGCTCAGGTGCAGTGGCTTGTGCCTGTATTCCCAGCACTTTGTGAGGCCTAGATGGGAGGATCACTTGAGGCCAGGAGTTCAAGACCAGCCTGGGCAACATAGCGAGACCCCATCTCTACAAAAAATAGAATTAGCCAGGTGTGGTGCACACCTGTAGCCTTAGCTCCTTGGGAAGCTGAGGCAGGAGGATTGCTTGAATCCAGAAGTTTGATGCTGCATCAGCTGTGGAAGCCCCACTGTACTCCAGCCAGGGTAACAGAGCAAGACTCTGTCTCAAATTAAAAAAAAAAAAAAAAAGATTTACTTGTGTGTTTTCTTCTAAGTTTTATAGTTTTGGACTTACCTGTACATTTCTATATTTTTTTTAATTTTTTTTTTTCTTAGAGTCTTACTATGTTGCCCAGGCTGATCTCGAACTCCTGGCCTCAAGCAACCGTCCCACCTCACCCTCCCAAAGTGTTGGGATTATCAGCATGAGCCACTGTGCCTGGCTTACATTTCTATTTTTATACATTGCTTTATATCATTTTGATATACATTTAGGTGTTTGATCCATTTTGAGTTAATTTTGTTCATGTGTGAGGTAAGGTCCTGCTTTGCTTTTTTAACATGGTCGCTTGGCACCATGTGTTGGAGAGATTGTTCTTTCTTTCTGTCATTGAAATGTCTTGGCACCTTTGTCAAAAATTACTTGATCATAAATTTGAGGGTTTATATCTGAACTCAACTCTGTGCTGTTGTCCTGTGTGTCCTCATGCCCATGCCACACTGTCTTAATTATGGTAGCTTTGTGAGAAGTTTCAAGTCAGAAGGTGTATCCCATTTTGTTCTTTTTCGAGATTGTTTTGGCTATCCTGGTGGGTCCCTTGAATTTCCATATGAACTTCAGCCTGTCAGTTTCCTCAAAAAAGCAAGCTCGTTGTTTTGTTTTTTTGTTTGTTTGTTTGTTTTTTCCAGCAAGCTTGACTTAGATAAGGATCTATTAAATTCTGTTGATCAGTCTGGAGTGTTCTGCCATCTTACTAATGTTGTCTTTCATTCCATGAACATGGAATGTCTTACCATTTATTTAGGACTTCTTTAATTTCTTTCAACAATGTTTTGTAGTTTTCAGTATATAAGTGCATTTCTTTTGTTAAATTGATTCCTAAATATTTTACTCCTTCTGATATTATTCTAAATGGAATTGTTTTCTTAACCTTATTTTCAGAGTTTTTCATTGCTAATGAGTCTTCTAAAAAATACTTCCTGTTCCTGCTAAGTATTGGTTTTTATTTTTTGTTTTGTTTTGTTTTGAGACAGTCTCACTCTGTCACCACCCATGATGGAGTGCAGTGGCACGATTTTGACTCACTGCAGCCTCAATCTCCTGGGCTCAGGCTCTCCTCCCACCTCAGCCTCCTGAGTAGCTGGAACTACAGATGCATGCCACTGTGCTCAGCTAATTTTTGTATTTTTGTAGGGACAGGATTTTGCCATGTTGTCCAGGCGGGTCTCAAACTCCTGGGCTCAAGCAGTCCTTCTGCCTCGGCCTCCCAAAGTACTGGGACTACAGGTGTAAGCCACTGCACCTGGCCTTAAAATTTCCTTTCTGAAAAAATGGGGAGGAAACAAATATATATAACTTCTATTCCATCCTCTAGTGTGCCAGTTTTTAGGGGACCAAGAATTCACTAGCTTTTTTGCTTCCTGAATGGAAGTTAAAAAAAAGGCTGTGAACACAATTCCATGAAGCACATACTGGCATTTTCAGCTCGCCCAATGGTTTGAACATTGCTTTGTCAGAAGAAGCCATAACTCTCCATAAAGTCTAGGAAAAATGTTTTGAAGATAAATGTTGCCCATTTTCATTGCTGTTAGCATTGTTGCTGTAATCTGATGCTTATGCTCTGAACACATTCTGTGTTTTTATATAATTTATACCTCTGAACAATGCATGCAGTGGGTGCTCTTGGTCCTATTTCATAGATGAGGAAACCAAGGTTGGAGAGGGCTGTGACCCGCCAGGGTCATGCAACTAGTAGGCGGAGCCAGGATTCAAGTCCAGGTGCCATGACTCCTGAACTTTCCCTCTTACCACAGTCACACTTCTTCTCCTGTCCTGTCATCTCCGTGACCTTAGGGTGTAAACAATTTGTTTATTGAGACTTAGTGTACACAGAAGCTGTCCCAGGTGCTGGGACATCACAGGGAGGAGGACAGGCCAAGCCCCTGCTCTCTTGGAGCTTATGTTCTCCCAGGGCAGGGAAAAGCAGACACGTGACATGTGACGTCTGCAGTAGTTGGTAGGTGTCAGTGCTGCAGAGACAGGATGAGGGAGGACCTGGAGATTGGGAAGGGGGTGGGGTCAGGTGGGCCTCAGTCGCAAAGACACTTCATTTGGTCAGGTGAAGGAAGTAAACCATTTGTGGGGGAAGGAGTGCAGGCAGAGGGAATGGCCAGTGCAGAGGCTGGAGGGAGGGTCAGAGTGAGCCTGCGGTGCTGGAGGGCAGCCTGTGAGGTGGGAGCAGGAGGGCATCCAGGCTGCCTGGGGACAGGCAGTGGGGGTGCGGGTGGGCTTGGAGCATCAGGGTGCTGCATCTGCCTTGTCTCTTTCTTTTTCACTTTGGGGATAAATTTTAATAGAATGTGAGTCTGAACTCTTATATTTAGAATAAACAAAACGTTAACATTGATTGGTTCAAAATGGTTTTATGGAAAAATTAATCTGTAGCAGAAACTTGGCCTTGAGTGCAAAGGTTCTACCATTTTTTGAGCAAAGTTTACAAAAGTTCAAAGGGACAGGACCAAGGAGGAAGGGCTTGGACATTTCCCACAGCAGGCATTTTCTCTTCCTCTTTTTCACAGGACGTGGGCAGAGGCCTGCTTGGGTTGCTTTGAACACTGTATTGGGGCCTTGCTGTGAGAGCTGGAGCACTCCGGGTGTTGTCCAGCACTGATCACCTTTAGCCATGTGTATTAGTCCATTTTCAAGCTGCTGATAAAGACATACCCAACACTGGGGAGAAAAAGAAGTGTAATTGGACTTACCATTCCACATGGCTGGGGAGCCCTCAGAATCATGGTGGGAGGTGAAGGTCACTTCTTACATGGCAGCAGCAAGAGAAAATGAGAAAGAAGCAAAGGCAGAAGCCCCTCATAAACCCATTAGATCTCATGAGACTTATTCACTATCACGAGAATAGCACAGGAAAGACCAGATCCCATGATTCAAGTACCTCCCCCTGGGTCCCTCCTACAACACATGGGAATTCTGGGAGATACAATTCACATTGAGATTTAGGTGGGGACACAGCCAAACCATATCATTCCACCCCTGGCCCCTCCAAAACTCATGTCCTCACATTTCAAAACCAATCATGCCTTCCCAACAGCCCCCCAAAGTCTTAGCTCATTTCAGCATTAACCCAGAAGTCCACAGTCCAAAGTCTCATTTGAGACAAGGGAAGTCTTTTCTGCCTATGAGCCTGTAAAATCAAAAGCAAGTGAGTTAATTCCAGGATACAATGGGGGTACAGGTATTGGGTAAATACAGCAGTTCCAAATGGGAGAAATTGGCCAAAACAAAGGGGTTACAGGCCCCTTGCAAGTTCAAAATCCAGCAGGGCAGTCAAATTTTAAAGCTCAAAATGATCTCCTTTGACCCCAAGTCTCACATCCAGGTCATGCTGATTCAAAAGATGGGTTCCCATGGTTGGACAGCTCCACCTCTGTGGCTTTGCAGGGTATAGCCTCCCTCCTGGCTGCTTTCACAGGCTGACATTTAGTGTCTGCAACTTTTCCAGGCACACGGTGCAAGCCGTTGGTGGATCTACCATTCTGGGGTCAGGAGGATGGTGGCCCTCTTCTCACAGATCCACTAGGCCATGCCCCAGTGGGGACTCCAACCCCACATTTCCCTTCTGCACTGCCCTAGCAGAGGTTTTCCATGAGGGCTCCATTCCTGCAGCAAACTTCTGCCTGGGCATCCAGGCATTTCCATACATCTTCTGAAATCTAGGTGGAGGTTCCCAAACCTCAATTCTTGACTTCTGTGCACCTGTAGGCTCAACACCACATGGGAGCTGCCAAGGCCTGGGGCTTCCACCCTCTGAAGCCACAGCCCGAGCTTTATGTTGGTCTCTTTCAGCCACGATTGGAGAAGCTGGGAAAGAGGGCACCAAGTCCCTGGGCTGCACATAGCACAGGGACCCTGAGCCTGGCCCATGAAACTACTTTTTCCTCCTGGGCCTCTGCACCTGTGATGGCAGGGGCTGCCATGAAGGTCTGTGACATGGCCTGGAGACATTTTCCCTGTGGTCTTGGGGATTAACATTCAGCTCCTTGCTACTTATGCAAATTTCTGCTGCTGGCTTGAATTTCTCCTCAGAAAATGGGTTTTTCTTTTCTACTGCATCATCAGGCTGCAAATTTTCTGAACTTTTATGCTCTGTTTCCCTCTTAAAGTGGAATGCTTTTAACAACACCCAAGTCACCTTTTGAACGCTTTGCTGCTTAGAGATTTCTTCTGCCAGATACCCTAAGTCGTCTCTCTCAAGTTCAAAGTTCCACAGATCTCTAGGGCAGGGGCAAAATGCTGCCAGTCTCTTTGCTAAAACATAACAAGATAGTCATCTTTGCTCCAGTTCCCAACAAGTTCCTTATCTCCATCTGAGACCACCTCAGCCTGGACCTTATTCGTATCACTATCAGCATTTTTGTCAACCATTCAACAAGTCTGTAGGAGGTTCCAGACTTTCCCACATTTTCCTGTCTTCTGAACCCTCCAAACTGTTCCAACCTCTGCCTATTACCCAGTTCCAAAGTCATTTCCACATTTTCAGGTATCTTTTCAGCAACACCCCACTCAAGTACCAATTTACTGTATTCGTCCATTTTCATGCTGCCAGACTGGGAACAAAAAGAAGTTTAATTGGACTTACAGTTCCACGTGGCTGGGGAGTCCTCAGAATCGTGGCGGGTGGTGAAATGCACTTCTTACATGGTGGTGGCAAGAAAAAATAAGGAAGAAGCAAAAGTGGAAGCCTCTGATAAACCCACCAGATCTCGTGAGACTTATTAGCGAGAATAACACAGGAAAGACCAGCCCCTGTGATTCAGTTACCTCCTCCTGGGTCCCTCCCACAACATGTGGGAATTCTGGGAGTACAATTCAAGTTGAGATTTGGATGGGGACACAGCCAAACCACATCACCATGGCTGAGTCCTGCAGCTCCATCTCCCATTACCACACATTGGATGGCCTGTCATTGGGGCTAGCAGCCAGGTGCTGAGGCAGGAAGTGGCAGAGTCCTGGGGCCACTGTTTATATGGCCTTGCCCTCCACGGAATGGAAGCTGAAGTTGGGTAGTGGCCACCACCCAAAGCTGGGGAAAACTGCTGCCTTGTCTGTTTTAAAAGGATCCTGCTGGCTGCCATGTGGAGGGAGGGAGGAGGAGACCAGTTAGTAGCTGACCGCAGCAACCCAGGCTCTACCCAGGTGTCGGAGGTGGAGGGGATAGGCTGTTGGAATCTGGAAATAGTTTTTATTTTTGTCCTAATTTTTTTTTTTTGGGGGGGGGACAGAGTCTCACTCTGTCACCCAGTCTGGATTGTAGTGGCATGATCTCAGCTCACTGCAGCCTCCGCCTCCTGGGTTCAAGTGATTCTCCCACCTCAGCCTCCCAAGTAGCTGGGACTACAGGTGCACACTACTATGCCCGGCTAATTTTTGTATTTTTAGTAGAGACAGGCTTTCACCATGTTGCCCAGGCTGGTCTTGAACTCCTGGCCTCAAGTGATCCGCCTACCTCAGCCACCCAGTGTGCTGGGATTACAGGCATGAGCCACTGCACCTGGCTCCTCGTTTGTTTTAATCTTGCTTATTGAGTTTTCTGCAACTATCTTGAAGTTAACCAATAAAGTTTCCTGGTAGAAGCCCAGGAGTTCAGTTTGGATATGCTGCATATAAGAGCCTGAAGTATTGGAGATGGTGGTCAGAAGTTGTTCGTCGAGTGTCGGTTGGGGAGTCCTGAGCATAGAGATGAAGGGCCCGCCTGAGCCTAGGGGAGGTCTCCCGGGGAATGGGTGTAGCTGGAGAGGATACCTGGGGCTGAGCGTGGAGCCTCCTGCCACGTGAGGTCCAGGAGCAGGAAGGAGGCTGTTGTGGTTGGCTTTGGTTTATTCAGTCCCGCCAAGTCTTGTGTTGAAGTTTAATCCCCACTGTTGGAGGTGGAGCCTGGTGAGAGGCATTGGAGACATGGGGTGGCTCCCTCATGAGTGGCTTGGTCCGTTCTCTCAGGAGGGACTTCTCACTCAGTTCCCTCGAGAGCGGTCTCTCTCTTGCTCCATCTCTCATTGTGTGATCTCCACATGCCAGCTCTCATTCCTGTCTGCCAGGAGTGGAAGGTTCCTGAGGCCTCACCAGAAGCAGACGCTGGTGCTGTGCTTCCTGTACAGCCTGCAGAACCGTGAGCCAAATAAACCTTTTTTTTTTTTAAATAAATTACCTAGATTCAGGTATTCCTTTATAACAGCACAAACAGAGGCTTTAGTGACCAAGAGGCCAAGTGAGGAAGGTTAACCAGGGAGGAGAGAGTGGTCCAAGGTGGATAATGGGGGGTGGGGAGTGACCCAAGATGGATAATGGGGAGGCGAGGAGCGGCCCAAGGTGGATAATGGGGAGGGGGACCGGTCCAAGGTGAATAATGAGGAGAAGGGAGTGACCCAAGGTGAATAATGGGGTGTGGGGAGCAGTCCAAGGTGGATAAGGGGAGTGGGGGATAGGCCCGAGGTGGATAATGGGGAGTGGGGAGTGGCTTAAGGTGGCTGATGGGGATGGGGGGAGTGGCCCAAGGTGGATAAGGGGGAGGGGGAAACAGTCCAAGGTGGACAATGGGGAGGAGGGAGCGGTCCAAGGTGGATAATGGGGAAGGGAGGAGTGACCCAAGGTGGATAATGGGGAGGCGGGTAGTGGCCCAAGGTGGATAATAGGGAGTGGGGAGCAGTCCAAAGCGGATAATGGAGAGGAGCAGTCCAAGGTGGATAATGGGGAGTGGGGAGCGACCCAAGGTGGATAATCGAGAGGGAGAGTGGTCCCAGGTGGATAAGCGGGAGGGGGAGCGGTCCAAGGTGGATAATGTGGAGGAAGGAGGGGTTCAAGGTGGATAATGCTGACGGGGAGCGATCCAAGGTGGATAATGGGGAGGGGAGGAGTGACCCAAGGTGGATAATGGGGAGGCAGGTAGCGGCCCAAGGTGGATAATGGCGAGGGGAGAGCTGTCCAAGCTGGATAATGGGGAGTGGAGCGTGGTCCAAGGTGGATAATGGGGAGAGGGGAATCGCTCTAAGGCGGATAATAGGGAGGGGGAGTGGTCCAAGGTGGATAAATGAGGAGTGGGGGAGTGGCCCATGGTGGATAACGGGGATGGGAGCAGGGGCCCAAGGTGGATAAGGGGGAGGGGGAGCGGTCCAAAGTGGATAAACGGGGAGTGGGGAAATGGTCCAAGGTGGATAATGGGGAGGAAGGAGGGGTTCAAGGTGGATAATGCTGACGGGGGAGTGGTCCAAGGCGGATAATGGGGAGGGGCAGAGTGATCCAAGGTGGATAGTGGGGAGAGGAAGTGACCCAAGGTGGAAAATGGGGAAGGTGAGCGGTCCAAAGTGGATAATGGGGAAGGGGAGCAAGCCAAGGCGGATAATGGGGAGTGGGGAGTGGTCCAAGGCAGATAGTGGGGTGTGGGGAACGGTCCAAGGTGGATAATGGGGATGAGGGAAGAGGCCCAAGGTGGATAATGGAGAGGGTGAGCAGTCCAAAGTGGATAACGGGGAAGAAGAAGCTGTCCAAGGTAGATAATGGGGAGTGGGGAGCGGTCCAAGGTGGGTAATGGGGAGGGAGAGTGGTCCAAGGTGGATAGTGGGGAGGAGGGAGCAGTTCAAGGTGGATAATGGAGACACGGAAAAGGGAGCGGGATGTGTGTGTGGGGGGGGTGGTGGTCCAAGGTGGATAATGGGGAGGAGGGAGCAGTTCAAGGTGGATAATAGGGAGGGTGAGCAGTCCAAAGTGGATAACGGGGAGGAGGAAGCTGTCCAAGGTGGATAATGGGGAGTGGGGAGTGGTCCAAGATGGGTAATGGGGAGGGGGAGTGGTCCAAGGTGGATAGTGGGGAGGAGGGAGCAGTTCAAGGTGGATAATGGAGACGTGGAAAGGGGGGCAGGGCGGGGGGGGGGGGTGGGCCAAGGTAGATAATGGGGAGGAGGGAGCAGTTCAAGGTGGATAATGGGGAGGAGGGAGCAGTTCAAGGTGGATAATAGAGACACGGGAGGGGTCCAAGGTGGATAATGGAGAGGCGGGTAGTGGCCCAAGGCTGCAGTGAGCTGTGATCGCACCACTGCACTCCAGCCTGGGCAACAGAGCAAACCCCGTCTCGTTCATTTATTCATTTGTATGGTGGCTCCCACCTATAGTCTCAGTATTTTGGGAGGCCGAGGCGGGCAGATCAGTTGAGGGCAGGAGTTCGAGACCAGCCTGGTGGCCAGATGGCCTCAGGCCTTGGGCTGGTGTGAGGATTGGGAGGGGAGAAAGGGGAAGGCTGGTTAGAGGCTGTTTTCTTCTGAGTGTGTTTAGCGGCAGGTGTGGATGGGGAGTGCTGGGTTAACCACAGGTGTTTGCCAGGTAAGCATGGGCCCAAGAGAGTTGAGAATATCACAGGAGTAAGGGTGCTGTTCCTGTTAGAAGGAAAGAGACTGAGGCCAGGTGGCTGGCGTTTGGAGCCCACCTCTGCAGGAGTGTCGTGCGCGAATGCGCGAAGAGGAGCCAGGGAGAGGCTGAGATGTTGCTCACAGAGCTTTGGGAGCCTTGTGTGTGTAGAGTGGAACGGCCGCCTCCTGTGTGTAGAGTGGAATGGCCTCCTCCGATCCACACTGCATGTGTGTGAAGGGGCCGTGGTGGTCCCGGAGTGGGTGAAGCTGCTGGGACCCTGTGTAGGACTGCATGTGTTTTCACGGCGGTGCTGAGAGGGCCATCTGCAGCCAGACTGGATTGCAGCCTCCATCTCCTGGGCACAGGTGATCCTCCTGCCTCAGTCTCCTGAGTAGCTGGGACTACAGAGTCGTGTGCCACCATGCCTATTTTTTTTTTGAGATGGAGTCTCACTCTGTCACCCAGGCTGGAGTGCGATGGCACAATCTCAGCTCACTGCAAACCTCCACCTCCCAGGTTCAAGCAGTTCTCCTGCCTCAGCGTCCCGAGTAGCTGGGACTACAGACGTGCACCACCACTCTCAGCTAAGTTTTTTTGTATTTTTAGTAGAGACAGGATTTCACCATGTTGGCCAGACTAGTCTCAAACTCCTGACCTCAAGTGATCTGCCTGCCTCGACCTCCCAAAGTGCTGAGATTATAGGGGTGAGCCACC
Source organism: Pongo abelii (assembly GCF_028885655.2). Lineage (NCBI taxonomy): Eukaryota > Metazoa > Chordata > Mammalia > Primates > Hominidae > Pongo > Pongo abelii. The sequence goes on along the minus strand of NC_071992.2, from coordinate 161,166,722 downwards.
CACCCAGCCTTTTAAAAAATTATTCATTTATTTATTTTGAGATGATTTTTATTGGAACAGAGCAGAAGTAGGAAGTCAGTCTGGGCCAAGATCCTGAGAGAAGCGTTTTCTAGAGCCTGCTGTCCTATGTGTGGCTGCTGAGCACGGAATCATGGCTTGCAAGACTGAGTATTAAATGTTACTCAACTTTACTTTAAATAAGCACAGTGACAAGTGACTAGTGTGTTGCACAGTGCAGTTCCAAGGAATGTGCTCATGCAAGGATTGTCCCTTTATTTTAGAGGCATCAGTGAATGCTTATCATGATGAAAGTGATGTGACCTTGGCTAGCTTTCTTGGAGATTCTTTAATAGGTAGTAGGAGTGAGATGGGGTTAGGGGAGGAAAGGCTGAAAGCATGAATAATCTTATATTATTTAACCAGAGGCCAGCAAGAGGGAATTCAGTCTTGAATTTGTGAGAGACCACTCAGGCTTGTGGGAACAGGTGCTGCAGAGCTGACGCCGAGGTGCCCTGGATGGGATGGACAGTGGTGGAGACCTGGGGTCCAGGAGGAGGAGACACGGGAGCATTCCACACCTTTGACCCAGGGGTCGGGGGCAGAGTGGCATGTGCTGTGGACAGAAATAGATGCACAATGCAAGTGCATGTGGTGGTTGGGAAAAGTGATTTGGGGAGGAGTAGCATTGCGATTCAGGTGAGGGAACACCACCCAAGGAATGTCCATCTGGCATTTGTAAACTGAGGTGAACCTGGCATTTGGGAGAGAGGTGATTGGGTAGAGAATTGGGACTTAGCTACAGAGAGATTATAATGGAGACTGGGGGAACAGAATGAGGAGTTCAAAGGATAGCGTGTAGAGGGAAATGCATCTTGGGGTGTCCCACAGTTGGAGTGGGGCTTGAATAAGTGGACCCCTCAAGACAGCCAGAGAATGGGGATGAGAGAAGCAATGGTTAGCTTAGCTCTGCAGAGAGCATGGGTCAGTGAGCTGTGAAGGGGTGGCAGAGCATCAGAACCAGCGAATAAGCCAAGGCTGGAAGATGTGGCAAAAAATTGTTTAGGATTCTCTGATTGCTTTGTTTAGGTCCCATGAAATAGTCTAGAAAATGTCTTCCAATTAGGCTTGAACTTGGAACATTGACTTAGTAATAACACTTGTCTCTCCACTCTTAGATCAGAGGGCTGGTGTGATTGAAAAGTGGGCACTCATCGGCCTCAGAGATGTTTTGTCGTGGTTAAGACAGGACTCAATGGAAACAGAAAGTTGAACACGTGAAACTTTAGTTTTTTGTGGGTCAAAAACGATTGAAAAAGGCAACGTCATTTGATCATATCTAACTGTGTTAAGAAGCATTCTTCAGATGAGCAGCTTCCCAGCACATGTTGGGAGTTACCAGGTGTTTCCCGCAAGCCTTCAGGGTGTGAGTGTGTGGTTAGGCTGGTGGTAGGGTAATGGCTCTGGTCAGCATGTTGCTGTTATCTAGCTGCCTGTCATTTTGATTCCAGTAATTATGTCCTTTACAGTGTATATTATTAATTGCTATTTGTGTTGAGTTCCCTGGGAAGTGGACTCTGAGTTGATTTGTCTTTAGGAAGTTTACTGAGGAGTGCTTTTGGGATTAGCACCTGTGGAGTGAGTGAACAGAATAGGATTGGACAAAAAGACAGTGGAGCTGTTACACCCTAACCCTGTTGGGCTGCCACATCCATGAACCTGGTACACCTCCCCATGATTCAGGTCCTTTTCAATGTCTTTCATCAGTACTTTGTAGTACTCAGTGCATGTATTTTGCCAAATTTATTTCTAATATTGGTTAAATTTAATATTTACCCCAATATTAAACATTAATATTCAATGTTTTAATTTTTTTACATATATAATCATTTTGTCTATGAATATAGTTTTATTTCTTCTTTCCTAATCCTTCTACCTTTTCTTTTTCTTGCTTTATTGCACTGGCTAGGACCTCTGGTAATGTGTCGTGTTAGAGTAATGAGGGGAAAGCAGTCAGTCTTTCGCTGTTTGTTATGATACACAGTCATCCCTCAGTGTCCGTGGGGAATGGTTTTAGGACACCCTGTGGATACCAGAATTCAAGGATGATCAAGTCCCTGATTAAAAAATGCTGTAGTGGCTAGGCACAGTAGCTCACACCTGTAATCCCAGCGCTTTGGGAGGCCGAGGCGGGCAGATCACCTGAGGTCAGGAGTTAGAGACCAGCCTGACCAACATGAAGAAATCCCATCTCTACTAAAAAATACAAAATTAGCTGGGCATGGTGGCGCATGCCTGTAATCCCAGCTACTCGGGAGGCTGAGGCAGGGGAATTGCTTGAACCCGGGAGGTGGAGGTTGCGGTGAGCCAAGATTGCACCATTGCACTGCAGCCAGGGCAACAAGAGCAAAACTCTGTCTCAAAAAAAAAAAAAAAAAAATTAGCCGGGTGTGGTGGTGGACACCTGTAATTCCAGCTACTTGGGAGGCTGAGGCAGGAGAATCACCTGAACCTGGGAGGCAGAGGTTGCAGTGAGCCAAGATCACGCTATTTCACTCCAGCCGGGGCAAAAAGAGCAAAACCTCATCTCAAAAGAAAGAAAGAAGAAAGAAAGAAATGCTGTAGGATTGATATATAACCTATATATATCATCCTGTGTACTTTAAATCATCCCTAGATTAATTTTAATATCCAATGCAGTGTTAATGCTATGTAAATAGCTGTTATGCCATATTAAAAAAATTGTATTATCTTTTATTGTTATATTGTTGTTTTTTTATTTTTATTTTAAAAAATATTTTCAATCCCCAGTTGGTTCAACCCATGGATGTGGAGGGCTGACTGTAGCTATAGGTTTTGGACATGCACCTCTTATCAAGTTGAGGAAGTTTCTGTCTATTTTCAGTTTGCTTTGAGTTTTTATTTAGAATAAATGGTGGGTTTTATGAACTGCTTCTTTTCCCTGTTTTGCGAAGATTATATATTTTTCTATTTTAGTCTGTTAATATGGTGAATTACACTGATTGATTTTTTAAATGTTAAACTAATCTTGCAATCCTGGGATAAACTCCACTTGGATATGATTGTGTTATCCTTTATTGCTGGATTCAATTTGCTGAAGTTTTTAAATTTTAAGGATGTTTGCATCTGTGGTCATAGGGATATTGATCTGTAGTTTTCTTTGTAATGCCTTTGTCTGGTTTTGAGATCAGCATATAGTTTGTACTATTGGCTTTATAAATGAGTTGAGAAATGCATCTTCCAGACAGGGTCTCACTCTGTTGCCCAGCCTGGAGTGCAGTAGCATGATCATAGTTGGCTCAGCCTCAACCCCTTGGGCTCAAGCTATCCTCCTGCCTCAGCCTCCTGAGTTGCTGGGACCACAGGCACATACCACCCTGCCCAGCTAATTTTTTCTTTCTTTCCTCTTTTCTTTTTTCTTTTTCTTTTTCATTTCCTTTTTTGTCTTTTATTAATATCATTTTATTTTGTTTTATTTTATTTTATTTATTTTTTTCAGAGACTGGTCTTGAACTTTTGGGCTCAAACAATCTACCCACCTTGGCCTGCAAAAGTGCTGGAATCACAGGCATGAGCCACCATGCTAGGCCAAAATTATTTTTCTTAAATGTTTAGTTTTAATTATTTTTCTTAAATGTTCACCAGTGCAGTCATCTGGGCCTGGAGTTTTCTTTGTGGGAAGGTCTTAAGCTACAAATTCAATTTATTAAATAGATACATTGGCTATCAAGTTATCTGTTTCTTCGTGAGTGATTTTTGGTAGTTTGTGTTGTTCAAGGAATTTATCCATTTCATCTAATTAACTCATTTTATAAACGTCGGTTAAAGTGGATTGACAGAGATCCAGTCTTATATACCCTTAGACTCACTTTTTTTTTTTTTTTTTTTTTTGAGATGGAGTCTTGCTCTGTCATCCAGGCTGGAGTGCAGTGGCACCATCTCACCTCACTGCAACCTCTGCCTCCTGGGTTCAAGTAATTCTCCTATCTCAGCCTCCCGAGTAGCTGGGATTACAGGCGTGTGCCACCACACCTGGCTAATTTTTTGTATTTTTAGTAGAGACAGGGTTTTGCCATGTTGGCCAGGCTGGTCTCAAATTCCTGACCTCAAGTGGGTGATCTGCCCACCTCAGCCTCCCAGAGTGCTAGGATTACAGATGTGAGTCACCATGCCTGGCCCCGTAGACTAACTTTTGAATTTGTCCCTTACTTGTTGAAGTTCCATACTTTTTTTTCCATGTGTTTTGAAGCTGTGTTATTAAACTAGGCATACGCATTTAGGATTGTTACATAATCTTGATGAATTGACCCTCTTAATCACATACATTTTAAAATGAGAAAACATTTGTTTTTTATTTTTTTTAATTTTGTAGAGATGGGGTCTCGCTATGTTGAGCAGGGTGGTTTTGAACTCCTGGGCTCAAGCGATTCTCCTACCTCAGTCTCTCAAAGTGTTGGGATTACAGACATGAGCCACTACACCTGGCTTTTCTTTTTTTTTTTCCTTATTTGCTATGTCTAGTGCTCTTTATTACATTTTACATATTCAAGTTTTTATCCAGTATTATCTTTTTGCCTGAATAAGTTCATTTAATATTTCTTTTAATATATATCTGTTGGCAACTAATTCTCTTATGTTTCTCAGGAAGAAAAGAATCTTTGTTTTTGGTTTTATTTTTTAAGAATATTTTAACTGGGCATGGGATTCTAGATTGATCGTTTTGTTTGATTTAGCATGTTAGAGATGCTGTTCCTTTTCTTCTTTTGTGCATTGCTTTTGATGAGAGGTTTTCTCCCTCTGGTTTGTAGCCATTTGATAAGACTGAACTTTGGTCTGGTGTTTTCCTGCTTGGCATTCATCAAGTTTGTCACATCCATAGTATTACGGGATCTATGGGGTGTCACTTTTCTGGCCAGAAACCTCTGTGGCCAGTGGCGCCTTTACCCAAGTTCTTGTCCTGCATCCAGGAAGAATGAGGTATGCAGACAAGTGGAGGGTAAGCAAGATGAAGAGAAGCCTTACTGAGTGTTAGAACAGCTCAGAGGATACCTGCAGTGGGTGACTCCTCTCTGTAGGCAGGTCGTCCTGTCGTCTCTGCAGTTTTCAGCAGAGAGGAGGCCTGGAGTGGGTGACTCCTCTTTGCTGGCAGGTCATCCTGATGAGCATGCAGCTCTCAGCAGAGAGGAGGCCCTGGAGTGGGTAGCTCCTCTCTGCAGCTGGCCATCCCAACATCTGCCCAGCTCCTAGCAGAGAGGAAGCGCTGGGTTGGGCTGCTCCTCTTTGTAGCCAGTAGTCCTGGTGTCTCTGCAGGTCTCTGAAGCTTTCAGTAGAGAGGGTAGCTCCTCTCTTCAGCTGGTTGTCCTGTTTTCTGCTCAGCTCTGGCTGATCCTGGGGCTTTTATGGGCCTCAGAGGGGAGGAATTGCATGCCGATGGGTGGCCATGGGTGGGTCTGGAAAAGGCACCACAACTTCCCACTCCAGTCTACGGGACTGGCAGCCCAGCCCCCAGCCTTCAGACCATCTCTCGCCTGAGGTGAGGCCTCACTGGGGACCTGCCCCCTTCCACTCAGGAATCTGTTTGCTTCCTGCTGCTGTTCATGGCACCTGGGCTCAGACCCAAGTTTGCTCCAAGACTAGAGCGGGAGCTGACAGCAGGGAGAAGCCAGGCAGTGGGACTGAGCACTTCTGAGTCTGCAAGGGTGGGGCGCCTTCCTGGGCCTCCAAGAGTGCAGGGATGCCTGAGTCTGCAGCTGTGGTTTGGGCAGCTGCAGCTGTGCCCATTGGGGTGCGGCTCCTGCCTGCTCCGTGGAGCAGGAGGCTGGGTCTACAGCCATGGTTTGGGCGGCTGCAGCAGCACCTGGGAGGACAGGGCTCTTGCCTGCTCCCAGCCGCCCAAGAACACAGGGAGGCTCAGATCTGCAGCCACAACTTGGGTGGCTGCAGCACCGCCCAGGAGGGCAGGGCTTCCGCCTGCTCCATGGAGCAGGGGGCCTGGGTCTGCAGCAGCGGCTTGGGCAGCTGCAGCAGCACCAGGGGGAGCTTCTACCCCAACTCAGAAGGGGTGGGGCTCCTGCTTATCCCCGGCTCCTGCCAGCTCCATGGAGTGTGCAGCCCTGGCCATGCCTCCCTGCTGCAGCCAGCGTGATGGCAGCGGCAGGCCGTCTTGAGTGGCCGCTGCCAGCAACAGTTTTCATCAAATTTGGAAAAAGTTTTTTTGACAGGGTCTTGTTCTGTCACCCAGGCTGGAATGCAGTAGTGTGATCACAGATCACTGCAGCCTCCACCTCCCAGGGTCAATTGGTCCTCCCACCTCAGCTCCCGAGTAACTGGGACTCCAAGCACTTGCCACCATGCCCGGGTAATTTTTGTATGTTTTGCAGAGATGGGGTTTCGCCATGTTGCCCAGGCTGGTCCCACACTCCTGGGCTCAAGCAGTCCACCTGCCTCAGCCTCCAAAAGTGCTAAGATTACAAGTGTAAGCCACTGTGCCTGGCCTCACATTTGGAAAAATTTTGACCATTATTTTTTCAACTACTTTTACTGTCTTCTCCCTTAAAAGGGTTCCAGTTATATATATGTTGGGGTGCTTCATGTTGTCCTGTAGGTCAGTGTTCATCTTCCACTGGGCTTTAGTTTGGATAATTCCATTTGCCACCTTTGGGTTCACTACTGTCTCCTCCTTTCAGTGCTGGTGTCCAGCAGAAGAGAGCCGTGCTCACGTCCACACGGCGCAGCTCTGTCCGCGTGGTCTGGAAAGTGCCTGCACAGAGCCGGGCTGGGAGTGGGTTTCACCTTGTTTGTTTCCCTTTTCGGCGCTAGTTCTTTCACATTCTAGTTGTTACAACAGGAGGACAAGTCCAGTCCCTATCATGACCCGCGCTCTGGCTCCCTCTCCACCATAAGGAAGGTCCTTCGATTTTTCTACATCAGTTTTCTGCATGGGAGTCTTAGCTGCAGGTTTGATGAGACCGAGAGGGTTAGGCATGGGTGTTTCAGAGTCTCTGATGGCCAGTGTGTGTGGGGGTTCTCAGTGCAAGCAGGTTCCTGACGGGAAGATGGAGGAGCTTGTGCTTCCATTGAAGGAGCCTCCTTTTTCCATCATTTCAGCAGCTCCCAAGCAGGTAGACGCCAGGCATGGTGTTGTGCGTGTTTATAACTTGATGGACTGTTCCTTTTACTATTTGTAGTTTCTGTGATTTCCTGTTAGTGTTTTTTGCCTGAGTTTCTATTTCATATTTCAATAATTTTCTTTTATTTATTTTTCTGAGACAGAATTTCGCTCTTGTTGCCCAGGCTGCAGTGCAGTGGCACGATCTCGGCTCACTGCAACCTCCACTTCCTGGGTTCAAGTGATTGTGGATTCCTGCCTCAGTCTCCTGAGTAGCTGGGATTACAGGCACATGCCACCACGCCCGGCTACTTTGTATTTTTAGTCAAGACTGGGTTTCACCATGTTGATCAGGCTGGCCTCAAACTCCTGACCTCAGGTGATCTGCCCGCCTCAGCCTCCCAAAGTGCTGGGATTACAGGCGTGAGCCACCGCGCCCTACCTCATATTTCAATAATTTTCAACCTTGGCTGCACATTAAAATCACGTTGAGAACCTGAGAAATTGGACTTTTCCTTGGCTACTTTTTTTTTTAACTTTTATTTTAGATTCCAGGGGGGTACATGTGAAGGTTTGTTACATAGGTGAACTCATGTCACGGGGGTTTGTTGTACAGATTATTTCATCACCCAAGTATTAAGCCTAGTACCCAGTAGTTATCCTTTATGCTCCTCTCCCTCCCTCCTCCCCACCCTCCACCCTCAGGTAGACCCTAGTGTCCACTGATTTCGTTTGTGTTCATGAGTTCTCATCATTTATCTCCCACTTACAAGTGAGAACATGTGGTATTTGGTTTTTTGTTCCTGTGTTAGTTTGCTAAGGAGAATAGCCTCCAGCTCCATCCATGTTCCTGCAAAGGACATGGTCTTATTCTTTTTTATGGCTGCATAGTATTCCATGGTGTTTATGTACCACATTTTAAAAATCCAATCTGTCATTGATGGACGTGTAGATTGATTCCATGTCTTTGCTATTGTGAATAGTGCTGTGAACTATTGTGAATAGTGCTGTGAACTATTGTGAATAGTGCAGTGAACATTCATGTGCATGTATCTTTATGGTAGAATGATTTATATTTCTCTGGGTGTATACCCAGTAATGGAATTGCTGGGCAAATGATAGTTCTGCTTTTAGCTTTTTGAGGAATACTGCTTTCCATGACGGTTGAACTGATTTACACTCCCACCAACAGTGTTAAGTGTTCTCTTTTCTCCACAACCTCACAAACATCTGTTATTTTTTTACTTTTTATTTTTATTATTTATTTATTTATTTATTTATTTTTGAGGCAGGGTCTTGCACTGTCGCCCAGGCTGGAGTGCTAGATCTTTGTCAGATGCATAGCTTGCAAATATTTTCTCCCATTCTATAGGTTGTCTGTTTACTCTGTTGATAGTTTCATTTGCTGTGCAGAAGCTCATTTATTGATCTCATTTATCAACTTTTGCTTTTGTTGCCATTGCTTTTTGTATCTTTGTTATGAAATCTTTTCCTATTCCTGTGTCCAGGATGGTAATGCCTAGGTTGTCTTCCAGGGTTTTTATAGTTTTGGGTTTTACATTTAAGTCTTTAATCCATCTTGAGTAGATTTTTGTATATGGTGTAAGGGTTTGCCATTCTACTCCGTTGGTGCCTGTTTTTGTACCAGTACCATCCTGTTTTGCATACTGTAGCACTGTAGTATAATTTGAAGTCAGGTAACATGATGCCTCCAGCTTCTTTTTGCTTAGGATTGCCTTATCTATTTGGACTCTTTTGTGGTTCCATATGAATGCATGTATTTATTTTTAATTTTTTTTTGAGACAGAGTCTGTGTCATCCAGGCTGGAGTGCAGTGATGTGATCTCAGACCACTGCAACCTCCGCCTCCTAGGTTCAAGTGATTCTCCTGCCTCACTTAGCCTCCCAAGTAGCTGAGATTACAGGTGTGTGCTACCACACCCAGCTAATTTTTGAGTTTTTGGTAGAGATGGGGTTTCACCATGTTGGCCAGGCTAGTCACAAACTCCCGACCTCAGGTGATTCACCCACCTCAGCCTCCCAGCATGCTAGGATTACAGGCGTGAGCCACTGTGCCCGGCTGCATATGAATTTAAAAATTATTTTTCTAGTTTTGTGAAGAATGTCGTTGGTAGTTTGTTAGGAATAGCATTGAATCTGTAAACTTCTTTGTACAGTATGGCCATTTTAATGATACTGATTCTTCTTATCCATGAGTATGGGGTGTTTTTCTATTTGTTTGTGTTTTCTCTGATTTCTTTGAGCAGTGTTTTGTAATTCTCATTTTAGAGATCTTTTACCTCCCTGGTTAGCTGTATTCCTAGGTATTTTATTCTTTTTGTGGCATTTGTGAATGGGATTGCCTTCCTGATTTGACTCGGCTTGGCTATTGTTGGTGTATAGGAATGCTAGTGATTTTTTGGACATTGATTTTTGTATCCCGAAACTTTGATGAAGTTATCAGCTTCATTTGATGAAAGAGCTTTTGGGCTCAGACTATGGGGTTTTCTAGATATACAATCATGTCATCTGCAAACAGGGATAGTTTGACCTCCTCTCTTCCTATTTGGATGCCCTTTATTTCTTTCTCTTGCCCAACTGCTCTGGCTAGGACTTCCAATATTATGTTTAATAGGAGTGGTGAGAGAGGGCATCCTTGTGCTGGTTTTCAAGGGGAATGCTTCCAGCTTTTACCATTCGGTATGATGTGGCTGTGGGTTTGTCACAGATGGCCCTTATTATTTTGAGGTATGTTCCTTCAATACTTGGTTTATTGAGAGTTTTTAACATAAGCAGTTGTGAATTTTATCGAAGCCCTTTTCTGCATCTATTGAGATAATCATGTGGTTTTTGTCTTTAGTCCTATTTATTTGATGAATCACATTTATTGATTTGCATATGTTGAACCAACCTTACATCCCGGGGATGAAGCCTGCTTGATTGTGGTGGATTAGTTTTCTGATGTGCTGCTGGATTCAGTTTGCAAGTATTTTTTTGAGGATTTTTGCATCAATGTGTATCAAGGATGTTGGCCTGAATGTATATATTTTTTGTTGTTGTGCCTCTGCCAGGTTTTGGTATCAGGGTGATGCTGGCATCATTGAATGAGTTGAGAAGGAATCCCTCCTCCTCAATTTTTTGGAATAGTTTCAGTAGGAATGGTATCAGCTCTTCTTTGTACATCGGGTAGAATTTGGCTGTGAATCCATCAGGTCCTAGGCTTTTTTTGGTTGGTAAGCTATTTATTACTGATTCCATCTCGGAGCTTGTTAATTGTCTGTTTAGGGAATCAGTTTCTTCCTGGTTCAGTCTTGGGAGGGTGTATGTGTCCAGGAATTTTTTTTTTTTTTCCCAAGACAGTCTTGCTCTATTGCCCAGGCTGCAGTACAGTGCCACAATCCCAGCTCACTTGCAACCTCCGCCTCCTGGGTTCAAGAAATTCTCCTGCCTTATCCTTCCAAGTAGCTGGGATTACAGGCGTGTACCACCATGCCCGGCTGGTTTTTGTATTTTTAGTAGAAACAGGGTTTCACCATGTTGGCTAGGCTGGTCTCGAACTCCTGACCTTGTGATCCGCCTACCTCGGCTTTCCAAAGTGCTGGGATTACAGGCATGTCCAGGAATTTATCCGTCTCTTCTAGGCTTTCTCGTTTGTGTGCATAGAGGTGTTCATAGTAGTTTCTGATGGTTATTTTTATTTCTGTGGGGTCAGTGATAACTTTCCCTTCATCATTGCTTTTTTTTATTTTTTATTTTTTGAGTTGGTCTCATTTTGTCACCCAGGTTGGAGTGCAGTGGTGCAATCTCAGCTCACTGCAACCTCAGCCTCCCGAGTAGCTGGAATTACAGGCGTGTGCCACCACACCCAGCTAATTTTTGTATTTTTAGTGGAGACGGGGTTTTACCACATTGACCAAGCTGTTCTTGAACTCCTGACCTCAAGTGATCCATCTGCCTTGGCCTCCCAAAGTGCTGGGATTACAGATGTGAGCCACAGCGCCTGGCTATGTTTGTCATTTCTATTATTTATTATTATTATTTTTTTGAGACAGAGTCTCGCTCTGTCACCCAGGCTGGAGTGCAGTGGCGCAATCTCGGCTCACTGCCAGCTCTGCCTCCTGGGTTCACGCCATTCCATTCTCCTGCCTCAGCCTCCCGAGTAGCTGGGACTACAGGCACCCGCCACCACACCCGGCTAATTGTTTTTTTTTGTTTGTTTGTTTTTTTAGTAGAGATGGGGTTTCACTGTGTTAGCCAGGATGGTCTTGATCCCCTGACCCATGGTCTGACCACCTCAGCCTCCCAAAGTGCTGGGATTATAGGCGTGAGCCACTGCACCTGGCCTGTCATTTCTAATTGTGTTTATTTGGATCTTCTCTCTTTTCTTCTTTATTAGTCTAGCTAGTGGCCTATCTTATTAATTTTTTCAAGAAGTCAACTCCTGCTCATTGATCTTTTGAATGGATTTTTGTGTCTCGATTTCCTTCAGGTCAGCTTTGATTTTGGTTATTTTTTTGTCTTTTGTTAGCTTTGGGATTGATTTGCTCTTGCCTCTCTGATTCTTTCGGTTGTGATGTTAGGTTGTTACTTTGAGGTCTGTCTAACTTTCTGATGTGGGCATTTAGTGCTATGAATTTCCCTCTTAACACTGCTTTAGCTGTGTCCCAGAGATTCTGATATACTGCATCATCGTTCTCATTAGTTTCAAGGAACTTCTTGATTTCTGCCATAATTTCATTATTTACCCCAAAGTCATTCAGCTCAGCTAGCTTTAAAAAATGAGTTTTTAAAAGTTCCACAAGAGATTCATTGCGAAGCTAGGGTTGAGCTGGCTCTGCATTTGCCTCGTCTCCACAGTGGCACTGGCTGAGCAGCCCTCCTTGGCAGTTGTCATTCTTGTTGAGTGGAACTTGCTCTACCTTTCAGAATAAAAAGCTTTTACACAGCCAGAAATTGAGTTTCCAATATCTGATATTGCCCTTGCTCAGTATGGTTTCCTCCTAGGCTGTTTTCTTTCTGGAACGAGCCCTTCAGTAGTTTCTGTAGTGAGGGTCTGTGAGTGCTGCAATTGGATACAACTTCAGCTCTTGTTTCCTTGTAGGAGATTGTTCAGTTACTTTTGGTGGATAACAAATTACCCCAAAATGTAGGGACCTAAAATAGTTGTATATGATCCTTTCTCCTGGTTTCTGTGGAACAGAAATTCAGGAGCAGCTTGGCATGGGGTCTCCTGAGACTACAGTCAAGACAGGAGCTAGGGATGAGCCATCTTACTGGCATGTCTGGAGCTTCTGCTGGGGAAACCAGAGCAGCTGGGGACCTGGAGGAGCAGCTGGGGCCCTAGAGCAGCTGGCACTCCCTGCCATCTTGTGGGTGTTCTAGCATGGCGTCCTCAGGGTAGGGCAGCTCAGGGCTCTGAAGGCTCTACCCCCTTTTCCAGCCCAGCCTCTGAGGTCACAGGTCCCCTATTGTGTGTACCAGGAGTGAGTTTTTAGGGCCACCTATGCTAGAGGAAGGGGAATTAGACCCTCCACCATTTTGTAGAAATTGTACCAGGAATTTGTACATGTTTTCAGCCCTCCAGTCTTTTGTCTCTGGTAGCTTTTAGTCCTTTAGGGCAATGAGTCTGGATATGGACTTATTTTATGTACAGTACTTGGCACATGGGTGCACTTTTGCTCGGGAACACTGTTCTCTATTGTTCCCTCTGGTTCCCTCTCTTGGGGTCCCCGTGGACGCATGCATGGCTTCCAGCTGCCCTCCCCTGGCACGGCGTCTTGCTTTCTCTGCATTCTGCGTTGGTCTCCAGGACTGTCCCCCAGCTCCCGAGCATTTCTTGTCTTGGATTGGTCATTCCTTCCCTCACCCACCAAAGGTCCTGACCTGATGTGGTGTAAAGTCGTTTTCATTGCTGTTTTGTTTTCATTTCCTCAGGAAGAATGAGAGTCTCTGTTCAGGCGTGGCTGACAGCAGTGCACAGGGCAGTGTGGGCAGCAGGGTGGGCGGCTGCAGGCTGCCGATAGCCTTTACTTGTGGGAATGTTTTGGGGCCATGGACATTGTGAGCACAGGACTCAAGCCCATGGTGCCTGTGGAGAAGTCTCAGGGACTCTGCACAGTGAGGTTGAGAACAGGGATGCATGCCACCTTGACACACACAGCAGTCTGCAGGTTTCATGTGAGGATGGGCTGTTTGTCCCTTCCCTGCTCTTACTGGAGCCACATGCCCGAGCTTTAAGAAGGGTCAGAGCAGGCCGGGCACAGTGGCTCACAGCTGTAATCCCAGCACTTTGGGAGGCCGAGGCGCGCAGATCACGAGGTCAAGAGATCGAGACCATCCTGGCTAACACAGTGAAACCTCGTGTCTACTAAAAATACAAAAATTAGCCGGGCGTGGTGGTGGGCGCCTGTAGTCCCAGCTACTCGGGAGGCTGAGGCAGGAGAATGGTGTGAACCCGGGAGGCGGAGCTTGCAGTGAGCTGAGATGGTGTCACTGTACTCCAGCCTGGCTATAGAGCGAGATGCCATCTCAAAAAAAAAAGGGGGGTGAGAGCAGAGCAGATGCCTCCAGCAGGGCCCCATCAGGGAGAGAGACAGAAGGGAACACCACCCCGACCACAGGGCGCTGGGGCCCTCTGGGCATGTCTGGTCCCGGACCCTTGTCTGCAGCAAGTGTGGTGGAGAAAAACCCAAGGCCTTGTTTCCTCACGTGCAGTGCCAGGGCCATGGCCCCCTCGGACTCTGGGCTCAGCGAGGGTCTCACCAGGACCAGGCTGTCTCCTGCAGGCTCCCATGCCCTTGGCTCAGAGAGGCGTTGTTTTCTTAGAATCAAGGCTTTCAGGTAGGTTTCTGAGAAGGAACTTCACTTTTAATGAAGGTAGCCCAGGCACAGAGCTCTAACATTGTGCGGTGGTGCAGAAGGGACGAGGCTTCCACGCCCGCCGGCCTGTGCCCACCCCAGTTGTTCTCAGAGGCAGCCGATTCGCCTCCTTTCTTTTGGTGTCCCTGCTATTCCTCCTTTCTTTATATTTTGTCCACACTTTTTTTGGTGATTTTTTAAAATTTAGTTTTTTGGCTATCGATACTTTCACAGGATTAAAAACAAACCGAAGCCAAGAAGGCATGTGCTACGAAGTTTCACTCCCTCCTGTCCCCCCTCGCTGTTCCTGCCAACTCCCAGTACCACTTTTATTGCAGATGAAACAACACAAGCGCCCTTGTTCTCACTCCTGTTTGGGGCCCCTGTTGGCCTGGTCCATACGTGCTCTTCCCTGTTGAACACATTTGCAGTTGTTGCCCTGTCGGCACAGAGAGAACATCCACATCCCCTCCAGCGGCCTGTGCCCTTCATCCAGCAGGCTCCAAGCTTGCGATGTGTCCATCCTTGCTGGCGGACATTTGGGTGCCACCAGTGGGGAGGGGTGGCCAGTGCAGCTCCGGGGGACGCCTGGCAGGTGTTTGCTGGTCAGGGGGTGGTGTGTTCAATGTGGTTACCTTCTCTAGCTATCCTGCCTCGGCCACAGAGCCAGCTCGGCCATCTGGGTGTTACCCTGTTGTTACACAGTGACATCCTAAAGATGGTGTCACCGCCGCATACCTTGCACCAGCACCCAGGCAAGGCCAGCTCCATCCGGGAGCATCTGCAGGTGTCTCTGTCCTCCCTGCTGCCCCCAGCTCCCCCTGCAGCCCTGGCCTCGCTCAGGCAGCCCGTTTGGTTATGACTTTCCTGAGTGTTGGGATTCCACACAAAATAAACCCCTGTCATCCAAGGTCTATGGCTCTGTTTCCTGAGAGCACGTCTGGGTTTGGGGATGGTTTTATCTAGGGGATAAGAATCGCTCACATTTGCACTTTACATGTCATGTTTTCCATTCCTAACACATCTGGGATGATGACATTCATGGGACTCTGTGCTGGGAGAGACCAGAGTGAGGCGGGGAGGCCCTGCCCTCACGGAGCCCGTCAGTGACTCTGCTGGGAGAGACCAGAGTGAGGCGGGGAGGCCCTGCCCTCACGGAGCCCATCATTGAGAGTGTGGTGTCCCAGGGCTGGTTCCCACCTGGGCGTCCGACCTCATGGCCAACCTCTCCTTGACACCTGGACTTCTCGTGCCTTCAGCTCATGTAGTGTCCCAGAGCTTCCAGCCTGAGTTTCACGGCTGTGACTTCATCCAGCTTCTTTTCCACATGGTTGCACTGGCATCTGCAGCTCTGAGTATGAGAGGGATGGGGTTTTGGAGCTGTGCAGAGCCAGGCTTAGGACCCACTTCTTGTTAGAGAGTTGCAGTTTAACCGTGGACATGCCCAGTGTTTTCTTTGCTTCCTCCTGGATAGCACGGGGACTGCGGTTGACACATGCTCCCTGCCGTGGCCCAGCGCCTGACACTTGCCACCCAGGGACAGGCCTGCGAGGACTGACTTCTGTCCTGAACGGGCGCACTGGGCAGGGTGTGGCAGCACGGAGCAGAGGACCTGCTAGGGGCAGAGTCTGATGAGATGAAATTGAGTTCTGAGGAGGCAGCACAGCTCCTGAGGAAGGGGCTAAGGTGTAGGGTGAAGGTACAGGGCTTGGGTTCGGTGCCTGCAATGACTCAGAGTGCAGGTGCAGCCGAGAGCTGTGCAGACACCTGGTGCTGAAAGGCCAGGTGCGAAGTCACGGACGGGGACGTGCTTTGGCCGGGGTTGATGATGAAGTCCTGCAGACTGCACTGCTTCCAAGGGCCTGTAGTGAGAGAAGGCCTCTGATGCCGCTTCAAGTTGACTCAGAGCTCAGAAATGCATGGTGGAAGCCGGAAGGGGTGCCACCACGAGCCGGTGTGCATTTGGCAGTGTTTCAATTATGGAGGTATAATTTATATATAAAAAATTCACTCATTTCAAGTATATAATCCCATGGTTTTTAGTAAATTTGTAGAGTCATGCAGCCATCACCTCCTGTCGAGTGTTTCCATCACCTAGAAGATGCTGCTGCTTCGTGCCCAGCCCCGCCCCATAGCCACCTCCATCTCTGCAGATTTGCCACTCCGGTCACTTCATGGACATGGAATCCTACAATATGTCGTCTTTTGTATCTGACTTTGTTGCCTGCTTTCTTTTGTTTTTTAAAACACTTTCTCCAGGGTTTCTGGAGAGCTCTTTTAGCCTTAGAGCCAGTCCCTCTCTATGGCTGAAGCATCGCATTGAGTAGGTCCACCATCTTTTCTCCCCCATCGTCTGGTGGTGAACGTGGGGCTGTGCTGTGTTTGGCTCCTGTGAATGGTGCTGCTGGGAATGTGTGTGTCCGGGTCTCACTGTGCATTTGTGACTTCATGTCTCCTGAGTAGATTCCTGGGAGTGGAATTGCTGGGTCATGTGGTAGATTTTTGCCAAACTGTTTTCCAAAGTGAGTTCTTACTTGCAGTGTACGAGGGCTCTTGTTTCTCCACATTCTTGCCAACACTTTTGTGTGACTTTTTTTTTTTCTCCCTTTTAAAACATTGTCTTTCTTTTTTTCCCTAGCCATCCTATTGGGTGAAAAACAATAGCAAAATAGACTTTCTATCAAAATTCATAACCTTTGTGCTTCAAAATACACCATTAAGAAGGTGAAAAGACAAGCTAGGCATGGTGGTTACACATGTAATCCCAGTACTTTGTTTTTCTCCTATCAGACGTCCTTTGGTTGTTGAATCTAAGAAGTCTTGGTCCTTTAGTAACATTGAGTACAATCCTCTGGATTCAGTTTAGTGACTTGGAAGTCACTGGAGATTTCAGTCGAGTGGAGGCATAGACCAGAGTGTCAGAGTTGAGGCCCCAGGGGAAGGTGAGGAGTTGGAGGCCACTTCGTCAGAGGACCTGTGGGGACATGCGGGGTGAGAACCAAAGTGGTGGCTGGAGGGGCAGAGAGCTGGGGCACCAGTCTCTCTGTGTGATTATTTTTTTCTTTTGTTTTTCTTTTTGAGATTGGGTCTGGCTCTGTCGCCTAGGCTGGAGGACAGTGGCACGATCACGGCTCACTGCAACCTCTGCCTCCCGGGCTTAAGCAGTCCTCCCACTTGGCCTCCCAAGTAGCTGAGACTGCAGGTGTGCACCACCACGCCTGGCAATTTTTCTGTAGAGACAGGGTTTTGCCATGTTGCCCAGGCTGGTCTCAAGCACCTGAGCTCAAGCAGTCCACTCACCTCAGCCTCCCAAAGTGCTACGATTACAAACGTGAGCCACCACACCTGGCTGATTATTTTTAATATGGTGGAGATAAGAACATGTTAAATACTGGCAGGAAGGCCGGTGGGGAGGGGGAGGGCTACTCTACAGAAGAGACAAGGAATCATTGACAGCAGAAGCTTCCTGAGGAGGAGGAAGACCTTGGTGTTAGTTTTCTATTGTTTTTGTTTTGTTTGCTTGTTTGAGACAGGGTCTTGCTCTGTTGCCCAGACTGGAGTGGAGTGGTGTGATGTTGGCTCACTGCAGCCTCAATCTCCTGGGCTCAAGGGATCCTCCTGCCTCAGCCTCCCAAGTAGCTGAGATCACAGGCATGAGCCATCACGCCTGATGTATTAGTCTGTTGTCATGCTGCTAATAAAGACATACCTGAGACTTGGTAATTTATAAAGGAAAGAGGTTTAGTTGACTCACAGTTCAACACAGCTGGGGAGGCCTCACCATCATGGCGGAAGGCAAAGAGGAAGCAAGACACGTCTTACATGGCAGTATGCAAGAGAGTGTGTACAGGGGAACTGCCCTCTTATGAAACCATCGGATCTCATGAGACTTATTCACAGTCATGAGAACAACTTGGGAAAGACCCGTCCCCATGATTTAATTACCTCCCACTAGGTCCCTCTCATGACACTTGGTGATTATTGCAATTCACAGTGAGATTTGGGTGGGGACACAGAGCCAAACTATATCACCTGGCTAATTTTTTTTTTAATTTTTATCTTTTTTTTTTTTTTTTTTTCCTGAGACAGAGTCTTACTCTGTCACCCAGGCTGGAGTGTGGTAGCATGATGTCAGCTTGCTGCAGCCTCCGCCTCCCAGGCTCAAGCAATTCTCCTGCCTCAGCCTCCTGAGTAGCTGGGACTACAGGCGCCCGCCACCATGCCTGGCTAGTATTTTGTAATTTTAGTAGAGCCAGGGTTTCACCATGTTGGCCAGGCTGATCTTGAACTCCTGGTCTCAGGTCATCCACCCACCTCTGCCTCCCAAATTGCTGGGATTAACAGGCCTGAGCCACTGCACCCAGCCCAATTTTTATCTTTGTTTGTTTTGATTTTTAATAGAGACGAGGTCTCATGTTGCTCAGGCTGGTCTTGAACTTGTGTGCTCAAGCAATCAGCCCGCCTCAGCATCCCAAAGTGCTGAGATCAGAGGTGTGAGCCACATCTGTGTTAGTTTTCTATTGCTGCCATAACAAACCACCACAGATTTAACCTCTTAAAGCAACATACATCTGTTGCTCACAGATCTATGTAGCCTGGGTGTGGTTCTGAGAGTTTTGTCTCTCCAGGTTTGGGTTTGCAGATGGGTATGCCGAGGGGCCAAGGATGAGGTAGTGGGTGGCTGCAGTGGCCCACCCGGAGCTTGTGAGGTACCTCTCCTCCTCATGGCTGCACTGTGATGGGATGTCCCCCTCTCCTTGCATGATGGGTAAAGGCACCGGCTTCAGAGGACACTCTTGGGTCCCTGTGGGGCCAGCTCAGACTGTGGCAGGAGCTTGGGTGCATCCTGGGTCTGTGTTTCTTCTTCCTGAGTTCCCCTCCTAAATAGAGCCCCTGAATCCACATCCTCGTCTCAGGCTCTGCTTTTGGCGGAGGCCGACAGAGGCTGAGTCTAAGCTGGAAGTTGAGGGGTGTGGGAGGATGGAGTCCTGGGGTGGAGTGATGGGCAGAACGCAGGAGAGCTGAGGGGATGCCAGGAGACAGGTCAGGTGGTGCTGCCAGGGCCCTGCCTGAGCTCCCGCCTCAGGAGTTGGCCACCTGGGCGCCACTGCGTTCTTCCTCGATGTGAGCATGGTGGGGTCTTGGTGGTCAGCTTCGCTTTACCAGCCCATCATCTGCCTGCGTCTACATCTCCATGTTGTCTCGTTTCTGCTTGACAGATTGTAGCAGCCAGTTATACAACATAAAGAGTTAATTTTAATTCCATAAAGAATTTAATAGCGTCTTCCTCTCCTTTCCCATCCTCTGGTGCCTTGAGGGCCAGAGACCGGTGCCCCAGGGTCCCAGATGCCATAGAGTAGAACCTGAGAACTGGAAGCCGGTGTGGTCTTTCCCCCCGTGATCCTGTGGCGGAACAGGTGGATGGTGGATGAAACCTTTCAGATGTCACCTTCTGGAACACCTCTGCAAGAGCTGGTGTTGGGATGGGCCCAGGCAGATGAGAAATAAAAATATCTAATTGAGTGTACATTTTATTATTGTAGGAAAGAAGAAATAGAGTAATGTCTGTATAGATGAAGAGTGAGACCATCACAATGTTGATTTCTATGTACTAGGGTCTGATGAAATGAAAGCAACTAGAACAGAGCATTTAGAGAGGTTAAAACAGACAACTAACTGTGTGAATCGGAAAACGTGGCTTCGTTTTCAACAATGTTTCATGGGACGCTTGTCTAATACCTAATGGCTATTTATCGGGATTTAGAGAGGTTAAAACAGACAACTGTGTGAATCGAAAACTCGGCTTCGTTTTCAACAATGTTTTATGGGATGCTTATCTAATACCTAGTGGGTATTTATCAGGAAAACACTTCTTTACTGCAGTGCTGTGACATTTTTTGTTGTTTCTGCTAAATCTACGTTGAAGTGTTGCTTTGTAAGTGTGCTGTATTAGTCTGTTTTCAAGCTGCTGATAAAAACATACCTGAGACTGGGTAATTTATACAGGAAAAAGGGTTTAATGGACTTACAGTTCCACATGGCTGGAGAGGCCTCACAATCATGGCGCAAGGCAAGGAGGAACAAGTCACGTCTTACCTGGATGGCTGCAGGCAAAGAGGAGAGCTTGTGCAGGGAGCTCCCATTTTTAAAACCATCAGATCTCGTGAGAGTCATTCACTTTCACGAGAACAGCACGGGAAAGACCCGCCCCCATGATTCAGTTATCTTCTACCAGGTCGCTCCCCCAACATGTGGGAATTATGGGAGCTACAAGATGAGATTTGGGTGGGGACACAGAGCCAAACCATATTATGTGCCATGAAAACTGTCCCTGTCAGTCCCCCATGTGCAACTGAGCCACGCAAGAATCCAAAAACAGGTGGGTGCTTGTTTGCACGTGTTTGTGTTTAGCCAATCCCTGGTGTCATGGAGCTTCTAAAATAGCATAGATTACTTGATCCGGCTTTTGGCAGAAATGGTTTTCCATATTTTTTGCATGTCGCTTGTAATATATTCTACAGAGAGCAAGGGTAGTTCTTGAATCCGTAACCCATTCCTGAAAACCAAATATCTTGCATGAAAATGCTTTTTCATGTTAAATAGGAAAAGCCAGTAAATTATGTGTCAGTGCAACCAGTTTCCTAAGACAAAACATCCGTGTAACAAACACCCTTTATACAAGAAACAGGCTATTGTGTGAGGATGTTAATGTTTTAAATGCGGCTTCCTGACACTGGACAGCCGAGGTGAAGCTTTCACTGTTGCTTTTCCCAGGGTGACACTGAGAGGCCTGTTTGTGTCAGCACCATCCAGGCAGCACATGCTCTGCTCACACCCACGTGTGTGATTGTGGCGTCTTCTAGTTGTATCTGAAATGCAAGTTGAGGATTTTTTTCTCCCCTGCACTTTATTTTGTTAAAATGTTGGTTTTGTTTTTTGATGTAAATACAAAATTTACCACGGCAACCATTCACAGGAATACATATTGGAAGAATCATATGGTTTGTGAACTTATAAACTGTCAAAAATAAAAAGATGCTCTACCAAGAAATGTTGACCAGGAAGATATCTGTGGGGTGTGCCTGTAATATGGTTAATGTTAACAGATGATGATTTAAGAAGTTCTTTTTTTATATTTTGAAATAATTTTTGTGATAGAAATGAAATTTAAATTAATTCAAAAATATTTCTTTTCTTTCTTTCTTTCTTTTTTTTTTTTTTGAGACAGCATCTCACTCTGTCACCCAGGCTGGAGTGCAGTGGTGCGATCTCAACTCACTGCAGCCTCCACCTCCCGGGCTCAAGTGATTCTCCTGCCTCAGCCTCCCAAGTAGCTGGGACTCAGGCATGTACCACCATGCCCGGCTAATTTTTGTATTTTTAGTAGAGGTGGAGTTTCACCATGTTGGCCAGACTGGTCTCAAACTCCTGACCTCAAGTGATCCACCTGCCTCGGCCTCCCAAAGTGTCAGGATTACAGGCGTGAGTCACTGCTCCTGGCCCATGCCGAAGGTAATTTTTAAAAAAAGCATACTGGCTTCCAGGTAAGGGTGGCAGAGTGAACACAAATGCAGTGTCACTCTTTCCCAAGCCCTTGCTAAGTGAACAGCAAAGTGATGTTTTAAAAAGTCAGACTCACAGGGAATAGGTGAAGTGGGAGAGAAGACAGCAGTGAAGTTCTGGAAGCTGGGAAGCAGATGGGTGAGTGATCATTTACTGAGCAGATCCGAGAAAGCCAGATTCCATGTCGGCAGTGAGGGAAGCTAAGGATTCATCCTGTTTGTGCTACAGAACACTCAAAAGTCTCGAAAAGTTGAGGTACTAGGTACTTAAAAACTGAAAAAGAAAGAACATGAAGATGAGCAGAAAACAAGAGATCGGCAGGAGTGATCAGGAAGATTTGTAAGAGACCAATCAATAGGTTAAATGTCAGATTATGTACAGTTGAGAGAAACTTTGTGAACTGGAAGACATTTTTTAAGAATGCAGCCAAGAGTTAATAAGACAGGGAAAGTGACAGAGAAGTTGATTGAGACACAGAGGATAGAATGCAAAAGTTTAAGATACGTTTGATTTCAGCCCTAGAAGGGGAAAATAGAATGGAGAAGAGGCAGTATTTGAAGAGCCATTGGCTGAAGGATATTCTGTAACTGATGAAAGATTTGAGTCCCTAGGTAATGGAAGCGCAGTATATTTTCAACAGGTTAAATAAAAGAAATCCATGTGGAGACACATCATAGGGAAGCTCCAAAACACCAAAGACCAAGAGAAGATTTTAAAAGCAAGCAGAGGTAGGAGAGAGGTCATCCAGGGCAGTGCCAGCAGTACAGACGGCCGGCTGCCTTTTCAGCAGCAGAGAAAGCCAGAAGACCATGGTGTTCATCTTCAATATTGAGAGAAGGAACCTATTGAGCATCCAACAAAATTATCTTTTAACATCAAGGGTGAAATGACATTTTCAGATAAAACAGTTTACTACCAACAGACCATCATTAAAGATGCTTCTAAAAGACAGGATTCAGGAAGAAGGGAAAATGTTTTAAAAGGAAAGAATGAGCTGGGCGTGGTGTGTCATGCCTGTTATCGCAGCACTTTGAGAGGCTGAGGAAGGAGGATTACTTGAGGCCAGGAGTTCAAGACCAGCCTGAGCAACATAGCAAGACCCCTCTCTAAAAAAAAAAGAAAGAAAAATATCCACGTGTGATGGCACACACCTGCAGTCCCAGCTACTCAGGAGAGTCACTTGAGCCCAGGAGTTTGAGGTTGCTGTGAGGCATGATGGTGCCACTGCACTCCAGCCTGGGCAACCGAGCAAGACCGTCTAAAAAAAATGTAAACACATCTCTAAGTCTATAAACATTGCATGAAATAATTGTTTTTTGTTTGTTTGTTTTTTTGAGATGGAGTCTCGCTCTGTTGCCAGGCTGGAGTGCAGTGGTGCGACCTTGGCTCACTGCAACCTCTGCCTCCCGGGTTGAAGCGATTTTCCTGCCTCAACCTCCCGAGTAGCTGGGATTACAGGCGCATGCCACCACGCCCAGCTAATTTTTGTATTTTTAGTAGAGACCGGGTTTCACCGTATTGGCCAGGATAATCTCGATCTCCTGACCTCATGATCCGTTCACCTCAGCCTCCCAAAGTGCTGGGATTACAGGCGTGAGCCACCGCTCCCAGCAATGAAATAATCTTTGTAGGGTTCAAAAGAAGAAAAAAGAAGCATGGGTTGCAAGATAAAGTTGAGAATCTCTCAGAAAATAGAGCAAAAATTTGGAGTTGGAGAATAGGAGAGAAGAATATTCAAGGACCAGTCTAGAGAGTCCAGTACCTGGATAGTAAAAGTTTTAGGAATAAGATGGAGGAAACATCAATGAGAGAAGGTCACTGAACAAAATGTCCCAGAGTCCACCAGACACCCACACACTGTGTGAAAACAGACTGGTACAAAGACACAAAGACACAGTGTCTGGAAATCCTAGACCCTGAGAACAGATTGAAGATTCGGAAAGCTTCCAGAAAGACACGGATTGCATTCCAGAATTAAGGGTCAGAATAACTTTGGACTTCTTAATAGCAGTTCTGGAGTTTGGAAGTCTGTGAAGCAGTAAGTTCAAAATTCTGATGGAAAGTGATTTCCAGTGTAGTATTCTTTACCGTTTGAAACTATCAAAGGCCTCAGGCATCTTTTTTCTGGAAGTGACTGAAATGTTCCTTACCAAAACAAGGTGGTAAATGGAGGGTGCTGAGCCTGGGGTGTGGGAGTGTCACCCCGGCAATGCTCCAGAGCTGGGAACCACCTTGGTCCTTTAAACTATACAAGGCTAGTTTGATTAAAGATGCAAGTGTGCAGAGCTAGCAGATGTTATGCATACTTTATCCTGCAGAAGTGAAAATGGGGTTTGGTAATGCTGTGTCTGTGTTAGCATCTGCTCCGATGTACCGAGCGTCCCGCCCTCCTGGGCATCTTCACATCGCCTGCATCGCAGGGAGGATTGGGGCTGTCAGGAGCTTGGCCTGGTGTGTAGGGTTCCTGCAGGCCCCACAGTTTCTTCCTTTTGTCATCTTTTTTATTCCTTCTGTACTCCTCCCCCTAGTCCCTCAGTAAAAACAAAACAAACCAACCCAGGCAGTTCAATTGTGAGTTTACATTTTCCCACCCCTTTCCCACTCTTAATTGCTAATCCTTCACTAAAATTAGCTGACTATTGAGTTTTAAGAAGTTTTTCTTCTGCACTCACCCCATAAGAATCAACACAGAAGAATTCCCTACCTGTGGTCACCAAGAAGGGTTTCTCCATACCAGCCACAAATCAGTCCCACAGCAGACACCAGCTGGGTGTCCTCTAAGTCAGTCCCCACACTGTCTTACCTGGCGGAAGACTCAGCCCCCCTCTGATTCAGTCCCCACACTGTCTACCTGCGGTAGCCTCAGCCCCCCTCTAATTCAGTCCCCACACTGTTTACCTGGCAGTAGCCTCAGCCCCCCTCTAATTCAGTCCCCACACTGTCTACCTAGCAAGAGACTCAGATCCCACCAGGTAAGCGCTCAGCTCCCCAAGACCGCCCCCACTTCCAGTGCCCGTCACAAGCCCCGGGATAATTCACCCGAGCTCTGACCAACCAGGTACAAATCAGGGTTCCCACACCCCCTCCTTGGGTCTGACTAATTTTCAAAAGTGACTCATAGAATTTTGGGAAGCTTACGTTGATGTTTATCATGAAGGATATTACAAAGGATACAGATGAAGAGAAGCGTAGGGTGAGGTGTGGGGAAAGGGCCTGGAGCTTCCATGCCCTCCCCAGGTGCACTGTTCTCCAGAAACCTCCCCCCATGTGTTCAGCTCTCTGGAAGCTTCTTGAACCCTGTCCTTTTGGGGTTTTATGGAAGCATCATTACATAGGCATGATTGCTTAAACCGTTGGTGACCAACTTAACCTTCAGCCCCTTTCCCCTCCCCTCATGGGGAATGCAGCTGAAAATTCCACCCCTCTAATCCTGTGTTGGTCTTTCTGGTGACCTATCCCATCCTCAAGCCACCTAGGGGCTGCAGCCCTGAGTCAACTCACTAGTGTACAAAACAACATAACTATGGAGATTCTAAGCATTTTAGGAGCTGCGTGCCAGGGTGGGATGAAGACCAAGCACACATTTTACAATATCACCAGACTCCTTTGTGGGAACACCTAGATTAGGGATTTGAGAATGTTTCCCCAAGGAGTGAATGTGTGAGCTTAGTCCTGAAGGAGAGACAGAAGTTATCCAAGGCCAGAATGTGCAGGGAAGTGTTCCAGACAGGAGTGGAGACTACACCCGCAGAGGGCCTGGAGTTCTGGGGAGCCAAGTGGAGACTGAGCCTGCAGAGGCCTGGAGTTCCAGACAGGAGTGGAGACTGCACCTGCAGAGGCCTGGAGTCCCAGACAGGAGTGGAGACTGCGCCTGCAGAGGCCTGGAGTCCCAGACAGGAGTGGAGACTGCGCCTGCAGAGGCCTGGAGTCCCAGACAGGAGTGGAGACTGCGCCTGCAGAGGCCTGGAGTCCCAGACAGGAGTGGAGACTGCGCCTGCAGAGGCCTGGAGTCCCAGACAGGAGTGGAGACTGCACCTGCAGAGGCCTGGAGTTCCCGGGAGCCGAGTGGCTCAGGGACTGAAAGGCACTGATTAGATTGCCTTCATGGGCACAAAGGGCTTCTTTCAGTCTGATGACATCTTTATATTTGGTTTGTCTTTCCGTTAATTGGGTAAGAAGTTTTGTTTTCCTCTCTGCAGTTCGTTACAACTGACTGCAGAACTTGTATTCGTGTATCTTTTTAAATCTCATGTGAAGAGGCAGCTTTTCCTGCTGTGTGTTGATTATGGATTAAATTTAAGACTCAAATATAGGTTCACCAGGCATGGTGGTGCGTGCTGTAGTCCCGGCTGCTCTGGGGGCTGAGATGGGAGTGGGCCCTGGAGGTGGAGGCTGCAGGATCTGTGATCACCACTGCGCTCCAGCCTGGGTGACAGAGCAAGACTCTGTCTGTTAAGATTCAGTGGGGCCCAAATTTCAAATTTTTTTGTTCTCATGGTCCATGTTATGAAGGACCACTTGAAGAAAATGTAGTGTGACTTGAAAGTAAACTCCATGAAATTCATAGTTAACTACAAAGCATTTAGCTTTGAATTCGTAGCTGGTCTTTGAAATTTTGGGCATTATGGAAGATTTCTTTTCTTTTTTTGCCAACTGGACATTCCAGTTTTTCTTTTCTTTTTCTTTTTATTCTTTTTTTTTTTTTTTTTTTTTTTGAGACGGAGTCTCACTCTGTCACCAGGCTGGAGTGCAGTGGCGTGATCTCAGCTCACTGCAGTCTCTGTCTCCCAGGTTCAAGCGATTCTCCTGCCTCAGCCTCCCAAGTAGCTGGGATTACAGGTGCGTGCCACCACACCCAGCTAATTTTTCTGTATTTTTAGTAGAAACGGGGTTTCCCCATGCTGGCCAGGATGGTCCCGATCTCCTGACCTCGTGATCCACCTGCCTCGGCTTCCCAAAGTGCTGGGATTATAGGCGTGAGCCACTGCGCCTGGCCTTTCTTTTTTTAAAAAAAACAGGGTCTTGCTGTGTCACCCAGGCTGGAGTGCAGTGGCGGATCTCAGCTCACTGCAGCCTCCACCTCCCCAGGCTCAGGTGATCCTCCTGCCTCAGCCTCCCAGGGAGCTGGGATTACAGGCACAAGCCACCTTGCCTGGCTAATTAAAAAAAGAAATTTATAGAGATGGGGTCTCACTATGTTGCTTAGGCAGGTCTTGGCCTACTGAGCATGGCCCGGAAGATTTCTTGAGCTGGATTCATAATTCACCTCTTAAATGAAAAATAAGTAAAATATATCTTGATCGTGAAACATGATTGTTGGAGTATTTTCTCTTTGACAGCATTTTTAGAGCGTCGGTTTGGGTCTGTGAGAAATGCGCCGAGTCCCTGCCCGGCCTCAGGCTCAGGACAATTGTCTGGGCGGTTGTGGGGCCGTCACCTGACGTGCAGCGCTGCCTGGGGAGATGGCGCTTTGGAGAGTGTGTTTGGCCAGTTGGTGGCAATCCTGCTGCCCTGTCTGGGTGAGGCAACTGCCCACGAGCCCACCGGAACCCCTGGGGCAGGGGACTGACGGCCCAGGCCCAGACCCGGCTCTGCCCCGTGGCGCAGCCCACTGTACCCCTCGATTCGCCAGTTCCACCAGGCAAGCCCACCATTTATTGACACTCAGTCCTCGTACACGCTGAGGCCACCAGGCAGAGGCAGTGAGGGTTTGTCGACATGCTTTGAGGTTGATCGGTCACAGTCTGCTCCAGTGCAGCTTGAAGAGGGGCTGGGGGCTCTGGACAAGTGACGGGAGGTGGGCTCCACGGCTCTCCTAGAGGGTGACGGTGCCTGTTCTGTGAACTTATAGCAGTCACTGTATTATGTACTCACAGTGCATGGATCTTAAGGTGTGCAACTTATACTGCAGTGAAACTGTTTTAGAAAGAAAAGTTCACCAGGATGTGACCTGGGTGGAAGAAAGAAAGCAGAATCAGCACTTTGGGGGCCAGAAGCTCCAGGAGGGGCAGCGATGGTCCTGGCAGACCCAGGAGGGCAGGGCGGTGGCAAGGGGGCTCACAGGGTGAGAACCAGTGCACGTTGCACTGGCTTCACCTGAGGGCTCAGAATCCACAGCCCTGGCTTTCTGAGAGGTGGCAGCTGAGATACGGAGGCCCAGTCACCGGCTTCACCTGAGGGCTCAGAATCTACAGCCCTGGTTTTCTGAGAGGTGGCAGCTGAGATACGGAGGCCCAGTCACTGGCTGTTTGAAAAGCAGTTGGGTCCTAGACTCTTGCTCTCAGTTCTTGGCACTGACAGTTGCCCTGCCCGGTGTGGAGGCCCTTTCTCTGGAAAAAGGTTACAGGAAAACAGAAAATGTTGGTATTGGGGCTCTGGCCGAGGTAAAGCTGGAAGTTCCCTGCCCAGAATGGGATGGCGGCCAGGCCTTTCCCTCTGCACAGGTTTCTTTGGGGGATCCAACCGCCAAGGGAGAACCAGAGGTGCTTACACCAGGGACCCCGACAGATGGCCCAGCTGCACTGCACTGACCTGGCCCCATCCACCTCCACAGGTTTAGAGTCAAGCTTCCAACAGGAAAGACACAGACCAACTTCAACTTGCAGAAGATAGAGACTCTTCACAGAGAAGAGCATCAGATACTGTGATTATCCTCAGGAACGAGAGGATATCACACCCGTGAAACGGGGCAGATGGCGTAAAGAAAGGGATATTCAGAGAACAGAAAAAATGCTTGGCAGTTAAAGATGTGATGGCGGGAATGAGAAGTCAGTTAAAGACGTGATGGCGGGAATGAGAAGTCAGTTAAAGATGTGATGGCAGGAATGAGAACTCAAGGGTTGGAAGATGACGAGGGTGCAGCCTTCCAGAAAGAAGGGCAGGACAGGCAAGAAATGGGGCCTCGTCCATTCCTGCTGCTGCAACTAAGTGCCCTGGACTTGTGAGATGGTTGGATATTTGCTCCTGCCCAAATCTCATGTGGAAATATAATCCCCGGTGTTGGAGGTGGGGTCTGGCGGGAGGTGTTTGGATCATGGGGGCGGATCCCTCATGAATGGCTTGGCCCACCCCCTTGGCGATGAGTGAGCTCTGGCTCTGGCTCATGCAAGATGGATCTGGTCATTTAAACGTGGGCAGCAACTGCCCCCTCTTGCCCCTGCTTTCGCCATGTGAGGCACCTGCTCCTGCTGGCCTTCTGCCATGAGTCAGAGCTACCTGAGGCCTCCCCGGAAGCCGAGGGATGTTGGTGCCATGCTTCCTGTACAGCCTGCAGAACCGTGAGGCAACTAAACCCCTTTTCTTTATAAATTACAGTCTCAGGTATTGCTTTATAGCAATGCAAGAATGGCCTATTACAGATGGGTGATTTATAGACAACAGAAACTTACTTCTCACAGTTCTGGAGGCTGGGAAGTCCACGAGCAAGGCCCTGGCCGGTCGGCATCTGAGGAGGGCCGGCTCCTCACTGGCACCTCTCATCTAGCGAAAGAGAAGGGAAGTCCAGGCCCTCAGGACATGATCACCCCCTGGGGTGGGGTTAGTGGTGCCACTTCTTAACACCATCACATGGGGTTCTGGGTCCAGCATCCGCATTTGGCGGGGGACATTCATTCACACCACAGCAAATAGGAAATGAAGAGCAGAGTCTAGGAGGCTCAGTGTCTCGGTCACTGGAGTTCTAGAAAAAGGACAGAGGGGACGCCATGCATGTCACCAGGCATGTCGGGCTTGCGTGCTCAGCACAGTGGGTGAGACCAGACCCTTGGGAGGCTGCAGAAGCTGGGGGCTAGGACTGGGGCGCTTCTTAGCCACCGTATGTCTAGAGAACCAGGAAGCACTTTCAAAATTGTGACAGAATGACCCTGATGAGGCCGAATAGTCCATCTGTTGTCAAGGTAGAATGAAGACATTTCCAGACAGGCATGGTTTCAAAACTTTACCTCCCATCTAATATTTTTCAGGAAAGGGCACCTGGTGCTTGGGCGAGCACATGAGTTGTGGTGGGGCAGTGAGGAGGAGCTGGACGGTGCTGGGTGGGGGCCTAGCTGGGGCTGGGGCACCAGGCCACTGCTGTTGACCAGGCCTGCCGGTTCCTGTTCAGCTCGTGTGCTCTGGGCCTCAAGCGTGTTGCTGGGATGCCTGGTGTTGGCACCTGGGCTCGTCCCATACCATTGCCAGGGGCCTGTTGGGGCTGGGGTTCAGCCTTGCCTGTCTCTCAGTAAGAAGTTGCCCTTGTGGTGTTTGGGGCTAGAATCAGCCCCCAGGGCCCCCCACGGTGTCCCCTGCCCCTGCATTGTGCTGCACCTGGACTCACAGTTGGGAGGCGCCGCCTTTGCCATCCCTCAGGATGTGCCCCCAGCAAGTCCCCCAACACTTCCCACAGGGCCGTCCCCTCTGCATGCACCGATACTATCACAGCTTAAAGTGCCCCGGCCACCACCCAGCGCCCTCCTCCTCTGCCTGTCGCAGCCCCACCCGAGTCTTGTCCTCGCCACCCTCTGCCAGCACAGGTCTGGCCCCAGGCCCCTGGGCAGAGGCACTCATTGCTGTCAATGCCATCACCGGGTGTACCACACAAAGCTGCTGCTTTTGTCGATCAAGAAAAATATAATTTCACAGGGTTGAATCTATTTGCTGATGTCTTTCAGGTTTGTCTCCAAAGCTCGGACTTCTGAAACCACACTTGCTTTCGGGTAGCTCATGCAGGATAAGCCCCTCACACTCGCCTGTCCCCAGCCCCATTCCACCTGGCCTTCCCCAGCCTGCTGCAGCTCCCACGTCTGCCAGGGCCCGTCCAGCCAAGCCCTGGAGGTCTCACGGCCATGCTTCACCTCAGCCCCGCTGGAGCCTGCGGGTCTGCTCTTGAGGTGTCGCCATTGCTGCGGCTCCGCGTTGGGCTGAGGCTGCCCCTGAGCAGGCAGCAGGGTGAGTGGTGACTGGGGAAAGGGAAAAACCTTCCGTTACAGAAGATACCCAGAAGAGCAATGTGGCCTCAAACCTAGAGAGTTTGCAAGTCATGTAGCTGAAGACACTCCCTCTGTGCACATCGTGACCCTACAGAAAACGTTTCCAAGTTAGTAAAAGACCCCGTAAAGGAGGGGCGGAGGGTGTGAGCCAACACCTTTGGGGGAGGGAGGCACTCACGGGAAGCGCGTGGCAGGTGCTGGACTTTGGTGGTGGGAGACGCATCCGCCATCACAAGAATTGCACGCGTCCTCCCGGGCGCAACGGTGACGGGGTGTGGCCATGCGAAGCTGGATTTCGGTGGTGGGAGACGCACCTGCCGTCACAAGAATCGCATGCGTCCCGCCCGGGCACCGTGGTGACGGGGTGGGGCAGAGAAGCTGGACCGGGATGTGAGGCACGGAATTCCTACAAACTGGTGGTGCGCTGAGCTTAGGACAGACACAAGGAATTCGGCAACCTGGGGTAGTTCTTTGGCCCATGGGTTATTTAGAGGGTGGGTTCCCTGTTGGTTGGAGTCACGCCAGCCTGGTTGGCTCATTGACTGTTGGGAATCTGTGTTCTAGATCGGTGATCTTGTTTTGTTGTCTGCCCACCCTGTCAGTTATCGAGAGAGACGGTTTTAAATCTCCCACTGCTGTTGTGGGTTTGTCTGTTTTTCCTTTCAGTTCTGCCAGCGTTTGCTTTGCAAACCTAAAGCTGGGTGATGCCATGTACATTCAGGATTGCCGTTTGACTTGGCATGCCACCCCGGAATGCCCTCTGTGCTGCTGCCTCTCATCGGGCACGAGGGCTGCTGGACCAGCCCTCTGTGCGTGTGTTCTCCTGGCTATTTTTCCTGCTGTAGCTCTCATGAGTGTCCCCTGCTTGAATGGCTGGGTTGCTTTTACCTGGCAAATGTTCACTGACAGCCCACACCATGCCATGCTCAAAAGGGCTGGGGAGAGCAGCGGATGATGTCTTCTGCCCACAGGTGGCAACTGGCCCCTGCCCTGCATGGTGACCACCGTGGTACCCCACGTCGCCCCTCTCTGAGGACGCTATCTCTATGTGGGGCCAACATCAGCCACCTGCAGTTTGTGTCAAAATACCCTGAGTGAGAGCCTGAGAGGCTGCTGTGCCCGATGCCAGCCGTGGCTCTCCCGCAGGTCCAGGACTGGCAGTGCCAGCCTCCTGGGGAATGCGGCCCCCAGCCCACTACATTGGTCTGCATGCAGCTGGGCCAGAGTCTGAGTTGCAGCGGGCCCCCCACTGGCTCTGAGGCAGGGGCAAGGCTCCCCTGCTGGTGACTCCAGGTCCAGTGGTCGGAGTGCCTGGCAGAGCACTGCTGTGACTGGGAGGGCAAGGGGTCCAGGGCGCAGGGAGGCCTCCATGAGCCAACCTGCCTCATGGCTGATGAAGTCAGCAGCTGCTTTGTTTTGTTTTGTTTTTTGAGACAGGGTCTTGCTCTGTTGCCCAGGCTGAAGTGCAGTGGCACCATCTTGGCTCACTGTAGCCTCAATCTCCTGGGCTCAAGTGATCCTCCCACCTCAGCCTCCCAAAGTGCTGGGACCAAGGCATGTGCCCCTCACCCAGTTGGCAGCAGCTGTTTGAGGTCATTGTGAACCTCCTTCCTTTCTTTCTTTTTTTTTTTTTTTTTTTTTTGAGATGGAGTCTCGCTCTGCCACCCAGGCTGGACGCAGTGGCTTGATCTTGGCTCACTGCAAGCTCCACCTCCCAGGTTCACGCCATTCTCCTGCCTCAGCCTCCCAAGTAGCTGGGACTACAGGCGCCGCCACCACGCCCAGCTAATTTTTTCTTGTATTTTTAGTAGAGACGGGGCTTCACCGTGTTAGCCAGGATGGTCTCGATCTCCTGACCTTGTGATCCGCCCGCCTCGGCCTCCCAAAGTGCTGGGATGACAGGTGTGAGCCACCGCGCCCGGCCAGTGAACCCCCTTTCTTGCACCGTGGCCTGGAAGGTCAACCAGCTGAAAATGAAGGGTGACGCCAGAGCCCCCTCCTGTGTCCCCGCCTGTCCCTGGCAGCTGCAGACACTGGGAGCGCGGTCGGATCCAAACAGCAGAGGCAGCTGCAGCCTTGGCCCGGCTCCTTTGTGAGGGGCTGGCTTCCAGGACAGCTGGATCCAGGTGCCAGGTGGTCTGTCTTTTTCTTGTTTTTCATTCCTGCTCCCTGGTGTTTTTGGGGGGGATCCTCTCCCCAGGGGGGACAAACATGGCCCCGACAGCTGCAGGCCACGAACCTTATCCCAGCAGGAGTCTCAGGGATGTCTTGTGGGGGCTGTTGTCCCACCTCAGTGCTGCTGCCTCCATGCTGTGCCTTTCCTGGGGCCAGACATCTGGGGAGCCCCACTCAAGTGTCAGGAGGGGGAACTGCAGAAAGAGGGGTCTCTAGCCAAGGAGGGGAGGGGAGGGAAGCTGCCCAGCAGAGCCACGGGCGTGTCCCCGGTAGGAGGGCAGACCTTGGTCTTGGAGACGGGCCCTGGGGGTCCACCTTGTACGTGGGGAGGTCAGGAATCGGGAAGAGATGCTGGTGGTGTTGGCAGGGCTTTTGCCGGGTCTGCTGCAGTGCAGTGGGTGCTCTGTGTGAACCGGGCCGCCGGGGCAGGGGCTGCTGCGGTTTTGCTGTTCGTGCAGCCGCGTCGGTGCAGATGTGCGGGTTAGAGGCAGCCTTGCCACACAGGCGAGTCTTCACTGGTCTTCAGAAGGAGATTGGGGTGTGATTGATCAGAGAGAAATGATGTGTTCTAGTTCATTCTCAGGCCCAGTGAGTTGTAGATTTCATGCTTCCTCTTCTTTTCTCTCTATTCATATAAAATTATTTCTTGAGATGATGATTATTTTATATATTTTATGATTCACTGTTTTGTCCAAGCCCAAAAGTATATCCTATACTGTACACTTTACACTTACTGCAAAGGGCGCTTGTCATGGCTGTCGGCATGGCCAAGTCACTGGGGCTAACATGGCAGCAGGCACAGGTGCAGGTGGGTGTGGCTTACAGGGCCGACCTTGTACGGCTCCTGGCTGATTGATCACGAGTGTAAGGAAGCTTCTCCTCGGGAGGCCTGCGTGCTGGTGAGGTCTGAGCTCCCTCTGATGGGCGGAGGGTCCTGGCTTGTTTGCAGCACAAGGCTGTTCCATCAGCTCTCCAGGTCTTAGCTGGGACACCCAAGGCTGCTGCTGATGCCAAGCATGGTCGTGGGCCTTTGCACTTGGTGCGCTGTTGTCACCCCAACAAGTGAGGGATGCGGGCGCAGAGCTCCTCACTCACTGCCAGTCCTTCCCGGGGAAGCTTTTTGTCTGCTCTGTGTGCTCACTTGCCCAGCGGCCTCTCTCATCCCTGATTCTGGGCGGTGCATTTGACAGAGGCCTGCCTGGGTGCTGTGGCCTCTGACATTTGCCCAGACGTTGCTTCATGCCCTGCTCTGTGGTCAGTTTCAGAGGCACTCCCTGGATGGTGAATCTGTGTTTTCCGTTTCTTGGGTCGGCGTTCTGCACGCCTGCAAGGTAAAGCCAGGCTTCTTGTGCCATCTCCTCTGTCGTTGCAGACGTTGGGTGCCTCCTGGAACACGTCTGCCTGCTTTGTGTCTGTGCCGCGAGGCCGCCTGTCAGGTCTGGGTCGCCTCGCCAGTCGCAGAAGCCCTGTTTCCACAGAGCCAGCCCCGATGGAGCCGCACCAGCTCTGTCTCCTCCATTCTTGACTTTTAGAATTTCCTGCCCTTACACTTTAGATGTGTTTGGTATAGATCTTTACCAAGATCTTTAAAATCTTGCTGACAGTCTTTGTCTTAACTAGACTATTGGTCCATTTACATTACTGTAATTATTATATTTAAATTTATTTCCACCATCTTGCCTTGTACTCTGTCATTTGAGGACCAGTTGCTTTTTCGTTTCTTGACTTTTGGATTATTTTTGTTTCTTTTTCTTCTCTACTGGGTTGGAATTTGCTCACTTGGCTTCATAGTGGTTGCCTTGGATGTTCTAACATGCAGAATTAATTTGTTGAAGTCTAAAATTAGTATTTTTGCCCTCCTCCAAACGATTCAAAGATCCAGGAACATTTTATTCTGAGCACTCCGTCCACACAGGACTTGCCCTCCCCGTCGCAGCCTGCAACATGTTGTGTTTCTGTGGGTCCTGACTGAGTGGGGCCAGGACTGTGATAAGAGCTTCCCCTAGGGCTGGATGGTGGCTTTCTTTCTTGTTCACCTAAACCCTCCCAGTCTCAGCCTCGGGGCGTCTCCCGGCAGTAACTGGATCAGCACCCGGGCCTGGCCCAGGCTCTCTCCCCTGACTTCTGCAAAGCTGTGAAAGGAGCGGGCGCAGGCCAGCTGCCGGCCAGGGACCTCCTGTACAGGGCCTTCCTTTTTCCAGGTTCCTGCTTTTACTTAGGTTTTGTTCTCTAAGGTTCTGAACGTTCTTGCCAACCCAGTGATAGATTTTTAAAGTTTTTAAAAATATATCTTACCTGGTATTAATGCTTGTTTGTTCATCAAAGGGCTGGTCAAAGCTGTGTAGTTTACTCTGACAGGACGTAAGTGCCCACTCTGAATGCACTGACTCCTGTGGGTGCTGTGGGCTGGGCTCGCGCCTGAGGCTGCAGTGTTTTCTCCCAAGAGGACTGGGCCTCCTTTCCTGGGAGGGCGGCTCCGGGCACAGCCGCTCTGGCCCTCGGGTCACTGTGGCGGAGCCCGGAGTAGCTGGGAGGTGCCGTGCCTTCTGCTACTTGTTGTGGTTTAGCCTTGGACTTGGCTGGAGGCTTCACAGAAGGAAGCCTGTGGCGGGTGGGGCTGCTGACATGGCCATGGGGGTGTGAGGACATTGCTGAAGTTTTTCTGGAACCTACGTTGAGAAACTGGAAGGGATTCCTCCCAGAGGCAGCTCACCTCAGCCCTGGGCACTCAGCCTCCGCTCCTCTGGTGCCCCAAGGCCCCCACGCTTTGCCCGGGACCCCTCACATTGGGCCTGTGCAGACCCCATCGAGGTGGAGGCGGTCTGTCTGTGTCCCACTGCTGGCACGAGGCCGTGGGGGGCTCAGTCTTGTGTGTGTTTTTTGTGTCTGTCCCTTTCCTCTTTTTCTTTCCTGCTTTCTGTGGGGTAAATGAAAGTTTCTCCTCCTTTGTATTTTTCCAGTGGATTTGATTATTTTCTTGATCACCCTTAACATTGTACATTCTGAGTCTTCCTACCCAAGTCACAGTCACTCAGCTCTTCTGAGGAGTACCTGAGCATGTGCAGCCCACACTGAGCCGACCACATCTTGTTTGCCTGAAACTGTAGTTTTATCCCTTAGGAGAACATGAGCATGAGCTTTTATTTTATTTTATTTCTGAGACAGTGTCTTATTCCTGTCGCCCAGGCTGCAGAGTGCAGTGGCGAGATCGTGGCTCACTGCAGCCTCTACCTCAGGGCCTCAAGCCATCCTCCCACCTCAGCCTCCTGAGTAGCTGGGACTATGGATGCGCACCACCACGCCCTGCTAATTTTTGTATTTTTTCGTAGAGATGCGGTTTCACTATGTTTCGCAGGCTGGTCTTGAACTTCTAGGCTGAAGCAATCTGCCTGCCTTGGCCTCCCAACAACATGAGCTTTTAACCAGTAGTCAGTTATATTCACCACTGTCTTCCTCCCACCTGCCAGGCCCTGCCCCCCAGCCCTTCCCGCCTCTTGCCTCAGAACCTCTTCTCTGGGTGGTGCCTTGACTCCAGACCCTGTCGCGTTGATATGAAGCCACGGGACTGCCTCTTCCTGGGGTTTGTGGTTTTCCCGCCCCTGGGAAC
Organism: Pongo abelii; assembly: GCF_028885655.2. Taxonomy (NCBI): domain Eukaryota; kingdom Metazoa; phylum Chordata; class Mammalia; order Primates; family Hominidae; genus Pongo; species Pongo abelii. The sequence goes on along the minus strand of NC_071992.2, from coordinate 161,130,427 downwards.
TGGCAAGCTGCGTTTGAGGGCCTCTGTTGGCCTAGAATCCCTGGGGCCGTGGAAAACTTGGGAAGTGGGTGGTTTCTGTTCTAGAGCCCAGAGCCCTCATCAGGGAGACCTGGCAGGATGCAGCTTGTGCTGGCCTGGCCTGCTGCCCCTTTGCACAACTTCTGAGAGGGCACTGGTTGGCCTGCAGAGTCCAGGCTGAAGGCAGGGACTGCTCAAAGTTTATGTGATGTCACGCTAACAGGGCAGGCAGCTGCAGGCTGGGTCTTGGGCCACCCTGTGATGGGGGCTAGGACAGCACCAGCACAGCTGCCAACCGTGGCTCTGGGTGGTGAGTCTGGCCCCCTCCAACCATGTGCCTCCTGCAAAGCAGGCCTTCACAGGCTGGTGACAGCGGGGCTGCTGAGGGACGGGCCTGTGCCTGGCATTTTCCAGTTGCTGTTCAGTTTCCCAGTTCCTTCCCAGCACCTTCACCTCAAGGGCACAGTGGCCACCTCAGTAGCTTGGCCTCAGGGATTCCTGCCAGTCCTCACAGCCCCTCTTCTGTACTCACAGTCCCTGCCGGACCCAGCATCTTCTCAGACATAGGCGTCTGTCCTGGAGAGGCAGGTGGATGGGCACAGGCGGTGCTCAGGGCAGCCTAGCAGGTCAGGGGACAGAGAGGGCGGTCTGGACCTGAATTGGGTTTGGAGCTGTCACTCTTGTGAAGGATGCAAACTCGGCAGATGGCAGGGCTGCTTGGGCAGTGGGCATGCACTCACACACACATACTCACACGCACGTGGGCACACATGCTCTCATGGACACACAAGCTCACACGCACACGGGCATATATGCTCTCTCAGGGACACAGGCTCACACACACATGGGCACACACGCTCCCTTGGACACACAGGCTCACACACACGGGCACACACTCTTTCTCAGGGACACAGGCTCCCTCGGACACAGGCTTACACACACGGGCACACACTTTCTCAGGGACACAGGCTCACACACGGGCACACATGCTCTCTCAGGGACCCACAGGCTCACACGCACACGGGCACACACACTCAGGGACACACAGGCACATGGGCACACACGCTGTCTCAGGGACACAGGCTCATGCACACACGGGCACACACAGACACACAGGGACGCACAGGCACACAAACATGGGAACACGTGCGCAGGGATGCACAGGCTCACATGGGCACACGCTCTCAGGGATGCACAGGCTCACACGCACACGGGCACACGCTCTCAGGGACACAGGCTCACACGCACACGGGCACACACGCTCTCTCAGGGACGCACAGGCTCACGCACACGGGCACACACGCCCTCTCAGGGACACACAGGCTCACACGGGCACATATGCTCTCAGGGACGCACAGGCTCACACGCACATGGGCACACACGCTCTCAGGGACACAGGCTCACACACAGGCACACATGCTCTCAGGGACGCACAGGCTCACACGCACGTGGGCACACATGTTCTCAGGGACACAGGCTCACGCACATGGGCACACACGCTCTCTCAGGGACACAGGCTGACATGCACATGGGCACACACGCTCTCGCAGGGACACAGAGGCTCACACACAGGCACACGCTCTCAGGGACACACAGGCTCACGCACATAGGCACACATGCTCTCAGGGACACACACAGGCTCACACACGGGCACACATGCTCTCAGGGATGCACAGGCTCACACGCACATGGGCACACATGCTCTCGGGGACACAGGCTCACAGGCATACACACTCTCAGGGACACACAGGCTCACACACGGGCACACAGGCTCTTAGGGACACACAGGCTCATGCACATGGGCACACATGCTCTCGGGGACACAGGCTCACAGGCATACACATTCTCAGGGACACACAGGCTCACACACGGGCACACGCTCTCAGGGACGCACAGGCTCACACGCACACGGGCACACGCTCTCAGGGACGCACAGGCTCACACACAGGCACACACGCTCTCAGGGACGCACAGGCTCACACACACGGGCACACACGCTCTCAGGAACGCACAGGCTCACACATGGGCACACACACGCTCAGGGATGCACAGGCTCACACACATGGGCACACACGTGCTCAGGGACGCACAGGCTCACACATGGGCACACGCTCTCAGGGACGCACAGGCTCACACGCACACGGGCACACGCTCTCAGGGACGCACAGGCTCACACACGGGCACACACGCTCTCAGGGACGCACAGGCTCACATGCACAGGGGCACACGCTCTCAGGGACGCACAGGCTCACACGCACATGGGCACACACGCTCTCAGGGACGCACAGGCTCACACGCACATGGGCACACACGCTCTCAGGGACGCACAGGCTCACACACGGGCACACACGCTCTCAGGGACGCACAGGCTCACACACGGGCACACACGCTCTCAGGGACGCACAGGCTCACACGCACACGGGCACACACGCTCTCAGGGACACACAGGCTCATACACGGGCACACACGCTCTCAGGGACACACAGGCTCACATGCACACGGGCACACATGCTTTCAGGGACGCACAGGCTCACACACGGGCACACACGCTCTCAGGGACACAGAGGCTCACATGCACGTGGGCACGCTCGCAGGGACACAGAGGCTCACACACGGGCACACGCTCTCAGGGACACACAGGCTCACACACGGGCACACACACTCTCAGGGACACACAGGCTCACACGCATATGGGCACACATGCTCTCAGGGACACAGGCTCACGCACATGGGCACACACTCTCAGGGACACACAGGCTCACACGGGCACACACGCTCTCAGGGATGCACAGGCTCACATGCACATGGGCACACGCTGTCAGGGACACAGGCTCACACGCACATGGGCACGCATGCTCTGAGGGACACACAGGCTCACACACACACAGGCACACGCTCTCAGGGACACAGGCTCACACACACATGGGCACACACGCTGTCTCGGGTACACAGGTTCACACGCACACGGACACATGCTCTCGGACACACAGGTTCACACACGGACACACACGCTCTCTCAGGGACACATAGACTCACACGTACACAGGCACACATGCTCTCAGGGACACACAGGCTCACACACACACGGACACACACGCTCTCTCAGGGACACACAGGCTCACACGTATACAGGCACACATGCTCTCAGGGACACACAGGCTCACACACACACGGACACACATGCTCTCTCAGGGACACACAGGCTCACGTGCACACAGGCACACACGCTTTCTCAGGGACACACAGGCTCACACACGGTCTCAGGGACACACGAGCTCACGCGCACACGAGCATACCTGCTGTCTCAGGGACACACAGGCTCACGCACACGGGCACACACGCTCTCAGGGACACAGGCTCACGCACACGGGCACACACGCTCTCAGGGACACAGGCTCACACACACACGGGCACACATACTCAGGGACACAGGCTCACGCACACGGGCACACACCCTCATTCTGGGACACACAGGCCCACACGCATGCTGCGTGCCGGCCCTGGAGTGGGGATGGGGGACCCGCGCTTTTTGGAGCGAGGGGCCTCTGGCACCCTGGTCTATGGCGGGCGTCGCCAGCCCAGGCAGATGCTGTTTCCGCGCTTGCTTTCCCAGCAGACCCTGTCTGGAGCTGGCACAGAGCATCCTCTGTTCCAGATTCGGCGTGGGACGTTGGAAGCAAGCGCCTGTTGCCCACTCATGACCGGAACTTTCCGGCAGTGCGAGGTGGGGGCGGGAAGCCCTTGTGACGTGCCTGGGGCCAGGGCCTGTCCTGCTCTCTGGGCCTGTCCTGCTCCCTGTGTCTGCTGTGGACCAGGCTGGGCTGTGGCCTTGACTGCTACGGAGACCACCACAGGCCCTGGGGGCCCCACGTCTGCAGGACGAGGATGAGGACGGAGCACACCTGCCTCATAGGGTTGTGGGAAGAACCAGGTGAGGCCGCTGTCACCAGTGCGCAACTGTGCCCGCCACGGTGGCTGTGCGCCCGCGGTCCTGCTCACGCCGCGCCACAGGGCTTCGGGAGGAGGTAGCCAGTGCCGGGGGCTGGGGAGGCCCCAGCAGGACTTGCTCCCAGGAAGCCCAGCGCTGCGCCTCCCATGCGAGAACCAGGTGCCGCGTTGCGGGGAGCCGCCTCCTGCGCCCGGCCTCTTCAGGGACCTCCCTCCCAGCTGAGCAGGCGGCAGCCCCAGCAGAGGGGGAGGTGGCTGAGGCTGGCCCTGGGCCTGGGGACGGAGGGCGCACGGCTGAGGCGCCTCCTGGGGGCTCTGCCTGCCTGCTCCGTGCCCTCTGCCTGCCTGCTCGCGCCCACTACGACCTCTGCAGGCAGCAACCCCCACCTCAGGCAGGGCTCTGGGTACAGCATTCTGGTGGACAGCCTCAGGATAGAGTCCACGGGGACTTCCAGAAGCTTCCTTTCCCATCACCTATTAAACTACCCATGAACACAGGCAAAAACAAAAATGCCACATCAGTACATTGTGACGTGGATTCTTTTTAAAAAGCTCATGCGAGATTACTGAGCAGAAAAGAAGAGGCGGGACGTGATCATGACAGACCCCTCAGCACCAGCCCTGCCCTCTCAGGACCCCGTGTGGCCCCAGCGCCACACCAGGACCCCAGTTTGGGAGAGGGTGGGGACAAGGGGCGCTGGGCTCGGGTGGGCTTTGCCGTGCAAGCAAGTGAGGGGTTCTCGAAAGGGTAGAGCTCAGGATTTTTTGAGAAGTGTTACAGTAAGCACCTAATAAAAATTAAAATATTCTATTCCATTGAAAATAGAATTTTAGGCCAGGTGTGGTGGCTCACACCTGGAATCCCAGCACTTTGGGAGGCCAAGGCAGGCAGATCCCTTGAGCCAAGAAGTTCAAGGCCAGCCTGGGCAGCATAGAGAGACCCCATCTCTAGAAAAAATAGAAAAATTAGCTGGGCCTGGTGGCTTGCACCTGTGGTCCCGGCTTCTCAGGAGACTGAGGCCGGAGCATCATTTGAGCCCGGGATTTGAGGCTACAGTGACCCCTGATTGCACCACTGCAGTTCAGACTGGGCGACAGAGCAAGACCCTGCCTCAAAAAAGGGAGAGGAAAAACAAATAGAATTTTTTAAATCAATGCAGAAGACGAAAGCAAAACATAAAACTGTACAGAAAGGCAACCAACAAAGCCAGGTGAGAGGCCAGATTCCATGATTAAAAGAACAAAAACCTCACTTTAGATCACAAAACCAGACCAGAGCGGGTCTGAGTTCACCCGCTGGCAGAGTTCACCTGCTCCAGCCTTTTTTTTGTCTTTTCAGTTTCTTATCTCCTGGGGCCAAGGCTGGGCTCTCATCCTGTAGGCTGTGTTCCCAGGAGGCCCAGCCGAGCTGGGGGTCTCCTGGTTTGCGGCGCTGAGTGCTCAAGTCTCCTGGTTTGCAGCGCTGGGTGCTCGGGTCTCCTGGTTTGCGGCGCTGGGTGCTCGGGTCTCCTGGTTTGCGGCGCTGGGTGCTCGGGTCTCCTGGTTTGCGGCGCTGGGTGCTCGGGTCTCCTGGCTCTTGCTGGTGCTGCGCCGCTTGCCCCGCCTGCCAAAGCCAGTGACAGGTGAGAAGCCCTTTGAGACATGAGGTGCCAGGCCCTCGTGCCATCACCTTTATTCAGAAGGACTTCTGAAATCACCCAATTGTTTTTTGTTTTGTTTTGTTTTGTTTTTGTTGTTTTTTTTTTTACACAGTCTCGCTCTGTCGCCCAGGCTAGAGTGCAATGGCACAATCTCTGCTCACTGTAACCTCCGCCTCCCTAGTTCAAGTGATTCTCCTGCCTCAGCCTCCCGAGTAGCTGGGACTACAGGCCATGCGCCATCATGCCCAGTTAATTTTTGTATTTTTAGTAGAGACTAAAAATGTTGGCCAGGCTGGTCTCAAACTCCTGACCTCAAGTGATTCTCCTGCCTTGGACTCCCAAAGTGCTGCAATTCCAGGTGTGAGCCACCGCGCCCAGCATTATTTTGTTTTAAAATAGTGTTTGTTGATGCATTGGGCAAAATTGATTCACTGGGCATTGCGCATATATGGTAGTGAGCAGAAGACATTTTTATTTACTGGATTTTAAACAATCATTTTGTAAAGAGGTTTGAGTATAAGAAAAATACCCTGCACCACAGGATGCCACTGGCGCTCGCCCTCCTTCGTGGGACCCAGGTCCCCCTGCACCCGTCCTGCTGCCTGAGGCCACTGTGCCTCCCCTGGATGCTGCCCCTGTGGCCCTTGGGCCCTCCCTGCCCTCCCCACCTCCTGGCTGCTGCCCAGGGCGGCCTGGGGTGAGGCAGTGGCTCAGAGTCAGCAACAAAGGCTCAGCCTCATCTCTTACCCTGGAGGTTGGCTTGGGGGGCTCAGCTTGGAGGGGATCAAAGGAGTAGCTGAGCACCCTTTGACCAGACGGCCTCCTAGGACACAAGCAGGCTCCGAGGAGGGGTCTGACCCTTGTAGTGCCTGAGCCTCTGTTTCCTGCATTTACAAAGCCCTTCCATGAATTTTCTCGTTTCTCTCTTAAAGCCGGGGCAACCCACAGCGACACTCATTCAGAATTTGTGAACAAGCCAGGACCCTTTTGTGGGGGGCCTGTCCCAGGTCACAGACCAGGTCTCTCTTTTGACCATGGACACAGAGGATCCAGGAAGGGGCTGTGCTGCCAGGCAGGTCCATGTGTCCTGAAGGCACAGAGGCCGCTCCAGACTGCCCATCTCAGGAACTTGTCACGCAGACGGAGCCAGGTGTAACGCCAGCCCTAGGGCCAAGCAGTGGCTTTGCAAGCGTTGCAGCGGCCACACCACAGTAAGAAATTCTTTTTCTGTGCATCCAGGTGGCTCCAACCAGCACCGTCCTTTCCGTGTGGGCTATGCCTGACCCCCTGCTTTCCCCCTCCCAGAAAGGTGAAGAAGCCGGCCCTGACCTCCCAAGTCCATTCCATGGCTTGCTGATGGGCGGGGTCACAGACCTAAACCCCTCAACCTGGCCTGTCCTGGAGCAGGCAGCCTTGGTGAGCACAGCTGCTGAAGGGGCGGCAAATGCCGGACATGCCTGCTCACTGGGGTCGTGTCTTTGCCCAGCCTGGCGCAGGCACTGGGCGGGGAGAATGGGGCCTTGTGTCTCCAGCTCACAGCCGAGCTTTCAGAGCATGAGACTGGGTTCATTGTTCAGAACTGGGAAAACTAAAAACAGCATTGAGAATGGAACTTGGGCCTTCTGGAAATGACAGCTGAGTAAAGACTCATTTATTCTGCTTCCCTTCTTGAAACTCACTGCAGTGAACAAAGAGAATGAAAAATAGGGAACAAGATTTAATCCACAATGGGCCTAAGGAATAGCCATGGCAAAGGAGGGTGTCGGCCAGACGGGAAGCAGTGACAGCCATATCAGGTCTCCAGCAGGCTGGGTTTTTGTTTAACAAGAATGGATTTTTTGGAGATAGCATTGATGAGTATTTTAAAAGAATGGAGTTGTGGCTCAGGGGAGCTGAGTATAGGCAGACATCTGGCAAGATGAGGCAGAAGGCCCACATGCTTCACTTTTCTATAAGATACAGACTCTCATTTTTATTCTAATTTTTAGAGAAGGGGGTCTCACTTTGTTGCCCAGGCTAGAGCGCAGTGCCACAGTCATAGCTCACTGTAGCATCGACCTTCTGGGGTCAGAGATCCTCTCACCTTAGCCTTTCAAGTAGCTGGGACCACAGGCGTGTGCCACCACACCCAGCTAATTATTGTATTTTTTGGTAGAGATGAGGTTTTGCCATCTTGCCCAGCTGGTCTCGATCTCCTGAGCTCAAGCAATCCTCCTACCTTGGTCTGCCAAAGTGCTGGGATTAGAGGCGTGAGCCTCTGCCCCCATGATCCAGACTCGTAAGGGGTGAAATGGGGAACGAAAGGATGGGCTGAGGATTCTTCTTAGTTTTTCAGCACATACTGATCATTGCGTTCATATGAGGAAACTACCAGAGACCAGGGAAAAAGTCACCTGGAAGGATTAGAGGGAACAGTAAGTACTCAGAGCTCTCAGAACACTAAGAAGAGTGCCTGTTGCAGCAGGCTGACTGAGAAACCTCATAACTCACAGGGCATGTGTAGCGTACCCAGTGGAGAACAGTTAGCCCTAGAATAAATGCTGCTCTGCTGCTGTGTGACAATCTCAGAAGCAAGAGTCAACATTTTCAGTTTCCAGGTATCTGGATCCAAAACAAAGCTCAAGAATAGTAACGGGCCGGGCACGGTGGCTCACACCTGTAATCCCAGCACTTGTGGAGGCCAAGGTGGGTGGATCACCTGAGGCCAGGAGTTCAAGACCAGCCTGGCCAACATGGTTAAACCCCATCTCTACTAAAAATACAAAAATTAGCTGGGCGTGGTGGCATGCACCTGTAATCCCAGCTACTTGGGAGGCTGAGGCAGGGGAATCACTTGAACCCGGGAGGCGGAGACTGCAGTGAGCTGAGATCATACCATTGCACTCCAGCCTGGGCAGCAGAGCAAGACTCCATCTCAAAAAAAAAAAAAAAAAAAAAAGAATAGTAACAGGAACACAAAAAATATGCAGCTTTCCAAGAGGTAACATTCATAATGTCTGGCATCCAACCAAAGATTATCAGGTATGGAAAGAAACAGGAAAATAGAACCCATACTGGAGTGAAAAATCCATCAAAACTGACATAGATGTTAGGTTTAGCAGACAGGTTATTAAAGTAATTATTGTAACTGTATTCCATATGTTCAAAGAGCAACAGGAAAGACTGAACACATTAAGTAGAGACATGGAAGTATTTTAAAAGATCCAAATTAGAATTAAAATGAAAATGTCCAAGTACAAAATATGCTGGATGGGATTAATGGTAGATCAGAGATTGCAGAAGATTAGTGAACTTAAAGACAAAGCAGTAGACACTCTCCAAACTGAAACAAGGAAAAGAAAAATACTTTAAAACAAACAAGAGCATCATTGAGCTGTGGGACAACTTTCAGAGGCCTAACAATTGTGTGATTGGAGTCCCTAAGTGGGAAGGGAGGGTCAGAAGAATTGTTTGAGAATGTGATAGCTGAAAAGCTTCCCAGTTTGATGGAAACTATCAGCCTAGGTCTGACCATCTTTTCTTTCTTTTTTCTTTGTTGACCAATGGATTCATGTCACATGATCTGACCATCTTAATGACCCCTGAGCACAAGAAATGAAAATCACACAAGGTACATCATCATCAAGTTACTCAAAACCAGTTACAAAGAGATAAATCTTAAAAGCAGCCAGAAAAAAAAAAAAAAAAAAAAAACAACGCCTTTTGTGTATGAAGGAACAAAGACAAAGACACAGATGACAGCAGATTTCTCATGAGAAACAATGCAAGTGGGAAGACAATGGTGTAGTGTGTTTAAGATGCTTAAAGGAAAAAAAAAAAACTGTCCACCAAGAATTCTATACCTAAATATCTTTTAAGTGAAGGTGACATAAAGATGTTTCCAAACACACAACAGCTGAACTAGTTCATTCCCAGCAGACCTTCACTGAAAGAAATGTTACAGATGCTTTAGGCTGAAGGAAAACACGACCATGTGGAAGTCTGGATCTATACAGAAAATTGAAGAGTACTGGAAATGGTAACTACATGGGTAGATACATGATATTTAAATCTCTTTAAAATGTAAGTGTTTAAGAATACTAACTGTGTAACAGAGAGAGGAATTTATAACATACACAGAAATAAAATATTTGACAAAAATGGCAAAAATAAAAGGCCAGGAGAGAAGAAAATGGTGAATGCATACGTTTGAAGTGGTAGAATAGCACTTGAAGGCAGAGTATGACTAAAGATGTATGTTATAAACCCAAAAGCGTTTACTAAGAGAGCAAAGCAACAAATTACAGCTGATAAGTCAACAGTGGAGGTGAAGTTGACCCACATAAAATACTTAATCCAAAGAAGGCAGAAAGGAGGAAAAGAGAACAGATAGAACAGGTAACACACAGCAAGATGGTCAGATTGCATAAAAAATCAATACCCACATATATGCGGGCTAAAATAAACCTTTTTTTTTTTTTTTGAGGCAGGATCTCACTCTATTGCCCTGGCTGGAGTGCAGTGGTGCAGCCATGGCTCACTGCAACTTTGACCTCTTGGGTTCAAGGAATCCTCTGGCCTCATCCTCTTTTTTTTTTTTTTTTTTTAGATGGAGTTTTGCTCTTATCACCCAGGTTGGAGTACAATGGTGCAATCTCGGCCCACTGCAACCTCCGCCTCCCAGATTCAGGCAATTCTCCTGCCTCATCTTCCCGAGTAGCTGGGAATACAGGTGCACCCCACCATGTCTGGATAATTTTTTTGTAGAGACAGGGTCTCACTATGTTGCCCAGGCTGGTCTTGAACTCCTGGCCTCAAGGGATCCTCCTGCTTCAGCCTCCCAAAGTGCTGGGATTGTAGGCATGAGCCACTGTGCCTTGCCACCCCTTTAAATTTAAATAAATAAATAGGTTGTAAGTAAAAGAAGGATAAACATTACACAATTCTAACTCTGATGTAAAGCAATCCAGAGTTGCTATAATATCAAATGTACTGATTTCAGAGCAAAGGAAACTACTAGGATAAAGATACTTCATGATAAAAGAGTTCATTCATCAAGAAGACACCATAAATGTGTATGCACCTAATAACAGAGCTATAAAATACATGAAGCAAAAACTGATAGTGCAAAGAGAAGTAGACAAACCCACAGTTGTAGCTGGGGCTCATGACCTGTTTCTCAGTGACAGGTAGAACAAGTAGACCAGAAATTAGTATCAGCACCATCAACCAGCCTGACCCGATTGGCTTTATACAGCACTTCACTGGCAGCACATTCTTTTCCAGTGCACACGGGACATTTACCAGGATAGACCATTTTAGGGGACCATAAAAAGCATCAATAAACTTGAATAAATTCAAATCATATAAATTATGTTCTCTGAGAAAAATATAATTAGAAACCAATAAAAAATATCTGGAAGATGATTAGTTACTGAGTATATGTTCCATTAGTCAAAGAAGAAATCAAAAGAGAGGTTAGAAAGCTTTCTGAGGCTGGGCGTGATGGCTCACACCTGTAATCCCAGCACTTTGGGAGGCAAAGGTGGGAGGATCCCTTGATCTCAGGAGTTTGAGACCAGCCTGGCTAACATGGTGAAACCCCATCTCTACTAAAAATACAAAAAAATTAGCCAGGTGTGGTGGCACATGCCTGTAATCCCAGCTGCTGGGGAGGTTGAGGCAGGAGAATCACTTGAACCTGGGAGGTGGAGGTTGCAGCAGGCCAAGATCCCACCACTGCACTCCAGCCTGGGTGACAGAGTGAGACTCCATCTCAAAAAAAAAAAAAAAAAAACAGAAAAACTCTTTGAACGGGATGAAAATGAAAATACAGCATATCAAAACTTGTCGAATATCATGAAAGCTGTACTCAGAGGGGTATTTTATAACACTAAATACCTAAATTTTTTTTTTTTTTTTTGAGACAGAGTCTCTCACTGTCGCCCAGGCTGGAGTGCAGTGGCGCGATCTCAGCTCACTGCAAGCTCTGCCTCCCAGGTTCACGCCATTCTCCTGCCTCAGCCTCTCGAGTTGCTGGGACTACAGGCGCCTGCCACCACGCCCGGCTAATTTTTTTGTATTTTTAGTAGAGACGGGGTTTCACCATATTGGCCAGGATGGTCTCGATTTCCTGATCTCGTGATCCACCCACCTCGGCCTCCCAAAGTGCTGGGATTACAGGCATGGGCCACCACGCCCGGCCCTAAATTTTTTTTTTTAATGTACAAATCACTGAACTCTGCTTCTAGCTTAGGAAATTAGAAAAAGGAAAGCAAATTAAGTCTAAAGGATGCAAAAGAAAGGAAACAAAGATCAACGTGGAAATTAATGAAAACAGAAAAATAGAAAAAAAACGATTAAGCTGTCTTTTTGAGGCAATCAGTAAAATCGATAAGCTTCTAGCTTAAAAGTGAAGAAAAGCAAGACATTTTTATATCAATGTCAAAAATGAAAGATGTGGCATAGCTACAGAGTCTGTTGCTTTTAAGAGGATATAAAGGAATAGTATGGTATAATAACTTATGCCAACAAATGTGATTAATTTTATATGAAATGGGCAAGTTCCTTGAAAGACAAACCACTCATACTCACATAAGAAGAAATTTTTAGAACCTGCTCAGCTCTGTATCTATTAAATAGATTCAATGTGTAATTGAAAACCTTCCCACAAAGAAACTACGTGCCCATCTGGCTTCACTGGAATCTCTGCCACACATTTAAGGAAGAAATAATAGCAATTCTATATAAACTCTCCCAGGAATTTGAGAGGAGGGAATACTTCTCATTTTGTTATGCTGGTATTACTCTGATAGCAAAACCAAAGATGTTACAAGAGAATAGATGCAAAAATGAATATGAATACGGATGTAAAAATTCTTAACAAAATTTTAGCAAATCCCATTTGAGAATATATAAAAAGGACAATATGGCCGGGCGCGGTGGCTCACGCCTGTAATCCCAACAACTTTGGGAGGCCAAGGCGGTGGATCATGAGGCCAGGAATTCAAGACCAGCCTGGCCAACATAATGAAACCCCGTCTCTATCAAATATACAAAAAAAATTAGCCAGGCATGGTGGCGGGTGCCTGTAATCCCACCTACTTGGGAGGCTGAGGCAGGAGAATCGCTTGAACCTGGGAGGTGGAGGTTGCAGTCAGCTGAGATCATGCCACTGCCCTCCAGCCTGGGCAACAGACTGAGACTCCGTCTCAAAAAAAAAAAAGAAAAAAAAAAGAAAGGACAATACATCGTGACCAATTGGCATTTATACAAGGAATATGTAATTGGTTTAAGAATAGAAGATTAATTGATGGAATCCAGCTATTACCAAACTAAAGAGAAACCATGTGATCATTTCAATAGATACAGTAAAAGTATTTTACAAAATCCAACATCCATTCCTGGTTTAAAAAATAACTTGGCAAACTAAAAATACAAAGGAACTTCCTTGACCTTACAAAAGACATTCTGAAAAAGTTACAGTCAACATCATACTTAATGGTAAAAGACTGGATGCTTTCCCTGAGATTAGGAGGAAGGCACATATGTTCACTCTTACTAATTGTGTTCAGTAATAATACTGCAGGTTCTTCCCAGTGCAATTATGCAAGAAAAATAAATAAAAAGATCTAGTTTGGAAAGGAAGAAGTAAAACTTTTTATTCACTGTTGACATGATCATCTCTGCAGAAAACATAATAAATCTGTGAAAAAAAGCAATTAGAACTAATAAGTGAGTTTATCAAGATTACAAGATCAAATTGTAAAAACAAATAACATTTTTTTCTGTATCAGCAACAAAAAATTGGAAATTATATTTTGTTAGTATTATAAATATGAAATGCTTAGGGTGATTTAACTAATATGTGCAAGATTTGTACACTAAAAACTACAAAATGTTGCTGAAAGAAAGTAGACCCAACTAGATAGAGAGAGATGTTTTGCTCACAGATCAGAAGATTTAATGTAGGTGAGATGTTGGTTTTCCTCATACTCATCCATAGGTTCAACACAACTGCAATCAGAATCCCAGCAGGCTATTTTGTAGAAATCGAGAAGCTGATTCTGAAATTCATATAGAAATGCAAAGGACCTGGAATAATTAAAACAACTTCAACAATGAAAAGCAGAGTTTGGGGACTCACAGTGCCTGATTGCAGACCCGGTGCGCTTGGGCTCACTATGGCATCTGGGGGTCCCAGATGGGAGGAAGCTTCCTGAGAGGTGACGCCTGAGTTGAGTCTAAGAGGATGAGGAGGTGGGTGAGCATGTTGGAACCCGTGATGGAAGGATGGACTGAGGATGGAAAGCAGGTGCACAGGGGAAGGGGTTGGTCAAGGTGGCTCTCAGGCTGTGGATGCTTTTTAGCTTTTTAGAACTTCACTGATGCTGCTGCTTTACTTTTCAAAAAGATTGAAGCTGTACAAGCAGGTCACCTGTTTCCTCTCAAACAAGAAATTAAAAATATTTGAGTTTCGTTTCTTTTTCTTTTTCCTTTTTTTTTTTTTTTTTTTTTTTTGAGACAGAGTCTTGCTCTGTCGCCCAGGCTGGAGTGCAGTGGCGCGATCCCGGCTCACTGCAACCTCAGCCTCCTGGGTTCAAGTGATTCTCCTGCCTCAGCCTCCCACGTAGCTGGGATTACAGGCACATGCTGCCACACCTGGCTAATTTTTGTACTTTTAGTAGAGATGGGGTTTCGCTGTGTTGGCCAGGCTGGTCTTGAACCCCTGACCTCAAATGATCCACCTGCCTCGGCCTCCCAAAGTGCTAGGATTATAGGCGTGAGCCACCGCGCCCAGCCTGAGTTTCATTTTTAAAAATAGCATTCATAGCAGTCCCAAGCATTAAAATAAATAGTTGTGTGGAGATTTAAGTGGCAGAAAGAGCGTTTCCTCTAAGGAGGTAGTTCCCCCGCTTGTGAGGGAATTGTGTAGGTTGGATTTGTGGCCCCACAATCTGTCTGGGACTTGGAGAAAGTTTCCGATTGGCCTGCAGTGTCCCTTCCCGTCACTGGCTGTACTCTCTTCTGGTGCTTGAGTCTTTTTTATTTCCCTTTGGATTAGCACAGTTAGTATCTATGGAATGGCCTCTCCTCGGGGGGTGGGGGGGGCTGTACTGATACCAGCTGGGGCATCCGGGAGCAAGGAGACAGGTGCCCACCACAGCAGTGCCCACCATGGTTCGGCAGACTGTCGGAGTGTGGTGGCACATGTGAGGTGAGGCCCTGTGGCTTCTATGAGCCAGTGCTGCAGGCGAAATCGCACCAAGGCTAGGAGCAGCCGTGCAGCCATGGGTCCCTCCCCGTCACCACCCAGGCCGGAGGCCATTGGTTCTGATTACTAACAGCAGAGGCTGCTTTTGCCTGACCTTCAACCTCAGGAAAGGCAACTGTGCTCTGTGCATCCAGCTGTATCTGGCTTTTTTTTTTTTTTTTTTGAGACAAGGTCTCGCTCTGTCGCCCAGGCTGGAGTGCAGTGGCGGGATCCTCCCCTCTTCCTCCCGTGTAGCTGGGACCATAGCCACGCTCCACCACACTCGGCTGATTTCCTTACTTATTGATAGGAGTTTTTAATATGTCTGATGTGGCCCTTTGTCAGATTACACACACACATTACACATGTTCTCTGTAGCAAATATCTCCCACTTAGGATGTGCTTTTTTTTTTTTTTACTTAATAGTTTCTTGATAAACAGATGTTCTGAATTTTACCATAGTCCAATTTGTTAATTTTTCTTTTGTGCATTGTTTTTTGTGTTTGTCCAATTAAGATATTTGTGCCTACTGTAAGGCCACAAAGATTTTCTCTTACATTTCTTTCCAAAAGCTTTATTATTTTACTTTTAACATTTAGACCTACAATGCATCTAGAATTAAGTTTTACGTACGAGATTGGATGAGGTAGAGGTCAAGGTTCATTTTTTTCACACTTGACCCTTGAACAACTCAGGGTTTACGGGCACTGACCCCCACCACGTGGTCAAAAACCCATGTCTTACTTTCCTCCTCCTCCGTCACCGCCGCCTCCTCCTTCTCCTCCTCTTAACTACAAACAGCCTGCTGTTGATGGGAAGCCTTCAGATAACAACAGTCAATTCACATGCATTTTGTATGCTATTGTAATATCTACTGTGCGCTTCCTATAAAGTCACAAAAGAAAATGGTAGTAAGAAATAATAAAGAAGAGAACATATTTACTGTCATTACGTGGAAGTGGATCATCCTGCAGATCTTCATCCTTGTCACCTTCACATAGAGTAGGCTGAGGAGAAGGAAGAGGAAGGGGGTTGGTTGTGCTGTCTCAGGGGAGGCAGAGGAGGAAGAAAATCCATGTATATGTGACCCTCCTGGCTCAGACCCGTGTTTTTCAAGGACGGACTGTATACCTGGTGAACACAGCATTGTTGTCAGAAGTCAGGTGGTCCGTGTGAACATGGATTGCTCCTGAGCGCCCTTGTGCTACGGCTGTGCATGCTGTACGCGTGTGGTCCCGCGTCCTTCCCCAGTGACTCCTGGCGAGTGTCGCCTGTGTGTGGACAGCTGGGGACACTGAGTCTCAGATGTGGGGCTGAGAGTGAGGGCGGAGCAGGTCCTGTGTCCTCCTGTTCACCCTCCTCCCAGTCCTCCAGTCCTGCGGTCCCACGGTCCCGCCATGCTTGGCTTGTGCCTTCGCCGGCCCAGCATGCATTGGGGGTGGTGTCTCAGACTGGCATGGGCTGGATCCTGGCTGGTGGGCACAGTCTCCCTGCTGCGTGTGGGGCTGGCCAGGCTTTGCTGCAACGCAGGGCCAGGCTTCAGGAGCACTGAGGAGTGGGGTTGGCTGCCCGGGGGCGGCTCACGGGTGCCGTGGAGTCCATCTTCATTCTGTCCGGCCACTCTGCGGCGATGGGCTTGGCTGGGTGGTTGGTGTGGTGAGGCGTTTTCCAGATCAGCACTGTTGCTTCTCCCCTCTTGCAGTGTAGCACCTTCCCGTCTGATGCTGGTGTTGTCCCGATGATGCCCTGACGTCTGTCCACTTGGGCGAGGAAGCAGACAGAGATGTCCCAGACACAGGACTACGAGTGCAGGAGCCATAATGTCGACCTGCCAGAGTCAAGGATTCCAGGGTCGAGCACTCGGTAAGGAGCCGACCAACCTGCGGAGCTGCCCGGGCCTCAGGAGTGGGTGGAACAGCTTTGTTCCTGTAGAGAAAGCAGTGTGCTTGCAAGACTCTCCGTGGAGTCGCTGGCTCTTCCCAAGGCCTGGATGGCCGATGCCACCTGTGCACAGCACAGCCCTCAGGGCTCTGGCCCGCAGTCCTGCAGATGCGGGTCGCCATGATTCGTTGTTTTTATCTTTCTAATTTTTGACTTTCTAATTTATTCATTGATTTATTTATTGAGGAGACAGGGTCTCACTCTGTTGTCCAGGCTGGAGTGCAGTGGCGCGATCATAGCTCACTGCGGCCTTGAATTGCTAGGCTAAAGCAGTCCTCCCACCTCACCTCCCGAGTAGCTGGGACTGCAGGCGCGCGCCACCACATCTAGCTGATTTTTAATTTTTTGTAAAGATGAGGTCTGTTGCTCAGGCTGGTCTCAAACTCCTGGGCTCAAGTGATCCTTTTGGGAGGCCAAGGCCTCCCGCAGTGCCAGGATCACAGACGTGAGCCACTGCTCTGCCCTGATTTCTAGGCTTTTATTTGGAAATAATTTCATGCTTCCAGAAAAGTTACAAGAATAAGAACAGCCCCATGAGCGCTCGAGTGCCCTTGCCCAGAGACCCTGTGGTTAGCATTGCTCCTGTCGCCTCTGAATGCTTTTGGAGGTCGCGGTGTGAGAGCGTGAGCTCCCTCAGGACGTCTTCCAGGTAGCCCAGGACACTTCCTCCTGTCGCCTCTGAATGCTTTTGGGGGTCGCAGAGTGAGAGCGTGAGCTCCCTCAGGACGTCTTCCAGGTAGTCCGGGACACTTGTTACCACAAGTAAATCTGGCCCTGTCCCGTCTCAGCCAGCGTCCCGTGCCTCCAGGTCAGCTCTGCCCCTGACTGCTTCTCTCTCCTTGGCCTTTTTTAATCTGGAAGAATTCCACAGCTTTTCTCTGCTTTTTGTCACATTGATATTTTTAAGGTAATAGTCATCCTATTTAAAACAGATCATCCCAGCCTGGGCAACGTATTGAAACCCCATCTCTACAAAAAATACAAAAATTAGCCGGATGTGGTGGCAGATGCCTATGGTCTCAGCTACTCGGGAGGCTGAGGTGAGGAGATCCCTTGAGCCCGAGAGGTTTAGGCTGCAGTGAGCTGAGATCACACCATTGCACTCTGGCCTGAGCGACAGAGTGAGACCCCCGTGTCACAGTAAATAAAGTAAAATAGAGAGTTCCTCGGTTTGGGTTTGTCTGACAGTTTTTCAGGAGGATGCCACACAGGTGGTGTTGGGTCCTCCCGGGCCCCGCATCTGCAGACACTGCTGTCCATCCGCCCCTCACCTGGCAACATGACCTCTGACCCCGACAGAGGCCTCGCCCGCACCTCCCTAGGTGCAGCTGCTGCCTCCCGGCCACCTCTGGGCGCTCTGGGCCCGGCTCCGTGTCTGGTGCTTTGTGTCTCCCTGTGTGGTTGGTCTTTCCGGGACTCTGTGCACCTTCCACAGTTGCGATCCATACTCGGCCTTGACCTGAGCAGGAGTCCTGCTGTCTCCTTGTTCATTCTTTGGTTCGTTCTTCATTTGTTTGTTCGCTGATGTGGGCTGTGAGCTCCATTGGGTTTTTTCGGGGTTGATGTTGCGCTTGCTCTTCACTGGCTTGGTGCATAAGCGCCCAGATAGGCCCCTAAGCGTCTCGCTGGATCCTGTGTCCCTGACGTCCTCATTCCTGCGAGTGCTAGCTTCCTCCTGGCACAGCTGCCCTGCTCAGCCTTGGAATCAGCTGTTTGTCTAGGGAGTGCTGGTTCCTTTTAGGGAATACTGGTCTTAGAGAACAAGGTCTGGGTTCTTAGAACATTCAGTGCTACTGCAGTGTATTTGCTTTTTGCTTTTTGGCCTTTTTTTTTTTTTTTTTTTTTTTTTCTTTTTTTGGATGGAGTCTTGCTTTGTCGCCCAGGCTGGAGTGCAGTGGCGTGATCTCAGCTCACTGCAAGCTCCGCCTCCCAGGTTGAAGCATTTCTCCTGCCTCAGCCTCCTGAGTAGCTGGGATTACAGGTGCGCACCACCACGCCCAGCTAATTTTTTGTATTTTTACTAGAGATGGGGTTTCACCATGTTGGTCAGGCTGGTCTCGAACTCCTGACCTCGTGATCTGCCCGCCTCGGCCTCCCAAAGTGCTGGGATTACAGGTGTGTGCTTTTTGGCTAAGCACACAGAACTAGAAAATTACGCAGGAGTATGCACATGTACACACACAGGTACCCAAGCACACACACTCGCCTCCATGCACACACATACATACACAGGTTCACGAGCGTGCACACATGCCTCCACACATGCAGGTACACGCACATGCACACGCACACACAGGTAGGTACATGAGCTCGCACTCACACCTCCACGCACATGCACACAGGTACACGAGCGTGCATGCATGCACGCCTCCACGCACACACAGGTACACGAGCGCACACACACGCCTCCACGCACACACACACGCAGGTAGGTACACGAGCTCACACGCATGCCTCCATGCACACGCAGGTAGGTACACAAGTGTGCACGCACGCCTCCATGCACATGCAGGTAGGTACGCAAGTGCGCACGCATGGCCTCCACGCACACGCACACACAGGTAGGTACACAGGTGCACACGCACCCCTCCACAAACACGCACACTCAGGTAGGTACACAAGTGCACATGCACACCTCCACGCACACCCACACGCAGGTGGGTACACAAGTGCGCACACGCCTCCACGCACACGCACATGCAGGTGGGTACACGAGCTGGCATGCACGCCTCCACACACATGCACACGCAGGTGGGTAAACAAGTGTGCACGCATGCCTCCATGCACACACAGGTAGGTACACAAGTGTGCATGCACGCCTCCACGCACATGCAGGTAGGTACGCAAGTGCGCACGCATGGCCTCCACGCACACGCACACACAGGTAGGTACACAGGTGCACACGCACGCCTCCACAAACACGCACACTCAGGTACACAAGTGCACACGCACACCTCCACGCACACGCACACGCAGGTGGGTACACAAGTGCGCACACGCCTCCACGCACACGCACATGCAGGTGGGTACACGAGCTGGCATGCACGCCTCCACACACACACACACGCAGGTGGGTACACAAGTGCGCACACGCCTCCACGCACACGCACATGCAGGTGGGTACACGAGCTGGCATGCACGCCTCCACACACACACACACGCAGGTGGGTACACAAGTGCGCACACACGCCTCCACGCACACGCACACGCAGGTGGGTAAACAAGTGTGCACGCACACCTCCGTGCACATGCACACACAGGTGGGTACACGAGCTGGCACGCACGCCTCCGTGCACACGCACACGCAGGTGGGTACACAAGTGCGCACACACGCCTCCGTGCACACGCACACACAAGTGGGTACACGAGCTGGCACACATGCCTCCATGCACACGCAAGTGGGTACACGAGCTCGCACACATGCCCCCACAGACATGCACATGCAGGTAGGTACACAAGTGCGCACGCACGGCCTCCACGCACACGCACACACAGGTAGGTACACAAGTGCGCACGCACGCCTCCACGCACACAGGTAGGTACACAAGTGCGCACGCACGCCTCCACGCACACGCACACACAGGTAGGTACACAAGTGCGCACGCACGCCTCCACGCACACGCACACACAGGTAGGTACACAAGTGTGCACGCACGCCTTCATGCACACGCACACGCAGGTGGGTACACAAGTGTGCACGCACGCCTCCATGCACACGCAGGTAGGTACATGAGCTCACACGCACGCCTCCATGCACATGCACACGCAGGTAGGTCCATGAGCTCGCACGCACGCCTCCACGCACACGCACATGCAGGTAGGTACAGGAACTCACATGAATGCCTCCACGCACATGCACACGCAGGTAGGTACATGAGCTCACACGCACGCCTCCATGCACACGCACACGCAGGTAGGTACAGGAGCGCACACACACGCCCCCCCCCCACACACACACGCAGGTAGGTACACAAGTGTGCACACACGCCTCCACGCACACGCAGGTAGGTATATGAGCTCACACGCACGCCTCCACGCACACAGGTACACGAGCATGCACGCACACCTCTACGCGCACACACGCCTCCTAGAAATGCTGAGCGCACACGGTGCCCCAGTCCCGTCCCTCCCACAGAGAGTTGCTCTGTGGTCCCCTCTTCCGTCACATCTCTTCTTTCCTGGCTCCCAAGAACACCAGTGTGTTTACTCACTTGCTCATCTGATAATTCGTCTAAAATTGGTTCAGAATTGCTTCACCCATTCCACTACAAAAATATATGCACTAAAAAAAGTCAGGGTTCATTTGCATTCCCTCATGTGCACGTGTCTCCCAGGAATGCGACACTGGCTCATCCTGTGTTCGTAAGTTGTTTAGATTAGCTCTTTCTCTTTTCTTCATTATGGTTCTGGCATCCGTTGGTTCATTACTTTCAGTTAGAGATTTTTTTGTCCCCTTTTTATTCTTCTTGATATAATTTTGTCTTTTAAAGATATAGACCATTCACACGCTCCCAAAGCCCCAACCATAAGCAGGCACATTCAGCCAGGCCTCTTCCCCACGTCCTTTCTGCACCTGCCTACCTGCTGCAGGCAGAAACTCATCTTTTCTGTTTATCTCCTGGGTGTCTATTGTGAAGAATAAACAGATGTTAGTATGTTTTCTTATTTCCTCTTCATTCTTACACTAATGGTTTCATGATTTATGTGTTCTTTGCACAATTTGCTTTTTCCACTTAAAACATCCGCTGGACATCACTGCCTCCCAGACCATCGAGATTGTCGTCCTCCTTTTTCAAAGCTTCCTAGGCCTCTATTGTGTGTGTGCCTCAGTCTTGTGTTGGCCATGTGGGTAATTTCACATATTCTGCAATTACAAGGACTGCTGCAGTCTGCTTGTATAATTCTGAGTTTTGGGAGGTGCATCTGCAGGTGAATTTCTGACGAGGGACTGCTAGGTCCAAGGATGCCTTTGGATGTGCTGTCCTTGGGGCTTCTGTGAGCAGCACCAACCCCGGGCCATCGGGGCCGTCAACTGCTGCCTGCTGTCAGATGCGTGGACGGGTGCCTGGGGTCTCCGTGCAGCCTGGGCCATCGGGGCTGTCAACAGCTGCCTGCTGTCAGATGCGTGGGCAGGTGCCTGGGGTCTCCGTGCAGCCTGGGCTTTGGGGCTCTGATGATCGCTGAAGTAGTTACTCTCCGTGTATTATTGTTCACTTTGTGAATTGCATGCTCTTATCTTTTGCCCTTTTTCTATAGTATTTTTTATCTTTTCATGCTCAAATTTATATATTAAAGACGTGAGCTCTTATTGTAAATGTTCCACTAAATGTGTCTAAAAAGCCAAAATCTGTTTTATTTGTAGGGCTTTTGCATGTGAAAGGTTTTGAATTTTTGTGTAGTCAGGTTGGCCATCCTTTCTTCAGTGCCTCTGTGTTTTAGTCACCTCCATCCAGGCGACTGAGGAAAGAGCACGTGGCAGCTGCTCACGGGCTGACATACTTTTGTTTTTGCCTTTGGGTCTCAGATCCGCTTAGAGTTGGTTCTTGTGTGTGGTGTGAGGGGTGGTCTGACCTGTTTGTTTTCCATATGCATCCGGCTGTCCCTGTGCCATTTGGTAGAGGCTGAGGCTGCCTGTGCTCTGTGAGGGGCACCGTGCCTTCTCTCATGCCCCGGGCTCTGTAAGGAGCTGGGGCTGCTTCTGCCCATCTGTCTGGTACTGCTGGCCTCCTGTCCTGTGCCCAGCCACACCTGCCTCATCGAGAGTCTCTTCTGCTCCTTCCCAGCCTTCCTGGGGCTCATGTGTCCTCATGTGGCACCTTAGTATCCCTCCACTGACACCCAAGCCTGGGTTCCGAGTTTGCCCTTTACACGCAACACGGAAAGGCCCACGGCTGGGTTCCGAGTTTCCCCTGAAAGGGCCCACGGCTGGGTTCCAAATTTCCCCTCTACACGCAACGCGGAAAGGCCCACGGCTGGGTTCCGAGTTTCCCTTTTACACGCAACACGGAAAGGGCCCTGCAGATGTCCAGCCTTCGAGGCCATGCTGGGTGCCCTCTGGACTTCCCCAGGCTGCTTCTTCCCCACCACGGAGCTCCTACTCTGGCCGGACTCTCCTTCCCTGCTGGCGGGTGGGTCTGCGTGGCTTCCTGCCTGGTAGGTTTGAGCATCTCCGTGTGTTCTTAGCCCTCAGGTTTCCACCTCTGGGAATCTCCTCCGGCCTTTTCTTCCATTTAATCATCTTTCTTAGCCTTTGTGGTGTGGACGCGTCCCTGTCTGTTCCGGGTACAGTTGCATGTTTACTGAGCCTGGATTACGGTCTCCGTCTGTGCTCGCGCCTTTGTGTCAGTGCTGGTGGCTTTTGATGAGCCAATGTGCAGAGCTCCAGCGTTCTCTGTCCACCTGCCTTTTCTCTGTGGTTTTGTGTCTTACTCAGGAAGCCCTTTCCTAACTGAGCTCCTGAAATTCTTCATGTATTTTCTTCTAAAAGTCTTAAAGTTTTGCCTTTCCCATTTGATCAGACTGTTTTTCATATCAACCCAAGTCAGCAATCCCGGCCCCATTGGTTAGAGTCTGGCCTCCCTGATCCTGGGTTCCCCCCACCCCCCGCCCCCTGCCCCCATCCTCAAGGGCGTCGCGTAGATCTGCGAGGGGCAGCGAGGGGCTCTCTGTCCACGCCTCAGTCTGCTGGGGTTCCAGCCTGTGCACGTGGCTTCCTCGGCTTCCTGGCAGCTCGCCGCCTGTGTCCTGAGTTCCCTCCCCAGCTGCAGTCCTTTGATTCAAAGATGCCTCCGCCCTCCCTCCACGTGCTCTTCTAGATGGAGACAGGACCAGTCGGCCCCACCCAGAGAAGACGCTGGGCTTTGGACTGGAGGTGTAGGGCGGTGTGGCTGCTGGTGGCGAGTGTCCTGGGATTTGATGAGGTGGTTGCTGCATCGGGTGGAGTTGCCTCCCCTCGTCCTCACGGAGCAAATGTGTCTCCTGCTGGATTCTCCTTGCTGTTGTGAGCCCTCGTTACAGCCCTAAGGCTGCTAGGGTTCAGTCGCCCTCCTCCCAGGCTCCACAGGCAGTCAGCCAGGTCCCTCCTCCGTCTCCTTGGGCACAGGTGAACCAGGGATGTCAAGTCCCAGAGGGAGTTCCCACGGCCCCTCCCTCACTACATCTGGTGTGAGAAGCCATGGCCTCTGCTGTTGGGACTCCATCTTATGGTGTTAGACCTGCCTTGCCCTCCTGGTGGCCTCAGGACAGCACGATGTGCCTGGACACATGCCCTGGGCCTGGAGGGAGAGTTGGGAAGGTGGGGCTGGCCGGCAGAGCCTGCACCCTCTGGTGCTTAGGGATGTGGTACCCTTGCGGGTCTGAAGGACAGTCTATCATGGTGGCCGCTCCTGCAGCATGTGCCAGGTCCTGCGGCACCAGTGGGTCCTCTGTCTGTGTGCCGTTTCTTATCTTTGCCGAGGACCCCGGCAGTGCGCGCCACCCGGGGCCTGCAGCACTGGATGCTTGCCTGGTAAAGAGCAGCCCCTGGCTGTGTGCAGGAGGCCCGAGAGGCCATGCCTCCCCATGTGCTCACCGTTGCAGGGCTTCCCCTGCCCCCGCGCAGCACCCCCTCTGTGCGGCCCTCATGGCCAGTCTGGATTCACCCCACGAGTGAATGCCCTTCAGTGCTAGGCCTTGATTTAGGAGACCAGGAGGGAGTGGAAGGGCCTAACCTTTGAGTCACTTGTCAGGAACAAAGTCTTGAGGCCAGACAGAAGCAGTGGCGGAGCACTGAGGGGTGGTGGAGAGTGCCGGGGTGGCGAGGCCTCAGCCGTCCCCCTCTGCCCACTGAGGGGTGGTGGACAGCACCGGGGTGGCGAGGCCTCAGCCGTCCCCCTCTGCCCACTGAGGGGTGGTGGAGAGTGCCGGGGTGGCGAGGCCTCAGCCGTCCCCCTCTGCCCACTGAGGGGTGGTGGAGAGTGCCAGGGTGGCGAGGCCTCAGCCGTCCCCCTCTGCCCACTGAGGGGTGGTGGAGAGTGCCGGGGTGGCGAGGCCTCAGCCGTCCCCCTCTGCCCACTGAGGGGTGGTGGAGAGTGCCGGGGTGGCGAGGCCTCAGCCGTCCCCTCTGCCACGAGGGCCCGCTGGGTTCCGGTCATGTGAGTTTGCTGCTGGGCCGCTGTCTCCTTTGTGTGTCGTGTGCAGTTGTGAGCAGCCTGTTGGGTGAGGAGGGGATTTGGTGTCTGCTGCTTGGTCTGGGCGTCCTCTGCGGGTGTCTGTGGTGATTGGCGTGGGGCTGGCCACACCTGCCGCCTGGCAGAGCGATAAGGATAGAAAGAGAGCAGCGTGGCAAAGAGGACGCCATCTGGGAACAAAGAGCAGATCAGGGAGAGGTGATGGGAAGACGGCGGCGAGGCGGGAGGGACACCAGGCGCCCCTGGCAGAGGCTGTACAGCCAGGAGCTGTGCTGGGGGCTGCATGCCTTGGGGAGTGGTTCCACTGGACCCACCAAGAGGGTCTGCTCGGGGCCAGCTGTGGCAGCTGGAGGCTCAGCATTGCCGTGGCCATCGTGGACCCTGGTGGCCCCGTTCAGCCTCTGCACCCTCCACATGTTCCCAGATACCTGCCTGCCTCTTGGGACCTCTTGGCTGAGGGCAGCCCGATGGGGCCTTCCCAGTGAGAGCCCAGCCCAGCTGCCCCTCACCTGCCAGACTCCCTTTTTTTAATATAATTCACATGCCACAAAGCTCACCCTCTAAGGTGCACAATCCAGTGGCTCTTAGAACAGTCAGAGTTGTGCAGCTGCTGCCACCATCCGCCTCCCACAGAGAAGCCCTACTCCCAGCAGCAGCCCCTCCCCAGCCCCGGGCACTGCGGGCCGGCTTTGTGTCCTGTGAGATTCACCTGCTCCAGACGATTGAAATACGTGGAGTCATGCAAGTGGTCCTTCACTCACATCAACATGCCCCAGGTTCATCCACACCATAGCTTGGGTTAGGGCTGCATTCCTGTTACTGCTGAACAATATTCCCATGTAGGAATGGGCCACATTTTGCTTATTCATGCATCAGTTGAAGGACATTTGCTCTGTTGCCACTGTTTGGCTATTATGAATCATGCTGCCATGAACATTTGTGTGCAGATTTCTGTATGAAGATGTTTTCGTTTCTCTTGGGTATATATACCTAGTTGTGGAATTGCTGGCTCAGGTGGTAACTCTGTGTTGTTTTTTTTTTAATTATTTTTGAGAAAGGTTGGTACTTAGGCTGGAGTGCGAAGGTACAATCACGGCTCACTGCAACTTCCAACTCCCAGGCTGAAGTGATCCTCCCACCTCAGCTTCCCAAAGTGCCGAGATTACAGCCACCACACCCAGCCTGTTTAACTTTCTTTTTCAGACAAATCCTCACTGTCGCATAGATTGGAGTGCAGTGGCATGATCTTGGCTCACTGCAACCTCTGCTTCCCGGATCCAAGTGATTCCCATGCCTCAGCCTCCCAAATAGCAGGGACTACACGTGTTTGCCACCACACCCAGCTAATTTTTGTATGTTTAACTTTTTTTTTTTTTTTTTTTGAGGTGGAGTTTCGCTTTTGTTGCCCAGGCTGGAGTGCAATGGCGCAATCTCAGCTCACCGCAACCTCCGCCTCCTGGGTTCAAGCGATTCTCCTGCCTCAGCCTCCCAAGTAGCTGGGACTACAGGCATGCGCCACCATACCTGACTAATTTTGTATTTTTAGTAGAGACGGGGTTTCACCATGTTGGTAAGGCTGGTCTTGAACTCCTGACCTCAGGTGATCTGCCCACCTCGGCCTCCCAAAGTGCTGGGATTACAGGCGTGAGCCACTGCGCCTGGCCGGTATGTTTGACTTTTTGAGGAACCACCAAACCCTTCCACAGTGGCCACACCACTTAATGTTCCCACTTCCCACCAGCGGTGTATAAAGGTTCTAGTTTCTCCACATCCTTAACAACACTTGTTATTATGGTTTTTACCTCCAGTGGGTTTGAGATGGTGTCTCTTGTGGTTTTGATTTTTCGATTTGCATTTCTCCTATGGCTAATGATCATGAGCGTCTTTTAATGTAGATTGGCCATCTGCATATCTTCTTTGGAGATGTGTCTCTTCAGATATTTTGCCCATTTTTAAACTGGGGTATTTATCTTTTTTTTTTTTTTTTTTTTTTTTGAGACAGAGTCTCACTTTGTCCCCCACGCTGGAGTGCAGTGGCGCGATCTCGGCTCAGTGCAACCACTGCCTCCCGGGTTCAAGCAATTCTTCTGCCTCAGCCTCCCAAGTAGCTGGGACTACAGGCGTGTGCCACCACACTCAGCTAATTTTTATATTTTTAGTAGAGACGGGGTTTCACCATGTTGGCCGGTCTTGAACTCCTGACTTAAGTGATCCACCCGCCTTGGCCTCTCAAAGTGCTGAGATTCCAGGCGTTAGCCACTGCACCTAGCCTGTCTTTTTTTTCTTTTTGAGACAGGATCCCCAGACTGGAGTGCAGTAGATTAGGGCTCACTGCAGTCTCCACTTCCCAGGCTCCTACCCTGTTGTTACTGAATTAGGAGAGTCCTTTGTGAACCTCATCAAATGGATGATTTGCAGGTGTTTTCTCCCATCCTGTGGCTGTGTTTTCATTCTCTCGGTGGTGGCCACAAAAGTTTTAATTTTGATGAAGTCTGTTTTTCCATTGTTTGTCTTATTGCATGTGCTTTTGGTGTCATAGCTCAGAATCCATTGCCAAATCCGAGGTCATGCAGAGCTGCCCCATCTATTCTAAGAGTTTTATCAGTTTAGCTCTTACATTGAGACCTTTCATCTACTTTGGATTAATGTTTGTGTGTGGCATGAGGTAGGGGCTAACTGCATTTGTTTGCAGGTAGATGTCCACCTGCACGTTTGTTGAAGAGACTCTCCTTTCCCCATTGAGTGGTCTCGACACCCTTGTCTAAGTCTGCAGGGCAGGGCACGTTCTTGTTCACTCTTGTGTCCCTAGCACCTGGCAAATTGTCTGGCATGCACGTGGCACTCATTACGTTCATCAGAAAAGGCTTATGTGGGCTGATCGCTGTCTGCAAACAGACATCTCCAAGAAACAGGGGCTGCAGGAAGGTTGTTCTGCCTTGACGGCAGCTTCTGGGAGCTTCTGGGAAGAGGCCCGTCCCCCCAGGTACCCTGAGTCCCCTGGGGATCGTAGACATCTTGCATCCTTCCACCCTTGTCACCAAATGGCTTATTTCTCTTCCCACTTCATTTTAAATACTGTTGCCAAATGAATCTTCCTCAAACACGCCTCAGATTGCATCTGTGGGTTGATGCTGACCCTCTGTGGTGGAGGGCCGAGGTGCGAGTTCCCCAGCCGACACAATGCCCTCCCCACCTCACCCTGTGTAGAGCCAGCCTGCGGGGCCACCAGCTGTACCCCTCCATCCTTGCGATCCAGCTCCAGCCAGTCTGTGGGACCCCTGAGGCCCGGTCGCCCTCTGCAGTCTGAAGCCCGTGCCTTTCTCTGGGCAGCAGCTCCCCAGGGCCCAGCATCCTCCAAGCTGTTGTCTGCCCTCAGGTTTCCCAAGGATCTGGGCTCAATGCTGTCCCCAGGAGGTGCCCCCTCAGGTTTTCCAAGGGTCTGGGCTCAATGCTGTCCCCCAGGAGGTGCCCTCAGGTTTCCTAGGGTCCAGGCTCAATGCTGTCCCCCAGGAGGTGCCCACAGGTTTCCCGAGGGTCTGGGCTCAATGCTGTCCCCCAGGAGGTACCCTCAGGTTTCCTAGGGTCTGGGCTTAATGCTGTCCCCAGGAGGTGCCCTCTGGTTTCCCGAGGGTCTGGGCTCAATGCTGTCCCCCAGGAGGTGCCCTCAGGTTTTCCTAGGGTCTCGGCTCAATGCTGTCCCCCAGGAGGTGCCCTCAGGTTTCCCGAGGGTCTGGGCTCAATGCTATCCCCCAGGAGGTGCCCTCAGGTTTCCCGAGGGTCTGGGCTCAATGCTGTCCCCCAGGAGGTGCCCTCAGGTTTCCCGAGGGTCTGGGCTCAATGCTGTCCCCCAGGAGGTGCCCTCAGGTTTCCCGAGGGTCTGGGCTCAATGCTGTCCCCCAGGAGGTGCCCTCAGGTTTCCCGAGGGCCTGGGCTCAATGCTGTCCCCCAGGAGGTGCCCTCAGGTTTCCCGAGGGCCTGGGCTCAATGCTGTCCCCCAGGAGGTGCCCTCAGGTTTCCCGAGGGTCTGGGCTCAATGCTGTCCCCCAGGAGGTGCCCTCAGGTTTCCCGAGGGCCTGGGCTCAATGCTGTCCCCCAGGAGGTACCCTCAGGTTTCCTAGGGTCTGGGCTCAATGCTGTCACCCAGGAGGTGCTCTCAGGTTTCCCGAGGGTCTGGGCTCAATGCTGTCCCCCAGGAGGTGTCCTCAGGTTTCATGAGGGTCTGGGCTCAATGCTGTCCCCCAGGAGGTGCCCTCAGGTTTCATGAGGGTCTGGGCTCAATGCTGTCCCCCAGGAGGTGCCCTCAGGTTTCCCGAGGGCCTGGGCTCAATGCTGTCCCCCAGGAGGTGCCCTCAGGTTTCCCGAGGGTCTGGGCTCAATGCTGTCCCCCAGGAGGTGCCCTCAGGTTTCCCGAGGGTCTGGGCTCAATGCTGTCCCCCAGGAGGTGCCCTCAGGTTTCCCGAGGGCCTGGGCTCAATGCTGTCCCCCAGGAGGTACCCTCAGGTTTCCTAGGGTCTGGGCTCAATGCTGTCACCCAGGAGGTGCTCTCAGGTTTCCCGAGGGTCTGGGCTCAATGCTGTCCCCCAGGAGGTGTCCTCAGGTTTCATGAGGGTCTGGGCTCAATGCTGTCCCCCAGGAGGTGCCCTCAGGTTTCATGAGGGTCTGGGCTCAATGCTGTCCCCCAGGAGGTGCCCACAGTGTTCTTAGGAGGCTGGTGTTCTGCCCACACACACGCAGGAGTGCACTAAAAAGGGAACAAAATGCTATTCTTTGTTGAGAGAGAATTATCCCATTACATTCGTTTGAAAGTGCATTTTAAACAAAAATAACAATTGGTATTACTTCTTTTAGGGCATAGAATGTTCGATTCTCTGCTGTCTGAGCTTCTCTGTACTCAGAAAAACTATTTTGGGAGTAACTCAACTTTGTTCTGCTAAAATCTAACAGAAGTGACGTGAGAACAGGAGAGCAGGCAGCACTCCCCGCAGGCACGAGGCGACGCCGCCATCCAGGGGAAGATGCCCTGGCACACGGGGCCTGTTCCTTCCGGGCGGGGAGGCTGTGCTGATGTCGAGGGCGCCTCACTGCTCACCGCGTTTGACCTGGGTCCATGTGGGCCTGTCCTTGGTGTGCGTCCTGAGTTCTGACCCCAGACCTGACACAGCCCCGCCCTCCAGGTGCTCAGGCCAAAAACCTTGCCCTTCCTCGCCCCTGCTCCCCCACCCCTCCCCTCTCTTCTGGCACGCACCCTGTTCCCCAGCACCACTGGCTTCCCGGAGCCTTCATCCTGCTCCCTGTGGACCAGCCAGGAGGTTCCACATGGCTAGGGGCACGCAGGGAACAATCATGGTGGAAGGGGATGCAAACAAGTCCTTCTTCAGGGTCCATTCACCTGAATTAGGTCAGGTCAGCCCAGGCCTCAGGCCCTTCATGGTGGCCCTGCTACCTCTGGTCCCTCCAGGCCTCAAGACGAGCTTCCTGCAGGTGTCTGCTTGCAGGTGCCTTCTTGGGGTTTCCTCGGGTGCCCTGAGGCTGCTCCATCTGCCGTTGTCCTTTTCAACGTCGCAGCAAGTGCTCCTCACACGCGCCACCCTCCCTGCAGGTCTGTGCTCACGGGAGCAGCTGTCCATCGGGGTCCAGCTCCGGCTGCGGAGAGGAGGTGTATGGACAGGGAAGGCACCTGCTGGGGGACCGTGAGCCTCTGGCCTTGCACCCCAGGCCTGCGCAGCCGCCTGGCTCCAGGAGGTCACGGAAGCAAAGGTGACAGAGCCCGGCCAGGCTGAGGAGTGGACCAGGAGGATGGCGGCTTTGCTGGGAATTGCCTCACTCCAGGGTCAGTGCCAGCTGTGGAAGGTGTCAAGGGTATAATGACCAGGTCCCAGTTTGGGGAGTTTCTTCCATCTTCAGCATGGAGAATGGCCTGGACAGGGCAGGGGTGAGGGCTGGGGGTCAGGGCGACCTCACCCTCTGGCTGGGCCCCAGGGCAGTCAACAAGGCTCACAGCCAGGGACCGAGAGGAGACAAGCCTCGGGCCTGGCTGGGGTCTCCGTGCTGGCTCTGTTCCCAGGCAGGGCTAGGGCAGCAGGTTGGGTTGTGCGGAGGTAGGGGTGTCTCTGGAGCTGACAAAGACCCCCTCGGCACACACTGAGATGTCACATGGTGACCGCTGCCCCCGCAGCCTTCTGCAGACTGGCCTTGCAGTCACTTGTGTTAGGCCGTTCTCGCATTGCTATAAACACCTGATGATGGGTATTTTATAAAGAAAAGACATTTAATTGGCTGGTGGTTCTGCAGGCTGTGGGGGAAGCATGGCGCCCGCATCTGCTCAGCGTCTGGGGAGGCCTCAGGAAGCTTCTGATCATGGCAAAGGAGGAGCACGGGGCGGGGGAGGCGCCACACACTTTAAACAACCCGCTCTCACAAGAACTCACTCACGCTCGAGAAGACGGCACCGAGCCATGAGGGGTCTGCCCCGACCCAGGCACCTCCCACCAGGCCCCACCTCCAACACTGGGGATCACATCTCAACGTGAGGTTTGGGGACAAGCATCCAAACCTTCATCACCAGTGGTCAGAAAACACAAGTGACCTGTCTGTGCTGCTATACAAGGTCACCAGAGATGGCCCTGCCCCGAGCACAGTATCGATGGCATCTTCTGGATGGCCCTGCCCCGAACGCAGTGTCGATGGCATCTTCCAGAGATGGCCCTGCCCCAACCGCAGTGTCGATGGCATCTTCTGTCAGGCCCTGTCAGGAAGGCTTCTCTGGCCTCTGTCCCACGTGCCACGTGGTGTCCCTGGTGGGCCCACCAAGCTGGCCCTGTGTTCTGCAGGATGACAGGCGAGAGACCCTTGTTCGCCTCACATCAGCTGGGAGCATGGAGGGCTAGCAGTTGGCACCAGGGTCAGGGCGTCGTGGGCCCCAAGGCAGCAGTGACATCTTGTTCCCTCTTGTGGGCGGGGCTCCCATGCATCTCAGCCTCTGTAGGTTCCTCACGCCCCTCTGTGCCCCTCTGTGCCCCTCAGCCCGCAGCCCTTGTCCTGAGGCTTCTGGAGGAGCTGGGGCCTGGCCTGAGCCCCCATCTCACAGGCGCCTGGGCTGTGCCCAGGGCTGCTGATTCACACCAGAGGCAGAGCCTTGGAAGGCCTCCGAGCTCGTCGTGGGTGTCTCTGCCACAGGCCACAGAGACGGACCTAGCTTCAGGTCCCTGAGTAGGATGGCAGCGTTTGCCAGCACATGTGGGGGCAACCCTCTGCCCTGCGCACCAGCCCCTCCCGGAACCTGGTTGTCCCTGGATTATGGGGTCACAGGAGTCCCTAGGGCAGAGGGCCTCGTCGGGGAGCTGGAGAGGTCTCCTGTGTTTTGGTGAAGCTGCCTCATGGTCACCAAGTCAGTGTCCTCAGGAAGAAGAATTGGGGGCTTTGTTCCACCCTGTTAGTGTCAGAGGAGTTCGTCCTCCCAGGACGGGCTTCCCGCTGCCCTGCTCTGGGCGCTCCTGTCCACTGAGCCCCTCTGGGCCATGACTCCCTGCCCCAGGGTAGGCCCTGCCGGGACAGGCGTGCATGGAGGAGCAGCTGCTGGCTCCGAAATGAGGCCGACTGTGCTACTTATATAATTTATAGAGTATAAAATTAACATTTTAAAATATGGAGACTACTTACTTTTTTTAAGCAAACTTTTTATTTTAGAACAATCTTAGATTTACGTGGAAATGGCACAGGCAGCACAGAGCCTCTGTGTCCACTGCACCAGGGTCCTCCAGCCACCGACACCCTCGCCGTCGTGCCGCCGGTGCCTTTCTGCAGTTGATGAGCCCCTGCCGGGAGCTGTTACTAACTGAATCCACACCTTATGCAGACGCTCGGGTTTGCACCTGATTTCCTTTTTCTGTCCCCGGGTCCCACGTGACATCGATCCTGACGTCCCCAGGCTCCTCTGGACTTACCTTCTCCTGGCATTTGGTGACCTGCACGGCCTGGAGGAGGGGGGGCCCGGCGTTGCGTAACACGCCCCTCGCCTGGACATGCCTGATCTTCACCATGATTCACTGGGAGGAGGACCACAGAGGCGGCGTGCTGCTCTCATCTCACGGCGCGGTGAGCACGCACGAGAGTCCTACCCACGCTGGCCGTGGTCGCCCGGCTGAGGTTGCTGAGGCTTTGCTGTGTTCCCCCCGCGCCGCCGTGCTGCCTCCGGCTGTGAGTCTGACCCTCGCTGGGTTTGAGGGAGACAGGCCGTGGGCATCAGGCGGCCAGCCGGGTCCCCAGCCCTACTGGGTCTTACCTTCCCCTTCAGGCCCTGGGCCGAGTTTCTCCAGATGGCTTGGCGAGAGCCCCGCCTCCTGCACCCAGTCTGCCACTCCCCGTGGTCCCCACAGTTCTGTCCCTGCAGCATACGGCTGCTCTTCCCGGCTGCTGAGCGAGGCTTAGGGCCACCTCCCCATAGGGTGAGGCACATTTCTCTTCCTCTGAAAATATGTTAGCTGAGACACGTGTGTGCAGAGAAGTGTTCGAGGAGGTGCAGGCTCAAGACGCGCCCCACTGGGCAGGCAGCCCCTGGCATCACCGTTGGTTTTGTGCCTCCATGAGCCTAGATGCAGCGCACAGCCTGCAGGCCCCTGCCTGGTTCCCTCATGCAGCATGTGTGCTCAGGACCCCTCGGGGCGGCCCTGCTCTGTCTTGCTGGGTCTGTACGCCCTCAATCTTACCAGGTCTTAAGCTGCAGGCCCCAGGCAGCGAGTCCCCACGGTGCTGTCAACCGGCACCTGGCACACATGGCCAACCCATGTCCCTGCCAGCAGCGTCCCTGGGTCCGTCTACCCCAGCTGTTCCCATGGGGCTGGGACCACCACCCTTGCTGGTTTTCCTCGGTGTCTCGAGCTCTGCATTTCCCTGATGGTGATGGGCACTCTCTTCCACCTGCAGAGACTGGAGGCTGATCTGTCTAAAAATGTTTTCTTCTGGCCAGGCACGGTGGCTCACACCTGTAATCCCAACACTTTGGGAGGCCAAAGCGGGCAGATCAGGAGTTCTAGACCAGCCTGGCCAACGTGGTGAAACCCCATCTCTACTAAAAACAAAAATTAGCCAGGCGTGGTGGCACGTGCTACTTGGGAGGCTAAGGCAGGAAAATCGCTTGAACCTGGGAGACAGAAGTTGCAGTGAGCCGAGATCGCACCATAGCACTCCAGCCTGGACGACAGAGCGAGACCTCGTCTCAAAAAAAAAGCAAAATGTCTCTCTGCCCCTCACTCTTCCTCGCGTGGACGCAGCAGGCCTTCCCCTGCCCACTCCCGTGTCTTCCCTCCACAGGCCCCATCCCATGCTGCCGGCTTTGTCCTCTGACCATCCTGTGCTCTGTCCCTCGATCCTTTGGCATTAGTTTCTTCTTAAACCTGTATAACACGTTAATTTCAGGGATTTATTTTGACATTTTAGATTTTCCACTCAATTCTTTGTACACCCTCTACGTTTTCCTTCCTCTGTAGAAACTCGTCTTGTCGTGAATGCCAGTCACAGCAGTGTGCATTCCACGCGTGCTGGCTCCGAACCCGGATCCCCTGAGGAGCTGCTGTAGCTTCTTTCCTTCTCTGTTGGTTTTCAATTGGTTCTTCCTTGTGCTTACCTGGCTGTCCCTTATTTGATGCCTGTATTAGCCCGTCCTCATGCTGCAACTAAAGGCACACCTGACACTGGACAACTTACAAAGAAAAGAGGTTTAGTTGACTTAGTTCCACATGGCTGGGGGCGCCCAGGGAACAGTCATGGTGGAAGGGGATGAAACAAGTGCTTCTTCACATGGCGGCAGGAGAGAGAATGAGAGCCCAGGGAAGGGGAAGCCCCTTGTAAAACCATCAGATCTCATGAGAACTCACTATCACGAGAACAGGATGGGGGAGGCCGCCCCCATGATTCAATTACCTCCACTTGTTCCCTCCCACGACACATGGGGGTTATGGGAACTACAATTCAGGAGGAGATTTGGGTGGGGACACAGCCAAACCATATCATTGCCCATCCTGGTGTATGAGATGGGCGTGCAGCCATGTGGGGTTGCTGATGGCTGCTGTCCCGCAGAGCAGACCGACAGCAGCCCAGGCCAGCCAGTGCCAGTGGGAACTGTCCTGGGGACACTTCTGCTTCTGGGCTGTCATCCAGGCCCCCTTCCCTGGGCAGGCTCTGAGCCCTGTGTCAGTATGGGACCTGGCACGTGGAAATAAGCATGGTACCTGCATCAGCCAGAGTTTTCTGGCCACTGCCCCAGGTTGAAGCCCAGTGTCTGTGAAGGAGTCACACTCCAAGGCTGCTCCTGAGGCTATCACTAAGGGCTCAGGGGAGCCTGGGACTGCCACATGGGGTCTGGCCTCCTGGGGAGAGAACTGTCCCGCACACTGCGGCCATGGGAGGGATAAGACTGGAAGAGACACTGGGGGTATCCTGGGCACACCCTGTGGGGCAGAGGAGAGTGGAGCCCATCACCAGGGTGGAGCCCAGAGCCGGGAGTGATTCTGGGCAGAGGGCTGAGCTGATTGCACTTCCAGCAGTGTGAGAAACGTCATGGAAGGAAGTCCTGTTGTGGCCACTGCTGGCTGAGAATCAGCCCTGAGGCCGGGCACAGTGGCTCACTCCTGTAATCCCAACACTTTGGGAAGCCAAGGCGGGCGGATCACTTGAGGTCAGGAGTTCGAGACCAGCCTGGGCAACATGGTGAAACCCCATCCCTACCAAAAATACAAAAAAAAATAGCCAGCTGTGGTGGCACACACCTGTAATCCCAGCTACTTGGGGGGCTGAGGCAGGAGAATTGCTTAAACCTGGGAGGTGGAGGTTGCAGTGAGCTGGGATCGCACCACTGCACTCCAGCCTGGGTGACAAAGCAAGATTTTGTCTCAAAAAAAAAAAAAAAACAACTGCCCTGAGTCATGGGGGTCAGGTAACAAAAGTGGAGAGCCTGGCTGAGCCATGGGGGTGCAGGGATGCCCCATCTGTCCCTCGGGGAGAGCCGGGCTCCAGGGGGAAGGCAGGGCACCCATCCACCTCCTTTCAACAGTTGCCATTTTTATTTGTGTGATCCTTGGATTCTCTTTCTCATTTAAACTATGGGCCCTGCAGGGGCCCATGAGGGTTGAGATTTAAGGGCATGGTGTGTGCAGCGGGCTGCCACAACCAGCAACATCCTCGGGAGGCCCAGGCTGCAGCGCGTGGCACCATGGGCGGGAGGTCCTGGCCCCGCCAAGCCTCAATCCTCTCTCCCTAGAGTGCTGAACTGTGGGGGTTTGAAGTGTACCATGTTGGTGTCCCTATGTTTCTAACAATGGGAGACATTGACACTTTATATCACAGGCTAAGGTCAAGGGTCATCTCCAGGGAGAGTTGCCCTGGAGCTAAGGGCCAGAGAGTGCACGAGGGGAAGCCGGTGCTAGGAACCCCTGGCTGGCCCCTCCAGGTTCTCGGTGAGCCGGTGCTGGGAACCCCTGGCTGGCTCCTCCAGGTTCTCTGTGAGCCAGTGCTGGGAACCCCTGGCTGGCCCCTCCAGGTTGTCGGTGAGCCGGAGCCGGTGCTGGGAACCCCTGGCTGGCCCCTTCAGGTTGTCGGTGAGCCGGTGCTGGGAACCCCTGGCTGGCCCCTCCAGGTTCTATATGAGCCGGTGCTGGGAACTCCTGGCTGGCCCCTCCAGGTTCTCTGTGAGCCGGTGCTGGGAACCCTTGGCTGGTCCCTCCAGGTTCTCTGTGAGCCGGTGCTGGGAACCCCTGGCTGGCCCCTCCAGGTTCTCTGTGAGCCGGTGCTGGGAACCCCTGGCTGGCCCCTCCAGGTTCTCTGTGAGCCGGTGCTGGGAACCCCTGGCTGGCCCCTCCAGGTTCTCTGTGAGCCGGTGCTGGGAACCCCTGGCTGGCCCCTCCAGGTTCTCTGTGGTGATTTGGGATGTCCATGGAGAGAAGGAAGGGAGACAGGTGAGGCCCTCGGGAAGAAGAGTGGTCTGCCATTGCATCTGGAGCTGGGACCGGCAGAGGTTTCTGGGTGGTCCCAGTTCTCCCTGCTGTAGGGTTTCCCTTAGTGGTCCTGTGAAAGCAGAGAGGGACACAGGGCCAGTCAGGGGAAGGTGTCCAAGCCCTTCAGACACCTGGATGAGTGGAGGGAGACACCTTGGCTCTGGGTGGAGACCAAAGTTCCACCGAGATGCCTGGTTCTCCTGAAATCCATCCACAGGCTCCATGTGGAGCCAAGAAAGAGGTGATTCTCAATTTCACAGAGAAGAACCAAGGGTCAAGAATGGCTTTGACATATGCCTGAGGGAGAGGAGTGTGTAGCTTTGGACCAACTTTACAAAGCCACGTAACTAAGACACTGCTCAGGCAGAGACAGAGATGGATGGATCAGCAAAGCCAGCTGGGAGCTCAGACACACTTACAGAAACTCGATTTATTCTATTTATTTATTTAGAGACAGAGTCTCGCTCTGTCACCCAGGCCTGAGTGCAGTGGCGTGATCTCAGCTCCCTGCAACCTCTGCCTCCTGGGTTCAAGGGATTCTCCTGCCTTGGCCTGCCGAGTAGCTGAGATTACAGGTGTGT
This sequence comes from Pongo abelii, assembly GCF_028885655.2. Taxonomy (NCBI): domain Eukaryota; kingdom Metazoa; phylum Chordata; class Mammalia; order Primates; family Hominidae; genus Pongo; species Pongo abelii. Next base: position 161,092,912 of record NC_071992.2, on the reverse strand, counting down.
GCCACCACACCTGGCTAATTCTTGTATTTTTAGTAGAGACGGGGTTTCACCATGTTGACCAGGCTGATCTCAAACTCCTGACCTCAGGTGATCCACCTGCCTCAGCCTCCCAAAGTCCTGGGATTACAGGCCTGAGCCACTGCACCTGGCCAGAAACTCAATTTAAGATAGAGCTGCCATTGTCCATCACTAAGGAAACAAAGCTATTTAACAAGCTGTCCTAAGATCCCTGTCTATCCATATGGGAAAATGAAATTTCACACAGTAAACAAAAATCAGTGCAGGCAGATTAATGACTTCAGTGTGAAAAGTAACTTATAAGAGAATATCTGCCAGACGCGGTGGCTCCTGCCTGTAATCTCAGCACTTTGGGAGGCTGAGGCTGGTGGATCACGAGATCGGGAGTTCGAGACCAGCCTGACCAACATGGTGAAACCCCGTCTCTACTAAAAATACAAAAATTAGCTGGGCATGGTGGTGCATGCCTGTAGTCCCAGCTACTCAGGAAGCCAGCTTGAGAATCGCTTGAACCTGGGAAGCGAAGGTTACAGTGAGCCGAGATCGCGCCACTGCACTCCAGCCTGGGAGACAGAACAAGACTCCGTCTCAAAAAAAAAAAGGAGAATATCTGTGACCTAGAAGTAGGGAAGTTTTCTTTAAAAAGGTCAAAAGGGCCAGGCACGGTGGCTCACGCCTGTAATCCCAGCACTTTGGGAGGCCGAGGCAGGTGGATCACCTGAGGTCAAGAGCTCAAGACCAGCTTGGCCAACATGGTGAAACCCCATTTCTACTGAAAATACAAAATTAGCTGGGCATGGTGGCGGGCACCTATAATCCCAGCTACTTGGGAGGCTGAGGCATGAGAATCGCTTGAACCTGGGAGGTGGAGGTTGCGGTGAGCCGAGATCGCACCACTGCACTCTAGCCTGGCGACAGAGCGAGACTCCATCTCAAAAAAAAAAGAAAAAAAAACAAGAAAACGAAACAGGAGAAATCACGAAGGAAAGATTTATGAATTCAACCATATTAAAATTAAAAACTTCTAGGCCAGGCGCGGTGGCTCACGCCTGTAATCCCAGCACTTTGAGAAGCCAAGGCAGGTGGAACACCTGAGGTCAGGAGCTCGAGACCAGCTTGGCCAACATGGTGAAACCCCGTCTCTACTAAAAATAAAAAAAAAAAAATAGCCGGGCATGGTGGCGGGTGCCTGTAGTCCCAGCTGCTCGGGAGGCTGAGGCAGGAGAATGGAGTGAACCCGGGAGGCGGAGCTCGCAGTGAGCCGAGATCGCGCCACTGCACTCCAACCTAGGCGACAGAGCGAGACTCCGTCTCAAAAAAATAATAATAATAATAATAATTAAAAACTTTGTTTCGGCAAAAGGTACCATAAAAAGTGAAAAGACAAGCCACACGGCCGGAGAGATCTTTAGAGCACAGATGACAGAGCGGGAGGTGTCACCTAGGATGTGCATTTCTAAAACAAAACACAACATTGTAATGGCAAAGCCGTGTATGTTTGCTGAGTGAGGAATGTCAGTGGCCTAGGAACATGAGGAAATGCTTGTCCACATTAGCAATTAGAAAAATTAAAACCACATACATGGGATTCATTATACTAATCTCTGTATTTTTGTGCGTGTTTGAAATTTTCCATTATACATTTTGAAAGCAAAAATCGGAGTAAGCTAAAATTGCACCAAATTCCACAACTCTTAGGTAACCCCCTCCTCTGTGTGTGTGTGTGTGTGTGTCTGGGTGTCTGTGTAGACAGGATCTTTTCTCTATGTGTGTCTGTGTAGACAGGATCTTTTCTCTGGAGTGTAGTGGTGCGATCTTGGCTCACTGCAACCTCTGCTTCCCAGGCTCAAGCGATCCTCCCACCTCAGCTCCCCGAGTAGCTGGGACCAGAGGTACACCCACCATGCCTGGCTAATTTTTGTATTTTTTGTAGAGATGAGGTTTCACCATGTTGCCCAGGCTGGTCTCGAACTCCTGAGCTCAAGTGATCCGCCCACCTTGGCTTCCCAAATTGCTGGGATTACAGGCATGAGCCACCGCACCTGGCCAGTTTATTTCTTTTAATATGTGGCTTTAGACTTCCAGTAATTTTCTACACAACTATATACATGTAAACACATATGTCACTTTTAAAAATAAAGCTATATAACTTTATCTCATTATAAACTGTGACAGTCCTTCCTTGTCATTAAGTTTGCATTTGAATTAAAACACCCCTGCGGGGAGATACCGTTTATCCCCTTGAGTGATGTGCTGCACAGGCCAGTATAAGAGTGCAGATACTTCATGGAAACATTGCCCACTAAATCCTTAAAACTTTAAAACTGGACACTTGGAAAGATTCATTGCATGTCATACGTGGAATATGCACCATTTTATAGGAAGATAATATGTGTTTTTTTTTTTCCAATGATGGTAGTAATCTTGTGAATATTGTGGTACACTTGGAAAATACAGAAAAATAGAAACCTCCGTAACCTGCCGCCCCACAACAGCACTGCCAACATGACAAATTCTTTATCGTGCGACTCTTAGAATAGAATTCCAGCCAGCAAGGTGGACAGTGTGCTGGCCAGCTCAGTGTAGCATGCAGGCAAGAAGCATCCATGGTGCTGAAAGTCGTGGGTTAAAGTAGAGGAGAAACAGGATGTCAGGGGCCTCACGGGATCCCCACGAGATCCTCGTAGCTGGAGAGACGGCACAGGATGCTACGGTGGGGAACCCTAGTGGGCATCCGGTCCCGCCCGGGCCGTGGGCAGACCCCGTCTGTGCCTCCACGTGCCAAGCAGTTGTCTCCTGAGCTGCTCACCCCACAATGCGTGCTCCACTTCCTGTTGCGGTTTCAGAGTGGTGACACGCAGTGAATCTGGGTGAAGGCTGTTTGTTAACTTTTTTGAAAACATGAAATTATAAAACAAAAAGTTGAAACTTTAAAAATAAAAGGAAGAGAACATGATCAGTGGTATCAAAAGTGGCACAGCTCCCTCGGGACTGAAAGGTGCTGCCTAGATTTGTTCGTCAGGAGCGACTGGGGGACCCACTGTGGGCTGGGAGGGAGGGGCTGGGCAGCTATTGGTACCTGGCGAGACCCCGGGCTGAGAAGGGAGAGCATGGACCAGAGCGGGGGTGGCCCCTGTAGTGTGTGGTTTGCTGGACGGTGGACGGTGGAGTGGGTGTGTGAGCACGGACCAGAGCGGGGGTGGCCCCTGTAGCGTGTGGTTTGCTGGACGGTGGACGGTGGAGTGGGTGTGTGAGCACGGACCAGAGCGGGGGTGGCCCCTGTAGCGTGTGGTTTGCTGGACGGTGGACGGTGGAGTGGGTGTGTACGCCGAGGGTGTGGTGAGACATGCAGGTGGAAATTCAGAGTCTGGGGCCCATGGAGGGTCTGAGCCGAGCAAGCCGAGGCACTTGTTTGGGGGGAGTTGTTGGCAGATGTACTCAAGCTCAGCAAAAAAACAGGACCCCCACCACCTCGCCTTCCCACAGGGATGACGGTGAAATGTCTACAGGCGGGCCTCAGGAATTCTCATCTGCCTTCCCCTGCAGCCCTCCACCACCAGCCCATCCCCAGGGTGCCCCTTCTCTCACTGGCCCTCCTTCATTGGACTTCTGAGTGCACCACTGTGGTGTCTGCACTCAGGCCCAGTCCCACCCGCCTCGTCCTCCTCCTGCGGCCAGACCTCTGAGCCAGCCCCTTCCCCACGTAAGGCCCTGAGCACGCCCACCTCATGGCCCCGCATGGACTGTCCCTCGGTGCCTTCTGCCTGCGGCACCCAAACACAGAGGAACAAACAGTGCCCAGCGGCCAGGGCCTGAAGGAGGGCTTGGGTGCCGGGGCCTGTTTCTCAGCTGTTCATCTGCATCAGCAGGAAACAGACCCAGAACCCCCAGGGCTGCTGCTGGGGCCGCCGCCACTGTGTGAGGGCCCGGCTTCCCCAGCTGGCCTCTGGGGGGTGGCAGGGACAGATTCCGCCTGGATCCTTGGTGTCCCATGATCAGGTGTGGTGCACGTCACAGCCTGTTTTCAGAGCTGCCGTGCCTCTGGCCTGGTTTCAAAGGGTGGGACGTGGGATGAAGGTCGCCCCCGCAGCCAGTCTGCACCGGCCGCCAGGGGGGCTCTTTCTGTCCTTGACCTGGAGGAGCCGCAGGCGGCCCCCAGTAGCCGGTGTCTGGGCCTGGTGTCCGCTGGCCCTTCTGCCCTCACCACTTGCCTCCCCTTCTGCTGAGCCCCTGGAATCAGTGCCTTTTCCCTGGAAACAAGACCCCTCACCAGCCTGGTGATGGCGAGGACCAGGCCTGTCGCAGGGCTAACAAGACCCCTCACCAGCCCGGTGATGGTGAGGACCAGGCCTGTCGCAGGGTTAAGAGACGGATGCATGGGTCCATGGCAACGCCTCCTGGCAGCATCTTTGCTGAGAGGCGCTCTGTGCCTCTAAGGGTTTTTATTTCCATGTAGAAACATGGAAGAGGCCTCAGAAACACTACTGAGCTGGAGGCTGTGCCCCCCAGCGGGGTTCTGAGGGCCGGGTGGAGGCTGTGCCCCCCAGCAGGGTTCTGAGGGCTGGGTGGAGGCTGCGCCGCCCAGCGGGGGTCTGAGGGCCGGGTGGAGACTGTGCCCCCAGCAGGCGTCTGAGGGCCAGCTGGGCACTTGGCCTTGCTGATCTGGGGGGTCCTTGGGAGAAAACAGCTTGGGAGCCCAGCAGCACTTAGCTGGGCCTGAGGCCCCTCCAGACCCTGACCCAGTGTGGAGGTGGTGGTCCAGTTGCAGCGGAGGGGCTACTGAGCAGGTGTGCAGTGGTGACTCGCAGGCCCGTGCCACGATCCTGCAGGATGGAGCAGTGGGCAGTGGGGTTGTGGCCTGGGTGCCTGTGAGGACAGGAACCTGCAACCACAGCCAGTATGTCCCTACCCCACGTGGGGCCCAGGACCCCCCAGAGGGCTGCACCACCCTGAGGCGCTGGCGGCTCCGGGGACTTCCCCGGGTGCGGGTGCTCAGGAGCGCAGCAGTCAGGGGTGGACTGGGCTTGGGTTTGCTTTTCTCTGCGACAGGATTTCTGGGTCTTGCAGCTGGGGCTGGAGCCGGGGTCTGCAGGGGTGGGAGGCGCGGGCCTAGGCCGCCGTGGCTCCAGCCGCCCTAACGCTGTCTCTCCCCAGGTTGGAGTGGGTGGAGATCATCGAACCGCGCACCCGGGAGCGCATGTACGCCAACCTGGTCACCGGTGAGTGCGTGTGGGACCCGCCGGCCGGCGTCCGCATCAAGCGCACCAGCGAGAACCAGTGGTGGGAGCTGTTCGACCCCAACACGTCCCGCTTCTACTACTACAATGCCAGCACGCAGCGCACGGTGTGGCACCGGCCGCAGGGCTGCGACATCATCCCGCTGGCCAAGCTGCAGACGCTGAAGCAGAACACGGAATCCCCGCGTGCCTCGGCGGAGAGCAGCCCCGGGCGCGGCAGCAGCGTCAGCCGTGAGGGCAGCACCAGCTCCTCCCTGGAGCCCGAGCCCGACACTGAGAAGGCGCAGGAGTTGCCAGCGAGGGCCGGGCGGCCCGCGGCGTTTGGGACAGTGAAGGAGGACAGCGGCAGGTGAGGGCAGGGCCAGGTGAATGGAGTGGGTGGAGCCAGGTGAGAGGCAGGTAGGGGTGGTGGGCGGGGCCAGGTGAGGGCGGTGGGCGGGGACCCAGGGAACTCAGTGTCCCTGCGAATGGCCAGAGCCTCGTCCTTGGCTGTAGCAGCCACCGCTGCTGTCCCCAGTGAGCACTTTCTTGTCTCTCTGGGCAGCAGAGCCTGGTGCTCAGCCTCAGAGGTTTCTGGGTCCTCCAACCCTGCTCCTCGCAGGCCCAGCCCCTGGCAGGTGGTGGTTCCTGAGGGCAGTGTCTGAGGGGCTCGCCCAGCTCTCTCTGCTGTTGGGAGATGCAAATGTGGGGATTTGGGTAAGGGTGTGGGGTGTGTGGACCTGGGGGGGCCCAGGTGGGGGGTGCAGATCAGTGTGGACACAGCTGAGGGTTCTGAGCAGGCTTGGAGGTTGCCCTCTGGAGTCACAGTGGCTCTGAAGGAGCACAGCCTGTGTTGGTGGGAGCCCAGGAGACCCCTGCCCTCAGAAACAGGGAGTGGTCAGGGTAGAGCGCAAGGGCCTCGAGGTGAGTGCACCGTGGGAAGCGAGTCCAGAGAGGACAGTGGGGAAGAGCCGAGGCAGGCGGGCGGGACAGTGGGGAAGAGCCGAGGCAGGCGGGCGGGACAGTGGGGAAGAGCCGAGGCAGGCGGGCGGGACAGTGGGGAAGGGCCGAGGCAGGCGGGCGGGACAGTGGGGAAGGGCCGAGGCAGGCGGGCGGGACAGTGGGGAAGGGCCGAGGCAGGCGGGCGGGACAGTGGGGAAGGGCCGAGGCAGGCGGGCGGGACAGTGGGGAAGGGCCGAGGCAGGCGGGCGGGACAGTGGGGAAGGGCCGAGGCAGGCGGGCGGGACAGTGGGGAAGGGCCGAGGCAGGCGGGCGGGACAGTGGGGAAGGGCCGAGGCAGGCGGGCGGGACAGTGGGGAAGGGCCGAGGCAGGCGGGCGGGACAGTGGGGAAGGGCCGAGGCAGGCGGGCGGGACAGTGGGGAAGGGCCGAGGCAGGCGGGCGGGACAGTGGGGAAGGGCCGAGGCAGGCGGGCGGGACAGTGGGAAAGGCCGAGGCAGGCGGGCGGGACAGTGGGGAAGGGCTGAGGCAGGCGGGCGGGACAGTGGGGAAGAGCCAAGGCAGGGACAGGAGGCTGGGGCTTCCCAGAGCCCAGGCTGTGGCCCAGGGCAGACAGGCCTGGCCACTGCAGGGGCGGATGGAGGCTCCTCTGGAGAGGATGGAGGAGAGGCTGGACACCAGGGAGAGAAAGGCAGAGGATTGGTCTCCCCCAGTAACAGATTTTCGGTGCTTGGCTGAGGTTGCCAGGGGAGCTGAGGCCCAGGGGCTTTCTGCAGAAGTGGGAAGGAGCCTGTTGGACTGCCGGGCTCATCTGAGGCTTCAGAAGAGGGATTCAGAGTGAACCACAGAGCTCAGAGGACAGCAGGCTTCCTCCCCACCCTGCCGAGGTGCAGGCACAGAGGAAGGTGGGCAGTAGGTTCACCCTGTGGACCCGGCCTGGCAGGATGAAAGGGAGGCCAGGGATGGGGCCTGCTGCGGAGCGGGCAGGAGTTGGGGCAAATCGGATGTGGAGGAGCCACTGGAGCACACTGGGAAGATAGTGTTGGTGTCGGCATTCAGGGCAGGGTGAGCAGCGGAGGCTCGGGCGTGGTATGGGTGAGCAGTGCGGAAGGCGGGCACAAAGAGGACCAGGGCCTACATTTCACATCCCACCAGCAAATATGAGCATTCAAAGTTATCCACAGCCTTGCCAACACTACTTACTTTCCTTTTTAGATTTCTTTTAGCTATTGTAGCTGCAATGAAATGTCTCATTGTAGTTTTGGTTTGCATTTCCTTAATAACTAATGACTTTGAGCCTTTTTTCACTTTCTTTTTTTTTTTTTTTTTTTTTGAGAGGGAGTCTGGCTCTGTCGCCCAGGCTGGAGTGCAGTGGCGGGATCCCTGCTCGCTGAAAGCTCCGCCTCCTGGGTTCATGCCACTCTCCTGCCTCAGCCTCCAAGTAGCTGGGACTACAGGCACCTGCCACCACACCCGGCTAATTTTTTGTATTTTTAGTAGAGACGGGGTTTCACCGTGTTAGCCAGGATGGTCTCGATCTCCTGACCTCGTGATCCACCCACCTCCCAAAGTGCTGGGATTACAGGCGTGAGCCACTGCGCCCAGCCCCTTTTTTCACTTTCTTGATGGTATCATTTGAAAAACAAAGGTTTTTGTTGTTTTTGTTTTGTTTGTTTGTTTGTTTTGTCTCTGGGGCTGGAGTGCAGTGGTGCAATCTCACTGCAGCCCCCATCTCCCGGGCCCAAGTGACCCTCCCACCTCAGCCCCTCAAGTATCTGGGACTACAGGCACGCGCCACCACACCAGGCTAATTTTTGTATTTTTTTGTAGAGATTGGGGTTTCACTATGTTGCCCAGGCTGGTCTCCAACTCCTGAGCCAAGGCAGTACGCCCACCTATGCCTGCCAAAGCACTGGGATTACAGACATGAGCCAGCGTGTATGGCCAAAGTACAAAGTTTTTAATTTTAGCCAAGAAAAGTGGCACATGCCTGTAATCCCAGCACTTTTCAAGGCCAAGGAAGGCAGATCACTTGAGGCCAGGAGTTTGAGACCAGCCTGTCCAACGTGGCAGAACCCTGTCTCTACTAAAAGTACCAAAATTAGCTAGGAGTGGTTGTTCATGCCTGTAATCCCAGCTACTTGGGTGGCTGAGGCAGGAGAATCACTTGAAGCCAGGAGGTGGAGGTTGCAGTGAGCCGAGATCGCTCCATTGTACCCCAGCCTGGGTGACAGAGCAAGACTCTGTCTCAAAAACAAACAAACAAAAATTGACCTGTCGTAGATTTGGGTTCATTTCTGGCCTCTCAATTGATTTGCATTGATCCATATGCCAGTACCACATTGTTTTGATCACTGTAGCTTTGTAATAAGTTTTGAAACTGGAAAGTGTGAGTCTTCTAGCTTTATTCTAATTTTTCAAGGTTGTTTTGGCTATTTGGAGCACCTTGCAAGTCCATAAGAATCTGGAGATTGGCTTTTCATTTCTTTTAACAACAACAACAAAAAAGCTTTTGAAATTTTGGATCTGTGTGGGGGATTGTGTTGGATCTGTAAGGTCATATTTCATCCAAGCAATATTAATTTTCTAATCCATGAACAGAGGTTGTCTTTTCATTTGCTTATGTCTGATTTTTCTTAGCAGTGTTTTATGTTTTCTAGTGTACAGTCCTTTCACCTCCCTGGTAAAGTTTATTCCTAGATATGTTATTCTTTTAGATGCTGTGTAAGTGGAATTTTTTATTTGTTTGTTTCTGGATTGTCCATTGTGGTATATGGAAACATAACTGATTGTGTGTTGATCTTGTATTGTGCAACTTTGCTGAATTTGTGTATTAGCTGTAGTAACCTTTGTTTATAATCTCTGGGATTTTCTATATATAGGACTGTGTCATCTGTAGTTAGTGATAGTCTAACATCTTCCTTTCCAATTTGGATGCCTTTTTCTTCTCCTTAACTGATTGCCCTGCGTAGGATTTCCAGTGCAGTGTTGAATGGCAGTGGTGAAGGGGCATCCTTGTTCTGCTCCTGATCTCGGGGAAAGTTTCCAGTCTTTTCTGTTGAGCAAGTTCCTTGATATTCCTTGTGTTCCCAGTGGTTTTATCATGTGGATTTTGTCAGTGCCTTTTCTGTATCAGTTAAGATGATCACGTGGTTTCTCTCCTTCAGTCTGTCAGTGTGGTGTTTTACACTGGTTGGTGTCATGTTGAACCGTCCCTGAGTGTGTATTCCGGTCGTCACAGCAGCATCTGTGTGCTTTTGAAAAACAGAGGAACCTCCCTGTGGGCTTTCATATGATCCATGAAACCCACGTGAGCAATCTCATGCCTGCAATTAAACACACACCAGAGCAGGCCAGGAGTCCTTGGCCCTCCAGCGGCATTTCCCAAAGGAGAGGATACTGAAAGGTACAGAATTTAGACTGTTGTGGAGGTTAAGGATTAAAGGACATTCGTGGCGTGTACAGGTGGAGCTCTGTGGGAAGGTGACTGCAGCATCTGGTTTATGGTTTAAATGGCATAAGTGAAAAACAAACCTATTGGTTTGCTGTAAATACTGACAACCTATGGTCCCTCTGGAGAACAACTTCTCCCAGCCAGAAACGGGCAGGAGCTCATCTTGCACAAGTCGAAGCCAGATTTTGAGAATCGTGAATAATTTTAAGAAACAAGCGGACGAGCAGGCTTGGCGTTAACATTTTAAAAATAACTCTCCCTCAAGAGCCTGTGCTGTGCTGCAGCACTAGAATCTCCTGTTTCCTCTCACTGAACAGAACGGACAGCTTCGGGCCTGCACAGAACTTCTTAGAGAATTGGTATCGGATTATAATAATTTTGAATTTGTTATTAGTTTTGACTCATCTCTGCAATTAGGTGAAGGAATTGGTTTCTTTTTGTAATTCTGTTTTCAAAATGTGTCAGTCACCCACACTTGCAGGGCTGTTCTTCCCCAGAGAGGCCGTGGGTCTGGCCTTAGCCCTGCCCTGTCACCCATGGCTCAGGGCCCACTCTCTGGGGACTGGAGTGTCCATCTCTTTTCAAAAATGTCTCAGGAATTCTGGGGTGATGTGGGGCTATTGGGGCCAGGACTTCCATAAGAAGCTCTGTTGGAGTTTTTTTTCTTTCTTTTTTTTTTTGAGACGGAGTCTTACTCTGTCGCCCAGGCTAGAGTGCAGTGGTGCAATCTCGGCTCAATGCAACCTCCGCCACCCAGGTTCAAGCAATTCTGCTGCCTCAGCCTCCCGAGTAGCTGGGACTACAGGCGCCTGCCACCACACCCGGCTAATTTTTGTATTTTTAGTAGAGACGAGGTTTCACCATGTTGGTGGCCAGGCTGGTCTCGATCTCTTAACCTCATGATCTCCCCACCTCAGCCTCCCAAAGTGCTGGATTACAGGCGTGAGCCACCATGCCCGGCCACTCTGTTGGGATTTTGACTAGAATTGTGTTGAATTGTGGATTCGTTTGGGTAGATAGATGTCTTTATAATACAGTCACGTGCCACGTAACATTTCCATCAGCAGCACACTGCATATATGAGAGTGGTCTCATAGATTATAATGGAGCTGAAAATGTTATATGACCTACCGTGGTTGTGTGCAACACTGTACTCACAAGTCTGCGGTGATGCTGGCGTAAACAGACCTGCTGCACTGCGGTCATACGGAGGAGCAGCACGTGTGATTATGAACGGTGCATAGTACTTGATCATGATGATGATACGTGACTATGTCACTGGTTTACGTATTCACTATACTATAGTTTTTATCATTTAGCGTGCACTTAAAAAAAAAAGTTAGCTGGAAACACCCTCAGGTGGGTCCTTCTGGAGGTGTCCAGAAGGCGGCGCTGTTGTCTCAGGAGGTGATGGCTCCACGCGTGTTGCTGTCTCCCAAGACACCATGTGGCGATGGGAAGACGGTGGTGGTGATGATCCTGAGCATATGTAGGCCTAGGCTAGTGTGTGTGTTTGTGTCGTAGTTTGTAACAAAAAGTCAATTTAAGAAATTTTAAATTAAAAAAGCTTATAGAATAAGAATGTAAAGAAAGAAAATATTTTGTATAGTTGTACAATGTGTATGTTAAGCAAAGTGTTCTAAAAGATTCAAAAAGTTTAAAGAAACTAAAAAGGTTATAAAGTAAAAAAGTTACAGTAAACTAAATTTATTACTGAAGAAAGAAGAAGTTCTAAATGAATTGAGTGTGGCCTAAGTGTACAGGGTTGTCAAGTCAGGAGTTGTGTGCAGTGATATCCAGGGCTCACTCACCGACACGCACAGCAACTGCCAGTCCTGCAAGCTCTGTTCCTGGTAAGTGCCCGGTACAGGTTTGCCATTTTTTATCTTTTATACCATATTTTTACTGTACCTGTTCTATGTCTAAATATGTTTAGGCACACAAATACTCACCATTGTGTTACAATGGCATTTAGCATTTGGCACAGTAATGCTGAACTGTGTAGCCTAGGAGCAATAGGCTACACCATATAGCCTGGGTGTGTAGGAGGCCTTACAGCCTGCATGTGTATAACTGTACTCTGTGATGTTCACACACTGACAAAATTGCCTGATGATGCATTTCTCAGAACACATCTGTGTTGTTAAGTGATGCCTGACTGTAAAGTCTCTTGCATGTGTGAAAATGGTATGAAATGGCATAATCATGGCTCACTGCAGCCTTCAACTCCCAGGCTCAAGCAATCCTACCTCAGCCTCTTGAGTAGCTGAGACTACAGGTGTACACCACCACACCAAACTAATTTTTGTATTTTTTTATTTATTATTATTATTATTATTTTTTTTTTTTGAGACGGACTCTCGCTCTGTCGCCCAGGCTGGAGTGCAGTGGTGCAATCTCAGCTCACTGCAAGCTCCGCCTCCTGGGTTCATGCCATTCTCCTGCCTCAGCCTCCTGAGTAGCTGGGACTACAGGCACCCGCCACCACACCCGACTGATTTTGTTTTTGTATTTTTAGTAGAGATGAGGTTTCACCATGTTAGCCAGGATGGTCTTGATATCCTGACCTCGTGATCTGCACGCCTCGGCCTCCCAAAGTGCTGGGATTACAGGCTTGAGCCACCGCACCCAGCCTAATTTTTTTATTTTTCATAGAAATAGGCTAATGCCACGTTGCCCAGGCTGGTCTGGAACTCCTGGCCTCAAGTGATCCTCCCACCTCAGCCTCCTAAAATGCTGGGATTATAGGTATGAGACACTGCACCTAGCCCAGCCCACTTTTAAATATTTTCCATTTTTAATTATGATTTCTTCTTCTCCTCCTCCTCCTCCTTCTCCTCCTCCCCCTCCGCCTCCTCCTCCTCCTTTTCTTTTCTTTTTTTCTTGAGACAGAGTCTTGTTCTGTCACCCAGGCTGCAGTACAGTGGTGCAATCTCAGCTAACTGCAATCTCTGCCTCCCGGGTTCAAGCAATTCTCATGCCTCAGCCTCCTGAGTAGCTGGGATTACAAGGGGGTGCCACCATGCCTGGCTAATTTCTGTATTTTTAGTAGAGACAGGGTTTTGCCATGTTGGCCAGGCTGGTCTCGAACTCCTGGTCTCAAGTGATCTGCCTGCCTCAGCCTGCCAAAGTGCTGGGATTATAGGCATGAGCCACCACTCCCAGCCTAACTATGATTTATTCTTTGACTCGTTTGTAATTTAGAAATATCTTCATTTCCAAAACTACAGCTTATTTTTCGTTCTCGTTCTTGATTGCCAACTTAAAGCATAATTTTTTAATTTTTTTGAGACTTACTTTGTGGGCTAATCCATAAATTTTTGTAAATGATTTTATGACTCCTTCAAAAGGATAATTTCTGTTTTCTTTTTGTTGTGCCCAGAGTTCTGCATATGTTAATTAAATGAAATCTATTGTGTAAATCAAGTTTCATCCTTTTTTAATTTTCATTTTATTTTAAGTTCTAGGGTACATGTGCACAGTGTACAGGTTTGTTACATAGGTATACATGTGCCATGTTGGTTTGCTGCACCCATCAACTTGTCATTTACATTAGGTATTTCTCCTAATGCCATCCCTCCCCCATCCCCCACCCCACAACAGGCCCTGGTGTGTGATGTTCCCCACCCTGTGTCCAAGTGTTCTCATTGTTCACATCTCACCTATGAGTGAGAACATGTGGTGTTTGGTTTTCTGTCTTTGTGATAGTTTGCTCAGAATGATGGTTTCCAGCTTCATCCATGTCCCTGCGAAGGACATGAAATCATCCTTTTTATGGCTGCATAGTATTTCATGGTGTATATGTGCCACATTTTCTTAATCCTGTCTATCATTGTTGGACATTTGGCTTGGTTCCAAGTCTTTCCTATTGTGAATAGTGCCGCAGTAAACATATGTGTGTGTGTGTCTTTATAGTAGCAAGATTTATAATCCTTTGGGTATATACCCAGTAATGGGATCGCTGGGTCCAATGGTATTTCTAGTTCTAAATCCTTGAGGAATCGCCACACTGTCTTCCACAATGGTTGAACTAGTTTACACTCCCACCAACAGTGTAAAAGTGTTCCTATTTCTCCACATCCTCTCCAGCACCTGTTGTTTCCTGACTTTTTAATGATCGCCATTCTAACTGGTGTGAGATGGTATCTCATTGTTGTTTTGATTTGCATTTCTCTTGATGGCCAGTGATGAGCATTTTTTCATGTGTCTGTTGGCTGCATAAATGTCTTCTTTTGAGAAATGTCTGTTCATATCCTTTGCCCACATTTTGATAGGGTTGTTTTTTTCTTGTAAATTTGTGTAAGTTCTTTGTAGATTCTGGATATTAGCCCTTTGTCAGATGGGTAGATTGCAAAAATTTTCTCCCATTCTGTAGGTTGCCTGTTCACTCTGATGGTAGTTTCTTTTGCTGTGCAGAAGCTCTTTAGTTTAATTAGATCCCATTTATCTATTTGGGCTTTGTTGCCATTGCTTTTGGTGTTTTAGTTATGATGTGCTTGCCCATGCCTGTGTCCTGAATGGTATTGCCTAGGTTTTCTTCTAGGGTTTTTATGGTTTTAGGTCTAACATTTAAGTCTTTAATCCATCTTGAATTAATTTTTTGTATAAGGTGTAAGGAAGGGATCCAGTTTCAGCTTTCTACATATGGCTAGCCAGTTTTCCCAGGACCATTTATTAAATAGGTTTCTATTTTATTTCTATTTTATTTCTATTAAATAGGTTTCCCCATTTCTTGTTTTTGTAACGTTTGTCGAAGATCAGATGGTTGTAGATGTGTGGTGTTATTTCTGAGGACTCTGTTCTGTTCCATTGGTCTATATATCTGTTTTGGCACCAGTACCATGCTGTTTTGGTTACTATAGCCTTGTAGTATTGTTTGAAGTCAGGCAGCATGATGCCTCCAGCTTTGTTCTTTTTGCTTAGGATTGTCTTGGCAATGTGGGCTCTTTTTTGGTTCCATCTGAACTTTAAAGTAGTTTTTCCCAATTCTGTGAAGAAAGTCATTGGTAGCTTGATGGGGGTGGCATTGAATCTGTAAATTACCTTGGGCAGTATGGCCATTTTAATGATATTGATTCTTCCTATCCATGAGCATGGAATGTTCTTCCATTTGTTTGTGTCCTCTTATTTCGTTGTGCAGTGGTTTGTAGTTCTCCTTGAAGGGGTCCTTCACATCCCTTGTAAGTTGGATTCTTAGGTATTTTATTCTCTTTGTAGTAATTGTGAATGGTAGTTCACTCATGATTTGGCTCTCTGTTTGTCTGTTATTGGTGTATAAGAATGCTTGTGATTTTTGCACATTGATTTTGTATTCTGAGACTTTGCTGAAGTTGCTTATCAGCTTAAGGAGATTTGGGGCTGAGACAATGTGTTTTTCTAAATATACAATCATGTCATCTGCAAACAGGGACAATTTGACTTCCTCTTTTCCTAATTGAATACCCTTTATTTCTTTGTCTTGTCTGAGTACCCTGGCCAGAACTTCCAACACTATGTTGAATAGGAGTGGTGAGAGAGAGCGTCCTTGTCTTGTGCCAGTTTTCAAAGGGAATGCTTCCAGTTTTTGCCCATTCAGTATGATATTGGCTGTGGGTTTGTCATTATTTATGGCTCTTATTTTGAGATATGTCCCATCAATACCTAGTTTATTGAGAGTTTTTAGCATGAAGCGCTGTCAAATTTTGTTGAAGGCCTTTTCTGCATCTATTGAGGTAATCATGTGGTTTTTGGGTTTTGTCGATTGTTCTGTTTATGTGATGGATTACATTTGTTGATTTGCGTATGTTGAACCAGCCTTGCATCCCAGGGATGAAGCCGACTTGATCATGGT
The DNA here is from genome assembly GCF_028885655.2 of Pongo abelii. Taxonomy (NCBI): domain Eukaryota; kingdom Metazoa; phylum Chordata; class Mammalia; order Primates; family Hominidae; genus Pongo; species Pongo abelii. Next base: position 161,077,435 of record NC_071992.2, on the reverse strand, counting down.
GGATAAGCTTTTTGATGTGCTGCTGGATTCAGTTTGCCAGTATTTTATCGAGGATTTTCGCATCGATGTTCACCAGGGATATTGGTCTAAAATTCTCTTTTTTTGTTGTGTCTCTGCCAGGTTTGGTATCAGGATGATGGTGGCCTCATAAAATGAGTTGGGGGGATTCCCTCTTTTTCTATTGATTAGAATAGTTTCAGAAGGAATGGTACCGGCTCCTCTCTGTACCTCTGGTAGAATTCAGCCATGAATCCATCTGGTCTTGGACTTTTTTTGGTTGGTAGGCTATTAATTATTGCCTCAATTTCAGAGCTTGTTATTGGTCTATTCAGAGATTCAACTTATTCCTGGTTTAGTCTTGGGAGGGTGTATGTGTCCAGGAATTTATCCATTTCTTCTAGATTTTCTATTTTATTTGCGTAGAGATGTTTATAGTATTCTCTGATGGTAGTTTGTATTTCTGTGGGATCGTGGTGATATCTCCTTTAACATTTTTTATTGCATCTATTTGATTATTCTCTTTTATTAGTCTTGCTAGCAGTGTACCAATTTTGTTGATCTTTTCAACCTATTTTTTTCTACCTGCTCTCTCCATTCTGAGAGTTAAAGTCTCCTCCTAGAATAGCAGAATTTGTTCATTTCTCCTTTAAAATCTGTCAATTTCCACTTCTTATGTATTGAAGCAGTGAGTTGGTTGCTCGTAAGTTTAGAATCGTTTTCCTGCCAGACTTTTCCTATTGTCGTTGCGTCTAATCCTCTTTACCCCTCACAGTCTTCTTGCCTTGAAGTCAACTTTTAGAGTTTGTGGTGCCATTGTTTGTCTTTGGTTAGAATTTGCCTCCTTTTTCCATCCAGTCTATTTCTTGTAAATGATGTATAGCTGTTTGGTTTATTTTTTAAATCTAGTCCAAACACCCGTCTTTTGTTTGGCAGGATTGTTCCAGTCATTGACGAGATTGCTGATACAACAAGAGGGTTTAGTTCATCATCTCATGTTCTGCTCTGTTTATAAGCTTTTTTTTTTTTTTTTTTTGAGACAGAGTTTCACTCTTGTCACCTGGGCTGGGGTGCAATGGCACGATCTCGGCTCAGTGGAACCTCTGCCTCCCAGGTTCAAGCAATTCTCCTGCCTCAGCCTCCTGAGTAGCTGGGATTACAGGCATGAGCCACCACACCTGGTTAATTTTTGTATTTTTAGTAGAGGCAGGGTTTCACCATGTTGGCCAGGCTGGCCTCGAACTCTTGACCTCAAGTGATCTGCCCGCCCCAGCTTCCCAAAGTGCTGGGATTACAGGCCTGAGCCACCGCACCCAGCCTCAGCATATACGCTTTTCTGTTGCCCTCTCTGTCCTCATGTTCCCCACACCCACTACTCTGTGTGTTTTTGTTAACATTTGGATGGATGTCTTCCTGCCCTTGCTCTGATGTTTCTGTCTCTTCAAGTGTGTCAACTTTATGGAAGGAAAATTGAAAGGCAATAAACCACACACATTTAAAGCATACATTTTGATAAGTCTTGGTGTGTGTACACACCCATGGCCATCACCACAATTAAGGCAGTGCACTTTCCACTGGTGCCAGAAGTCTCCTTGCCGTTCTGTTCCCCTCCCACCTGTCTCTGCACAATCACCCACATTCCTAAGGAACCATTCATCTACCTGTTTCACTATAGATTAATTTGTGTTTTGTAGAATTTTACATAAAAGGACTCAAGCAGTATGCACTCTTTTTTGTCTGTCATCTTTCACTCCATGTAATTGTTTCGACATGTTGTTACATGTATCCGTAGTTTATTCCTTTTTCACTGCTTAGTAGTATACCATTGTCTGGATGTACCGCCTTCTGATGGGCATTTGGGTTGTTTGCAGGTTTGGGCTATTACAAATAAAACTGCTATGAACATTCATGTACAAGTCTTTGTTTGGACATACATTTTTATTTCTCTCAGAAAATACCCAGGAGTATTTTGAGGCTCTGTAGTTAGGTACATAAACGTTTAGGATTATGTCGTCTTGACAAATCAATCCCTTCATCATTGACCCTCTTTGTTCCTAGAAATATTCTTTGCTCCAAAATCTACTTACATTAATATTGGCACTCCAATATTAATTTGATTCATGTTAGCATGGTATCTCTTTTTTCAACCTTTTACTTTTTACCTGTTCTTTTGTCTTTGTTATGAGTTTTCTTGTAGGCATCATATTATTAGGTCACACGTTTTTATTCAGTCTGAACATCTCTGCCTGTTTATGGAGGGATTTAGACCATTAACACAGTGTGATGATTTATATGGTTAGGGTTAGGGTTAGGGTTAGGCTTAAATCTGTCATCTTGCTGTTTGGTTTGTTGTCTCTTTTGTTCTCAATCCATTTTCCACTTTTTTTTTCCTTCTGCACTAATTGAGCATTTTTAAATTCACCTTTATCTCCTTTTGTTGGATTTTAATTATGGCTCTTTGCTATTTTTTAGTGATTGTTTTAGGGTTTATGTATTATATTAACTGACCATAGTCAACTTTCAAATGATATTATCCCACTTCATAAATGGTGTAAGAGCCTAACAGCATTTATTAGGCTCCATTTCTCTCTAATTTTGTCCTGTTGCTGTCAAGTATGTTACTTTTCTACATGTTATCAATGTCTTAATACATTGTTATCATTTGTACTTTAAACAGTCAGTTATCATTTAAAGAGATTTTAATACTAAGCAAACATTTCTACATCAGCCCACACAGTTCCTGTTTCCTGTGCTCTTGATTGCTTGTGTGGATCCAGATTTATGTCCATCTGGTGGCATTTCTTTCTGCTTCAAGGACTTCATGTAACATTTACTGAAGTGCAAGTCTGCTGGTAATGACTTCTTTTAGCTTTTGTATTTTTGAAAAAGTCTTCCATCTTTTTTTTTTTTTGAGACAGTCTCACTCTGTCGCCCAGGCTGGAGTGCAGTGGTGTGATCTCGGCTCACTGCAACCTCTGCCTGCCAGGTTCATGTGATTCTCCTGCCTTAGCTTCCCAAGTAGCTGGGACTACAGGCATGCGCCACCACACCCAGCTAACTTTTGTATTTTTTTGGTAAAGACGAGAGTTCACCATGTTGGCCAGGCTGATCTCGAACTCCTGACCTCAGGTGATCTGCCCACCTCAGCCTCCCAAGGTGCTGGGATTACAGGCATCAGCCTGTAGGGGCCAGCCCCACAGGGTTGGTGGGTTTTCTACCCATGTGCGGAGACAAGAGATTGTAGAAATAAAGACACAAGACAAAGAGATGAAAGAAAAGACAGCTGAGCCCGGGGGACCACTACCACCGAGCTGTGGAGACCGGTAGCGGCCCCGAATGCCAGGCTGCGCTGATATTTATGGGATACAAGACAAAGGGGCAGGATAAGGAGAGTGAGCCATCTCCAATGATAGGTAAGGTCACGTAGATCACGTGTCCACTGGACAGGGGTCCCTTCCCTGCCTGGCAGCCGAGGCAGAGAGAGAGAGGGAGAGAGAGAGAGACAGCTTATGCCATTATTTCTGCATATCAGAGACTTCTAGTACTTTCACTAATTTTGCTACTGCTATCTAGAAGGCAGAGCCAGGTGTACAGGATGGAACATGAAGGCAGACTAGGAGCGTGACCACTGAAGCACAGCATCACAGGGAGATGGTTAGGCCTCCAGATAACTGCGGGCGGGCCTGACTAATGTCAGACCCTCCACAAGAGGTGGAGGAGCAGAGTCTTCTCTAAACTCTCCTGGGGAAAGGGAGACTCCCTTTCCTGGTCTGCTAAATAGCGGGTGTTTTTCCTTGACACTGACGCTACTGCTAAACCATGGTCCGCTTGGCAACAGGCATCTTCCCAGACGCCGGCGTTACTGCTAGACCAAGGAGCCCTCTGGTGGCCCTGTCCAGGCATAACAGAAGGCTCGCACTCTTGTCTTCTGGTCACTCCTCACTATGTCCCCTCAGCTCCTATCTCTGTATGGCCTGGTTTTTCCTAGGTTATGATTGTAGAGCGAGGATTATTATAATATTGGAATAAAGAATAATTGCTACAAACTAATGATTAATGATATTCATATATAATCATATCTAAGATCTATATATAGTATAACTATTCTTATTTTATATATTTTATCATACTGGAACAGCTCATGCCCTCGGTCTCTTGCCTCAGCACCTGGGTGGCTTGCTGCCCACATCAGCCACCATGCCTGGCCTCATTTTCATTTTTGAAAGCTAGTTTTGCTGGGTGTAGGTTAAGATTTATTCCTTTTTGCCACTTCATTGTCTTCTGGCTTGCATCATTTCTAACAAGAAATCAGCTGTCATTCTTTGTATTTCTTTACATAATGTGTCTTTTAACTCTAGCTCCTTTCTTTTTTTTTCTTTTTTTGAGATGGAGTCTCACTATGTCACCTAGGCTGGAGCGCAGTGGCACGATCTCGGCTCACTGCAACCTCCACCTCCTGGTTTCCAGCAATTCTCCTGCCCCAGTCTCCCAAGTATCTGGGATTACAGGCACACACCACCATGCCCAGCTAATTTTGTATTTTTAGTAGAGCCGGGGTTTCACCATGTTGGCCAGGCTGGCCTCAGACTCCTGACCTCAAGTGATCTGCCCACCTTGGCCTCCCAAAGTGCTGGGATTACAGGCATGAGCTACCATACCCAGCCAATTTCATTATATTTTTTTGAGACAGGGTCTGGCTCTGTTACCCAGGCTGGAGTGGAATGGCGTGATCTCTGCTCATTGCACCCTTTGCCTCCCAGTCTCAAACCATCCTCCCACCTCAGCACCTGGGACCACAGGTGTGCACCACCACACCCAGCTTATTTTTGTATTTTTGGTAGAGATTGGGTTTTACCATGTTGCCCAGGCTGGTCTCAAACTCTTGGACTCAAGTGATCCACCTGCCTCGGCCCTCAAAGCACTGGATTTGCAGGAGTGAGCCACCACACCTGGCTCTAGCTCCTTTATTTTCTCTATTTTGCTCATTTTAAGCAATTTGCTTAAGATAGAGGTTTATGTCATTTTCTTCATGTTCCTTGTGCTGGGGTTCGTGTAGCTTCTTGGACCTCTCAGTTTATAGTCTTCATCATGTTTGAGAAATTTTCAGTCATTTTTTCTCCCAAAACAAAACTTTTTTATTTTTGAGACAGGGTCTCGCTCTGTAGCCCAGGCTGAAGTGCAATGGTGCAATCACAGATGATGGCAGCCTCAACCTCCTAGGCTCAAGCGATCCTCCCACCTCTGCTTCCTGAGTAGCTGGGACCACAAGCTTGCGCACCTCCATACCCAGCCTTTTTTTTTTTTTTTTTTGTAGAGATGGGGTCTCTCTGTGTTTTTCCCAGGCTGGTCTCAAACTCCTGGGCTCAAGCGATCCTCCCACCTCAGCCTCCCATAGTGCAACAAGTGTGAGCCACCGTGCCTGGCCTTTTCCTTAGATTGTGTTTGTGCTCACACCCCCACCGAGCACTCCAGTTATGTGTCAGGTCACTTGAAGTCATCCTGCAGCTCTCTGACTCCGTGGGATGATTTCCACTTTCTTTTCTTTTCTTTTTTAAGATGGAGTCTCACTCTGTTGCCCAGGCGGGAGTGCAGTGGCGCAATCTCGGCTCACTGCAACCTCCACCTCCTGGGTTCAAGCAATTCTCCTGCCTCAGCCTCCCAAGTGGCTGGGATTACAGGCGCCTGCCACCGCGCCTGGCTAATTTTTGTATCTTTAGTGGAGACAGGGTTTCACCATATTGCCCAAAAGTGATCCACCCGCCTTGACTTCCCACTGTGCTGGAATTACAGGCATGAACCACTGCACTCAGTCCCACTTTCTCATTTTTCTTTATTTTTCCTCTTTGTTTTTTGTAGGTTTAATTTTGGATCATTTCTATTGTTGTGCTTTCAAATTCACTAACCCTTTTTTCTTTCTAGTGGTGGGTTTGGTTTGGTTTGGTTTTGAGGCAAGGCCTTGCCATTGCCCAGTCTGGAATGCAGTGATGCAGTCTCGGCTCACTGCAGCCTCAACCTCCTGGCCCAGACAATCCTCTCAGCCTCCCAAGTAGCTGAGACTACAGGCACACATTACCACACCTGGCTAATTTATATGTATATAATTTTTTTTTTGAGGTGGAATTCGCTCTTGTTGCCCAGGCTGGAGTGCAATGGCGCAATCTCAGCTCACGGCAACCTCTGCCTCCCGGGTTCAAGCAATTTTCCTGTCTCAGCCTCCCGAGTAGCTAGGATTACATGCACATGCTTCCACGCCCGGCTAATTTTTGTGTGTTTTAGGAGAGACAGGGCTTCATCATATTAGTCAGGTTGGTCTCGAACTCCTGACCTCAGATGATCCGCCCCCGTCTCGGCCTCCCAAAGTGCTGAGATTACAGACTGAGTCACCATGCCTGGCCCCTTTTTTTTTTTTTTTTTAAGAGATCTCACTATGTTGCCCAGGCTGGTCTCAGACTCCTGGCCTCAAGTGGTCCTCCTGCCTTAGCCTCTCAAAGTGCTAGGATTATAGGCGTGAGCCTCCATGCCCAGCCCCAGTATATTTTTCATTTCAGACGTCATAATGCTTATCTCTAGAACTTTGATTGGGTTCTTTTTTGTATATTCTACGTCTCTACTTAACATGTTCAGTCATTTCTCTAGCTTTTTGAACATATGGAATACAACTTTAGTAACTTTTAATGTCTTTCTCAACTACTTTCATTTGTGTCAGTTTGGGGTTAGGTTCAACTGATTGAGTTTTCTTGTAATAGTTGCCTTTTTTTCCCCGTCTCCAAGTTATTGGTAGAGATTCAGTGCATTTTGAGGAGCAAGAACTTACATCTTGTGAGCAAAAGTTGTTGATATATGAGGGGAAGCCATCCCAGCAGAGGAAGCACCAAGTGGCACGTCCTGAGAAGGAGGAGCATTTGGTGTGCTCAGGGGACAACGGGGGCCAGTGCTGTTGCTCAGAGAAACCAAAAGGAGTTGGCATTCCTGAATATCAGAACCAATTGCAGATGTTCATCTGTTGTTATTTGTGATGACATTTTACATGCTTCATCTGCAAAAATGTCTCTTTACACAGAGAGCTACTGCCAAATACTGGTGTCAGTCCATGAGCATATGATTTGGAAGGCGTTTATCAAATTCTGCTGGATCTATATTTTGAGCTCAGAAAATATATCTGCTGCAAATTTGTGTGGGAATGGAAATCTCACTTTCTGTTTTAATTTTAGACACCATGGGAAGTAGATAAAGCAGCTTGACATTACTTATGATTCAGACATTAGTTGTCATTGAAATAACTTTACTGCAATATAAGTTTCGCACATAAGCACTGTTTGCTTTGTAATGTTAGGTTGAATTCATTAAGAAATGCTGTCAGGTCTACAACAAAAATTAATTTCCAAAGTCATTAATTGTGCATTTATTTATTTATTTATTTATTTTATTATTATTATTATTTTTAGGTACAATGTCTCGCTGTTACCCATGCTAGAATGCAGTGGTGCAGTCACAGCTCACTGCAGCCTTGAACTCCTGGGCTCCAGTGATTCTCCTCCAGAGCAGCTAGGACTATAGGCATATGCCACCATGCCCAGCTAATTTTCTTTTATTATTATTATTTTTTTTTTTTTTGTAGAGATAGGGTCTCACTGTCTTGCCAGGCTGGTCTTGAACTCCTCTCCTCAAGTGATCCTCCTAACTCAGCCCCCAAAGCACTGGGATTTTAGGGCTGAACCAGGGTGCCCAGCCCTTTTCAGTGTATAATAGTGGTTGAGGGAGGTTTTTCTCATGCAGAGAATTTTAGTCTTGGCCCAGAGTTTTCTAAAAAATGACAATAAAACTTTGCCACTGCTAAGCTGTTGAACTTTGTGTGGTCGGAAAGTGAGAATATTTATCATCGATTTCTGACAAAAATTCATGGAACTAATGATGGCTGAGTCATGAGAGTGCATGAAGTTCGTGTTGATGCCACTGTTTCCATAACTCCTAATAGATTCAAATACTTTTCACAAAGTAGCTGCTAATGAATAACACAATAAACACAGGCTTGTATTTTCACATTACCTTAACTTTTCATAAGCTTTGTAAGTTTGTCTAAGTAAGCCTTTTCTGATCCACATATATTCTTAGCATGATCAGTTGTAGTTCATCTTAGTAGATTCCACTTCAGGTCACACAAAATTAGTATTTTCACAACTTATTTGAAAATACTGTGTGTTCTAGTTGTTCCACATAGAGCAAGTGATAGAGGCTAATTCTTCGGTCACTTCAAGCTCAACATTGACTCCTTCAAACATAGCAGTACCAGTAACGTCTGTCAGCTCATCAAGAGCCAAGGAAACCACTGGGGTGCGATGGAAAGCACTGGGGTGCGATGGAAACCACCGGGGTCCGATGGAAAGCACTGGGGTGCGATGGAAAGCACTGGAGTGCGATGGAAACCACCGGGGTCCAATGGAAAGCACTGGGGTGTGATGGAAACCACTGGGGTCTGATGGAAAGCACTGGGGTGTGATGGAAAGCACTGGGGTGCAATGGAAACCACTGGGGTCTGATGGAAAGCACTGGAGTGCGATGGAAACCACTGGAGTCTGATGGAAACCACTGGGGTGTGATGGAAAGCACTGGGGTGCGATGGAAACCACTGGAGTCCGATGGAAAGCACTGGGGTGCAATGGAAACCACTGGGGTCCGATGGAAAGCACTGGGGTGCGATGGAAACCACTGGGGTCCAATGGAAAGCACTGGGTTGCGATGGAAAGCACTGGGGTGCGATGGAAAGCACTGGGGTGCGATGGAAAGCACTGGGGTCCGATGGAAAGCACTGGGGTGCGATGGAAAGCACTGGGGTGCGATGGAAAGCACTGGGGTCCGTTGGAAAGCACTGGGGTGCGATGGAAAGCACTGGGGTGCGATGGAAAGCACTGGGGTCCGATGGAAAGCACTGGGGTGCGATGGAAACCACTGGGGTCCGATGGAAAGCACTGGGGTCCGATGGAAACCACTGGGGTCCGATGGAAAGCACTGGGGTCCGATGGAAACCACTGGGGTCCGATGGAAAGCACTGGGGTCCGATGGAAACCACTGGGGTCTGATGGAAAGCACTGGGGTGCGATGGAAACCACTGGGGTCTAATGGAAAGCACTGGAGTCCGATGGAAAGCACTGGGGTCCTAGGGCTGTTGTGTTGCTCTCACTGTCCTCAACTCCTCAAGCAACTGTTCTTGCCAAAAGGCTAATAGTCTTAAGCAATTTATCATCTCTTGACACAGTTTTAGATGCCTTAATCAGCACAGTGTAAATAACTTCCCATCAGTGAACAGTTTTCCTTGCTTGGCTAACAAGTGAGCCATGTTAGAACATACGTTAGTGTAAGGGTCATTTTTATGTTTGTAAAGTAATTCTGCTGTGATGAAATACTCCACTTCAGAGTTTCTGTTTCTGTTTAAAATGTTTCTGACAATTGTGTAAGTTGAGTCTATTGTGATGAGTACTTGCTCTAGTAGTGTTGGCATCATGTTCTTTTAGCACAGCCATAGCATTACTGCCTCGGGAACATGATATCCATCTAATTCAATAACAGAATAACCCACACTCGCTGGTCCTCAAGAGCATGACATCGAAGGCCCACTTGCAGGACCTCAGTCATCTTTTGGTGACAAGTCAGAAACAGCAGGAGGAATTCGCTGATACAGATACAGCAATCTTATAGATGTCTTTGCCTATATGGTTTTCCATCTAGGCATATTCCATTTTCTAGCTTTTTGTTCTGTACCATAATTATGTGTTTGAAGATATTGACCACCAGCCAGCTTTAACATTTGCCATTTGTATTTTTATTTTGTTTTGTTTTTTTGAGACAGTCTCGTTCTGTTGCCCAGGCTGGAATGCAATAGCAAGATCCCAGCTCACTGCAACCTCTGCCTCCTGGGTTCAAGTGATTCTCCTGCCTCAGCCTACCAAGTAGCTGGGATTACAGCCGTATGCCACCACACCCGGCTACTTATTGTATTTTTAGTAGAGATGGGGTTTCACCATGTTGGCCAGGCTGGTCTCAAACTCCTGACCTCAAGTGATCCACCTACCTTGGCCTCCCAAAGTGCTGGAATTACAGGCGTGAGTCACTGTGCCCAGCAAGTTTGCCATTTGTTTATACAACTGATTTTAAAACATTTTTTAAATGACCTTTTTATGTGAGAAGCAATGTACATTAGTCATAGAAGATATGTATAATTACATAAAAGAAAATAAACACTTGTAATAGATATTAGTGCTGTCTACCACAGGCCAAGCACACAAAATTCAAAGTGCTCCATAATCTGGAACTTTCTGAGTGTCAACATGAAACCACAAGTGGAAACTTCCACATCTGACCTCATGTGATAGGTTGCAATTAAAACACAGTCAAAACTTTGTTTCATGCACAGAATTATTAAACATATTATATAAAATTGCCTTCAGGCTATGTGGATAAGGTATATATGAAACATAAATGAATTTTGTATTTAGACTTGGGTCCTACTCCCAAGATACCTCATTATGTGTATGTATATGTAGATATTCCAAAATCCTAAAAGATCCAAAATCCAAAACTCTTCGGATCCCAAGCATTTTAGATAAGGGACCATCAACCTGCCTTAATTTTCTGGCATATATCCTTGAGGTTTTTAAAATATTTTACCACAACCGTATTTCAGCAGCCACGTCATATTTCTTAGTAAGAGCAATGTGCTTACCTAGTCCCTGTCGTCAGACACACGATTGGTCTCCAGCCTACTTGCTATGTACAAAAATTTTAATCCCTGTCTCCTGAATTCTTGTATATGTTTGGGTCAATACTTGGGCTTTCTGTTGCATTCCAGAATCCATCCGTCTACTAGTACCACACTGCTTTAATTATGTAGCTTTTTTTTTTTTTTTTTGAGACAAAGTCACTCTGTCACCCAGGCTGGAGTGCAGTTGCACGATCTCAGCTCACTGCAAGCTCCGCCTCCCGGGTTCAAACGATTCTCCTGATACCGTGACCACAGGCATGTGTCACCCTTCCGGCTAGTTTTTGGGGTTTGTTTGAGACAGAGTCTCACTCTGTCGCCCAGGCTGGAGTGCAGTAGCACGATCTTGGCTCACTGCAAGCTCCGCCTCCCAGGTTCAAACGATTCTCCTGATACTGTGACCACAGGTCACAGTACCGGCTAGTTTTTGGGTTTTTTTGTTGTTTTTTTGGGTTTTTTTGAGACAGAGTCTCGCTGTGTCACCCAGGCTGGAGTGTAGTGGTGCAATCTCGGCTCACTGCAAGCTCCGCCTCCCGGGTTCACGCCATTCTCCTGCCTCAGCCTCCCGAGTAGCTGGGACTACAGGTGCGCACCACCACACCTGGCTAATTTTTTATGTTTTTAGTAGAGACGGGATTTCACCGTATTGGCCAGGCTGGTCTCGAACTCTTGACCTTGTGATCCGCCCACCTTGGCCTCCCAAAGTGCTGGGATTACAGCGTGAGCTACCGTGCCCGGCCCTAGTTTTTGTATTTTTAGTAGAGACGAGGTTTTGCCATGTTGGCCAGGCAGGTCTCGAACTCCTAACCTCAAGTGATCCACCCGCCTCAGCCTCCCAAAGTGCTGGGATTACAGGCATGAGCCACCGTGCCCAGCCTAATTATGTAGCTTTGTATTACTGTTTATAGCATCCTTTCTGGATTACTTCTCAGCTATTTTTATATGGGGCTTTTTGCAGGGAGCAGAGTAGGGGGTGAACATACCGAACATTCTTAAGTTCTGAAAGCACTCCCACTGAACATTTTTGTTTAGCTCCCTACTGTCGCCACTGAATGAAATGACTACTAGAATTCCAGGGCCGGGCGCGGTGGCTCACGCCTGTCATCCCAGCACTTCGGGAGGCCAAGGCAGGTGGATCACCTGATGTCAGGAGTTCGAGACTAGCCTGACCAACATGGCAAAACCCCGTCTCTAATAAAAATACAAAAATTAGCCAGGCGTGGTGGCAGGCGCCTATAGTCCCAGCTACTTGGGAGGCTGAGGCAGGAGAATTGCTTGAACCTGGGAGATGGAGTTTGCAGTGAGCCAAAATCAAGATCGCACCACTGCACTCCAGCCAGGGTGAGAGAGTGAGACTCCATCCCCCAGCCAAAAAAAAAAAGACATTAAACGTATTAACTAATTTAGAAAGAAGTCATATCTTTATATTTATTGAATTTTCCCATCCAGGAGTGTGTGTTTCTTTGTTATGTATTCAAGTCTTCCTTTGTATGTCTCAACAAGACTTTACAGTTTTATTCATATTGATACAGCACATTCCTCACTAACCTGAGCCTAGTACTTTTGTTGTTACTGTTGCTTTAATAAAGGTGAGCTTGGTTTCCAGCCAGTCACCACCACACAGCACAGCCTCTGATGGCAGGTGGTATAGTAAGTGAAGTCTCAGCACTGCTGGTAGTTTCTCATTCCATTGTTTTAATTTCTCAGGCTGACAACTGATGATCATTTTTATGTCTTCCTTTCAAATATTTGAATCTTTTGTGGTTTTTTTTTCTTGTCCAATTGCATTGCCTAGCACTTCCAAAAACTATTAAACAATGGTGGTAAGGATAAATAATTCTTGCCCTGACTTTCATGGGTATGCTTTCAGCCTATTGCCACTGAATACTATGAAGGTTCAGCCTTTGCCTCTGAATACTATGAAGGTTCAGCCTTTTGCCACTGAATACTCTGAAGGCCTTGAGTTTAATTTGGATATTCTTAATCAGATTGATAGTAAATTTTCTTCTACTTCTGGACTACTGAGAGTTGTTTTAAATCATAAATACTTATCGGTTTGATCACATACCCGTGAATATCTGTCGGGATAATCACCTACTCAGCCATTCATTTCACAGATATTTGTTATGTTCCAGGCCCTGACCTTCAGCAGTCACAGTCTCCAAGGGTATTTCTTTTTTTTTTTTGAGACGGAGTCTTGCTCTGTTGCCCAGGCTGGAGTGCAGTGGCACGATCTCAGCTCACTGCGAGCTCCGCCTCCTGGGTTCACGCCATTCTCCTGCCTCAGCCTCCCGAGTAGCTGGGACTACAGGCGCCCGCCACCACGCCTGGCTAATTTTTTGTATTTTTAGTAGAGATGGGGTTTCACCGTGTTAGCCAGGATGGTCTCGATCTCCTGACCTCGTGATCTGCCTGCCTCGGCCTCCCACAGTGCTGGGATGACAGGCGTGGCCCCCGCCCAGCCTCCAAGGCTGTTTCTAACCACGCTTCCTTCCCAGGTCATCTTCTCATGTCTGGCTGAAGCTGTGATTCTCACTGACCCCATCTCTACGCCCTTAGAACAGAAGCCCCAGCTCCAATGGTTCAAGCTTCTGAAATCCAGGTGTCCCAGCCACCCCCTGGCCTCTGGATGGGCCACAGTGGTGTGTCCCTGCTGGAAGGAGGTGGACTCAGGGCAGAAGATGAAGAATACAGCCTGTGGGCAGGAGCCAGGTTATTTCCAGGAAATTGAGGTGGCAATGCCACATTCTTAAGTCAGGGAGCGGCTGGTTATGGTAAATGATTGCATTACATTCATGTCTCTTTCATTTTACTGTGTTTCAGTTCTTCACCACCAGGAGTGTTCCTTGAGAAGGACTATGAGATTTACCGAGATTACAGTGTGGATGGCCAGCTTCTTCACTACAGGTAGAACCCATCTCTCAGGCGTGGCCATTTGCTGATGGAGGGCAGCTTCCTCAGTGAGCCAGGCTGACTGTGAGTGAGAGGTGCCTGGCGCGTAGCAGCAACACCACAGACCCAGAGCTGGAAAGGCTGTGGAGGCCACAGGGCCAGGGGCCTGGGCAGGAGCCTCTTAGAGCTGCCCCAGGCCCATTGGCAGCCCCTGTCTAGGAACTGTCTCTGCCTGGCTTAGGCAGCCTGGAGCCTGCGGTGCTTCCCTCAGCCCCTGGTGGAGCAGCAGAGTGCTGGAGGGTCCTCAGTTAGGTCCACCCCTGGCAGCTCAGGCCACACGTGCCAAAGCACTTGCCAGGCCTGTCTGGAAGGTTGGCGCTAGTCACAGCGGAGGGGTGGGCTTTGGCTTCCAGTAGCCATGGGTCAGCCTCACAGACTGCTGGAAGGTTCTGGAGACCCCCCTCAAGACCCTACTGCCTTCACGCTGGGTGGGCAGGGCGCTCCCTCCACCTCCCAGGATATCCAGGCAGAGGCAGGCACGTGGATTTCTCCTCCTTGGCCGTGTGGTGACCAGTTTGCTGTGGGAGATGCAGGGCCAAGGCCAGCTGCTGTTTCTGTAGGGGGGTGGATGTCTGCAGCACGGGCCACCCAGGGGCACTGTGATGCTGGGGAGGAACTGGAGGACCCGAGGGGGCTCTGGCGTTCTACACAGACGATTGAACAGCTGGAGCTTGGAAGTGGTAACGGTTTGTTTCTTACATTCATATTTGTTGAACATTAGGGTTGTGGCAGGGAATTAGAGCCTGCCCTGGTCCCAGCAGTGTGGCTGTTTGATGGAGGACAGGTTTTATAGCCTTCCCGAGCTTCCGTTTCCTCATCAGTGAGATGGATCTGAGCAGCTGACTCAGTGGTCACTGCAAAGTGACAGAGCTCGTAGTGGAAGGGCCACCCCCACTGTGGCAGATCAGGTCCTGGCTCTGGTCACCAGCCTTGGGGCTTCCTGTGGACCCAGCATGTGCTTAGTGGACCAACGCGACTGCATCCTTCGTGATGGACGTGCCCACCTGGTCTTTGTTTGCCAAGCACTGCCTCAGCTCTGTCATCCCCAGAGTGCCATTCTCCCCCAGGATCAAGGGCCCGACTCACTGGCAGTATCCCTGAGCTCATCTGCGGCACCCACAGAGCTTTCAGGGAAGGCGATGTCCCAGGTGAGGTGAGGAGGACCTTCTGGCCTCTCTGGGGATGTCAGGAGTAGGGGGTGGGTCGCTGAGCTAAGCCCGCCCCAGCGTCCTGCCCTTCACACCTACCAGGCCACTCTGGTGGCTCGGCCTCCTTCAGCGGCATGGAGCCGCCTCTGGCCCCACGAGCTGACACACCAGGTCCTGGTCTCCACGAAGGTCCAAGGATCCTCCTGGAGGTCCGCAGCCCCCGCAACCCTCCACTGGCTGCACTTCCTGTGGCCTCTGCCTCTGTTGTGCCTTTGGCCCCTCTCAGAGGCTGGCACCTTTCACCTGGCTGACGATTCAGCCTGCTGAAGATCCCTGTTCAGACCACGAGTACATCCATGTGCTGGCCAGGCCCCCCGACACAGGGCCAGCAGCTGCACCTCTGGGCTGTAAACTAATGGCTGGGAGGAGACAGCCCACATCGAGCTCTGTGTGGGGCGTTGGGTTCTCTCTGGACCTGGCGGGGAGAAGCGGCCTTGCCACTGCATTGGGCGGCCCAGCCCAGCGTTTGCTGTGAGTAGTGCCGTGCATCCCTGAGGGTGATCCCTGGCCCTTGGCCAGTGTGGTGATGGCAGCCTGGCCTCCTTCAGTGGCCTGGTTGGGGGCTGCTCCACACCAGGCAGCTTGGCCACCTCCTCATGCCCCTCCCCTGTCACTGTCATCCTGTCGCTGAGACCTTGGGACAGAGGACCAGTGGTGTCTGGAAGAAGAAGAGGCTGGGTCCACGGGGGCATGAGGGAGGCCTGCCAGTGTGCAGCAGCAGGGTACTGCCTCGGGGGGGTTGTGCCCTGGGGTGATGCATGCATGTTTAGCTGGGAAGGTGGAGCAGGGTGGGAAAGTGGATAGCCAGACCCTGTCCTGAGACGTTCTCAGTCCTTTTTTGCTGAAACCTGCGTGCTCTGTGTGTTCTCATGATACGTGGAGGTGGGACTCACGCTCGCCAGAGTTGCACTTGTAGACTGGTTGAGAGCAGGCACCCAGCTGAATCTGCCAAGCCAGTTCTTCCTATGATCTAGGGCTTCTGGAAAGAGGGAACTTATCTTCCTTGGGGAGTCAGTGAGAGGGCCTGCCATGCAGCAAGCTGGGCACAATTACAGCGGTGCTAACATCTCCTGGGGTGGAGTGCGGAGTGTGCCAGGGTCCCATTGTGGCCGCTCACAGGAGATCCTGCCCTCAGCCAACCTGGACTTCCACCAGGAGTGAAGCTTTCCTCTGGACATGCTGGAGGCCTAGGTGTGAGCTGCCACAGCCATGCGGGTGCTTCTGGGAAGTGGGAGGAGAGCTGGTGTCCAGCCCCATGCCAGCCCCATGGGGCTGAGAGCAGAACAGGTGAGAGCCAGCCAGGCCCGCTGGGCTCAGGAGGCCTTGGAAGCCCCACTCTGCCCCCAGAGCATGCCTGGTGCTTCCTTTCACAAGTTGCCATCAGCATAATGGACCACTGTGATGCCATGTGAGATGGCAAGAAATAAAGTCCCTGTGAAATAAATTATATGGACGCAGTTCACTCAGGGAAAAAAAAAAAAAAATTATAAACAAAAGCCAGGGAGCTGACCCAGCCCTGAGTACAGCGAAGGCGTACTACTACCTCAAAGCACATTGCTTCTGGTGGTCTCTGCATATTGAGATAGAAAAAAAAATCTCACCAGCTTGATACCAGCACTCAGGGTATCAAGAGACCACACCTAGAACAGCAGGGATAGCAGTGGGGTCGCCCTGGCAGGCAGCCTGGTAGGGTCAGGCCCAGAGGGAACACGGGCGAATGTGAAGTCACAGGGCCTGGAGAGTGAAGTTGTTTTTCAAGCATAATTTCAGATGTATGGTGTCTTGTTCTGTGTGAGTATGACTGTGTCTGTACTCAGGGACTCTGGCGGAGCGTTTTCCTCGGCAACCTGCGGCACTGGGTTGGGAGCCTGTCGGCTGCTGCCGCCGCGCGCTTCTCCCGGTTCCGTCCAGGCTCTGCAGGCACAGCAGCCGCTTCTCAGGAGCGACAGCAGCAGGGACGCACTTCTGGCTGTGGTTTTGTTTTGCTTTGGTTTTGTGCAGTGCTCCCAATTCTTCCTCCGAAAATAGGCTCTGGGAGAAGCAGCCCTCAGGGCCCTTAGTGTCTTCTCATCCTCTGTCACCGAACTGCCCTGCCTGCCCGACTTCAGCATTTTCAGAGGCCACGACCGCTCTTAGGTTTCCAACTTCCCTTGCAGTTTGGAAGTGTCCACTGAACAGCCTGTGTTGTGATGTTTGATTTCTGTTAATTTACTGAGAGATGGGTGAGATGGTCTCTCTGCTCTGGTGCCCCTGCCCTACAGAGAGGTGTGGGAATTAGGGAGGGTGAGGAGGAGATGACAGGTTAGAGAAGGGTGAGGAGAGAGAGGCCTGGGGTTCACTTGCCCTGGAGAGATGGGAACGAGCTGGGCTCAGGAAGAGGGGCTGTGAAGGCCCATCGGGGAGGCCGGACCGGCTGAAAGGGCAGACGTGGCCCAGGAGGAAGCCCAGCAGGGGCAGCTGAGCCATGGGTGCTGCTCAGTGCTCCCAGGGGCCGGGGCAAGCTCAGCCAACTAGGGATGAGAATGACAGTCGGCAGGGCCTGGAGACTGGGTGTGATTTGGGGGAACTGAGGAGAAGGGCCAGGCGATGGGGTGGGGGGAACACAGGCTCAGGAGCTGCCCCAGGGAGAGAGCGGAGCTGCCTAGATGGCGGAAGAGTGGGTGGGGCAGGGCAAGAGACCCCTCAAGAGACACTCTGGGAGCCATGGGGCGTGGTCCTCACCTAGCTGCCACTGTGTCTGTGCTGCGTGGCCTGGGGAGAGTGTCTAGGCCTCTCGGGGCTTCCCCATCTGTGACTCGGGTGCCCAGCACAGGCCTCGGCCTGCACTGAGGAGGTGCTTGGCACACGCGTGGCAGTGCCAGCCTCCTTCCCTGGCCAGGTGGGATCATCGGCATGTGGGCAGGTCCTCTGGCCTTCTTACCTTTCCTCATCTCTGCCCCAACTGGGCAGAACCCATGTCCGTTCCTGAGATAGAGTGTGGCATCTGACCAGCAAGCCTTCCTGTGCCTCACCTCTGCTCATACTCACCCCACCCTCCCGGCCGCCTGCCAGCCCCCCATCCTCCCCCAGCAACCCTAGATGGCAGCGGAAAGGCGCCTCCCTGGGGCCACAACAGGGCACCCTGTGCTGGGACCGTCTGCCAGCCCTTCCCTAGGCCTGGCGCAGGCCTAAGGCAGTATCTGTTAAGTGGTAAAAAGAGTCACAGATATGCAAAACTAGTGGTTCGCATTGACCGAGGGTTTTCTGTGTCAGTGCTGAGCTCAGGGCCTTACTGCGTGCACGTTGTTTTGTTGAATCTTCGTCATAACTGAGGAGGAAACTGAGGCAGAAAGATGTTAAGTGAAATCCAAGCCTTGCAGCCACAGAGCAACAGACTGGAGTTCAACCCCCGATCTCCCGAACTCCGGAGCCCTTCACCCCTCAATGTCCCCAGGCCATGGAGGGGTTGACCCCACAGCTGGCCCTCAGGGTTTGATGGCCCCTGCCACACTGGCTGCTACCATCCATTCTGCCTGGCTAGCCCCTGGTGTCAGGCTGGGAGCAGCCTCCAGCAGCCACGAGCAGAAATCCCAGGAACAGGCACCTGCAGTCTGCCCCTGGCTGCTGCCCTGACTTCTCGCCTGGGTGGTGTGGCCGTGCTGAGCGGGCCCACAGCCCAGTGTTCTGGAGCAGGTTGTCCCTGGTCAGGGGGTGCCATGTCTTCCGGGCCTTGCCTCACCAACCCCCCAGGCAATGGAGAATGTGGCCTTGTCCAGAAAGACCCCACATCAATCAGAGGGACACAACTGGCTTATAAAATGTGTGGGGTTTCTACTTTTGTTGTTGTTGTTTGTTTTAGAGATGGGTTCTCACTGTGTTGCCCAGGCTGGTCTCAAACTCCTGACTTCAAGTGATCCTCCCACCTCAGCCTCCCCAAGTGCTGGGATTACAGATGTGAGCCACCACGCCTGGCCAAATTCCTGGGGTTCTTTTTATTTTTATTTATTTATTTTTTTTAGACAGGGTCTCACTCTGTCACCCAGGCTGGAGAGCAGTGGTGCGATCATGGCTCACTGCAGCTTCGACCTCCCTGAGCTTAAGCGATCCTCCCGCCCCAGCTTCCTGAGTAGCTGGGACTACAGGAGCACACCACCATGTTCAGCCAATTGGTTTATGTTTTTGTAGAGATGGGGTCTTGCTCTGTTGCCCAGGCTGCTCTTGAACCCCTGGGCTCAAGTGATCCTCCTGCCTCAGCCTCCTGAAGTCTTTGGATTACAGACGTGAGCCACCATGCCCGGCCATTCCCTGTTTTTAAGCTACCTCGTTTGTAGTATTTTGTTATAAAAGCCTGAATGGACTAAGTGCGTTTAAGAGCAGATTAAACATAGCTGAATAGAAAAGTAGTAAACTGGAAGGCAGTTGAGAAGAAAATATTCTGAAGTGTGGAGCTGCCAAGCAATGGGAACTGTAGAACACAGCATGAAAACCACATGGGGCTGGGCAAGGTGGCTCACACCTGTAATCCCAGCACTTTGGGAGGCCGAGGTGGGTGGATCACGAGGTCAGGAGTTCGAGACCAGCCTGGCCAACATGGTGAAACCCCATCTCTCTACTAAAAATACAAAAATCAGCTGGGCCTGGTGGCACGTGCCTGTAATCCCAGCTACTCGGGAGGCTGAGGCAGGAGAATCGCTTGAACTTGGGAGGCGGAGGTTGCAGTGAGGCAAGACCGTGCCACTACACTCCAGCCTGGCGACAGAGCAAGACTCCGTCCCAAAAAAACAAAACAAAACCACGTGGTGTACAGTAAGAAAGACTGCAATTAGATTTCCAGAAGAGAAGAGAGAGGAAACAGGGTAAAAGTAACATTTGGAAATTGTAGAAGACGTCAAGCCGCAGATGTATGAAGTGCTATGGGTCTCAAATAGCCACACCCGAGTGGCCTCCAGGAGACGGAAGGTGGTGGAGGGGCCCCTCATCTCTCCCTGGCAGCGCCCTGGGTCCAGCACCCTGCATAGCAGGCATGGCTGTGGACACAGGACCAGTGCCCACCTTGGGCCGCCAGGGGTGGAGCACGTATGGGCATTGCATCTGCGTATCTGCCCCGCAGTGCTGCCCAGGGCAGGCTCTCCCTTATTGCGGATGAGTGAGTGGGACTCTTGCACTGAGTTGGGAGGACTGGTGAGGACGCAGACAGCGTGACTCCAGGGACTGTGGTGCCCTTGGCCAGGTGCAGGTGTTAGTGGGACACCTGCAGATGTTGGAGTGAGTGTGGTGACTGGGGCAGGGTCAGAGGAGGACAGTCAGTCTTTTTGGAGCTCACAGGAGCTCCCAGTCGGAAAATGGGGCCGTGGGATTCTGGTGTTGTGCCTTGCTACTGCTGGGCTCACCTGGACCACTGGGACGGGTCCAACGCCACTGCTCAGCAGGAACACAGGGCCCAGGAGCCTGCCCGGCGGCTCAGGCAACCCCGGAGACACCTGCACAGCACCCACAGTAAGGGCCCTGGTAAGGCCACCCCCGGTTCTAGTTACAGAAGCAGCCCTGTGCCCGGTCAGGAGCTGGGATCAGAGCAGACAGACGCCTGGTCGTGGGCGGCAGCTCCAGGAGAGCCCCAGAGGGAGGGCTGGGGGTGCTGGGGCAGGGCAGGTGTGAGGGGCTCCAGGCCACAGGGCCCCAGCGAGGAAGGTGTACAACAGAGGGTTCGCGGGAGCCGCTGCCTACAGCCCCCGAGGGGGTGGGGCGTGCCCAGAAGCAGCAGGCAGGCAGTCACCTGTGCCCGTCCACCCCCCACGCAGGACCTCCTCGCTGCGGTGGAACTCGGGCGCCAAAGAGCGCATGCTCATCAAGGTCGCTGATCGGGAGCCCAGCTTCCTTGCCGCCCAGGGAAATGGCTACGCCCCAGACGGCCCACCTGGGGTCCGCTCCCGCAGACCCTCCGGCAGCCAGCACTCACCCAGCCTGCAGACCTTCGCCCCGGAGGCTGACGGCACCATCTTCTTCCCAGAGAGGAGGCCGTCACCCTTCCTGAAGAGGGCCGAGCTCCCAGGGAGCAGCTCCCCGCTGCTGGCCCAGCCCCGAAAGCCCTCCGGGGACTCGCAGCCCTCCTCCCCGCGCTATGGCTATGAACCCCCGCTCTACGAGGAGCCCCCAGTGGAGTACCAGGCCCCCATCTACGATGAGCCCCCCATGGACGTGCAATTCGAGGCTGGCGGGGGCTACCAGGCCGGCTCTCCCCAGCGGTCGCCGGGCCGTAAGCCCCGGCCGTTCCTCCAGCCCAACAAGCAGGGCCCCCCCTCGCCCTGCCAGCAGCTGGTGCTCACCAAGCAGAAGTGCCCCGAGCGCTTCCTGAGCCTGGAGTACAGTCCCGCCGGCAAGGAGTACGTGCGGCAGCTGGTCTACGTGGAGCAGGCAGGCTCCAGCCCCAAGCTGCGCGCCGGCCCGCGGCACAAGTACGCGCCCAACCCCGGCGGTGGTTCGTACTCCCTGCAGCCCAGCCCCTGCCTGCTGAGGGACCAGCGCCTGGGCGTCAAGTCCGGAGACTACAGCACCATGGAGGGACCTGAGCTGCGGCACAGCCAGCCGCCCACGCCGCTGCCACAGGCCCAGGAGGATGCCATGTCCTGGTCCAGCCAGCAGGATACCCTGTCCTCCACAGGCTACTCCCCGGGCACGCGCAAGCGAAAGAGCAGAAAGCCCTCTCTGTGCCAAGCCACCAGCGCCACCCCCACCGAGGGCCCCGGGGACCTGCTTGTGGAGCAGCCCCTGGCCGAGGAACAGCCCCCGTGCGGGACCAGCCTCGCCCCCGTGAAGCGAGCGGAAGGTGAGGCCGAAGGGGCGCGGGGCGCGGCTGAGCCCTTCCTAGCGCAGGCTCGGCTGGCCTGGGAGGCGCAGCAGGCCCACTTCCACATGAAGCAGAGGAGCAGCTGGGACTCCCAGCAGGATGGCTCTGGCTACGAGAGCGACGGCGCCCTGCCACTGCCCATGCCCGGGCCGGTGGTGCGGGCCTTCAGTGAGGACGAGGCGCTAGCCCAGCAGGAGAACAGGCACTGGAGGAGGGGCACCTTCGAGAAGCTAGGCTTCCCCCAGATTCTGCTGGAGAAGAGCGTCTCCGTGCAGACCAACCTGGCCTCGCCAGAGCCCTACCTCCACCCCTCACAGGTGAGGGCCTAACGGGCAGGGCTGAGCTTGAGAGCCTGGGGCCAGCGCAGTCAGAGTGGACCCCGTGGGCCAGGCACAGGAGACCTGGCGTCCAGGGCGTGCACAGAGCACGCAGAGTTCTGAAGCCCCGTGTCTCCGGGGCCCTGGGCACTCCAGCCGGCTGTCAGGGCTCAGCTGGGAGTCCACGAGGAGGCCCCCATGGGGTGTGGGCTGCTGGGCATTCCCTGGTAGTGCCTTCCTCATCCTGGGGGCACCTGGGAGCTGGAGGCCACACCCTGACTCCAGCCACAGAACAGAGGAGGCCTCAGCAGACTGGGAGGGTGGTGGCCACCAGAGCCGTGGCCTGGGCCCCTGAGGAGCAGGCAGCCAAGGTGTCGGGGGCTCCCTGGTGGTTCTCAAAGCCAGTCCCCAAAGCTCCCTCAGGTAGGAAGAACTGCCGAGGGGACAGAGGCCCCAGGAATTCCGGGATGTTGCGCCCAGCCTGGGGCCTCTGGCACGTTCCCCACCTGGCTCCTGGAGCTGATGGAGGCTAGATCCCGTGGAGGCCGCGTGCACCTCTGTCCAGCATCTCCATCCTTGTTCTCACAGCGGGAGGCAGAGGGCAGGCCTAGCATCTGAGGACCCAGGAGGGTAGAGGAGGAACACGGGGAGCTTCCTGGGGTGGGGAGACCTCGGGGCCTGGGTGGCCTTCATGGTCTCCAGGGTGGAGAACTCAGAGCAGCTTCTGGTCCGTGATTCTGTCCACTTGTCAAGATGCAGGAGGACAAGAGGGCAGGGAGGCCCAGGGTGCTTGGACCAGGGTCCTCTCAGAGCAGCAGGCAGGGAGGGGCCTCCTGGAGGTCAGCCTGGGGTGAAGGCTGGAGGAAGGGCCTGGGGTCCCAGCAGTGAAGGGATTGGGAACCAGACAGCACTTTTACCTGGTGTGAACTGCAGCCTTCCGTGCCTGAACAAGGGCACTGACATTTCCTCAGGGGGCAGCAGAATGAGGTCAGCCCCCTGGGGATGCCAGCGGATGCTCCCCTTCCTCCTGCCTCACCCTCAGCCAGGTCACCTAGGTCACCCATCAGCAAGCTGCCCTGCCACACCCTGGGAGTACAGGGCTCCCGCGCCCCAGCTGCATCTGTGGACAGGCTGGGCTTCCCACCTCAGGCAGCCTTGTGGTGAGCAGGGCAGGCCTGTCACCTGGCTGGCTCTGGTGGGGCCCCAGCTCACACTTCTGGGGACTGTGGCCCAGTGGGCCCAACTGCCTGGCCCTCCCCCACCCCCTAACAGCCCAGCCCCATTTGTCCTTCTCAGTCTGAGGACCTCGGTGCCTGTGCCCAGTTTGAGAGCAGCCGGCAGAGCCGCAGCGGCATTCCCAGCTCCAGCTGCGTCTTCCCCACCTTCACGCTGCGCAAGCCCTCCTCGGAGACGGATATCGAGAACTGGGCCTCCAAGCACTTCAACAAGCACACACAGGGCCTCTTCCGGCGGAAGGTGTCCATCGCCAACATGCTGGCCTGGAGCAGCGAGTCCATCAAGAAGCCCATGATCGTGACGAGCGACCGGCACGTGAAGAAGGAGGCCTGCGAGCTCTTCAAGCTGATCCAGATGTACATGGGTGACCGGCGGGCCAAGGCCGACCCGCTGCACGTGGCCCTGGAGGTGGCCACCAAGGGCTGGAGCGTGCAGGGCCTGCGGGACGAGCTCTACATCCAGCTGTGCCGGCAGACCACCGAGAACTTCCGCCTGGAGAGCCTGGCCCGCGGCTGGGAGCTCATGGCCATCTGCCTGGCCTTTTTCCCGCCCACACCCAAGTTCCACTCCTACCTGGAAGGCTACATCTACCGGCACATGGACCCCGTCAACGACACCAAAGGTAAGGCCATGCCCGGGCTCTGCCACCAGCTCAGGTAAGGGCAGTGGAGAGGGTTCCTGCTGTGCTGGGCAGCAGCTGGTGAAGTCCCTGGTGGCCCTCCACGCAGGGCCATGGCTCGACACTCACCTCCCGAAACACCCCACACGCTGGGCCTCCGCTGGATGTGGCCTCTTCCTGGAGCCCCACCTAGGAACTGAGGTGAAGAGCCCCGGAGCCCTGGCAGACACGAGGGCGTGGGGCCTCGATGGCCGCATCCACTCTGCTCCAAGCCCACCATGGCCAGTCCCGCTCCCTGACAAGGGCAGGCACGAAGACGCCGAGGGCAGAGCAGCCGTAGTCAGGCCCCTGCATGCCTGCTGCACTTGCCTTCTGCCATCCGTGACCTAGAGGGGTTACCACCCTGGCAAGACCCAGGTTGTCTCTTCTGGGCATGGTCCTGGCAGAAGGCTCGTGTGAGCAGGCAGGAGTTTGATGACTGTGGCTCACATGCAGGTCACGCAGCACCTAAGCTGCCCCAGAGCTGCCCCATGGGGTCGTAAGTGGAAGGCATCATCACATCCTAATGGCTGCCTGAGGCAGCGTGGGAGGCCAGAGTCTGCCCAGGGCTCTCCAAGACGATGCTTCAGGTGTGCTGGGCCCAGGCCATGGTGCCATCAGCCAGACAGCCCCGTGTCTGCAGCAAGCCACCCTCCACCTCACATCGTGGGTATCTACAGGGCACAGCCACAGAACTGATGTCCAGAAATGCATGCACACACACACACATGCACACACGCACACGCACCCTCCAGGTCAGACATGCCATAGACTGTTCTGTGGCAGTGAGAGCCCACCCTGGTCTGGCCTTTGCCTCCGCAGAGATTGAGCCCCTGGTCAGGGCCTTGCTGGGCCTTACCCCATGACCTCCAGCCCAGGTGTGGAGGAGGTGGCTCCCAAGCTGCTGTGGGCACACAGAGGCAGGATGGAGGCCACAGGGCAGTGTTGGGTATAGGCACCACCCAGCCCATCAGCTGTTTGTGGGGAGATTTTGGAAGCCATGCAGTTTCACCCGACTTTTCAACACAAGATCATAGCGGAGGCAGAGCTTGGCAGGTGGCCGGGGCTCCAGGTGTGCAGAGGAGGACCAGAGCAGGGTGTCAGGCAGACTGGGCTGGCTTGTGAAGCCCAGTCCCTGGTCTTGGGCCCTTCAAGAAGCAGGTGGAATCCTAGGGGCTGTGTTCCTGTTGGCATCATAGTTCACCTCCTCGTCCTCTTCCAGAGGGGCCTGGGAATGTTGTGCCTGAGCTGGAGGCTGTGGAGCTGAGCCCCCACTGCTCAGCACAGCATGCAGCCCACAGTGGGTACCCCCGAAAGTAGGCAAGTGAAGGGCCAGAAGACAGCCAGACAAAGGCCTGAGGTTTCTTGGGCCCATCTTGGGCCAGCTGCCTAGCCAATGTGTGGCTGGGCCGTTTCTGCTGTATGTAAGTAGAGGCTGTGGCTTCCTAGGGGAGTGTGTGCTCCAGGCCGCTGCCCTTCACACTTAGGCTCGTGTGCCTTTGTCCTTGTGTCTTACACCTGTGGGGTCCTGGCCTGCATGGAAAAAGGGATCAGGCTTCAGCCTGGGAGGCCGTGGCTTCAGAGCTCCGCCAAAGAAGGCCCATGAAGGCCAAGAGCACCGTCTGTGTTGGAGTGACAGCGGGGCTGGGGCTCTGTGCAGTCCCACTGGCAGGTAGCCTGCATCTTGGCTGTGGTACTGTGGCCACCCTGGGTCCCTGGTTGGCCCTGAGCCCAGAAGAGAGGTCACTACATACACAGTGGCCATCCCTTCCCAAATGAGCCTCACAGCCCCTCCAGCCAGCCTCCTGTGCCTAGGAGGTGTCCCTTTCACATGGAGGTGCTGGCTGCTGCTCAGAAAGACAGGCCCAGCCAGGCACAGTGGCTCACACCTGGAATCCCAGCACTTTGGGCCGAGGCAAGAGGATCCCTTGAGCCTGGGAGTTTGAGACCAGCCTGGGCAACAAAGTGAGACCCTGTCTTTATGAAAAATTTTAAAAAGGAAATTAGCCAGGCATGGTGGTGCATGCTTGTGGTCCCAACTACTTGGGAGGCTAAGGCAGGAGGATTGCTTGAGCCCAGGAGGTTAACTCTGCAGTGAGTCATGATCGCACCACTGCACTCCTGCACTCCAGCCTGGGCAACAGAGCAAGACCCTCTTTTTTTTTTTTTTTTTTTTTTTTTTTGGAGTTAGAGTCTCACTCTATTGCCCAAGCTGGAGTTCAGGGAGTGCAGTGGCGCAATCTCAGCTCACTGCAACCTCTGCCTCCTGGGTTTAAGCGATTGTCCTGCCTCAGCCTCCCGTGTAGCAGGGACCACAGGTGCACGCCACCACACCCAGCTAGTTTTTGTATTTTTAGTAGAGAAGGAGTTTCACCATGTTGGCCAGGATGGTCTCAAACTGCTGACCTCAGTTGATCCACCCACCTGAGTTTCCCAAAGTGCTGGGATTACAGGCGTGAGCCATTGTGCTCGGCCAAGACCCCGTCGAAGTGGGGGCGGGGGGGTGGGTAGGAAAAAGAAAGAAAGAAAAGAAGGAAGAGAAGAGAAGAGAAAGGAAAGAAAGACAGGCCCTATCAGCCGAGGAGGATGTCGGATGTAGCCTGTGCTGTGGAGGGCCAGCTAGGCTGCGGCACAGTCCTTAGAAAAAGGAAACTGTAGCCTAGGGACCCTTGGCGAGGAGCAGAGTTGAGCCTGGTGCATCCCCCTGAGCACCCTGCCTGCCTCAGCCTCAGGAACCTTTGACTCATCTGCCAGCACCTGCGTGACCTGCACTGTGTGGTCACCACCCTCGGGGACTGAGACCCCATGAGGTGATGCCCCCAGCTTAGCCTTGTCTCATGGGTGCTCACAACTTTCACACCAGCAGGGGATCTCCTGGCTGGTCCCCAGGACCTCCCTCAACAGGTTCTCGACACACAGACATCGAGGCGCACCTGGCAGTGGGTATGGTAGCCTTCAGCTCTCCCACCTGCTCCACTTCTGTGTATTTTGGAAGGCTGGAGACTCCTAAAGGTTTCATTCACTGCTCGCTTCTTCATGCATCCAACAAGGTCTCCTGGCTTCCAGCTCAAGATGGCGGATTGAACATGGGCATTTGCTTCACCTTTGCCTTGAACTCACTAAAACGACAGTGAAGCCATTTTTTAAAGGCAAAAAAAAAAAAAAAAAAAAAAACCCAGAAAGGAATGTAAAATGGTACAGCCACTGTGTAAACTGGTAGGCAGTTCCTCAAATAATTAAAAATATAATTCCCATATCATCTAGCATTTCCACTTCTGGAATGACCCAGAAGAGCTGGGAGCCAGGACTGTAATGGTGATTTGTACACCCCGTTCACAGCAGCTCTTATAACTAAAAGGTGGGAACATGCCAAGGATCCATCAGCAGCTGAATGGAGAAACAATGTGTCTAGCCACAAAATGGAAAACTATTTTCTGCCTTAAAAAGGAAGGAAATGTTGATAGACGCATGTGGATGAACCTTGAGAGCATCATGCTAAAGGCAAGAAGCCAGTCAGGACAGAGATTGTAGGATTCTCCCTCCGTGAGGCCCTAGAGCAGTCAGATTCCCAGAGACGGAAACTAGAATGGTGGGTGCCATGGCTGAGGGAGGGAGAAGCGGGGAGTGAGGTCTAC
Organism: Pongo abelii; assembly: GCF_028885655.2. Lineage (NCBI taxonomy): Eukaryota > Metazoa > Chordata > Mammalia > Primates > Hominidae > Pongo > Pongo abelii. Next base: position 161,049,856 of record NC_071992.2, on the reverse strand, counting down.
TTTGGAAAGATGAAAAAGTTCTGGAGATGGCCAGTGGTGATAGTTGTACAACAATGTAAATGTACTTAATGTCACAGAGCTGTCTATTTTGAAATGGTTAAACTGGTAAATTTTATATGTATTTTACCAAACTTTTAAAAACACACAAAGAAAAAGAAAATGGAAAAGGAAGAACAGCTGTTTTAGAAGGTGGAGCACGTGGACCACAAACGGTGAATCCTGGGCCGATGGAGGGAAACAGAAAAGCTGAAGCAGGCAGCAAACCCGTAGAAGCTCACAAGTGGGTAGAGCCCGATTCTTCTAGCAAAGGGGGAAGAGGGTGATCCTGAAGCTGGAAACAAAGGATTGGTTAAAACTGCTTAAGAAGCAAAGCAGTCCGGGCGCGGTGGCTCACGCCTGTTGTCCCAGCACTTTGGGAGGCAGAGGCAGGTGGATCACTGAGGCCAAGAGTTCGAGACCAGCCTGGCCAACACGGTGAAACCCCATCTCTACTAAAAATACAAAAATTAGCCGGGCGTGGTGGCGCGCGCCTGTAATCCCAGGTACTCGGGAGGCTGAGGCAGGAGAATCACTTGAACCCAGGAGGCGGAGGTTGCAGTGAGCTGAGATCACGCCATTGCACTCCAGCCTGGGAAACAGAGCAAGACTGTTTCAAATTAATTAATTAATTATGTCTTTTCTTTATCCCCAGACAGGGACTTCGTTTCAAATAAATATTTCTTTTTTTTCCAGACAGGGTCTCACTGTATTGCCCGGGGAAGTACAGTGGTGACGTCACTGCTCACTGCAGCCTCCACCTCGCAGGCTCGTGAGATCCTCCCACCTCAGCCTCCCGAGTAGCTGGGACCACAGGCACTACCAAGCCCAGCTAATTTTTTTCTTAAGTTTTGTAGAGACAGGGTTTCACCATGTTGACCAGGCTGATCTCGAACTCCTAGGCTCAAGTGATTCTCCCACCTTAGCCTCCCAAAGTGCTGGGATCACAGATGTAAGCCACCAAGCCTGGCCTCATATTTCTATATACTAGCAACAAATTATTAGAAGCTGATATTTTAAAACACCATTTGCAATTGCCTGTATTTATTTATTTAGAGACAGGGTCTCCAGGGTGAAGTACAATCTCATGTATTTATTTATTCTGAGACTCGGTGGCACGCAGTGGTATGAGAGCTCACTGTAGCCTCCAACTCTTGAGCTCAAACTATGATCCCCCTGCCTCAACATCTCGAGTAGCTAGGACAACAGGCCTGAGCCACCACACCTGGCTAATTTAATTTTTTTGGAGAGATGAAGTTTTCCAATGTTGCCCCATCTGATCTTTAAGTCCTTGCCTCAAGTGATTCTTCTGCCTCAGCTTCTCTGTGCCTGCCTGCAGTAGCATTTTAAAATATGACATACTTAGAGATAGATCTGACAAAGGACGTGTTAAGACCTGCACAGTAAAAACTGCAAACCATTGCTGAAAGTAAAGCAGTAAAGTAGACGGAGAGGTCTACTGTGCTTATGAATCAGAAGACTAATACTGTTAGGCCATCAGTTCTACCAAATCGATGCATAGATTAAATCTGAATGCAAATTGTACTACATTTATTTGTTTTAGAAATTGACAGGCTGATTCTAAAATGCATAGGAACTACAAAGGACCTAGAATAGCCAAAACCCCTTTGAAAAAATACAGAGTTGGAGGACTTACACCACCTGACTTGTTAGAAAGCTAGACTAACGAGAGTGTGGCACTAGCCTTGAGGTAGACAGTGCGTCACTGCCACAGAGAGCAAGTTTAGAAACAGACCCATGTATGGATGAGCCAGCTTTCCACAGTGCTGCAAAGGCAACTTAGTGAAGAAAAGACAGTCTTTTCCTTCGACGGTGCTGGGAAAACTGGATATCCAAATGCAAACAAAAGATGAATTTCAACGCATATTTTGAAGTGTACACAAAAAATAACTGCAAATGGATCACTCATAAACCAAGATATAAAACCTAAAACTATAAAACTTCTGGAACAAAACAGGAGAAAATGCTTGCTTTCCTGAGGAAGGCAAAGATTTTTATATATAATTCCAAAAGTACTATCTATAAAAGAAAAACATGGATAAATTAGACTTCATCAAAATTAAGTCTCCTACAAAAGACTGTTAAAAAAATGAGAAGATACACCAGTCACAGACACGCAAAGGGAGGAAGCCAGGGCTACTAACGGCGGTAGTGGAATCAAGTTAGAGGCCATGTTTAGCTGATACGGAGACAGATGGCCACATACAGAAATATGTACAGATGTGCATGTGAACAGGAGTTAGCGTGCACACAGGTGCCTCCTCATTCTGTCAGCTGAGAGGACCTGCAAGCAGTGATTTCCTGGCAGCAGTAAGCACATCACACATCCAGATCTTGGTTTCTAAATACCATTTTCCATTAAAAGGATCCAGAGTTCCTTGGAGAAATGGGTGATTCCAGGGCTGGTGCGGGGCATATACGAGATGTAGTCAAAAGTGAGCAAGTGCCAGAGGTGGGGGTGATGCCTGTACTGGAGGTGGGGGTGATGCCTGTGCCAGAGGTGGGGGTGACACCTGCCACAGGGACACAGGGGCCAGCGGAAGGAGTTCCCAGTGGCCCAGGCTGGAGCAAGTTGAGCAACAAGATAAAGACCCATTGGATTATAACCCAGTATAAAATAAAATCCATAAATAGGCCGGGTGTGGTGGCTCACACCTGTAATCCCAGCACTTTGGGAGGCCGAGGCAGGTGGATCATTTGAGGTCAAGAGTTCAAGACCACCTGGGCAACATGGTGAAACCCCATCTCTACCAAAAATACAAAAATTAGTCAGATGTGGTGGTGCATGCCTGTAATTCCAACTACTCAGGAAGCTGAGGTGGGAGTCTCTTGAACCCGGGAGGTGGAGGCTGCAGTGGGTGGAGGTTGCAGTGAGCCGAGATTGCACCACTCACTCCAGCCTGGGTGACACAGTGAGACCCTATCTCAAAAAGAAGAAAAAACTAAGTCCATACTGATATAAATGAGTAATTCAATAGGTAGGAATAGACAAATCTGTGCAGAATAATGACAAATAATTTACGTACATATCCACCCTCCAGGAGCTGGAGCCTAACTCCACCCCTCAGGTGTGGGCCGGGCACAGTGACTTCTCCTACAGAGTGTGGCACGGAGCAGGAGGAGGAGACACAGGAGCCTGCCAGCCGTGACCTCAGCTAGGTCATCGAGGCCAGTGGCAACAGTGCGGAGTTACGCTGTGCAGAGCGGGAGGCAGACCCAGATCAGCCTGAGGGGAGCCCCCTCCTCTCTGACTGCAGTGCCTGGCTTGGGGCCAGCTGCCTTCGCCCACTTGTTTCTGTTGGTTTTCTGACCGGCAGGCAGGGGGCCCAGGCCATGGCCGCCCTAGCCTTGCTGCCAGCCAGAAGCTGCCTGCTCTCCTCCTGCTCCCCGGGCGCCTTGCCTGTGCTTCCACTCACGCCAGCACAGGCACGGCAGCTTCCCAGCCCACACAGTGCTCAGAAGGGCCCCTGGCACCTCTCTGTCACTCACACAGCCACGTCCCCCCAGACACGCTCAGCCCCCAGCTGCACAGGGTGAGCCCCCAACAGGCCCAGGGGCCTGCTCACCAGCCAAGTGCGGGAGCTGAGTGGGCGCTGGCTCCTGGCGTTGTGTTCTGTCGTCCTCATGGTTGTCTTTGCTCCCCAGTGACACAGCACATAAAAGAGCTCCTGGAAAGAAACACTAAGAAGAAGTCCAAATTGAGAAAGAAACCCAAGCCTTATGTTGAAGAGCCGGATGGTAGGGCCTCTCCCCGCAGCCCCTGGGCGCGGCGTCTGCACAGCTCTGCTCTCCAGCCTCGGCCGCCTGGCCTTCTCTTCTCTAACCGCTTCTGGGTGGGGGGGATGGGGCCACTAACCTCAGGCCTGTGGCCTCCTGAGCGAGCTGGAGGGCCCAGGTGACTGACTGGACCCCTGGAGCGGTCAAGCCTGTCCACACCTGTCTTGATGGTGCGCAGAGCCATTTCCAACTTGCTTGCTGGGTTCTTAATGGGGTGGGGGCATGAGGACTTGCCGGCTGACGGCTCCTGGAGGCGCCCCCAGGTGAGTGTTTGGGCCTGACCCCCACAGGGAAGTTTGCAGGTGGAGGGGTGTGTGGTGCCCTGCAGACAAGCACCCCTCAGCCCTGTCTTCCCACCCAGGGCTGCCCTTAGGCCACAAGAGCCAAGCCTGCCATTCAGAATCAGCAAGGAGTCGTCCCCTGCTTTGATGGTGGGCCCCCAGCACAGCCCCAGAAGCCGGGGGAGGGCTTCCCCACCCTCCGCACCAGCCCCTTTCCCACCCACACTCTCACATAGCTTCCACCTCTCCACCTTCCCCCAGGCCCTGGCTCAGGAAAACCCTGTGAACCCAGGGCTGTGCCCTCCCTTTTGAGAGCTACGCCGTCAGACCAAGTCAGCTCCGTGCTCACGCCCACGTACACACAGGCTTCCAGGGCCGTCCTCCCCACTCCTGCAGTGTGGTCCTGCCACACTTAGTGCCTCACGCCCACTCATCTGTCTAGAGCTCCGCCACCACCTCTCTGCTCCACTTCACTTCCTTTGAGACCACTTGGCTTAGGCACCTCTTCCTCCAGGAAGCCATCCCTGACTGCATGCTGCCCATGCAGGCCCACAACAGTGCCAGCGAGCTTTCTGTGGATGAGGTTTGCTTAGGGCCAACTCTGGGACCAGCAGGAGGCTACAGGGGCACGAAGGGCCCTCGTGGGGAATGCCAGGATGGCATCTTCTGGGCTATGGACTTGTCCTCACCCTGGCACCTCCGAGGCTGCCACCAGCAGGTCTGTGCCAGGGGCCCCTGGCCCAGTCCCGAGTCACCCAGCCTGGCCTCACCCAGGACCCTGGGAGAAGAGGGCTAGCTGCAATGCAGGGGTGAGATTCCCGGCCACAGACGTCCTCAGACCACTCCATCTGGGGCAGCATAGAAGGAGCTCTGCACTCCTGCCTGAGCTGGCGTCCACTGACACCACTGGCCGTAAAAGCCTCCTGGCTGCAGCCAGGCGGAGCAGGGAGCAGACTCCCCTGTGCCTGGAGTGGAGCCCAGCGGGACATTGCGGCCCAGGGTGTGTCAGGTGGGGAGCAGGGTCAACACCAGGAGGCCCTGGCCACACCTGGTGTCCTGGGAGACCTGCGACCTGGTCCTGTAGCTCTAAGGTCCCCGGGGCAGACCTGGCCCCCGAGCAGAGTAGCACAGGCCTTAGGAGAGCTGCTGCTGTTGGTGCCTCTGTGGGCAGCCGTCCCACCTGGGCTCGCCTACAGCCGGAGGGGGATGGAGATGAGGGCTGAGGTCCAGGCAAGGCCGGATCAGGGCAGTGGTCTCAGAGCAGAGCACCCCACACAGGTGAGGGTCTCCCTGGGCTAGCGATGGGCACTGCCCACTCTCCCACTGCAGGTCAGCAGACACCTTGGTGCCTGGCCCTGTGCCTGATGCAGCGTGAGTGCAGTCATCCCCAGCTTCCTAGACCTTAGGGCACAGGCAGCCTGACCCCCAGAGTGAAGTTGCAGATGGAGTAGTGTGGCCTCAGTCCCTGGCCTACCCACTACAGTTGTGACACCAGCAGCTGCCTGCTGAGCACTGCATGAGACAGGCGTTGTCACAGTCCCCATCCTACAGAGGAGTAAACTGAGGCACAGAGAGACTGCATTATGCTCACCTTCACCAGCTGAGAGGCAGTGGCCCCAATGCATCCCAGTCATAGAGTGTTGGAGGGTGTCCCGGTCCCAAGCAGGCTCAGGCTGGGGTGTTTGTCCCATCAGGAGCCTGGGGACAGGAGATCAGGGCCTGTCTTCCCACAGGGACAGCAAGCAGGAGGCCCAGCCCTGCCGTCTGCCCCAGGCCCCCCAGCCTAGTGACTACATGTCCCAGCTGCTGAGCCGAGGCCCTGGGTTTCTGCCGCCTTCCTGCAAAGCTCATTCCCTCCTTGCCTTCTTGAGGCTCTGGAGCCTGGATCCAGTGTGTGTGGGCACCATCCATTCTAGAAAAACAAGGGTACCTCATAGCCTGCCCAGAAGGCCCAGAGGGGCCCTTGGTTCCACATGGTCCCACGCTGGAGGCTGGGGCCAGATCCCCTGCCAAGACCTGTGGTCCCAAGGACCATGACAGATTTTCTAGGACCTAAACATCTATTTAAAAAAAAAAAAAGTTTCATTTTGGTTATTCTAAAAAAGAGTCTCCTTAGCAGTCACATGTCAACTATTCTGTGATAATTAGAGATGGACTCAAGACACGTGTGTACTTTTTTTAACCTGGTCCAAGGACCCCGTCCCCTCAGCTGTCCACCAGAAACTGCTCCTTCAAAGAAGACAAAGGCGTTCCAATTGGGGGTCAGGATCCAGAGGCCCCCTCACCCTGGCAGGCGGTAGGCGCTGGGCACTGGGGCAGGTCTCATGTCCAGAAGCACAGGGTCCTGTCCATCTGTCCGAGGTCCATGGCTCCCCTGGCCCCAGACAGCTTCTCTTGGCGTGTTCTCTCATTTGCTTCTTCCCGACCTGGAGCAGGAAGGTGCCGCGCCTTCCAGACCCAGCCTGGGAATCCTCTCCCCTCTAGCACCTTTCCCTGGGCCCTGTGTCTGGAGACTCCCCAGGCTGAGGTCCCTGAGTCCCTCCCTAGGTGCTGACTCAGGCACACTGCCCCTCCCCTCAGGGACCCTGCTGTCAGGGGCTGAGTTGTAGAAAGCCCCTCCCTTGAGAAAGGAGACTGGGCCCTCTCATTGCCGCCTCACCCCTTCAGAAGAGCCCAAAGCTGGTACTTCAGGCCCAGGGCTGCAGCAGAGCTGGGCTTGCTGTGCAGATAGCTCAGTGCCTGCCTCCCCCAGCACTGGCTGCGGGTGCTGGGTAGGTGGAAATGACTCCTCCCGGGGCTCCTGCCCACAGCCCAAAAGCCAGGGAGGGGCCTGAAGCAGAGAAGAGTCAAATACCTGGACAGCTCACTGGGTCAGGCCCCAGGGAGGGAGCAGTGGGGTCTAGAGGCCCTCAGACCCAGGTCCTACACTTCCTGTTCCTGCGAGGCCGTAGGAGGGCAGGTGGAGCTGCCAGGGGGTTCCTCCCCAGCCTGTCCCTCTGCAGGTGGGGAAGTGCTCCTTGGGTCTCTGCTCTAAAGGACACTGCCTGGGAGAGTGTGAGGACCTGCTGTGCTGGGCAGGGGGTGGCCGGGGCCAGGCCAGCCCAGCCCAGCCCCTCAGGGCCCTCGAAGGAGCTGTGTCTGCTCACCCCTCTCCTGGCCCCACACCCACACACCCACACCAGTATGATCCGGCCCCATTCCTTTCCAGGGGTGGCGATAAGCACGTATGCCAAGTACTGTTACCACAAGCTACAGAAGGCAGCCCTGACCGGGGCCAAGAAGGTACGGGTGCACCTGGGGGGCTGGGGAGGGCAGGCGGGGACACAGAGACCCTTGGTGGACAGCCCCAGGAGCCCCGCCTGCAGTTTGGTATGGGGCAGCCGTGCAGAGAGTGCCACAAGGAGCCCGCCTAGGCGGGTGGCGGGGTGTGCCAGGCCGACCCTGTGTTCTCCTGGGCTGCACCCTCCCCCGGGGGCTCTTCCCGGGCCCGGACCCCCAGCTCAGGAGCAAGGCAGGCAACAGGCTCAGTCACACCTCACCACAGGACCCTGTTCCCTGGACCTGTCCCAAGAGCCTGGCCCCTTCCCCACGTCCTCGTCTCTCTGATGCGCTGCTTCCATCACACCCCTCCCCAGGGCTCTCAGCACTGCCATAGACTTCTGGAAGTTTCACCCCAGCTCAGCCAGCTTGGCCTCTGCTGTGCTTCCCAACAGCCCTGGCCGGCCCAGGACTCACTCCCACCTTGCCAAGGGCCCCTGCGAGCTGGTGCTGTAGACAGTGACTCCGGCCAAGGAGCTGGGCTTGTCCGTAGCTCTAGTTGGAGCCAGGAGTTCACAGGGATGAGAGGTGGGGGAGGCAGAGCCAGGGGCAGCCCAGGAGGAGTTAGGGTTTGGGGGTGAGGAGGGCTAGTCCAGGGAGGGACGGTGGCCTGGGGAAGCACCACACTCGGACCCAGGTGTGTGGGGCAGGAACTCTGAAGAGCGCCACCCACCCATGTTCATGGGAAAGAGGCCAACCGGGGTGGCGGGGGGTCCTGAGGAGGGCCAGGCCAGACCAGGACGGAGCCTCTGTCTTCACAGGGGCTGAAGAAGCCCAACGTGGAGGAGATCCGGCACGCCAAAAACGCCGTGTTCAGCCCGTCCATGTTCGGCAGCGCACTGCAGGAGGTCATGGGCATGCAGAGGGAGCGCTACCCCGAGCGCCAGCTGCCCTGGGTGCAGACGCGGCTCTCTGAGGAGGTGCTGGCGCTCAACGGTGACCAGACAGAGGGCATCTTCAGGTGCCACGGCAACCCCAGGCGCCGGGTGTGGGGGCCACAGCCATGTGTCCGCCATGCATCTCTGGCATGCAGGGGCCATTAAGCCTCAGGCCCACTAGGCTGCTTCCGCACCCCTACCTGAGAGCAGATGGAAGGGTGGGGCCACAGTGTGGAAGCTGACCCTGAGGATGTGCGGGCCAGGAGAGGGGGCAGGACCCATTCCGAAGAGGCGGCACAGCCAGCCAGGGAGGGCGCCCCTGCAGAGATGGCCACCAGGGGTCCGGAGCGTGCTTGGACACCAGCCATGGGCAGCCTGGGGTGTGAGCCTCAGATGACAGGCAGCCCTTGTCTGTGAACAGGGATGGCACAGGGTGCCACCCACTCCCGTGACTCACCTGTCAGGGCAAGGGGCACCCAGGCCCCAGGAGGGCAGCTCAGGAAACTGAGGCTTGCAGGTTGAGCCCCAGTGGCCCTTTGGTGAGGGCATCCACATAAGGAGCCAGCAGGGATCCAGGGAGGGACGGTGGTCTGGGGAAGCACCACACTCGGACCCAGGTGTGTGGGGCAGGAATCCTGAAGAGCGCCACCCACCCATGTTCGTGGGAAAGAGGCCAGCCGGGGTGGGGGCGGTCCTGAGGTTTTGCTCCCCTCCCCGGGTCAGCAGCAGCCTACCGGAGGGAGTGTCCAGGTGGAATCACGAAGCCGCAGCGCAGGCTCCTGTTGCCTGAGACCTGCCCTGTGCCCTGCAGGGTCCCTGGGGACATTGACGAGGTGAATGCCCTGAAGCTGCAGGTGGACCAGTGGAAGGTGCCCACAGGCCTGGAAGACCCCCACGTCCCTGGTGAGTCCCCCACACACGCTGCAGCACAGCAGGCCTGGCTCAGGCAATGGTTCTCAAGGGGCCCCTGTCTCCGCCTCTCGGGTCCACCCTGATCCTGCCTCCTGCCCAGTGATATGATGGCTTCCCAGTCACTTCCAGCACATCCTCCCTCCCGCCCATTGGACAGTCTCCCCAGTTGTCTGCGGGGCACCCCGAGGCCTACCTGTGCAATGCAGCCCACTCCCCACCTGCTGCTCTCTGCCCTGTGTCCTTCAGCTGTGCCTGCTATGCAGACACCCCCTCACGGTGGCTACACAGGCTCCTCCTGAGAAAAATCCTGTTTTGCACGTCTCTGCTGGCGTGACCCCCATGCCTCCAGGATCAAGTTCAGGTCCCAGGAGCTGAAAGGCCCTCTGGGGTCAGGGCCCAGCCCGGCCAGATGGGCCCTGTCCAGAATGGGCCGGCCATCCCAGCCTGTCCCCCACAGCACCCCTCCATGCGTGTCCACCACGGGACCCCAGTTGGCCCAGGGATGCCCGCCGAGCAGGCCCACTGAGCCCCGTGCTGTGTCCCCAGCGTCCCTGCTGAAGCTGTGGTACCGGGAGCTGGAGGAGCCCCTGATCCCGCACGAGTTCTACGAGCAGTGCATCGCGCACTACGACAGCCCCGAGGCGGCGGTGGCCGTGGTGCACGCGCTGCCCCGCATCAACCGCATGGTGCTGTGCTACCTCATCCGCTTCCTGCAGGTACTTCCCTCCCCGGGGGTCCCCGCTGCTTCCCCCTCCCCGCCCCGCCCCTGCCCCTCCGCGCCCACCCTCGCTTCTCCACCAGGTCTTCGTGCAGCCGGCCAACGTCGCAGTCACCAAGATGGATGTGAGCAACCTGGCCATGGTGATGGCGCCCAACTGCCTGCGCTGCCAGTCCGACGACCCGCGCGTCATCTTCGAGAACACCCGCAAGGAGATGTCCTTCCTGCGCGTGCTCATCCAGCACCTGGACACCAGCTTCATGGAGGGCGTGCTGTAGCGGGGGCGCCCGGGGACAGGAGGGATGTCCTGCCGCCCCCAGCCAGGCCGAACCCCGCACTCGCTCTCCCGGCAGAGGGGCCAGAATCGCCCGGCCCAGCCCTGGAGCCCCCTCCACTCCCCCAGGCCCCGGCGCTCCCCACGTTTTCTGCCCGGTCTGAGGGTGCAGCCAGGGCACAGCAGCGGCGGGGAGGGCGCTTCTGGCCCCCCACCTCACGGCCAGTTCCCGCGGGCACCGCCTCGCCCTCCGCTGGCCGCGGGTCAGCTCCGAGAAAGTGCCTTCTGTGTCCTGGAGCCGAGCGACACTGCCTCCTTGGGGCCGGGCTGCCTCCCTGTGGCTCCTGCGCGCCCTGGCCTGGGCCTTGCCCTTGCCCAGCCGCCCCCGTCTCTCCTTCCCTTCCTTCTGTCCTCGTCCTGGCCTGCAGCTCTTCCCAGCCCCGAGGGAGCTTCCCGACCTGTCCCCGCCCCTTCTCCCTCCCTCGGCCCGTGGTCCCCAGCTGGTGACTGCTCAGGAGTTTGGGGGCTCCAGGACAGTGGGCCCGGGGCCTGGCAGGCTGTCGGTGGGTGGGGTGGGGGCCCCCAAACCAAAGTCCTCTGGGGTAGGGAGCAGGGCTGGGCAGGCATTCTGGGGGCAGGGTGGGGGAGGGGCGAGAGTATTTTTTTCTTCCTGTAAACTATAAATCCAGAATCTATCCTGCATCGTAGCCCACCGTGTATAAAGATATAAATAGAGGGAAAGATATGAGAACTAAATTTGCTAATGACATAGTTTTAACCTAAATGCTATTTATCTCTGAGCCGTCCCCGTTCTCCGTGCAGAGCAAGTTGAGGTCATTCCTTCCTTTCTTCTCCGATCTTTTTTCTTGGCTTCTGACCAAAAACCAAGCTCTACCCCATCCCCATCCCAGACCTGCAGGAGACGAGCGGGAAGGCGCCGGGCCCGGGACTGCCTGTTCTCGGGGCCAGAGCTACTGGGGGACCGAGTTTGTACATTTTCCATTTTGGAATTTTGAGTTCCAATTGTTGTAAAACTTAATTTCTCCCCAGTTTTTATATATATATTTTTTAGAGTTCGGTTTTTATTTATTAAAAACAAAAGCCCCAGCCCTGCCGAGGCCTGGGCGGCGTCCTCAGTCGGGTGGTCCCGGGGCCTTTGCGGTCCCGCCCGGCTGAGACGCTCGCCCCGACGCATGGACCCGAGAGGCGACGACACGAGTGAATAAAGTGCACATGGACCCTGCGCCTCCTGTTCCTTGTGGGCGCGGCCGGGGGCGGGAAGAGAAGCGGGGCGGACCGGAAGGGGCGTCGCGGGCACACGCCTCTCGGAAGGCGAGGGTGGGCGAGTCCCGGAGTCCCCAGGGAGAGGGAAGAGCGCCGGGCCCGGGTCGCGGAGGCGGGCGCCGCCGGAACGCGAAACGCGGGGCTGCTGCGGGCGGGCGCGAGTTCGCGCAGCACCGCCTCCGGCGTGACCTGCTGGTCGCTTCCGGCGCGGGAGGAGAATGTGGCCGCCGTGCGGGACTCTGCGGACCCTGGTCTTGGCGCGGTCGCGGGGAGCCCGGGCCTGCAGCGGGGTTGGGAGCGTTTCCTACACGCAGGGCCAGAGTCCCGAGCCCCGGACCCGCGAGTATTTCTACTACGTGGACCACCAGGGCCAGGTGGGCGGGGGCAGGGCCGTTGCTTGAGGGGCGGGGCCGGAGGGACGTCCCGGGGGGTCGGTGGGCGGGGCCTGCGCGGTGGGCAACCTCGACTCCGCAGGGCTGGAGGAGAGGGCGCTGGAAAGACGGGGAGTTGGGTCGGTCCGGGCCGAGGCTCCTACATGGGCCGCGTCCCTGCTGCGTTGTGCAGCTCCGGACTCTGTCCTACAAGTCCCCAGCCCCGGCGCTGACTTCTCGCCGCTGCCAGGGAGACACCCGGGCCGCCCCGCCTTTTTTTGGAAGCCCTGTCAAAGGCAGCTGCATGTCCGGGAGGCAGCAGGCCAGGTAGTCTCCGCGGAGGAGGTGGCACAACTGATTACAAACTTGAAAAGAGGGAAAAGGTGTGGGAAAGACTTGGCTGACCAGGGAGCAGAGGTGCGCATAGATGCGGATAAGTCGGCAGGGCCACCAGGTTTACCTTCCACGCGCCTCCCTGCATGCGGCGTGCACAGACAAGCAGGAAAAGTGGGCTCAGGCCGGTTCAGGACCTCCCGAGCTTCAGGACCTCCTGAGCTTCCTCGCCCCCACTTGCACGCTGGAACTTATCACGGCCTGGCCCTCTATCTGCAGCTTTTCCTGGATGATTCCAAAATGAAAAATTTCATCACCTGCTTCAAAGGTAATGCTGTGCCTCCCTCCCCAGCCCCTTCTTTCTCCCTTCCGGGCAGCCCCGGATGGGCTCCCCGACACTGCCGACGGGCCCAGCGCACCAAGGAGTGGGCGTCCTGCGCTCAGGAGCCCCGCTGAGTGAGGCCAGGCGAACCTCTTACCGTCGGCGCCTGCCCTCGGTATGGTCCTGGGCCCGAGGCCTTGGGAGCCCAGCGCGCTGAGCACCCGCGCCCTTCATCCCCCAGACCCGCAGTTCCTGGTCACCTTCTTCTCCCGCCTGAGACCCAACCGCAGCGGGCGCTACGAGGCCGCTTTCCCCTTCCTCTCGCCCTGCGGCAGAGAGCGCAACTTCCTGCGCTGCGAGGACCGGCCGGTGGTCTTCACGCACCTGCTGACCGCGGACCACGGGCCTCCGCGCCTCTCCTACTGCGGCGGTGGCGAGGCCCTGGCCGTTCCCTTCGAGCCGGCGCGCCTGCTGCCCCTGGCCGCCAACGGGCGCCTGTACCACCCGGCGCCGGAGCGTGCGGGCGGCGTGGGCCTGGTGCGCTCCGCTCTGGCCTTCGAGCTCAGCGCCTGCTTCGAGTACGGGCCCGGCGCGCCTGCGCTGCCCTCGCACGTGCGCTGGCAGGGCCGCCGCCTCACTCTCACCATGGACCTGGCCCCGCTGCTGCTCGCGGCTCGGCCGCCCTGAGCGGGGCCAAGGGAAAGGCGAGAGGCCGCGGGCGCCTCTCACCCCGCTACCCCGGGACCCCACGCCCCGGAAAGCCCGCGCCACCCGCTCTCGCGGCAGTCTAGTGCGCCTGCGCGCCCTGGGCCCCGCCCCTATCCTGCGCTGTCCTTGGTGCTGCCGCGGCCTGGCCCTCCCGGACCCTCCGCTCCCCACGGCGCGCGCCCCCCGCGCACCCGACTCCGGCGCCCTCCGGATTGGCCCGCGCTCGAGACGTCAGGCCCTGGCGGCGGGCGCGGGGCTCTGGTGCGCGTGCGCGAGCGTCCCCCGCCCACTCCCAGCCCGGCCGCGGCTCGGGCCGGGCCGCCACCTGCACGGCGGGGGAGCTGCTCGCCGCGGGAGCGTCAGGTGAGGGGACGCCCGACCCAAGGTCACCAGGCCTGGGGGTGCTGGGGGATCGGGGACCATCCCGGTTCTGACCCTGGTGCGCTCCGAGAAGGGCGTGGGTCCTGGAGGGGGATGGGGAACGAGGCCACGCCCTCCCTGGGCCCGGCCGAAAATCGACCGGCGCTCGTGGGTAGCAGAGGCGGCCGTGGGGTATACAGGCACCGGGTCGCAGCACTGCAGAGGTGCGCACGGGCCGCCCAGAGACCAGCTTGGGCTTCGCACTGCGCCCGAGGCAGGCACAGGGCGTTCCATCCTCTTCCCTCCCCCTCCCGCACAGAGGGGCGCCCAGGAGGCAGTGACAGTCGTCGCGGAATCCTGCGTGTGACACCCCGCCCCTGCCCAGCGGATTAGGGGGTTGTCCTCTGGTAAAAGGATTTCTGGGCTTCTTCCAGCCTGGGGCCCTCATCCCTGCCCTGGCAGGCCCTTCTACACCGATCTGCATCTGGGGGGGGGGGGTCAGCGTGAGCAGCAGCGCCGTGAGTTCTGAGGCCAAGAAGCTTCTCCACTTGAGAAGCCTTCCTGGGGGAGGGTGACTGGGCCAGGCCTGGAGCCACGTACCAACCCTTTATACCCAGGGGAATGGATCCCAAGGGCCCAGATAACGCCCCCAACTTCTTGGGGTTCACACGCATCCTGAGACATCTGGGAACTGCCTCTGCCTGGGCCGAAGCTATTCCATTAAAACTTTATTGCTGTGCTTACTTATTTCTAGTGACTTTAAATAATCACGTGAGTTACAATTTAGGGCAAGATTTAAACAAACACCAAGGCCACTTGGTCCTGTCCCTTTCCACATGACTTGCAAGGAGGAAGAGCTGATGGACAGGCAAATGTTTGGGGAGGCCGGCCAGATGAGGCTGGGAAACAGGACACCCGCAGCCCTGTTTTCCCTGGCTTCGGGTGGGCTGGCTGGCTTAGCCCAGATCTCTACTTTTAAAACTGGACTCTGTTCCTGAAACCAGACCCCAGCCTTCCCATTTCTTTAGGACAAGTACATGCATATGATCCCCCAGCAAACTCCCTGCTCCTTGCTGATCTCAGAGGTCACACTGCTCCCAGAGCACACTTGGGAAGCCACACCAGAAACCCAGTTGGTGGCCCAAGGCCTCCCCTGTCACACCTCAGCTTTCCCAGGGCCCCAGCTATCCCCAAAGACAGGACACCTTTCTGGGGACCAGCATGGGAAGCACAGACCCACAGCTCCTGAGCCGACTTTCCTATTATTTTTCTCATCCCCCAATTCTCTGACAGGCTACCTGAGAAAAAGGCCCAATTCTAGTTAAGCTGGTCCCACCCCTAGACCAGCAGGAGCAGGTGCTGGACAAAGCTGTGCCTTGACTTCCCTGGGGCTCGTAGCTCCTCTGAGGCCAGCTCTGCCCAGGCCCCCACAGGATAACAAGGAGGCGTGTCTGCCCAGGGCCTGCTCTCCCACTCCTAGCCATGCTTGGGTAATGGGACCCCGGGCTTTGTCACCTAAGCAAAGTTCCCAAGCCCATACCCTGTACTTCCAGCTTCTTGCCCCCTAGAACCAAGTAGCAGCCACTTGCCTGGGGGTAGAGTCGGGGGCAGCAGGCGATACACATCCACGTCCTGACCAGGAAGCTCCTGACCTGCTGGGTATGGGTGGAGAAAGAGGTGACAGGGTTGGGTGGCTCTCCCTGCATGGTCACATCCTGTGAAGAGACTGAGGACACCAGGAATTCTAAATTTGAACCTGATGCCCCAGAGCTTTAAGAAAATGTTTTTGTCAAAGGAGAAAACCAGAACGTTTTATTAGTTTCTTGAACCGATTTATAGCGTCAAAAGTTAGACGCAGGTGCAGGCCTCCATTCCATCTATTGGCTGGCTCTCGACTGCCGAGACTGGCCTGCCAACCTGTGTTTCAGGAGGGCACGCGTCCGCGGCTGAACCGCGGAAGGGCCGGTGAGGAGCCGGGCCTCGGGAGATGGCCCTGAGGGCCCCCGCACTGCCACTGCCGCTGCTGCTGCTGCTGCTACTACTGCCGCTCCGCGCCACCGGCTGCCCAGCAGCCTGCCGCTGCTACAGCGCCACGGTGGAGTGTGGCGCCCTGCGGTTGCGCGTCGTCCCGCTGGGAATCCCGCCAGGGACGCAGGTGGGCACCGTGTGGAGCTGCGGGAGGACGGGGTGCCCCCAGGGAGAGGAAGACCCCCGCAGCGGGATAAGCGCCTCCTCTTTCCCGGGCCTGCAGACACTGTTCCTGCAGGACAACAACATCGCGCGCCTAGAGCCGGGAGCCCTGGCGCCACTCGCCGCTCTGCGCCGGCTCTACCTGCATAACAACAGCCTGCGCGCCCTGGAGGCCGGCGCCTTCCGCGCGCAGCCGCGCCTGCTGGAGCTGGCGCTCACCAGCAACCGGCTGCGCAGCTTGCGCAGCGGCGCCTTCGCAGGCCTGGCCCAGCTGCGCGTGCTCTACCTGGCGGGCAACCAGCTGGTGCGGCTGCTGGATTTCACCTTCTTGCACCTGCCGGTGAGCGCCTGGGGTCTAAAGGGGCGGGATACTCCATTATGGCCCCTCGCCCTGTAGGTCTGGAATAGTTAGAAAAGGCAACCCAGTCTAGCTTGGTAAGAAGAGAGACATGCCCCCAACCTCGGCGCCCTTTTTCCTCACGATCTGCTGTCCCTACTTCAGCGACTGCAGGAGCTTCACCTGCAAGAAAACAGCATTGAGCTGCTGGAGGACCAGGCTCTAGCGGGGCTGTCCTCCCTAGCACTGCTGGACCTCAGCAGGAACCAGCTGGGCACCATCAGCCGAGAGGCCCTGCAGCCCCTGGCCAGTCTGCAAGTCCTGCGCCTCACAGGTACCTCTTCCTCGGAAAGCGTCTGTCTGCGCCACGGTGGTGGCAGTAGGGAGCAGGCTCATGTGTGGAGGGGCTCTGACAGCAGGCAACTGGGCAGCAGTCTGAAGGGCTGCACCACCGCCTGCAGCCACAGTGGAAGGCTGCGGGAACGGGTGTGCTGGGGGATACAGCTCAGGCATCCTGCCGGGGGAAAACAGAAAAGACAGGAACTCCACAGGGTGACTTAACAGAGTTGAGGGTTCTACACACTTTTAGGCTCTCAGAGGGGAGGCAGACAAAATTGCAAAGGAGAGAGACAGCTGACCAGGACTGGGGACATTCCCAAGAGAGGGCATCCAAAGACAAGGCTGAGAGGACTTATGAGGTTTCAGTACTGGTGAGATGTCTATGTGGACGCCCAGATTCCTAAAAACAGTGGCACTTGTTGCAGGAAGACTTGAGGAGCAGGTGCTTTCTCAGAGACCGACGGAGAAGTGATCTATAACAGGCAGGCATTACAGAGCTAAAGGGGAGTGGGGGGCGGTGAAGGGCCTGCCGCCGCCCCAAGGAGCTTGGGATCAAGGAACGGGTGGCAGGGGCCTTGGACTCCGTGTGAAAAGGCTGTGGGAGGTGGGAAAGAGGCCTCTGCCCTGGCCTGCAAAACCCCAACTGCACAGGCTGTTTTAGCAGCACCCTCAAGACACCTGCCTAATGCTGCTCTCCCACAGAGAACCCATGGCGCTGTGACTGCGCCCTGCACTGGCTGGGTGCCTGGATCAAGGAGGGCGGCCAGCGGCTGCTCACCTCCAGGGACAGGAAGATCATGTGTGCAGAGCCCCCGCGCCTGGCGCTCCAGAGTCTCCTGGACGTATCCCACAGCAGCCTCATCTGCATTCCGCCTTCTGTCCACGTGCAGCCGCTGGAGCTCACAGCCAACCTGGGTGAGGACCTGCGGGTTGCCTGCCAAGCCTCCGGCTACCCACAGCCATTGGTGACCTGGAGAAAGGTGCCCCAGCCTCGCGAGGGCCGGCCGCGAGCCCAGGCCCAGCTAGAAGGCGGGGCCCTGGGCCTGGGCGGACACTCGGCATCCGACACGGGCAGCGGCATGCTCTTCCTCAGCAACATCACGCTAGCGCACGCCGGCAAGTACGAGTGCGAGGCCTCCAACGCCGGCGGCGCTGCCCGCGTGCCCTTCCGGCTCCTGGTCAACGTGTCCCGGCAGCAGCCGCAGCAGCCCGCGCAACCGCCACCTCCGGCCGCCCGCCCCGCCGGCCGCGAGCCCCGGCCCGAGGCGGGCAGCATGGCTTTCCGCGCCCTGGGCCTGGCCACGCAGACGGCCATTGCGGCGGCCATCGCACTGCTGGCGCTCACGGCGCTGCTTCTGGTCGCCATGATCTGTCGCCGGCGCCGCAGGCGAAAAAAGGCGCGGGGGCCGCCGGGGGAGGGCGCGCTGTTCGTCAACGACTACTCGGACGGCCCCTGTACGTTCGCACAGCTAGAGGAGCTCCGCGACGAGCGCGGCCACGAGATGTTCGTCATCAACCGCTCCAAACCGCTCTTCGCCGAGGGTCCGGCGGAGGCGCCCGCGGACTGCGGACCGGCAGAGGGGGCGGGGCCGGGGCTCCGCGTGCCCCCGCCGGTCGCCTACGAGATCCACTGCTAGGGCCGCGGGCGCGCGGATGACGTGGGCGCCGGAGATTGGCCGGTGCGGCCCCGCGCATGCTCCGTCAGTAAAGGTGGAAGCCGCGGTGTGGGCTGAGCCGTATGTGGGGCGCGGGCCGGCAGCGTTGCACTCGGGAATCCTGGGGTAGCAATAGAAGGTGCCCAGGGAGGCCCCGACACCTCCCTTGAAGCTCTTCCGAAAAGACATCACCCCAACCTCCAGCTCTGCATGGGGGGGGGTCCCTCGCTGGCCCTGGCCGGCCACAGTAGGATCTTGGGCCTCCGAAAGGTGGGAAGAGCAAGGACTGGCCGGCAGTGCAGATGGGACTGGCCGGCAGTGCAGATGGGGCTGCCCCACGAGGGGCGGGGCGACAGGCTGGATGGCAGTTGTTGCCCGGTGGCCATGTTGGGGGTGACAGCAGAGATAAGGATAAGGCTGACCAACGTGGACAGAAAAAAAAACAGCCACAAATTCAACTTCCAGGCACATGTGTACCTTGATGACCCCCTCCCGCCCGAGCCCAGCCCAACGGGGTGGCTGGGTTGCAGGGTAGGGAACACGTAAGAGGCACGAGTGCCTGGGGACCCCAGCCTCCATGAAGCAGGCCTCTGTCCAACTTCAACCCCAGAAGCACTGAGCTCTCAATAAAGGGATGGGAAAGGCCCAGAGAGGCCATCATCTCTTAGCTCACAACTGGGATCCCAAAGCATTTGCACAAAGGACCAGGACCCCAGACGGCAGCCAAATGCAGCCAAACTGAGCAGCGCAATGGAGGCCTGACATCCAGCCCTGGGGCCCACAGATGATCAGCCAATTATGGAGCAAGTGCAGGGAAAACCGCGTGGGGCACTGCAGAAAGCAGGGGACGCTCAAGGTGTGCCCAGAAGCAAGGCAGACCCAGCAGGAAACCAGAAACCAGTGCTTTTGTGACAGGCCTCCAGCAGGGTCCCAGCAAAGGCCCTGCCTACCTAAAGACTGCAGGGCGGCCTGTGTCTCACCCAGAGCTACTTCATCATAGGCTGAAGTAGTCCGCAGCCAGTCGCCCGTAGATGTCCGTGGTCCAGAGCACATGGGCACGGCCTGAGGCTAGAAGCAGCTGGTGCAGCTCGGCTTCTACGCGGGCAAACTTCTCCTCATTGATGGAGGCCTCCAGCAGGACAGAGGCAGGCGGTGGCCAGGGCAAGCCCTCATAGCAGTCCACGGGGAAGGGGTGCACCACGGTACGCAGCTCAGCCTGCGCCACTGAGTCCCGCAGCAGCTCCTTGAGGCCCGCCATGGACAGTGGGTTGCCATAGAGGCCAAGGTACCGGAGACTGGCGCACTGAGTCAAGATGGGTAGTGTGGCCAACAGCTGGGTGTCTGCCAGCTGACACTCAGTCAGCTCCAGATGCAACAGTGTGGCTGCTGATGCCTGCAACAGACCCTGGAAGGGTGCCAGCTGGCTGCCAGACAGGTCGTTACCACTCAGGTCCAACTTCTTGAGGTGGGCAGCATGGGGGCTCCGTGCCAGGAAGCGCAGGTCCTCAGGCAGCAGAGCACAGAAGGCCAACTCCAGGCTCTCCAGGGGGCTCTGCAGGGTGCTACAGGGGACACAGGGGTCACAGACAGGCAGAGCCGGGGAGGGTCCCTACAGAAGGGAGGGGCAGGGCAGTGGTGGGGCCCGCTCACCTGAGCAGCTGGTCCAGCCTCCCTGAAAGGAGAGAGGAGCCCATGCTGAGCTCACGCAGACAGGTGAAGCGGCCCATCTGGGCAAGGAAGTAGCGGAAGTTGTCCTCGCCATCCACGGACGGCTGCCTTGAATCCCCATGCACATAGTGGAGCCGCAGGCTGGCCAGGTGCTGGAAGCGGGCCACGTGTGGGATGATTACAGACAGGCCGCGCAGGCCCAGATTGTTGAAGCGCAGGTCCACGCGGCGCAGGCAGCCTGCATCCAGAAGCTGCAGCAGGGCCACCGTGTTGCGCATGGGCAGGTCCTCAGCTCGCAGGTCCCGGCAGCAGAGCCGCAGTGGGCTGCCCACGCTGCTTCGGAGCGCCTCCCGCAGGAATGCATAGGAGGCCCGGTTCACCCGCAGGTCCACACGCACCTCCACAGGGATGGGGGCTGGCCCAGGCTCTGCGGCCCCACCCTGCTGCTGGGCGATGCATGTGCGAGCTACGGCAGCAGTACAGTCCCACATGCTCATGGTGCCAGGATCCTGTTCCACACCATCATCCAAGAGGCCTGTCATGTCCAGCACCCGCAGCGCATGCTTCCTGGGAGTAGGAATGGTCTGAGGAACGGGTCAAGGGGCAGGGCCCATACCCCCTCCCAGCCACCTTGGGACAGGAGCAACGTACCTGCTCCTGCATGAGCTCTTGCTAACTTTATGACCCAAGTCTCCTCAGGGGACCCACTTACACACCCTTGGCCTGACGACCCTTCAGATAAGACCATACCTGCAGAGGGGCTGTGTGCTGGCCCCAGGCTCTGAGGTGTGGAGCCGGGCAGTCAGCCCCAGGATAACAGCCTGCATGCTCTCAGTGCTAGGCCGCTCCTGCAGGAGGGCACGGCTGCAGTGGGCACACTCCTGTAGCAGCTGCTGGAAACTGAGCAGCGGGAAGGGCCACGTGTGTACCAACTCACGCAGTACCACTGTCTTCTTGTCCATGAAGGCCACCTTGAACAGCAGCGGGAAGAGTTCGCGTGGCAGCAGGGGCAGGGCCTGGCAGGCAGCTGGCTGGCACTGCAGCACCTGCCGCGTGCTCAAGAACACAAGCGTGTGCATGGCGTTGGGCCGGGCAGACGGCCACCTGCAGGAGAGGGACTTCAGCAGGGAGGAGAGACCCTAGGCCACTACCAAGCCACACACAGGTGGTAGGAAGGCCCAGCATAGTGCCTGAAACAAAGTCAGCAGTTAGCAGTGGCCATGGCACAGAGAAGCACCTGTTAGATGCCTAGCGCTGGGCTGGGTGCAGTGAACTGGCAGACAAGGTCACAACTCAGCCCCAGCCCTCCAGACGCACAGGACCTCTTTAAAGAAACTAAGCGTCAAGCAGTGTGGCATTGTCAACAACTCACTTGCTTGGGCGTGCTTTTGATAGATGCCTTGCAGGGCCCCCCATGGGTACTTCAGGCCTCTCAAATTACAAAGCTGCTTCACAAAACCTTCTTCGAAACCTGAGTAAAGCCCAGGCCTCTCCCCCCACCAACCTTCATCAGCATTATTATTGATGGGACACTCCAAGGGGTCAAGCAGCCAAATCACCTTTCCCTTCCCTCTCCTCACAGAGGCTCTCCAGGGCTATCCTTGGACTCCACAAAACTACAAAGAGCTGGAAGCACAGAAGCAGCTTCATAAGCAACAAGGCAGGTTGAAAAGACCAAGACCCAGGGAACACTGAGTCCAGATGATGTAGCCCATGAAATACAAGCCCCCCCCAAAAGCTACTATTCTCCAGAATGTCAGCAAGCACGAAGACCCTGAAAGAAAGCAACCCTCACCTTTGTTGGCCCTTACCACTGGCCTAAACCTCTCCCTCATCCCTGGAGAGCCACTGTGGAAAGACCAAGTCTTAAGTATGTGGGATTCGGAAGGTGCAAGGCTACAGATTGCTCAAACAAGGCAAAGAAAGCTGCCTCAGCAGCACCCAAGCTGCAGAGATGCACAAACACTCCCAAGGCCACAAGGTACCTGTGACACAGGGTGCCAGCCCTGCTGCTGCCTGTAGCATCCTCAAAACTAAATCGCAGCCATCTCCCTGTGACAGATTAGAAAATGAAAGCCTAGGCCTGGCCCAAGGTCACAGCCTGAGTGACAAGCCAGGGAAGGGGGCTGGGGAAGACACTCTGGCCCCAAGGCCCTTCTTTTTGTCGGCTTTTCTACATACAAATAAGTCCTTAAGGCACCGGTTCCTGAAAAGTTCCAGACACCAACCCTCGACCTAGTTCTGCCGGTGGACAGATCTCAACGATCATACTCGCTCTGACAGGACAGACCAACCGAGCACTTGTCGCGGGAGGACACGAAAGCAGACGGCCTGGCCACCAAGGGAGGCAGGCACCTCCGTGCGACGCCCCCTCCCCTCCCGCCGGCCGCAGGGAACCCGACGGTCCTCGGCCGCCTGCGTTTCGCGAAGACGCCCCCGCCCGGCTCCTCCGGGCCTCGAGCCGCTGGACCCTCCGCTCTTTCGCCTCCCGGGCGGGCCCTGCTCCTCCAGGTCGGGTGCGTCTCCCACCAGGGCCTGACGCCGCTCCGACCGGCCCGGTGACTCCCAGTCCTTCCCGGCCCGTGGTGGCACCTCCCGGGCTCCCGGCCTCCCAAATGCATTTGGGCCCCGGGCTCCCAAATGCAGCCACTGCCTCCCTCAGCCAGGCCGCCCCGAGCAATCGGCGCCCCGCCCCTTGAGGCCAGGCAGGGCCAGGGGCGTGCGCCGCCCCGCTCGGACCCCCGCCTGGCCGCCCGCGCTCACCGGTCCCGCAGCCGCAGCCACCGCCTCCAGCCCCGCCTAGACCGTCCGCCGCTCCCCGCCCGGCGCCGCGGCGCCCCGCGATGACGTCGACGCCTCCCATTGCCTGCTTGTCTAAGGCCCGACGGATTGGCTGCCCGGGCGCGGTGGCCCCGCCCCCGGCCCGTCGCGCACCCGCGTTGGCTGTCGGCCCCAGCGACGGCTGCGCGGGAGATTTGCTGGGCGACGGCAGGTGCGTCGGCCGGGTGGGAGCGACATGGAGCGGCTGCGGGACGTGCGGGAGCGGCTGCAGGCGTGGGAGCGCGCGTTCCGGCAGCAGCGCGGGCGGCGACCGACCCAGGTGCGGGCTGCCCAGGGGCCGAGGGGCTGAGGGCGCGGCCCGCGGCTGACGCGTTCCCTTTACAGGACGACGTGGAGGCGGCGCCGGAGGACACCCGCGGTGAGCGCGCGGCGGGGCGGCGGGGCGGCGGGGGCGGGAAGACACTGGGTCGGCAGGGGCCCAGGCCCCACCCTGACCCCGCCTCCCGCTCGCCCACGCAGCGCTCTACCGGGAGTACCGCACTCTGAAGCGGACCACGGGCCAGGCCGGCGGCGGGCCCCGCAGCTCCGAGTCGCTCCCCGCGGCGGCCGAAGAGGTACCCAGGCCCCGCCACCCCAGCCTCCTCCCACTTTCCTGTTTTGCGGAGTGGCGGGAGCAACGGAGTCGCGGCCAGGCCTCTGTGGGGCACAGAACTTGGGAGGGGGACTGGGCAAAGTGAAGAAGGGCCGGGCCTCGCTCCAGGTGTGGGAGGGGCGGCTGAGAGCGCCTCTGCCGCCACAACAGTCTTTCTCTGGCCTCTGCTCCTATTGTCACCTGCAGGCGCCAGAATCCCACTGCTGGGGGCCCCATCTCAATCGGGCTGCGACCCAGAGTCCACAACCTACGCCAGGGCGGAGCTGCCAGGGGTCGGTGCCAGACTACGGGCAGCGGCTCAAGGCCAATCTGAAAGGCAACCTGCAGGTGAGGGGTGGGCAGGCAGTGAGTCCACGCTAGGTCCAGAGCTGCTTCCGGTCCGGGTCACCCTCTTGTCATTTTTTCCACACAGACAGGCACAGGCTCCTGTGCCAACCAGGGCACGAGTCTCCAGGAAGTTTTTCAGGGCCTTCGCCCTTGACTCCCTTTTTAGCCCAGTCTTGTGCTAATTAGCGTGCTTTATGATTGAGCGTGGGAACTCAGCTAGGTTTTAGAGTCTACAGTAGCCAAGGGGTCTGAGTTCCTTTTGCTATTCTGTTGTTCCTCTCCCAGGCCGGACCAGCCCTGGGCCGCAGACCCTGGCCTCTAGGAAGATCCTCATCCAAGACGCCCACCCCAAAGCCCCCAGGTACAGGGCCTGTTCCCTCCTTTGCAGAAAAAGCCAGTGATGAGCCTCCACATCCCCCCGAGCCCCAGCCAAGGCCAGGCCGGCTCCAGCATCTGCAGGCATCCCTGAGCCAGCGGCTGGGCTCCCTAGATCCTGGCTGGTTACAGCGATGTCACAGTGAGGTCCCAGATTTTCTGGGGGCCCCCAAAGCCTGCAGGCCTGATCTAGGCTCAGAGGAATCACAACTTCTGACCCCTGGTGAGTCAGCTGTCCTTGGTCCTGGTGGTGGCTCCCAGGGCCCAGAGATTTCAGCCTTCCAAGAAGTCAGCATCGGTGCAGGGAGACCCCAGCCCAGCAGCAGTCGAGGCGAGAAGCGGAGACGGAACGAGGAGCCTTGGGGGAGCCCCGCACAGGTCCAGCAGGAGAGCAGCCACGCTGGATCCCCATCGGAGGGGGCTGGGGCTGTAGCACTTGAGGAAGATCCTCCAGGGGAACCTGTACAGGCACAGCCACCTCAGCCCTGCAGCAGCCCGTCAACCCCTAGGTACCACAGACTCAGCCCCTCCAGTCAAGCTAGGGCTGGGAAGGCTGAGGGCACAGCCCACCTGCACATCTTCCCTAGGCTGGCCCGCCATGACAGGGGCAATTACGTACGGCTCAACATGAAGCAGAAACACTACGTGCGGGGCCGGGCACTTCGTGGCAGGCTCCTCCGCAAGCAGGTAAGACAGCGACGGGCCAGGACAGGAGCTCCCTTTCCCTCCCCTCAGCCCTCCCGTATCTCCCGCCCGGTGACCCTCCTATGTGGGCACCCCCCAGGCATGGAAGCAGAAGTGGCGGAAGAAAGGGGAGTGTTTTGGGGGTGGTGGTGCCACAGTCGCAATCAAGGAGTCTTGTTTCCTGAATGAGCAGTCCGATCACCGGGCAGCCCAGTGTCCCCAGCCAGGTGAGACATCTGCCCTGGAGGGTGGGTCCGGCCGACACTGTGGAGAGGGCGCAGTGCTCTTTTGGGGGACATTCATGTTCCAAGCAACAGGCCTTCCAGATACCCCTGGTCCAGGCCCTACCCTGGCTGCCCTGAAGGAGGGTGGCAAGGACGAGGACGGCTGTCAGCCTTTTCTGCTTTGGAAAAAGTAGCCCAGAGGAAGGGCACTGCCTGCTGCCAACCTCCTTTGAGGGAAGGGGAGATTGTGGCCAGTGGTTGTCTTGCCCGACTTGGAGCTCCCATTCCACCCTCTCCTGCCTGTCCCAGCAAGTGAGGAAGACACACACCCTGTTGGGCCTGAGCTGCTGGTTCCTGCACCACAACCTGTACCTGAGGTGCCCAGCCTGGACCCCGCTGTGCTGCCACTTTACTCCCTGGGGCCCTCAGGGCAGCTGGCAGGTGAGCAGTCCGCTTCTGGCCCAGAGCCTTTACTGAGGGGTTGGGGTGACTCCAGTCATGGTGATCAACATCTGTGTCTGCAGAGACACCGGCTGAGGTGTTCCAGGCCCTGGAGCAGCTGGGGCACCAAGCCTTCCGCCCTGGGCAGGAACGTGCAGTCATGCGGATCCTGTCTGGTGAGCGTGGCTGCCGGGGCTGAGGCTGGGCTGAAGCCAGGCTGCAGAACCCTGCTGCTGACTCCTGCCCCATCCAGGCATCTCCACGCTGCTGGTGCTGCCTACAGGTGCCGGCAAGTCCCTGTGCTACCAGCTCCCGGCGCTGCTCTACACCCGACGCAGCCCCTGCCTGACGTTGGTCGTCTCTCCCCTGCTGTCACTCATGGACGACCAGGTGTGCACACAGGGTCCTGGGCACACCAACACAGTCAAGAACCAGCACTTGTGACTCCCAAGGGCAACTGCTGCTTGTCCCCTAACCACCCCCTCTCCTGGGAGCTTCAAGGTGTCTGTGGCCTCAGTCCCAGTGTTGGTAGCAGGTCGAAGGCAGCCCAACTCCACAGGCACCACGGCCACCCCCACAGGAGCTGTGCCGGGAAGAGAGCCATCCCCACTTCGGTCTGTCTGCTCCGGGGCTCCTGGGCCAAGGCCCACATTTGGCTCTAAACCCTTGGCCCTAGGACCCAGAACCTGGTTCTCCTATCCCCTGAGGAACTAGGATGGACATGGCAGCAGCTCTGGGATGACTTGGGGAAGGGCCAGGGCTGGGCTGGCGTATGACGGCCATCGCTCCTGCATTTGCAGGTGTCTGGCTTGCCACCGTGTCTCAAGGCGGCCTGCATACACTCGGGCATGACCAGGAAGCAACGGGAATCTGTCCTGCAGAAGGTGGGGGCCTCATGGGCCTAGGGGTGAGTGAGGCAGTGGGTGGGCACCTGGGCTGTGCCTCTGATCTTGCTGCCTTCAGGTTCGGGCTGCCCAGGTACATGTGCTGATGCTGACACCTGAGGCGCTGGTGGGAGCAGGAGGCCTCCCTCCAGCTGCACAGCTGCCTCCAGTTGCTTTTGCCTGCATTGATGAGGCCCACTGCCTCTCCCAGTGGTCCCACAACTTCCGGCCCTGCTACCTGCGCGTCTGCAAGGTGAGCCATATGTGAACTGGGGTGGATGGCTAGGGCCGGGATGGGCTGGGCGGCCCCACACCACTGACGCCTCTGGTGCAGGTGCTTCGGGAGCGCATGGGTGTGCACTGCTTCCTGGGTCTCACAGCCACAGCCACACACCGCACTGCCAGTGACGTGGCACAACACCTGGCTGTGGCTGAAGAGCCTGGCCTCCACAGGCCAGCCCCAGTTCCCGCGAACCTGCACCTTTCCGTGTCCATGGACAGGGACACAGACCAGGTGGGTGTGCGTGCTCTGGGGACCCTGCAGGGCCCTGGCTGCTGACTGCCCACACTGACCCTACCTCACTCCCCACTGCCCACACCGACCCCTCCTCACTCCTCACTCCCCACGCCAACCCCTCCTCACTCCTCACTCCCCACGCCAACCCCTCCTCACTCCTCACTCCCCACTCCCCACGCCAACCCCTCCTCACTCCTCACTCCCCACGCCAACCCCTCCTCACTCCTCACTCCCCACGCCGACCCCTCCTCACTCCTCACTCCCCACGCCAACCCCTCCTCACTCCCCACTCCCCACGCCGACCCCTCCTCACTCCCCACTCCCCACGCCGACCCCTCCTCACTCCTCACTCCCCACGCCGACCCCTCCTCACTCCCCACTCCCCACGCCGACCCCTCCTCACTCCTCACTCCCCACACCGACCCCTCCTCACTCCTCACTCCCCACGCCAACCCCTCCTCACTCCTCACTCCTCACTCCCCACGCCGACCCCTCCTCACTCCCCACTCCCCACGCCGACCACACCTCACTCCTCACTCCTCACTCCCCACGCCAACCCCTCCTCACTCCTCACTCCTCACTCCCCACGCCGACCCCTCCTCACTCCCCACTCCCCACGCCGACCACACCTCACTCCTCACTCCCCACGCCAACCCCTCCTCACTCCTCACTCCCCACGCCAACCCCTCCTCACTCCCCACTCCCCACGCCGACCACACCTCACTCCTCACTCCCCACGCCAACCCCTCCTCACTCCTCACTCCCCACGCCGACCCCTCCTCACTCCCCACTCCCCACGCCAACCCCTCCTCACTCCTCACTCCCCACGCCGACCCCTCCTCACTCCCCACTCCCCACGCCAACCACTCCTCATCAGGCACTGTTGACGCTGCTGCGAGGCGAACGTTTTCGAGACCTGGATTCCATTATCATTTACTGCAACCGGCGCGAGGACACAGAGCGGATTGCTGCGCTCCTCCGAACCTGCCTGCACGCAGCCCGGGTCCCAGGGTCTGGAGGTACGGCGTGGACAGGGCTGGTGTCCCCATGGACCCACCTTGGGCACCCATGGCCCCATCCCACTGACCACCTGCCTGTCTTCCCCAAAGGTCGTGCCCCCAAAACCACGGCTGAGGCCTACCACGCAGGCATGTGCAGCCAGGAACGGCGGCGGGTACAGCGGGCCTTCATGCAGGGCCAGTTGCGGGTGGTGGTGGCCACGGTGGCCTTCGGGATGGGGCTGGACCGGCCAGATGTGCGGGCTGTGCTGCATCTGGGGCTGCCCCCAAGCTTCGAGAGCTACGTGCAGGCCGTGGGCCGGGCCGGGCGTGACGGGCAGCCTGCCCACTGCCACCTCTTCCTACAGCCCCAGGTTGGCACCCCCCCCAAATGCCAGTGCTCAAGCCCCTAGTGCTCCACCCCACCCTCATGAAAGTTGCCCTGCAGGGTGAAGACCTGCGAGAGCTGCGCAGACACGTGCATGCCGACAGCACGGACTTCCTGGCTGTGAAGAGGCTGGTACAGTGCGTGTTCCCAGCCTGCACGTGCACCAGGCCGCCCCTGGAGCAGGAAGGGGCCGTGGGTGGGGAGAGGCCTGTGCCCAAGTACCCCGCTGAAGAGGCTGAGCAGCTTGGTGGCCACCAAGCAACCCCAGGACCTAGAAGGGCCTGCATGGGCCATGAGCGGGCACTCCCAATACAGCTTACCGTACAGGCTCTGGACATGCCGGAGGAGGGTGAGGAACCTGGGGTAAGCCACAGGGGTGGGGATGGGCCATCCTCGCATCTCCTGAGCCCTGCTCTGCCCCCAGCCATCGAGACTTTGCTATGCTACCTGGAGCTGCACCCACACCACTGGCTGGAGCTGATGGCAACCACCTATACCCATTGCCGTCTGAACTGCCCTGGGGGCCCGGCCCAGCTCCAGGCCCTAGCCCACAGGTAAGCACACCCTGCCCTGAGTTGGAGATAAGGTTGGAGAATCAGGGCTGTTGGCCACATGTCCCCTTTTCCCTGGGCACAGGTGTCCCCCTTTGGCTGTGTGCTTGGCCCAGCAGCTGCCTGAGGACCCAGAGCAAGGCAGCAGCTCCGTGGAGTTTGACATGGTCAAGCTGGTGGACACCATGGGTTGGGAGCTGGCCTCTGTGCGGCGGGCTCTCTGCCAGCTGCAGTGGGACCACGAGCCCAGGACAGGTGCGCCTCTTCCCACCCCACACCGCCCTGGATGCTGCCTGCCTGCATCTGACATGCTTTCCGGCAGGTGTGCAACGTGGGACAGGGGTGCTTGTGGAGTTCAGTGGGCTGGCCTTCCACCTTCGCAGTCCAGGAGACCTGACCGCTGAGGAAAAGGACCAGATCTGTGACTTCCTCTATGGCCGTGTGCAGGCCCGGGAGCACCAGGCCCTGGCCCGTCTGCGGAGAACCTTCCAGGCCTTTCGCAGGTTGGGAGGAGGCGGGCAGGGCCTGGGACCATCCACCCCCCCGCAGTGATCAGCTCTGACAGGCTCCTCCCCACAGCGTAGCCTTCCCCAGCTGCGGGCCCTGCCTGGAGCAGCACGATGAGGAGCGCAGCACCAGGCTCAAGGACCTGCTGGGCCGCTACTTTGAGGAAGAGGAAGCACAGGGGCCAGGAGGCATGGAGGACGCACAGGGCCCCGAGCCAGGGCAGGCCAGAGTGAGTGCAGTAAGGCCAGGCAGTTCATCGGGGTTGCAGGTTCCTTGGGCTGCATGAGGCTTGCTGTGTGGATGCAGCGCCATGGGAGCTCAGAGGAAGCCTGATGTGCCTGTCCACACAGCTCCAGGATTGGGAAGACCAGGTCCGCTGCGACATCCGCCAGTTCCTGTCCCTGAGGCCAGAGGAGAAGTTCTCGGGCAGGGCTGTGGCCCGCATCTTCCACGGCATCGGTGAGGCCTGGGAGGCCCCACCCGCTGCAGGCTGGGGCTGGGGGCTGGGGCAGGTGAGGCCTGGGAGGCTCCACCCACTGCAGGCTGGGTCTGGGGCTCACGGCTGTGTCTTGGCGGCTGTGTCTTGGCTCCACCGTAGGAAGCCCCTGCTACCCGGCCCAGGTGTACGGGCAGGACCGGCGCTTCTGGAGAAAATACCTGCACCTGAGCTTCCACGCCCTGGTGGGCCTGGCCACGGAAGAGCTCCTGCGGGTGGCCCGCTGACTGCACTGCGTTGGGGGATGTCGGGTAGAGCTGGGGTTGTCAGAGGCTAGGGCAGTGACTGAGGACCTGGGCAAAACCTGCCACAGGGTGTGGGGACGAGGAGGCTTCAAAATGCAGAATAAAAAGTGCTCACTTTGTTTTTATGGGCCTTCCTCGCCAATGAGGCAGCCCCCATGACCTGGGGACAAGCACATGACATATTCCAGGCACAGAGACATCTGGGCCACAGGCACATGTGGCTTTATTGACCAGTCCAGCCACCCAGCTCAGA
Organism: Pongo abelii; assembly: GCF_028885655.2. Classification (NCBI taxonomy): domain Eukaryota; kingdom Metazoa; phylum Chordata; class Mammalia; order Primates; family Hominidae; genus Pongo; species Pongo abelii. The sequence continues at coordinate 161,019,751 of NC_071992.2, read as the reverse complement.
GAAAGGTGCTGGGTACTAGGCCCAGGTACAGAATGGGCAAGGCAGAGAGAATGAGCAGGAGCAAGAAGCAGGGATGTGGACCCAACCCATCAGCCAGGCCTCCGGCCAGAGTGCCCAGCAGCAGCTTCCCCAGCAGCTCCAGAGTGGCCAGAAGGCTGTAGTGTGTGGCCTGAAGGGGTGGGGGTCACGGTGAGGGTCAGGCCCACACAGCCCCAGCCCTGTGGTCCCTCTGTGTCCCTGCTACATCTCCTCACCTGCAGGGCCCTGGGGGCCAGCTGGCTGCAGCGCATCATCCCAGTGAAGGTGACTGTGGTGACCAGGCCTCCCAAGAAGTGCTGCAGACATAGGCTCAGCAAGGCTGACCCTGGGAGGGCAGAAGTCAGCAGTGCCCCAGGCTCCTGGCCCCTCTCTTCCTCCTCAAGGCCAGCCCCTCACCTCTCAAGATTGTGCCAGGGTCCATGCTGGCCCCCAGGGTGTCCAGGTGGAAGACCAAGGCAGTCTGGCAGGCTAGGCTCCCAAGGCGGAACTGCAGCACTGACCTCAACAGAGGCAGCAGTTCCCTGGGGTGGGGGTGGGAAATGGGTCAGTATAGTGGATTGGGGGCAGCTCGGGTACAGGTGGGTGGGCAGGGTACACGGGGGAGGGCTCACCAGTGCTTGGCCAGCAAGGTCCCACCCAGAAAGGAGCCAGCGATGGAGCAGACCACAGCACCCACACCATTCCACAGTCCCAACTCGGGGGCAGAAACGCCGTGGTCCAGCAGGAGAAGAGGAAACAGGCTGTTGGCACCCTGCTCACCTTGGGTGGTGGGGGGGGCGTGAGCACGGGAGGTTCCATATGTGCCCCCGCCTCTCTTCTCCCCACCTGGGCCCTGAGTCCTGCCCTGCTCTCCTCAGTGTTCCAGAGCTGCAGATGCTGGGGGAGAAGTAGGGCAGCCCGAGAGAGCGCTCAGGGATCTGGCTAGAGCTGGGGGAGGACAAGACGCAAGGCCCAGCTGCAGAGCCCCGGATGTCAGGGCCAAGTCTTGCAGGTCATACCCCAGAAAAAGGGTGGCCCTGTAATGGGTTGCAAGCTCCTGGGGACACACCTGAAGCTGTCCCGGAAGCCCCAACTCTGCTGTTGCCTGGCTCGAGGCCTAACTCACCCAGCTTGTAGGTGAGCACAAAGCCTGCCGTCCACAGGGTCCCCGGCACGGCTAGCACGTCCCGCAGAAGGTGCGCGGTGTGGGGACGCTGCTCGCAAGGGGGCTGCTGTGGGAGCCGCCGCAGGGCTGGTGCAGCCCAGGCCAGGGCCGCGGCCAGCCAGTAGGTGGCAGCCAGGAGCAGAAAGAGTTGCGGCCACGAGAGGGTGGGCAGCAGCGCCAGCAGCGCGCCCCCAGCTAGCGCGGCCCCCAGCTTGTACGCGACCACCTGCACGGTGTTGCCTGGCCCCAGCTCGGCCGGCTCCAACAGCTGTACAGCCAGCGCGTCCAGGGCCACATCCTGCATGGCGGCACCCAGGTTCAACAACAGCAGCAACCCTGCCACAGCGGCGGGCAGCCCGGCCTGGCCAGCTCCAGGCGGGGGCAGCCCGGCAAGCAGCCCACACACCAGGCCCAGGCCCGCCGTGCTGCGCGTCAGCCAGGCCCTCGCCGAGCCCTGCGCGTCCACCAGCGGGGCCCACGCCAGCTTGAGCAGCCACGGAGCGTACAAAACCTTGGCCAGCCCCACGCGCGTCAGGGAGAGGCCGCCGGCACGCAGCAGCACGGGCAGGAGGCCAGACTGGAGCCCGTAGGGCAGGCCCTGCACCAGGTAGAGGCCGGCCAGCGGCAGCAACTTCCCGCGCATGGCGGCTCAGGCCGGCTGCGAGGCCGGGAGGTCGGGTTCCAGGTAGGGTCCCGCAAGGCGAGGTCTCCTCCGCGTGGGGTCAGAGGCCACACCCCGGCATGGCTTTGGTTCTGGGACCTGGCAGAGTCAGCGTCGTACAGGCTAGGGTCTGGACACGTGCTCTCGAGCTTTAGGAGCATCAACACCCCAGAAGAACCGAAGTGGGGTCCAAACGGGGGCGAGCTATCCGGACGCCGGCGGCTCCCGGCATGCTCTGCGCGGCCGCAGGGAAGGGGGCGGGGCCATTGCCTCCCGGGGCTCCCACCATGCTTTGCGAGACCGCAGGTGAGGGGGCGGGGCCACTGCCTCCCGCGGCTCCCAGCATGCTCTGCGAGGCCGCAGGTAAAGAGGGCGGGGCCGCTGCCTTGGGGGGCCGCTGCCTTCCGGGGCCCTCGGCCCGCGCCCCGCACCGCCGGCCGGGCCGGACTCTCAGCAGTTTCTCGGCCCCCTGGAGGCACAGAGCGGAGCATGGGCCACACGGCGTCGCTGGAGCCCCGCGGCCACCGGCCCCAGGGCCGGAAGGTCGCGCGGGCCACAGAGACTGGAGCGGGCCAGAGCGTCAGCTCGCGGGCGCCCCCGGTGGCCAGTCCGGGCTCGGGCCCGCGGCCCCACCGCCATGTGCGCGCTCCCACCGAGGTCCTGCGAGAGTGAGAGGCCCAGAGAGGGAAGCTACAGAGCTGGGCCGGCCTCGAATGTAAGGATCGGCCTGCGCCCACAGCCAGTCCTAGCACCTCTCAGTAGTCTCGGATCCGCTCCAGGCGTGCTTCCCTCCCGGTGTCTGAGCCGAAGCGTGGTTGCTGCGGTGCCCAGCCCCTGCTTCTCCAGCCGCCCGCATGAAGGCGTCCGTTTCTTAAGGGTTCCGCTGTCTACCACTGGATACTTTCGGTGCCGGACCCCAACCTTGCTGTGTCTGTGACTTCAGCTCCTCCGTAAGGCGGTGACAGAGTCGTGGAAGTTAGGAGGGTAGTGTGAAAGGTCAGGACCCAGCTTAGCTCAGAAGGACACAGCCAGCCACTGCCCGTGACGCCCTTCGGTGTCCGGTGACAAAGCTAGGAGCACCCTGCCTGATTCGAGCCCGCCCTGCCAAGGGAGGGGCCCACCTGCTGTGTCTCCTGCCCAGAGCTGTGCCCTCTGGGGCTCCCGAGGCCCAGATGAGGCTGTGAAGTGTGGCCTGTGGTTAAGAACCATCTCCAGAGCGGAAAAACCAGGTACCCTTGGCCAGTCCTATCTCCCAAGTCTGTGAGTCTCTAAAGCCAGCCCCGTCCTTGGCGGACTTGAGGGCACTGGACCCAACGCATTTTTCTGGCTGCTGAGGCCTTTGAGGGGGTTTCTTGTCAGCTTAGCAGGTTTTTGGGTTCCAGGTTTCCTCGTCTATCAAATGGGAACTATCATGCCTACTTCAGAAGAGCATCTGTGCAGATTGAGTGATCCCCAGCAGTGTCTGCATGTAGTAGGTGCTCAGCCATGCTCCCCAGGCCAGGACACAGCACCGCCCACTCCCGCTCAGCCCAGCCCCTGCCTCCTCCAGCCCCAGCCCTCCCCTGGGACGCTCCCTTATCCTCTCTCTCTGCCTCACACTCCACCCAGCCAAAGGACTGCACCACACAATGACACCAAAGGTGGTCTCTCTGGCCCCCCAGACAGTGGCCCCGCCCCTGCTTCCTTGGGTAAAAGAAAACCAAGACTTCCTTCCTGAGCTGTCAGTCACCCTGACCAGCCAGCACCATGCTGGTTTAGTATTTCCTCCCGCCCCAGGGAAGACACGGACCTCACAGGAAAGGGAGCCAGGAAGGATACAGTTCACTGTGCCTTCCTCAGGAAACGATGTATTTCTTCGGGCGGCCACCTGGACCCCTGGCTCCCTAGATTCTTTGTCAAGCCCCGTCCCCACCCCAACAGCTCTGGGGGCTTCCACAAAGGGGTGTGGGGCCTGTGCTTTCCTCACACTCCGTACTCTCTCAACCCATTTCTGTGTGATCCTGACGAGCTCTGCCCCACAACCAGAGGCCAGGGGGAAGACCCAGCCCATGGTGGGTGCCGGGTCTTCAGGAGGAAGAGGTGGGTGGTGGCCGTGGAAGGTCCTTTCTCTGAAGGGACTCAGACCTGCAAAAAGGGTAGGCAGGTGGGAGCGGGCCACGCAGCTGCCAACACTTCCTCCCTGGAGTCAGACTGCCACACAGCTTTATTAGGGACCTGCAGAGAGGCAGGGGCCCAGCTCCCCCCCCGCCACCCCGCCAGGCATCAAGAGCAAGTACAGTGGGCTCCAGACCCCCCCAGGGCCCCTGAGCACACAGTCCAGGGCGACCCAGCCTGGCCCCAGCTGGGGTGCTC